>NC_090936.1:611608891-612233891 GCF_040938575.1 Ambystoma mexicanum | reverse complement strand
TTAGGGTTGTGAAATTTTTTTCCCGTAACAGATTTTCCTTTGTCCAGCAGTGTAGCACTTGAACTAGGGTTAGCATAACCACTGACCGCTTGCCTGAGACCACCGATTCACTTACCACTCTTACATTGGGCGCAACCGTGCGTGTGAAACCATGTAAATGCATGAAGCAATCATCCCGAGCAAGTGCACTAATTTGCGTACAGTTATTTGGCGACCGGCTAGATACGGAGGTATTTGCCGCAGTATGTTTCGCACTCTTTCGTTGGACGGTAAGGCTAGCCCCTCTACCGTCTTTATGATGGCTCCTAAGAACTGTTTGGTTTTGCTTGGAACGAGACATGATTTTTTTTCTTTTTGATTGAGAATCCCAATTGAGAATCCCAATTGGAACAGCAGATTGATTGTTCTTTGGGTATTTTGCTTGCAAAATTGAGGCAATTCCCCAGTTATCAGCCAATCATCCAGATAAGGGTTCACTGAGATTGATTCTGTGTTTTCAGGGCTCCAGTCTGGGACAGGGCAAATTGTTAGGTCTTGCTTTGGCACAATGAAGTACATTGAATAGATACCCTGGTTTTGACGAGACGATTTATATGGTGCCCGTCAGCAGCAGTGCCTTGACCAATATGCTGTTCCTCCCGTGTAGTTTGTCTTGGTGGGTGGCTGGTGTTTATTAGGTCTATGCAATAGCCTCCCGCCACAGTGGAAAGTACCCACTTGTCCGACGTGATCCCCTCCCATGAATGGGTAATGAGAAATACAACCTACTGGAGAGGACCTGTAGCAGATGGTCATTGCTTAGGGGTGGAGCCTCTACTTCTGGACCGTTTGTGGCCCTTTTGAAAATGTTGGGAGGACTGCCCCTGTGAGGAACCCCAGGATGACCTCTGCCCGCCCTGGTTCTAGTTGGAGGGCCGCTGGGAGTTGTGTACTCTAAACCGGTGTGTATTAGAACCACCTCTCTGCACAAAGTTTGTTTGCGAGTTGTCCCTGGGATTTGAGGTTGGGGGGGCATTCCACCTTGGCACTTTTCAGTACATCCTCGACCGATTTACCAAGTGTTGGGCTCAATAGGCATGTTGAAAAGTGTGGCTTGGGTCTCCAATTTAAACGAGACTGACGTAGCCATGCATAGCGTTTGATGAGGGTACCTTCCGCCACAATCCGCCTGCACTGTCTGCTGTCTAAATTATATTTTTAATGATGCAGCTTGCTACTCGTCTCCCTTCAGCAACTGTAAGAGCTGGTCTTTAGGGGTTCTGGGATAGAGTATTTGTGTGAGATATCACCACACTTTTGGCAATTATAACTGGACAGTAGTGTTGGATAACCTCACTTGGTAGGCAGCTGAGGAAGCCACTTTCCTGGCTAGGGTGTACACCTTTTGCTCTAGTTGTCCGGTTGTGTTTTGGGAGAGGCTTAATGTGTGCCCGCTCTCCTCTTGTGGTAGTCACTACTAGCGAGTCAGGCTTTAGCTGCCCCCTAATGTACAATGGCTCTGATGGGGCTGGACTAAACTTTCTCAATGCGTGGGTTGACTGCCTTTGTCAGATTGGGGGTACATACAGAAGGCAGAATACGCCTTTGGACAGATTGGAGCAAGGGGATGAACTGTGCTGCAGATAGCTTATCCCCAAGGATCCTACAAAGTCTTCATCGACTTGAGCTTCCTGGGTATCGATTGTAAAGTATTCTGCAGATTTTAAAAGATTATACTGCAGCTGGTTGTCCACCAGGGAACCAGCCACTAGTTGGTCAGTAAGGTCTGTGAATTGGATGATGTAGACGTCATTGTATTGATTTGTATGATCCATGTCCCCTTGTTCTGCTAATGAACCAGGGTCTTGGGAACCTCGAGTGTCGTAATAGTGTAGGTCAGACACTGTTTGATAGGTGGATGTACTAGGTTGTGTTGGTAGCAGGTGGGCTTTTTGGCGTCGGGCTGCTTTTTTGCTGCTTCACCTTGAAGGGGGGGGGGGGTGGCCGGCGGTTGGTAAATTGTTCTGGGTGTCGATCCAGAAAGTTAACAAAACTAGACATTTTACTCATAACCCTATCAAACTGTCCAAGGGTCCATTGGGAGGATGGTAACACTATGGGAGCAGGTGCAGGCAAAGGCTCTGGAGCATGGTGCCGTTTATTATGTATTGCCCCTGAAAGGATGTCCTTCAGGGCAGAGTATTCCCTTTCCTTTGAACTTTGTGATTTTGAGAGTAGGGGCGTCGAGGATTTGGAGTTTGATGTCTTTGCCTTGAGGAGGGTGTCAAAGTTTTTAATGAGTTAACTCATTTTTATAGTGAGCCATCGACGCGTCTTTCGTACCTGGAACCCAAGGGCTTTCCCAATTTGCCCACAATGTCAGAAACTGACCTTGGTGTCTGTTTCGGGGGCCTGTTATGTGGTGATTGTGAACAGGATGGTCCAGAGGACAGGGATTTTCAGACCTCCACTGCTTATGTCTTATCGGTAGACAACGTGGTAGACTGTTGGCTATGGGGTGTGTTTAGTGTGGCGTGCAGTGAGGTGCCTGAGCCACCTGGTGTCATCTCCGTAGCAGAACCTCCGGCCTGCTTGTTGAAGTCGGGGGCTCGCATGCAGGAATCCATTGGGTCCTGATCGCCCCTTGGCGTCACAACACCAACGCTACTGCCATTGCTGGGGGCTCCGTCAACATCCATGGTGGCCTCTGCCTGCATGGCGTGGTGGGCCCATCGATTTTGGCTGAAACCGTTTCACACTGTGAATCCTTCCAGGGGAAAGTTAGTTACAGAAAGGACAGAATTTAAAAAGGTGTATTTTCCATAGTATGGAAGGATGGCAGCCTGACGGAATGAAACAAAGTTTACAGGAATATGCATTTTCTAAGTGAGATGGATCATGACCTCCCCCCCCACTCTCCCTACTGTCTAGGTCTGTGGACTGTTGGGGCCTCAGCAGGACACAAAGTTAGTGAAGACAGGAGTCTTGTCCTCGAAAGCCGCTGCTGTAAATCTTACGGTGTACGGTTGTCGAAAAGACAAAGAAAGTCCCAAGTTTAAACTTTTAGAAGTAATGGCGTCAGCCAGAAGAAGGAACTCCAACTCTGTGGGTGAGCTGCTTTCACAGATCGACTTTGGGGTAAATCTTTATCCTCTGCAGGTGCTGCACTCTGGAACAGTCTCCCTTCCTCTCTCAGACTTGAGCAGGAGCACCATAAATTCTGAAACTCCTCAAGAGCTTCCTTTTCTCTTCCTCCTCTCCCCTACTAACCTTTTTCCATCCACCCTCCTCCTCCCTTACTCGGTTCAATGTTGCCGACTGGCTGCCTGGTTCACCCCCCCCCCCCCCCAGAGCCTGCAGGTTCCAGGCTCCCCCACCAGTCTTTTACACTTGGTTCAACATTACTGCACTTTGTTTACGCTCCCTAAGTGGGGCAACCTCTCTGTACTTAACCCAGTTCCCTGCTGGACCGGACTGTTTTTCCCCCCACCAAACAGCCCCCCCCCCCGTCTCTGCCCCACCGTCTGTAAGTATGCATGACCTAAATGCACTAGGACCAGTTATCTTTTCCTCCTCCTCCTCCTCCTCCTCCTCCTCCTCCTCCTCCCCCTCCCCCTCCTCCCAACTGTACCACTTCATGCACTTGAATAGGAGCAATGTCACCAGGCCTAGTATGCTAGTTTTTCTGTTTAGATCATTTGGAATCAAGGTCTAAGAATGATAACTATTCCTCGTCACCGACACACCTTGAAGTAATTCACCTGTGTATAAGCGCTATATAAACAAAAAACTCTGCAACATGCATCCGACTATGATGGCGGAAATAACAACCCGAGGGACCGCGACGCATTAAGGACCATGGGTACAGTGGACATTACCCTAGGGATGGTATTACTGGCACGCCCTGTCAAAGTCCCTTTTAGAGTTACAAAAACAAAAAATGTAATCCACTGCACCTACCACTAAATGTCAGCCTATGCATAGCATGTGATCCAAGCATATCCACAAGCCTCAGAGATCTCTCTCACATTACTCACCGTAATCGTATTTCTGATGCTTGTATCTGCTTAGATTCACATGCTGTGCATAGGCCGACATCTAGTGGAAGCTGCAGAGTATTACAGTTTGTTTTTCAAAAATGAGCGTCAACACAGGGCGTGCCTTTAATACTATCCCTAGTGTTATGTCCAATGTACCCATGATCCCTCACGCGTCTAGGAGCCACAGATTGTATTTTTCCTGACATGAGGTAGCATGAGGAGTAGCGCGAGTACAGATGATCCAAGCAGATGGAAGATAGATAAGACTACAAGCATCCATGCGCCTTCTCTCAGAGGGGAGGAAGGGTGGGTCGCATGTGAATCTAAGCAGATACAAGCATCAGAAATACGATTACGGTGAGTAATGTATCCCTTCTGAGGCTTGTGGAATCTGTTTAGATCACATGCTGTGCATAAATTAGCGAGCAGTGTTAGGAGGTGGGATTTGAGAAGGGTCATGAGCAAATAAGTGTCTTAGAACCGCTTGTCCCACTTGAGTATCTGTCTTGGAATGGGTGTCAATGCAGTAGTGCTGAGTGAAAGTGTGAATAGAGCTCCAAGTAGCTGCTTTGCAAATGGTGTCAAGGGGAACATTTGCAATGAAAGCCAGAGTGGCCCCAATGCCTCTTGTCGAGTGGGCTCTGGGCGTATAGGGCAAAGTTTTGTCAGAAAGAGTAACAACTGGATACAGTTGACAATCCACTTGGAGATGGCACCCTTAGAGACGCGATCTCCCTCTTTGCCTGTGGCTACGGAGACAAACAGTTTATCTGTTTTCCTAAGCGGTCTGGTCTTGTTTACGTAGTAAAGGACCGCCCTAAGCACATCTAGGGTGTGTAGTTTAACCTCAGCCGAGCTTTGTGGGTTTTGGAAGAAAGCCGGAAGCTCGATGGACTGGTTTACATCGAATTTGGAAATAAACTTAGGTGAGAACCTAGGGTGTGTCCGTAAAACCAGCTTATCCTCATGAATAGTAAAGAAAGGATCCTGCACCGACAGAGCCTGAATTTCAATGACCCTTTTTATGGATGTAATGGCTACTAAGAAGGCAGTCTTATAGGTCAGGTGTTTGAGACTTGTCTTATGCATGGGCTCGAATGGGGGGCCCTTGAGTTTAGATAGCACCACGTTCAGGTCCCATCCTGGTGGTGGGTTAGATATAGGGGGGATGAAGTCTCTTTACTCCCTCCATGAATGCTTTAACCACGGGTACCTTCCACCACGACACCTTGCTATGTGAGGTGGTGTACGCTGACAGTGCTGCCAGGTGTACCTTTAGTGAGTTGAAAACCAACTCTGCGTCCAGCAGGTGGAGCCTGTATGTCACGATTGTGGAAGGAGTGCAATCAACTGGGTTGATTTGTTTATTCTGGCACCAGATAACGAATCTCTTCCATTTGTCGAAGTAGCAATGCCTCGTGTTCGGTTTCCTAGACTCTTTTAGGATGTCCATACATCTCTGTGGTAAATTGAGATGTCCAAACTATGACCTCAGGAGCCATGCTGCTAGGTTCATGGAGTTGGGTAGAGGATGCACCTTCTGACCTTGGTGCTGGGACAAAAGATTGTACCAGCCCGGGAGTTTGATGGGATCGCACACCGAAAGTCTGCATAGGTGTGGAAACCACGGTTGTCTCGCCCACATGGGAGCAACTAGGACGAGCGTCATCAACTCTGTTCATCTTGTTCACCACCTTCCTGATGAGGCGTTGGTGAAAAAGCATACGCAAACATCCCTGACCAGTTCATCCACAGGGCGTTCCCCAGGGAGTCTGGTTGGGGAAACCTGGATGCGAATCCTGGGCACTGTCTGTTTTTGCTTGTGGCGAATAGGTCTATAGTGGGGAAACCCCAATGAGAGAAGAGATCTTCTACGATATCTCTGTGTAGACACCATTCGTGTTCCTCCGGAAGGGGATCCCTGCTCAAAGCGTCCGCTAAAGAATTCAGATCCCCTGGAACATGTTGAGATGACAGAAAGATGTTCCGTCTGAGTGCCCATATCCAGATTTTCTGGGCAAGTCTGGACAGATTTGGCGAACAAGTCCCTCCTTGCTTGTTCAGGTAGAACATGGCTGTCGTCCTGTCCGTTCGGATCTGCACCGACAGGTTCAGTAGGTGGGGCTCGAACGCTTGAAGTGCTCTGAAAACTGCCAGAAGCTCTAGCAGGTTGATGTGATTCTTGGCCACTGTGTGAGACCAGAGACCCTGAGCTGTGTGGTGGAGATGGTGAGCTCCCCATCCTGTCAGGCATGCGTCCGTCGTGACTACCGCCTGTATCTCGGGATCGTAAAAGGGTTTCCCCTTGGATAGATTGTCTCTTGTCCACCAGTGGAGGGTTTGTACAAATGTTGGCGAAACGACCACTAGATCGTCCCACTGACCACTTGCCTGAGACCACAGTTTGGCCAACCATTCTTGCATGGGACGCAGGCGCGCGCGTGGGGGACCAGGTAAATGCATGACGCCATCATGCCCAGCAAACGCATTGCTTTGCGTACTGTTATCTGGCGACCGGTTTGATATTGCGGAATTTGCAGTAGTATATTCCGAATTCTTTCCTCTGAAGGAAAAGCCAACCACTCTTGAGTATTTAGAACAGCTCCTAGGAACTGCTTGGAGGTGCTGGGCACCAGACTTGATTTTTTTCTCGTTTATGGAGAAGCCCAATTTGAAGGAGGTCGATAGTTTTTTGAATGTTTGTCCTGCAAATTACTGGGGTCTCCCCCGTGATGAGCCAGTCGTCCAGATAAGGGTACACTGGGATTGCCTCCCTGCGTAGGTGTGCTGCCGCCACCGCCAGTACCTTGGTGAATACCCTTGGAGCCGAGGCTATCCCGAAGGGCAGTACCTTGAACTGGTAGTGCTGACTGTCCACCTTGAAGCGCAGATATTTTCTGTGCGCTGGGAACATGGAAATATGAAAATAGGCAGCTTTCATATCCAATGTTGCCATGTAATCCACCTTTTTAGGAGGGGAATTACCTCTTGGTGAGTAGTCATGCGAAATTTTTGGGGCTTGACATACTTGTTTGCAGGCCGTAAATCCAATATTGGGCGCATTGTCAAATCTTTTTTTGGCACAAGGAAGTAAGTTGAATAAATACCCTTGTTTACCTGGTGTCCCGGGACGAGTTCCATCGCGTCCTTTGCAAGAAGAATTTCGATCTCTTCGAATAGGATCTTCTGGTGGTCTAAGGAGTGTATTCTTTGTCGTGGAGGGTGGTTTCGGGGACGCTCTAGGAGTTCTATACAGTATCCTGCGGACACTGTTGACGGCACCCATCTGTCTGATGTGATCCCTTCCCAAGCTTGGGTGAAGATGGAAATGTGTCCCCCTACTGGGGATGCGTGAGAAGGGACCCTGAACGGAGCGTCACTGTTTTGGTGGAGGCGTGCCCCCTCCTTTATTGGGACTGCCTCTACCCCTACCACGACCTCTTGTTACCCCTGCCATAACTCTGGGTAGACTGCTGGTTAGTGTTCCATGTAGTACCCTGGCCTTGGGAATAGTTTGAGCCTCTTTGGGAGTTTTGTCCGCGAGGCCGACGAAAATTGCCATTCCCTCTCTGGTTAGGGGGTTTGTTGGTTAGTTGCCCTAGGGACTTGAGTGTCTCGTACTCGTCCTTGGCATTCTTTAGCGCGTCCTCGACCGCCTTTCCAAACAATAGATCTGGCTCCACCAGCTTATCTATCAATGATGCTTGGGTCTCGGCCTTCATCCGCGGCATCAAAGGTTGATTTTAAAATGCAACCTGACACGGCTCTCCCCTCGGCCGAAACTCGTGCCAATTGGCTCTTTAAGGGTTCTGGGGCGGAGTCTGTGAGAGCCGCGACTTCTTCCCATTGGTGGCAGTTGTAACTAGCCAGCAGGGTGGTGGAGTTTACAATCCTTGCCTGGTAGGCGGAAGTGGAGGCTACTTTCCTGCCCAAGCCATAAATCTTCTTGCTCTCCTTGTCGGGGGGAGCTTCGAACGATGACAAGGGTTTTTCCCGCCCTCTTACGGGTGTTTGTAACAACCAGGGAGTCCGGTTTGAGATGTCCCCTTTTGTATAGTGGGTCAGATTGGGCTGCCCTGAAAAGCTTTTCAATTCTGGGGTTTACTGCCCTAGTAAGATTGGCGTTAACAAGGGAAAGGTCTATCCTCCTTTGTATTGACTTAAGGATAGGGATGGCCTGAGCAACAGGTCTCCTTTCTCCCACCAGTTCCTCTGCAAAGTCCCTCTCTTCCTGACTACCCTGGGTGTCAATGTGGAAGTGCTGTGCCGCTCTGGACAGGACCTCATTCAGGAGAGGTTGGTTGTCGACAGGGGAGTCGGTAACCGCGGGCTCTTTCTCTACCGGGGAATCTACCCTGTATGTATCTGGGTCGTCGTCCTCCTCCTCCTCCTCCTCCTCCTCCTCCTCCTCCTCCCCCCCCCATAATAGCCTGTCCCAGTTTGTTCTTCGAACCTGCCCAGGTCTGGATCCTCAAAGGATGGATCTTCCTGATATTCAGAATAGGGCTGTCTATAGAAGGGATCTGAAGATTGTGCTTCACCCCGGGACTTCCTACTTGGGGGTATTGGATCCTTCGAGCCTGAGGGAGTTGACCTTTCTGAGGTATAAGAGAGAAAGTGTTCGGGGTTCTTGGCATAGAAATCTGCCAATGATGACATCCTTGACATTACTCTGTCTATGTCATCACTGAACCATTCCCTTGAATTGGGAATAACTCTTTCCTGGAGTGCTTTCCCTGTTTTATCCTGACTAGACCTACTGGCCTGAACAGGGGCCTTAGGGACAGGGGACTGAGACTGGTACGTCTGTTTAGGTGTGGAAGTAGGCTGTGACTGCTTACTTCGTTGTTTTCCTCCCTCCCCGTGGGTGGAAGAGTTTCCCCAACTTTAGGGCCCCATCAGAGCTTTTCGATGCCTGGCGTCGAAATTCGGGGGTAGAGTCCCTGTCTCTGGAGAGAGAGAAAGGGATTCGGTAGCAGCCGTACCGCTGCCTGCAGACACCGACTCCTGGAGTGCGGCTTGGGGGTAGAGGTAGGCGTCGTCCTCTGACGACCGAACTTCAGTCACTAAGTGGAGCGAGGCACTTTTAGCAACAGTGGAGGGTTGCTTGGTGACATGAGGCGATCTCGAACGCCCAGAGGCCACCGACTCGGTGGACCGTTCTCTACGTGCCTCTTTCTGAGAACTCGACGTGCGCGTAGAGTCTCGGTTGGACTTTTGTTTGCTGGAAGTGGTGTGGGTAGCGCTCGTGTCGCCGGGGGTCTTCCCCATAGCTGCCCTGCCGGACAACCTTCCGAGGTCGGGGACTTGCGCTTGGCTTTCCATCGACGCCACATTGCCCTCGCCGTCTGAAAGTACGGCATCGCTGAAGGCACCCTCTGCTGCCATGGCCTCTTGTCGCCTGGCGTGGTGGGCCCAACGCTTTGTCGAACGGTCCTTAAGGGTCTTTGGTTTAAACCGACTTCACGCTCTGCAATTCGCCTTGGGGTGGTCCCTCGGCAAGCAGAGGTTACACGTGGCGTGTCTGTCAACCCAAGGATACTTGCGGTTGCACTTGGGGCAAAACTGAAAGGGGGTACCCTCCATATGCACCCTATGGCAGCGGGCTGGGAGTGTAGGAATATAAGTAATGTACCTATATTAATCAGAGTGTAGGATATGTGCCACCCCCCACTCTCCCTACTTGCAGGGCCGAGTCCAGGGGACTTCCGAGGCCCAAATCCGTCGCTGTAGTCCGATGGTTGAATTTTCTCCGATTCGGCGTCGAGTGTCGATGTTCGGAGACTCAACGTATAGGTGGAATAAACAGGGAAATATATAACAATATTTGCAAAATCTGACTAAGTCAGGGAAGTCCGCTCGGTGCTTCCGACCAGCATGGTGGAAAAAAACAATCTGAGGATCCTAGACGCGCGAGGGATCATGGGTACAGTGGACGTCACACTAGGGATAGTATTACTGGCACGCCCTGTGTCGACGCCCATTTTCGAAAAACAAACTAATACTCCGCAGCTTCCACTAGATGTCGGCCTATGCACAGCATGTGATCTAAGCAGATTCCACAAGAGATTATATATATATGGGATACATTACTCACCGTAATCGTATTTCTGATGCTTGTATCTGCTTAGATTCACATGCTGTGCATAGGCCGACATCTAATGGAAGCTGCGGAGTATTACAGTTTGTTTTTCGAAACTCGAAAATGGGCGTCGACACAGGCGTGCCAGTAATACTATCCCTAGTGTGACGTCCACTATACCCAAGATCCCTCACGCGTCTAGGATCCTCAGATTGTATTTTTTCTGACATGAGGAAGCATGAGGAGTAGCGCGAGTACAGATAATCCAAGCAGATAGACAGAAAGGTAAGACTACCAGCAATCATGCGCCTTCTCTCGGAGGGGAGGCAGGGTGGGTCGCATGTGAATCTAAGCAGATACAAGCATCAGAAATACGATTACGGTGAGTAATGTATCCCTTCTGAGGCTTATGGAATCTGCTTAGATCACATGCTGTGCATAGATTAGCGAGCAGTACCAGAAGGAGGTGGGATGTGAGAAGAGTCATGAGCAAACGGGTGTCTCAGAACCGCTTGTCCCACTTGTGTATCTGTCTTGGAATGAGTGTCAATGCAGTAATGCTGAGTAAAAGTGTGAATAGAGCTCCAAGTAGCTGCTTTGCAAATGGTGTCGAGGGGAACATTTGCAATGAAAGCCAGAGTGGCCCCAATGCCTCTAGTAGAGTGAGCTCTTGGCGTAAAAGGCAGAGTTTTTTCAGAAAGAGAGTAACACAGCTGTATACAGTTGATAATCCACTTCGAGATAGCGCCTTTAGAGACGCGATCTCCCTCTCTGCCTGTAGCTACGGAGACAAACAGTTGATCTGTTTTCCTTAGCGGTCTGGTTTTGTTTACATAGTAGAGGACCGCCTTACGCACATCTAGGGTGTGTAGTTTCACCTCAGCCGAGCTTTGCGGGTTCTGGAAGAAAGCCGGAAGCTCGATGGACTGGTTTACATGGAATTTAGATATAAATTTAGGTGAGAACCTAGGGTGTGTGTGTAAAACCAGTTTGTCTTTGTGGATAGTAAAGAAAGGATCCTGCACTGACAGAGCCTGAATTTCACTGACCCTTCTTATAGAGGTAATGGCTACTAAGAAGGCAGATTTATAAGTCAGGTGTTTGAGACTACTTTTATGCATGGGTTCGAAAGGGGGGGCCCCCATGAGCTTAGCTAGCACCACATTAAGGTCCCATCCTGGCGGTGGGTTAGAAATAGGAGGGTGAAGTCTCTTTACTCCTTCCATGAAGGCTTTAACTACTGGTACTTTCCACCACGACACCTTGTTATGGGATGTGGTGTAAGCCGAGAGGGCAGCCAGGTGTACTTTCAGAGAGTTAAAAACCAATCCTGCATCCAGCAGGTGGAGCATGTATGTCACAATGTTGGAAGGAGTGCAATCAACCGGGTTGATTTGTTTATTCTGGCACCAAATAACTAATCTCTTCCACTTGTCAAAGTAACAGTGCCTTGTGTTTGGTTTCCTGGATTCTTTTAGGATGTCCATACACCTCTGTGGTAAATTGAGATGTCCAAACTCTATGACCTCAGGAGCCATGCTGCCAGGTTCATTGAATTGGGTTGCTGGTGCACTGTTTGACCTTGTTGTTGGGACAGTAGGTTGTACCAGGCTGGGAGTTTGATGGGCTCGCACACCGCCATCCTGCGTAGGTGTGGAAACCATGGTTGTCTCGCCCACATGGGAGCAACTAGGATGAGCGTCATCGATTCCTTGTTCATCTTGTACACTACCTTCCTGATGAGAGGAGTTGGTGGAAAAGCGTACGCAAACATCCCTGACCAGTTCATCCACAGGGCGTTCCCTTGGGAGTCTGGCTGGGGGAACCTGGATGCAAATCCTGGGCATTGTTTGTTTTCGCTTGTGGCGAATAAGTCTATAGTGGGGAAACCCCACTGAGAGAAGAGATCTTCTACGATCTCTCTGTGAAGGACCCATTCGTGTTCTTCTGGGAGGGAGTCTCTGCTTAGAGCATCCGCTAGGGAATTGAGCTCCCCTGGAACATGTTGTGATGACAGGAAGATGTTCCGTCTGAGTGCCCATATCCAGATTTTCTGGGCAAGCTTGGAAAGATTTGGCGAACGAGTCCCTCCTTGCTTGTTCAGATAGAACATGGCTGTCGTGCTGTCCGTCCGGATCTGCACCGACAAGTTTATTAGATGGGGCTCGAACGCCCGAAGCGCTCTGAATACTGCCAGAAGCTCTAGCAGGTTGATGTGGTTCTTGGCTACTGAGTGAGACCAGAGACCCTGAGCTGTGTGGTGGAGATGGTGAGCTCCCCACCCAGTCAGGCATGCATCTGTAGTCGCCACTGCCTGCACTTCGGGATCGTAAAAGGGTTTTCCCCTTGCGAGATTCTCCCTTGTCCACCAGTGTAGGCTCTGTACAAGTGTTGGCGAAACGACCACTAGATCGTCCCACTGACCACTTGCCTGAGACCACTGTTTCGCCAACCATTCCTGCATAGGACGCAGTCGCGCGTGGGGGACCAGGTAAATGCATGACGCCATCATGCCCAGTAACCGCATTGCTTTGCGTACCGTTATTTGTTGACCGGACTGATAATGTGGAATTTGCAGTAGTATATTCCGAATTCTCTCTTCCGAAGGGAAGGTCAACCCTTTCTGAGTATCTAGGATTGCTCCCAGGAACTGTTTTGAGGTGCTTGGAACTAGGCTTGACTTCTTCTCGTTGATTGAGAAGCCTAATTCGTGGAGGAGGTCGATAGTCCTTTGAATGTTTGTCCTGCAAATTCCTGGGGTTTCCCCCGTTATGAGCCAGTCGTCCAGATAAGGGTACACTGGGATTGCCTCCCTGCGTAGGTGTGCAGCTGCCACCGCCAGTACCTTGGTGAATACCCTGGGTGCTGAAGCTATCCCGAAGGGCAGTACCTTGAATTGGTAGTGGCGACTGTCCACCTTGAAGCGCAAGTACTTTCTGTGCGCCGGGAGCATGGAAATATGAAAATAAGCATCCTTCATATCCAAGGTTGCCATGTAATCCCCCTTTTTTAGGAGGGGGATTACCTCTTGTAGCGTGGTCATACGTAATTTTTGGGGCTTGACATACTTGTTGGCAGGCCCTAAGTCCAGTACTGGGCGCATTGTCAAATCTTTCTTTGGCACAAGGAAGTAAGTTGAATAGATACCCTTGTTTACCTGGTGTCCTGGGACGAGTTCTATCGCGTCCTTTTCTAGCAGAATGGCAATCTCCTCGAGAAGGATCTTCTGATGATCTAAGGAGTGTACTCTTTGTCGTGGAGGATGGTTCCGGGGACGCTGCAGTAATTCTATACAATATCTGTGGACACTGTTGACAGCACCCATCTGTCTGAGGTGATCCCTTCCCAAGCCTGGGTGAAGTTGGAAATGCGTCCCCCTACTGGGGTTGCGTGAGAAGGGACCCTGAACTGAGCGTCATTGCTTTGGTGGGGGCGTGCCACCTCCCATGTTGGGGCTGCCTCTGCCTCTTCCACGCCCTCTCTCGTTACCCCTGCCGTAACTTTGGGTAGACTGCTGGCTGTTCCACTGTGTACCCTGTACCTGGGCATAGTTGCCTCTGAATTTTGGCCGCGTGGGCGACGAAAATTACTATTCCCCCTCTGGTTAGGGGGTTTGTTGGTTAGTTGGCCAAGGGATTTCAGTGTCTCGTATTCGTCCTTGGCGTTTTTAAGTGCGTCTTCGACCGCTTTCCCAAACAATAGATCGGGTTCCACCGGCTTGTCTATTAATGAAGCCTGAGTTTCTGTTTTGAACCCCGACTGCCGTAACCACGCATGTCTTTTGATAACAGTACCTTCTGCTATCAATCTTCCTGCGTTGTCCGCGGCGTCGAAAGTTGCTTTTAATATGCAACCAGACACGGCTCTCCCTTCTGTCGAGATCCGAGCCAATTGGCCCTTTAACGGTTCAGGAGCAGAGGCTATGAGCGCCGCGACCTCTTCCCATTGATGGCAGTTGTAGCTGGCCAACAGGGTGGTGGAGTTAGCAATCCTTGCTTGGTAGGCGGACGTTGAGGCTACCTTCCTGCCAAACCCGTAAAGTTTCTTGCTCTCCTTGTCGGGAGGAGCTTCTGATGAAGATAAGGGTGTTCCAGCCCTCTTCCGAGTGTTGGTAACAACTAGGGAGTCTGGTTTAAGATGTCCTCTTATATAGAGAGGGTCAGACTGGGCTGCCCTGAAAAGTTTTTCAACCCTGGGGTTGACTGCTCTGGTGAGGTTTGGGTTCACCAGGGACGGATCTATTCTTCGTTGGATGGATTTAAGGATAGGGATGGTCTGAGCGACCGGCCTCCTCTCTCCCACCAACTCTTCTGCGAAGTCCCTTTCCTCCTGTACACCGTGGGTGTCGATGTGAAAATGTTCTGCCGCGCGAGCGAGAACCTCATTAAGGAGGGGCTGGTTATCGACTGGCGAGTCGGTAACTGGGGCTTCGTTCTCTACCGGGGAATCTACTCTGTAAATTTCCTGCTCATCTTCTCCCTCCTCCTGATCCTCATCATCCGCATAGTATTCCGTCCCGGCTTGTTCCTCCATAATTTCAAACTCCTGGTCCCCCCTCAGGGAATGGAGTAGAGTAAGGCTGCACCTCGAAGGGTTCAGGTCTTTCGAACCGGGCCTTTTTACTTAGGGGGATAGGATCAGTGGAACCTGAGGGTGTGGCCCCGTGAGGGTCATACGAGAGGAAATGCTCTGGATTCTTGTCGTAGAAATCAGCCAAGGAAGACATCCTTGACATGACCCTGTCTATGTCTTCACTGGACCATTCTTTGGAACAGGGTATGACTTTAGTAGGTAATTTAGGGGACTTATCAAGGGTACCCTTGCTGGATGTTGATCTCTCAGTAGACTTGTATTTAACTGTTTGCTTAGGGGGGAAGGATGGTCGTACAGGAGTGGAAGAATGTGCTTTCCGCTGTTTCGCCCCCTCCCCGTGCGTGGAAAAATGTTTTCCCTGTCCCTTGGAGGCCCCGGAGACTTTCGCCGCCTGGCGTCGAGGATCGGGAGAGGTATCTGTGTTTTTCGAGCGTGGGGCCTCGCTGGCGTTAACTACGGGCTCCGTCTCTTGGAGCGCGGCCTGGGGGTGGAAGTCGCCTTCGTCCTCCGACGATCGAACTTCCGTTAGTCTAGGGAGCGAGGCACTCTTGGCAAGAGTGGATGATTGCCTTGCGTCATGAGGCGATCTCGATCGAGAGCGCCCAGAGGACACCGAGTCGGACCGTTCTATCTGTGCCTCTTTCCGAGAAGTCGACGTCGTCGAGGTTCGGTTGGACTTAGGGTGTGTAGCGCTTGCGTCGCCGGGGGTCTTCCCCATAGCCGCCCTGCCGGACGACCTTCCGAGGTCGGGGACCTGCGCTCGGCTGTCTTTCGACGCCGTAATGCCCTCGCCGTCCGAAAGTACGGCGTCGCTGCCATCGCTGAAGGTGCCCTCCGCTGCCATGGCCGCCTGCCTGGCGTGGTGGGCCCAACGCTTAGTCGAACGGTCCTTAAGTGTCTTAGGTTTAAACCTACTACACGCTCTGCAGTTCGCTTCGGGGTGGTCCCTCGGCAAGCAGAGATTGCACGTGGCGTGCCTGTCGACCCAAGGGTATTTGCGGTTGCACTTGGGGCAGAATTGGAAAGGGGTACCCTCCATACGCACCTAAAGGCAGCCGGCTGGTAAGTGTATGAAATATATAAGATAAGGTGTACTTATATACCAAGAGTGAAGAGTATGTACCACCCCCCACTCTCCCTACTTGCAGGGCCGAGGCCTGCGGCCTACCAGGCCCGGGCTGAGGCCAGCGGCCTACCAGGCCCGGGCCGAGGCCAGCGGCCTTCCGAGGCCCAGATCCGTCGTGCGGCAGCCGATGTCTTCTCCAGCCGTCGTCGAGGGTCGACGTTGGGGTGGGGAAGGATGTCAATAAAGAATTATAATTTTCAATTGTTAGCAAAAGTATGGCTAAGGCCAGGGGACTCCGCAAGATGCTTCCGACCAGTATGGCGGAAAAAAACAATCTGAGGATCCTAGACGCGTGAGGGATCTTGGGTATAGTGGACGTCACACTAGGGATAGTATTACTGGCACGCCTGTGTCGACGCCCATTTTTGAGTTTCAAAAAACAAACTAATACTCCGCAGCTTCCACTAGATGTCGGCCTATGCACAGCATGTGATCTAAGCAGATTCCACAAGCCTCAGAAATATATATATATATGCTTGGAGTGAGCCGGAGAGCAGGCTGTGTGGGAATCTATATGCAGGTGTAAATTAACGTGTGTGTTTATATGGAGGAGCACAGGTAGAGATGGGGCCTGATCCCAGGTCAATTTATTCGTTAATGGGCACCAACATTAGGGAATTTATGCCAGGCTATTATGCAAGTCAATGCAAAAAGGACAAGCATACTCGTCCTTGGCAGTTTAAGGGGTTAAAGGGGCAATAACTGTTTTGGGAGCCCCAGCATAACGAAAGCCTTTCAAATTGACAGTGTGGCTGAATGCATTGTGAAGGTTAAAGTGGCAATAATTAACTATATTGGTGGCAACAGAATCAGGAGTATCATTTTAAGTGGCAGCACAAAGAACATTTGAAGTGGTAGTGATGATTTCGATGTCACCAATGTCACGGTAGGGCTGGGTGGAGGAAGAGTGACTGGACCCCCCCCCCCCCCCCCACGTACCCTCTCCCCCCCCCACCCCCTTTCCCGGCATTGGCTGGGCTCCCCTTGCTATGCTCAGTCACTGGTGAAACCAGACAGCACATTCCCATTACCAGCATTGCCCAGTTTTTAAGCAGGTTCTACCCAAATCAGATCATACGGTTCATGCGCGCGTCCAAAGTAATGAGGCTTGTCTCCACAGATACCAGCACTGCCACTGAAAACACATGTTGGTGCCGCTAGTTCCCAAAGAAAGCAGGACGCCTGGGTTGCTGCTGGATTCTACGTGTGGTGCTCAGTAGGGCCATCAGTTCACTGTGTAGCCGCGGCTGTACACCAACAAAATCGCAGGGGGCGGCCACAAGTGCAACACAGGGGAGCTGGGGGAGAAAACCCTTCAGAGGGAAGCAGCGAATGTAGTGTACCATGAGTCAGACCGGCGGGAACTCGGGGTTTCTCTGGGAGCATCTGAAAGGAGGGTGAGAGGAGTGGTCAGGATGGCTCGGTAACGGACAATCAGTGCAACAGTTGGCTGAACCAGGCGAGATAAAAAGCACAACAGCGCTAAGCCTCGGTGTGTCAGGAGAGGACTTTGGTTTTACACCAAACCTAAAACGCAGAATGCCACTCGCCGGGTTAATATCGCTCATCGCTACTGGTGATTATCACCTTCACATCTCCCTGCCGCAAGTGCCTGCACTGCTGGAGCGCGGCTTGGATCCGGCGAGGCCTTTGTAAAGCCCGGGCCTTCTGAGCTCATGTCTGCGACGAGTCTCTGCTCGCCCTGAGAGCAGTTTCGTTCAAGCTCCGGGGGAGGTGTGTGGAATGTGTCCCAGCCTGCACAGTCTACCATATTCTCAAGGGACAACATCACGCAGGTGGAAATACTTCACTTGAAGATGGTATCATCTCGTCGAAATGTAGTGCTAAAGAAATGACTTGCCGAAATCCCTATAATCCGAAGCAACCGGAGATTGATGTCCTTATAATACACATCAATCCTGGAGCACAGCACGCTCTGCCATGCCAAGGCCAAGGCCAAGATGCACCCCCGTCCTCCATCTTGGCCTGCAGCACTGCCCGTTATTGGCCCCAGTCACTCGGCGCCCCTCAATCATCTGCACCACCTCATCTTCTTCCAATAGGCTGGTCTATCCAGAACTCCGCCAATGAACCTCAATCTGGAGCTGTGACACTTTCTGCTATCCAACACCAGACCAACAGAGCTCTACCAATGCATTGCAATATATTGACCTGCAGCACACCATTATTCCACAACAGGGACCCCTCTTCCCATGCACATCAAACCTAAACTACAACAGTACTAAGACCAACACGCCCCTCTTTGCCAAAGCACCATAACACGCTTGCAACAGTACTTCACTGGGAGTGGCTGACAATTCCTGAGCGATTCTAAAACACGCGCGGTTGTTCAGTTGTACCAAATACATGAGCTCTGCGGCAACCCTGGAGTCTACCGAGGGACCGTGCACCCCGCCATTATGCCTAAATGTCAGCGTAATAGTCGCAACAATGTGGTGCCCCTTCGGTCCTCTCCTTCTGGTGCCAGATGCTTGGAGCTACTGGCATGTTTAAAGGTCTCCAAACAGCTTGCACCCAGCAACGATTGTCCGCATGAACGCTCCGATTCTTTGGGGCAGCACAAGCCACATATCGTGTGATCTTGGGTGGGGGGGTTTGGGGGGAGTAAAATAACCGGTGTGAAACGGTTTAGCTGTCAGGGACTCGCGTGAGAGACCGCGCTGCGGGGCTGGGGGCAGGCTGGGCCTGCAGGGGGGAAGCGTGACGACGGATGCGAAAGCAGGGACAGGACCCGACAGGTCCAATGGATAGGATCTGAATGGCGCGACCATTCCTCAGGCATGAGGCAACGCGCAGGGAGCGTTAACATGCGGGGAGGCGCATGGCAGCACCAGAGAGGCGGCAGAGAACAGCAGCCAGATTGCCGCATTAAATTAATTTATATTCATTTTGCCATTTATATAGCGCACCAAGTCCGAGGGCATCATGACTAAGAATTCATAAGAACTTCCAAAAGAAAAGGGCCGCTGCTCACTCAGCCTCTCTCCCAGCAATCGCTTTTACCTGGTGCGAGATTCAGGGAGTGTAGGGGTGCTGGGTTGGTCACCCGCTAGCCCAGTTCCGATCAGTACAAACGGAGGAGCCCAAATACATGACATCACCCACACATCCCAACAGGATGGCCTAGTCCAGGAGAATATAACTATTACCGATTGCCCGAAGCAGGACGAAGGAGCCCGGAACCGGACATTCTGGACAGCCCCCACAAAACCGGAGGGGCCCAGATAAGTAAAGATTCCGACAGCACACAGGACGAGGAGCCCAGATACACCCCACACCAAGAAATCCCCTGCAATCCAATCTAGGGACGAGCACAGACCAGGTACTTTCCTACAGCCCACACCTGGATGAGGGAGGCGGGGAGCCCAGAACACCAAGACCTTGTGCAGCTGACGGGGATTTAGCTATTCTGTTCCTTCAGCTGCCCCCATTTTTCACTCTATGGGGGCGGCTGGACGGGTGATGCGAGGCATTCCAAGGTCTGCCTGAATTCCAGGCTGCCACACACCTGCCATGCGTCACCCCCTGCGGCCTGGGAGGGACAGCTGCAGGAATGCAGGGCCACGATAAAACATGGACAAACGGGGCCGGTGCAGAAGGAGCACAACAGGCGAGGCACGGGGAAGGTCGCGCGCGTGTGTACAGCGTTAGTTCCTTTCTGAACTTCTAGACAATCGCGTGTCATTGTCCGGTCCTAAAAAAAGACCGGACAATTAGGGATCGTGCTTACCCAAAAATAAAAACAAACACGAGATTAACGATTACATGTAACCGGCACACATTCTGGACTCCACATTCTGGGAGCGTTCATGTGGAAGGGAAAGCACCACCAGGCCGACATCCATCCATGGGTGCGGATGACATGAAGGGAGCCGCAAATCTGCATTGTCCAGATTGTGATTTACTTGTGCTTAGAATACGGAGTGACATTGATTGCTTTTGGCATGGGAAGTGAATATCAGAGCGGAGATGCGAGGAGAGAGACTCGCCTCTGGGTGTTAGACTTTTTGCCCACACATTGGGTGCCCATGTCCATGCTAGTGCCCACGGCCACCCCCATGCAAAAAACACCTTGCATCCGTTTGAACTGGCTCTGTGCTTCAAAGAGAAATACCAATGTAATTCCAAGCAGTGTTCTGAAACGTAACTGATTAAATGCATCTTTAAATCAGCTCAAGTATTACTCCAGCTACTTCATTTATAAGCAATGCTTGGTTTGGTCCCTTGCACAGAATGCGTATTAAAAACTAGCAATTGTCATTAGATACTTTGCCAGACAATATGCCCAAGCACGAGCATTTTCATGCGTCATTCCCTCTCAGAGAGACCCATAGCACTTTTTGCTGCAGTTCTGGACCTTTTTCTCTAATCTTGAATGAATGGAGCCTTTTTCTACTCATTCATTCTCATGAGCTGCCTTTTTGAACTCGTTCCTTTGTATTGTACTGTCCAATGGAGTCTACTTTCCTCCGCATATGCATTTTTTGCT
Source organism: Ambystoma mexicanum (assembly GCF_040938575.1). NCBI lineage: Eukaryota > Metazoa > Chordata > Amphibia > Caudata > Ambystomatidae > Ambystoma > Ambystoma mexicanum. Next base: position 612,213,561 of record NC_090936.1, on the reverse strand, counting down.
ATTGCAGCAAATAGTTTCTTATAGCCAGAGATTCTTTTCTATATCCTAGAGTAACTGCAGTTCTGAAGGATAGTATCTCTCCTTAAACTTCATATAGTAAGATATTGGCGCGCACACACCACCTTATGTGGAGTGTGAAAGGGATACTTCGTATCCCCTTCTCTCTGCACATGCGACTTATGTCACAATCTCCTAGTTATGGCTGGTGGCAGTGGACGTGTTCTACCAACTATTGTGCACATTTTCTGCTATGTCCATAGCCATGGTTATCCACAATAGGGTCACGCAAGTATTAACTTGGCTACTTTATTTCCCCCCCCCATTACTAGTGTGGTTGTTTGTCAGCCCTTGTGCCATCCTGAGGGGGAGGGGGGGGGGTTCCTATGTAGGGGGGGGGGGGTGAAGTGGGGGAGGAGTTTAACTCACCTGCCCTTGGTCTGCCCGAGTGCCTGAATGAAACCAGCTCCCACTGGAGGGTTACAGGGGGGTTGGGCCTGGCTGTCATGATAGGACAGCCAAAGACTTTTCTGTAAATTTCTGAGAGAGATTGCAGAGGAGTGTTTGCTAGAACTGCATAAAAAGGTGAGGCTCCGATGGTGAAAGACAAGTTGACCACTGTAAACTGAAGACTGCCAGAGACGCCTGCAGACCCTTTGCAAAACCGTGAAGCCACCACTGCTGTCCTGACCCAGTTTTCTGTGCGACAGAGGAACTCCAAAGAGGACTCCTTCCCCTTTGACTGGTGGGAACAACCAGTCCCAAGAGGAATTTGATTTGAGCCATCTCCAGAGCTGTGAAACCCCAATACCAGGAGACCTGCAGTCCATTCCAAGTAATTGTGGAAAGGCCGCACTCATCCAAGTCTTTGTTCAGCCCTCAATGACACTCCAGAGATCCAATCCAAATGACCCAGACCACCTCAGAGTAGGGGGGGGGACTGTGACAAGTGAATAAGAGTGACCGGGCAAAATGCGTCATTTGTTGGGGATGGAGAAAAGGCACCAAAACCTCACGGAGACCAGAGGAGTTGCTGAAAGCCGTGCCAGAGGTACTCCCTCGAGACTGCTGCTGAGATGTCCTGTCTTTCATCATCAGACCAAGGAATCTTGAGGTCGGATCCAGCGCTACCCCATCAAGGAAAATACAGCCACAGCTTCCAACCTAAGGTAATTGAGGCGAAAGTTATTGCTTACCTTGATCAGTGATGTCGCTCCAGAGCGTTGGAGTGCAGAGGGGTGTCCAGGGTACCCTCCCACGCCCTATTACCTCCGACTCAAGCCGCTGCTCGTGTCCCTTTAGCGAGTCCTTTAACAGCGTCTTCAATGTTGATTGTGTCCTCTTGCATCTTAAACACTAGAAACTGTAAAGTATCCACAAGAACTTTTGTATTCTGCTGCTTGTCAAGACTTTAAGCCTTCTCTGAACAGCCTTTAGCTAGGGTTGCTTTTTTGACCTTAAAAGACTTGCCGAGTGAAGAAATTGCCTCTAAAACCTTAAAAGCTGCTAGTGTTGCACTAACCAACAATTTCCCTTCCCAAAATGTCACCATCTTATGTGTATGCAGAGTAAATATCTTTACCGTATTTCTGCTAAGATTCGGGATTGCTCATTATTATCGATAATACGATAGACGTCTTAGATACTTACCTGTAACTCTATTTTTCCAGCATTGGTATCTTTTATAGATACCTGCTTGAATATTCCCCCATCAGACCGGGACTGCTCTGATTTTAATTAGATTACATTCATTTTCCTATGGAAATAATGTATGTAGATGGTCCATTATGGCCAATGAGGCATTCAATTGTGCAGTCCCTCCACCTCACTTCGGTCTTTTATGACCCTAACCAATGAGGTGGCAGGGTTTAAGCTCCGCCCCGGGCAGCCATCTTCAAATTTTGAGCCGTGAGTAGACCTGTATGACTGCCGGGCATTGGAGCAGCCTCTCGTGGGAGGTGGGTGGGCCTGTGTGAATCTATGAAAGATACTAATGCTGGAGAAATACAGTTACAGGTAAGTAACTAAGACTTCTCCAGCATTGGATCTTTCATAGATTCAGATGCTTGAATAGAATTCCAAGCAGTTAAGCATGCCCAAAATACTATACATTCTGAAGATTCTTCAGTGCGCCTAGTATAGAGCAACTCAACAGGTCACATTTACTAGGGAAAAGGGAGGCTGCTCCCACCTTACACAAAGGAGGTGGCAAGGACTGCCTGACCAACCGCTGATTCTTTGTTGGCAGTCAGCCAAGCAGTAATGCTTGGCGAACGTATGCAGTGTGCTCCAAGTTGCGGCTCTGCAGATGTCCTTTATTGGTACTCCTGCGTGAAAAGCGACCAAAGCTGCTCTTCCTCTGGTGGTGTGAGCTGGAGGTTTGGCGAGAGAATCACCCTTAGACTGATGGCAGTGACTAATACAAATGTGCTAGACTGTTTCGAGATACGCGGTCCTTTTGTGCGATCAGCGAACGCTATGAAAAGCCTTGTAGCGGAGCGGAACTCGGTCCTTTGGATGTAAAATTTCAGCACTCTCGCTTCATCTAGTGAGTAACAATCTCTCTGCATTAGATGTGTGGTTCATGAAGAAGGTCGGAAGCACAATGCACTCTGTGAAAGACATTTGATAGCACCTTGGGCAGAAATGCAGGGTGTGTTTTAAGGATGACAGTCTCTTAGGAACAAGGTGAATGGAGGTTCTGATGAAAGGGCTTGGGTTCACTGATCCTCCTGGCTAATGTGATGGCTACCATGAAAGCAATAATCCTGGTTATAAGTTTCATGTCACACCTATGTAAAGGTTCATATGGTGATTCCATGAGCGCTGCCAGGACCGCGTTTAGACTCCACGAAGGAAACAGTGGTGTAAGTGGAAAAGTATGCAGCAATCCTTTTGGAAATATCTTGATAGCCGGGTTGGGGAGCAAGGATGGTTGATTTGGATTGGAGTTGTAGGCCGATATGGCGGTGAAATGCACGATGGAGGCCAGGGAGAGCCCTGCTTTAGCTAGGTGCAATAGGTATGGTAGCACTTGTTCTACTGACACAGTGAGTGGATTCACCAGTGATGTCTCGCACCACTTGTTGAAACAAATCAATTTCCGGATGTGTGTGGACAGAGCCAGAGAAGCCTTAATTACGTCCCAGCACTCTGGAGGAAGAGTCAAATTAGTTCATTTCCACTGCTCAGGAACCACGCCTCGAGCACCAGGCTCGCTGGGTCATGGTGGAGAACCTTGTGATTATGCCGAGTTAAAAGGCTCTGTTGAGGTTAATCAGGGGCCACTGGGACAAGGCTCGTAGGGTTGGGTGCCAAACTTGACAAACCCAATCTGGTGCTGTTAGCATCATTGTGCACACTTGTTCCTTCAATCTGCGAAGTACTCGCGCCATCAGAGGAATCGGCAGAAAAGCATACAGGCACTTTCTTGTCCAGTTCACTGAGAAGGCATCTCCTAGTGACAGGTGTTCTGGATATCTGGAGGTGAACATGTGACATTTCCTGTTGCTCTTGGTGGCAAAGAAGTCGATATCCAGATGCCGCCACTCGCAAAATATCTGTTGAACTTCTGCTTCATCCAGCTCCCATTCATGGGATGTGTAGTCTCTGCTCAGCTTGTCTGCTAAGACGTTGTCCACTCCCAGCAGATGTTCTGCTTTGATCTGAACTTTGTGCTGTAGCACATAAGTCCAAAGCCTGTGTGCTTCTTGGGACAACATCTGACCTTGTGCCTCCTTGCTTGTTGGTATAAAGCATGGAGGTTGTGTTGTCCGTCTGGATGATTACCACCTGCCCTGCTAGCACAGGCAGGAAGGCTTTTAGCGCCCAGCGTATTGCTCCGAGTTCCAGAACATTTGGATTTTTGGTCCGACCACGTGCCCTTTGTTTGCAGATCTGCCAGGTGTGCCCCCCAGCCTGATAACGAAGCATCGGTTGTGAGGAGAAGGGTTGATGTCAGAGCTTGGAAAGGCATTCCCTGCAACAGATTGAGGTGTACTCCACCATTGGAGTGCTTTGTGCAAGGCTACTGGGAGTTGTATGGCATCTCCCCATGACACGCGTGCTCGTCTCCATTGGCGGTCCAGGGTCTCTTGTATCGGCCTCATGCGAAGTCTGCAATTTGTTATAAGAAATAGACAGGAGGACATCATGCCCAGGAGTGATTTGAAAGAGCATACCATGCGGTTATGTTGTCTTGGAACAATGAGGTCAGTAGGAGCATTGCTGATATTCCGCCTGTTGAAGGCCTTAACCTGGGTATGCTGGTGTTAAGTTCTGCTCCCAGAAAGAGCAGTGTCTTGTCGCGTATTGGACAGGATTTGGTTTCGTTTATTGAGAAACCTAGCCCCTTCAGGAGGTTCATTGTTTTTGTGACCACCATGGTTGAGTGTTTGGATGAGGCTGCCCTTATTAACCAGTCATCCAGGTTTGGAAAGACCTCCGCTACAGTCCGAGTTTTGCTGCCACCGGTATATGATATGGCATTTATAACTAGACACTAAAAACTCTTGGTGCTGACCTGATACCGAACAGGAGAACAATTGAAAATGTGACTCCCCTATTGCAAATCTGAGGAAACTTCTGTGGGCAGGATGGATGGGAATATGAAAGTAGGCATCTTCCAAGTCCAGGGGGACTAGGAAATAGTGTTAGTTTAACCATGGGAGGACGGTCTGCAAGGATGTCATCTTGAATGTGATGTGCTTGATTAATTTGTTTAGCGCTCTCAAATCCAATATCCATCTCCACTGACCGTTCCGTTTACTCACAGGGAAAACCCAGGAGTAGAAGCCTCTTCCCATTTGTTGATCTGGAACCAGTTATATGGCTGCTTTTTGAAGCAGCTTGCAAATTTCCAATATATGATATGTTTCAGGAGATGCACCTTGCATGGAATGGGAGCGAGGGATGGAGGTTGATCCAGAAATTCTATAGTGACCCTCGCAAATCATTTGCAACACCCACTTGTCCGATGTTACCCTCCGCCAGCGTTGGGAATAGCGGCTTACTCTCCCCCCCTCCCACCCCACCCCACCAGGGTCTGTCATGGTAGGGGAAGATGTGAGTTGTCAGTTTTGTTTGCTGTGGCTCTAACCAGGCCAAAGTACACGTCTCCCGTTAGGCCATACCTAGTCGTCAACTGATGGCATCTGTTGTCTTGAAAGGTGTTTCCCTGTGTCTTGGCGTAGGATGGCCGGTTAAAACGTCTGTACTTGGATGATAAGGGTCGAAAGGATCTGCGCTCCTTTGCCTTACCTTTAAGAGAACTGATGGCTCGAGCTGTATCAGTGTCAGTTTTTATTCCTTCGAGATGGTCTTCAATCATAACGAGATCGTGCCCATCAAAGGGCATATCCAATATTTGGGCTTGGACCTCTGGCCTGAAGTTTGTGGCCTTCATCCAGGCTTGCCTTCTCAGGACTGTACCATGGGCCATTTGCCGAAAACCTGATTCTGCTACATCCACTGCTGCGTCAATCATATGATCGGACGTAGCTTCACCGTCAGATATGATTGGATTGCTCTCGCTTCTTCCTGAAATTCCATTGGTAAGCGTTCGACATACGAAGCCATAGCTCACGGTCCAGTTGCACTGTCAAGGCTAGCGCGCTGCCCGCCCGGATGGTAAGGGAAGCTGACAAACACTTTTCTGCCCATATCCTCCAATTTACGCCCTTCTTTATCAGGTGGGGCTAATAAGGGTGATTAAGTGTTAGCCAATTTCTTCCTGGCTGCCACTGATAACGGAATCTGGCTTAGTATGCCCTTAGGCATAGTGGTGCTGTGTCCGGGGCTTTGTATCTCTTTTCTGGTCGCAAGACGATGCATGTGTGGACAGAGGTGTAGACAATCTTTGCTCCCAGAGTCCCATATGGTATCTAAAAGAGGGAATAGTGGTGACTGTTCTATGCTTATCCCTATGTTCATATAGAACCGACTTTTCTTCTGACGTAACCTGTAACTTGAAAAGGTCTGTTCCCTTGCCAATAATGGTATGAAATGATACCAAATCGTCAAGTGGTGAAGTATTTCCTAGAGAATCCTTCCTGGGTTTCTCAATGATTTAGTCCCATTCGCTTTGTGCATCCCGTTCACAAGTAATCTCCCTTCTTCAGGATCTGTCTCTGAACGGGTCCTCCTGCCAGTGAGACCAAAGCAGTCGATGGCACTACCGTAGGATCACTTGTAGGTGAGCGTGGTCTAGGTGAAGACCTTGGTAAGGAGACTCTAGTCGGTGAAGCACTGCGTGTCCTGCAAGGGGGTTCTGGTTAACAAGTTTGTTTTTTTTAATGTCTGCTCTTGGGCGGGGAGCTCTTTGGCATGCTATGAGGCGATTTGTCCTTTTGGGGAGACCTTGTGTGTCTCAGAGTAGAAGACAGATTCCTCCAATGCCTGTTGAATTCGTCAATTCTTTGCATCAATGTTGGGTCATATGGATCTGCGGGCTTCTCCATATTGGGTTGCCAGGGCAGGCTATTCTCAGGTGTGAGAACAGATTGTTCACGTACGAATTCAGTGTCTGAAAAATCTTCCTGTAAAATGATGTCTGGAAGCTCTGCCATCTCTCTTAACAGAGACAACTGCGATCCTATTGGTTCCTGGTGGGTCTCGGGATGCAAGGGATCATGCCCATTGGTTTATCGGAGTTTCCCTAATTGGACAGAGTAACTGGGATGTCCGTGGATGGTGTTTTAGGCTTGTTTTTCTCAGTCTTCGAGAGAGTTGATAGTTTCGTCGACGAGAGCTTCCTTGGCTTCGTTGACGAGAGCTTTGTGGATGACGATTTTGACGAGGATTTAGTCGGTGACGAAGTTTGGAGAGTCGTCATGGGCGTTTTCAGCTTAGTTGACAATCTGGTTGTTGACAAGCCTTTATAACTGGTGCCGCTCGTAGACTTTTTGTGGACGATTGTCCCCCTGTGTGTCCCCCCCACCCCCCGGACAAGTGTTTAAAAACACACCTTACCTTTGGAGGTCGTTTTTTTCTCAAGATGCCGTTTTTCCTGGTCCCCACAGCCAAGAGAAGAAGATGTGAGGGAAGTCATCTCCATCTTTCTTTTGCTTTTATGGGAAGGGGAAGTGCTCCTATCCACTGAAGAGGCCCTTCTCTTTGTAGTTTGCCTCCCAGATGGTTTTATAGATGAAACAGGGGCTACGACAGATTCCTCATCAGCAGAGGGCCATTTTGACCCAAGGTGTAGCAAGAGTCACCTGTGCCTGTCCTGCAAGGTTTTGGTGGGGAAGGTCTTGCAAATGTCACATTTGTGGATGTCATGAAGGTAAAGGCAGTAGATGCACTGCTTATGAGGGTCCCTCATATACAAGTTTCTTCATGCATCTGGTGCAGTGCCTGAACAGGAAAGGTTTTTTGGCAGTTAGTTCTTCAGCCATGGTGTGAAGTGTAGTTTCACTTTGACGAAATAGGGTCGACATTTTGTTTTCCGAGCCCAGAAACACACTCAGAGCTTGATCAAGATAGCTGTTTTAAACTATTTTTTCTAAATATATTCTAACATTAGAAAAGAAATGAAAAGCTCAGAGCTGGAGGATTCCCAGTTTGTTAAACTGCAGTGAAAAATCTGAAGATGGCTGCCTGGGGTGGAGCTTAATCTCGGCCACTTCATTGGTTAGGGTCATAAAGGACTAAAGTGAGGCGAGGGAATACACAATTGAATGCCTCATTAGCCATCATGGACAATCTACATTCATTTTCCTATGGAAATAAGGTACATCATTTTTTTTCACATTTTACATCATCAAGGATTCCCTATCCGACAACGGGAATATTCAAGCATCTGAATCTATCAACGATCCAATGCTGGAGAACTGTCATTACTGTCAAAAAGTAACTAATGTAACCATGAGCAACTACAAACTAAGCAGTGGCCATTTAAATGTTTTCTAAAGTATTCCCAAGTGTTTTGGTTTATTGTGCCAGGTAATTTGAAGTGATTGTGTAACTATAATAAATCTATATTTCAATATAATTTATGTGCAAGTGTTTCCTTGATGTACATTAGTAACCAGGTTCAGTGTACTTACCTACAGCTCACATTTTCCTCTTAAAATAGGCCCGACTGCTCTGCCACTCTACCAAGGTTCCAGCAGGAGTAAAGACATACTAAGTAGTCTTACATCCACGTGGGACTTAAGCAAAAACTCCCACAAACCGCGACCACAATCTTACTCCACATGCTGCCATGGTCCACAGGCAGCACAGTTTGGGCACTGCCTGGAAAATTCCCATCGCATGCCAGCATAAAAGGCAAAACAGTAGACTTTAGTAACACTTGAGGATACCTGCCAGCATAATATGCTGTGGTTGTTTAGGATGGCACACTGGGAGATGGGGCCTGGCAATTAGACCAACGGTGTTACATGCCAGTTCTCCACCATGCAACACCAGATGACTGCAAGCACCACCTACACTAAGCCTTTAACCCCTACAGTTTCCCCAGAAACTGCCCACGTGACTTCACATCCTCAATTCCGAAGGGCCGGATAACTAAGGCCCTGGAATGATCCATCCATAGAGCAGGCCTGCCTCCCCTTCTTGGTTCCTTTTTGGCAAACCCGCCAAGCACTCAGCACTTCAGTCTGTTAACATTAATGGGCGGGGTGTGCAGGTGTATGTGCCAATAGCCCTGGGCAATCACAGACCAGTCCGTTGGCATTTGCAATATATGCATGACTTCCACTCAAAATCCCCCTTTTCTCAACCACTGTCTAAACGAATGGGAGAGGAAAGACTACATCCATGGTGCCGCATTGTAATCCCCAATTTCCAGAGTCACTGCTTTCCCTATCCTGAGCCCAAGTAGCCAAAGTGAAAATAACCCTAACGTGAAGATGGTACAGTCCGTGTCCACCTAATGTCGTACAGCAGCAAGACAGTTAAAGTGCACATGAAATGGGACACCATCCGGCACAACTGACCTAGTACCAATCACTTAAAGGAACATTTCAGCAACTGCAGAAGGTCTATGTAAAGTCTTAACAGAGGCAGACTAACATGGCAGGCTCAAAAGAGTAAGGTCTGCAATTCCCATCCCTGTAGGGAGGGAATTTAGACCCAAAGTCTTAGCTGTGTGGACTTCTTGTAGGCCATCTTGTATAAGAAATGCATAGATCTCCCAGTTGAAGGATAACCATCATGAGCAGGACGATAAGCATACCAGTCCGGGTCTCCGTAATACCTTTCGTTTTTTTCTCAGCAGTGCTGTTCTCTGTAATCGTTAGGCAACAGGTGCTATGAGGTGTTGCCAAATGAAGACAACCCCTGCCCTTTACAGGTCCAATACATTAGAAATTCGGTGTCTGCTTCGAAGACTAAGGGCCCGACTAACAAAAGCATTTTTCAATGGGAAAAAAGTGTTTTGTAAATCCAGGCCCAGTGTGCGTAAAACAGAAAAGCTACCTTTGTGTTTATACCCATGTTTCTTCACTAGCTTGACAGACAAGGAACAAGTTACTTACCTGTAACTGTTGTTCTCCAGCATGGGTCTGGCATGGATTCACATGCTCATGAATATTCCCCGTCGTCAGGCTGGGAATCCTCGGTAAAGAAAAAACCAGTATCAGTTTCATTTCTGATCTGTCTTTCGTAGTAGTAACCAATCACTGGTCTCTGCGTCATACTGACCACAGCCAATGACTGCCCTCTTCCTAAGCACCGCCTCTGGCAGCCATCTTCAGATTTGGAAGCACGTGAAGTGGCAGTATGACCAAGTGAAGAGCCGCAGAGGGGTAGGCGGGAGGGTTCGCATGTGAATCCATGCCAGACCCATGCTGGAGAACAACAGTTACAGGTAAGTAACGTGTTCCTTCTCCAGCATGGGGTCTGGCATGGATTCACATGCTCATGAATAAAGAATACATAGCAGTACACACATGCACAACCACGGGAGGTGGCAAAGGCTCAACATTAAGCAGTACATCAAACTCAACATTAAGCATCTTACCTCCTCACCAGGCTCACCTCAGGCGAACAGGTTGCGCAGCACTGCTTGGCCGACCCTGGACTCCTCCCTGGAATCCCGATCGACGCAGTAGAATTTCGTGAAGGTGTGCGTCGACCTCCACGTAGCAGCCCTGCATATGTCCAGCAGGGGCACACCAGAAAGGAACGCCGTGGTAGCTGCGATCGCTCTGGTGGAATGGGCTCTCGGACGGCCAGGCAGCGGTCGGTTTGCCAACCGATGACAGTACATGATACAGCCGGAGAGCCATCTGGAAATGGAAGCCTTCGAGAGAGCCTTCCCCTGATTGACAGGTCCAAAGTTCACAAAGAGTTGTGACGTCTTCCGAAAACACTTTGTGCGGTCCACGTAGAACTTCAGCGCTCTAGCCACATCCAGCGAGTGCAAAGTCCTCTCAGCCGGCGACGGGAAGAACACAGGCAACACCAAGGGTTCGTTGAGATGGAAGTCCGACGGTACCTTGGGCATGAAGGAGGGGTGCGTCCTGAGCACTACCCTCGTGTCGTGAAAAGTCAAGTACGGGGCCTTGCATGAAAGGGCCTGGATCTCTCCCACCCGTCGTGCGGAGGTGATGGCCACAAGAAACGCTGTTTTCCACGACAGAAACTTCAACGGGGCCGAGTGCAGAGGCTCGAATGGAGGTCCCATGAGCTTGGTCAGCACCACGTTGAGCTCCCACGCCGGGGCCGGAGCCTTCACCGGCGGGAACGATCTGAACAGTCCCTTCATGAACTCTTTCACCAGACGATGAGACCACAAGGACGTCCGCCCCGTGGTTCTGGTGTATCGGGAGATCGCAGCAAGATGAATCTTGATGGACGCGTGTGCCAGTCCAGCTTTGGCCAGCATCCGCAGGTACGGCAGTACCTGGGGAGCCGTAATCCGTAGAGGGTTAATCTTCTGTGCGTGGCACCAGACAGAGAACCTCTTCCATTTGTGTCCATAGCATTTAAGAGTCGAGGACGCCCTGGCCTTTGCAAGAACCTCTCTGCAGTCGGCCGGTATGTCGTATCCTCCAAACTCTAGCGCTGCAGGAGCCAGGCCTGCAAGTTCAGCGATTTCGGGTCGTGGTGGAGGATGGCGCCTCCTTCCCTGGAGAGAAGATCCGCGTCCACCGGCAGCTTGATTGGCGGGGACGCTGACAAGTCCAGAAGGTCCGGGAACCATATCTGCCTCGGCCACGCAGGTGCGACGAGGATCATCCTGCACCGTGACCTCTTGAGCTGGTTGACGAGCCGGATTAGCAGTGGCAAAGGAGGGAACGCGTAGAGGAACAGGCCCTCCCAGGGGAACGAGAAAGCATCGCCCATGCTCCTCGCCTGGGGAAACCTGCTGGCGAACCTCCGGCACTTGGAGTTCGTCGCCGTTGCGAACAGGTCGATCTGGGGTGTACCCCACCGTCGGAAGAGGCGATCCACTAGATCCTGCTGTAGTTCCCACTCGTGGCACGAGCGCAGCTCCCTGCTGAGTGAGTCGGCGATGGTGTTTTTTATTCCTGCCAGATGAAACGGCACCAGAAACATCCTTTGGGCGACGGCCCAATGCCACAGGTCCTGCGCCTCCTTGGACAGCGCTGGGGACCTGGTTCCGCCCCGTTTCCTGATGTAAAACATGGTGGTGGTGTTGTCCGTGAAGATCCTCACCACCTTGCCCTTGAGGGATGGAAGGAAGGACCTGAGGGCCCAGAACACTGCACGGAGCTCCAGGACGTTGATGTAGAGCGACTTCTCCGTCGGGAGCCAAAGGCCTCTCGCGTGCAGATTTTCGGTGTGCGCTCCCCACCCTTCCAGGGAGGCATCCGTGGTCACTGTCTCCTGGTGGTCTGGGGTCTGGAAGTCCATGCCCGCCGTCAGATGCGCGCGGTTGCCCCACCACCGGACCGCTCGGCGGAAACTCTCGTCGAGTGTGATCCTCTCCTCGAAGCTGCCCGTCGTTTGGATCCAGCGCGCGTCCAGGAACTCCTTCAACGGGCGCATCCGGAGCCTGCACATGGGAATGAGGTAGATGCAGGAAGACATCATTCCGAGGAGGGACTTGATGGACCTCACCTTGGCCGCGTCGGAAACCAACATCCGCTGTACCTTGCCCAGGATGGACCTGGTCCTTTCCGACGGGGAGGCCAAAAGGGACACTGTGTCGAGCTTCGCTCCCAGAAACAGTGCGTTTTGCGTGGGTACCAGGTGGGACTTGGCGTAGTTCACGGAGAATCCCAGGTCCGTGAGAAGTTGGACGGTCCTTGCCGTGTGCTCCACGGCGAGCTCCTTCGTCCTGGCTCGGATGAGCCAGTCGTCCAGGTAGGGGTAGACGTGGATCCCCTCGCGGCGCAGCTGCGCCGCCACCGGTGCAAGGCACTTGGTGAATACCCTGGGTGCCGACCGTAGTCCGAAGGGGAGGGCTTTGAACTGGTAGTGACGCCCTTGGACCACAAACCTGAGGAATTTTCGGTGCCCCTTTAGGATGGGAATATGGAAGTAGGCATCCTCCAAATCCAACGACGACAGGAAGTCTCCTTCCTCCAGCTGATCCAGGACGTGCTGGAGTGTGACCATCCGGAACTTCTGCGCCTTGATGAACTTGTTCAGACGTCGCAGGTCTAGGATGGGGCGCCATCCTCCCGTCTTCTTCACGAGGAAGTATCTCGAGTAAACTCCGGAGCCCCGAAGCCTCTTTGGGACGAGTTCGATGGCGCCCTTCCTGAGCATCGCCTTTACCTCCTGGAGAAGCTGAGGGACGTGAAGCTCTTTCCTGGCCACGGGGGGGACGCGCGGGCACCGTCTTTGAAACTCGAGCACGTGGCCCCGGGCTAAGGCGTCCAGCACCCAACGGTCGGTGGAGATCGACTCCCACACGCTGACGAAGCTCGCCAGCCGGCCTCCCACCGGGGTGCTTCGGTGGGGGCCCGACCCCACGGCCGGTTCAATCCTGTTTCGATGGGGCTTTGCCGCCTTGACCTCCTTGGCGACGACGGCGGAGTCCGCCAGACTTGCCTCGTCCTCTGTAGGCCTCCTGAGACGACGAGCGGGCCGCTTGACGGTAGGTGGAGAAACCGCCGCCGGAACCTTTGGAGGCGCCCTTGCCTCCGCTGCTCCGAAAGGGCGTCCGTCGTTGCTGCAGAACCCCAAGGGCCCGGGCCGTCTCAGTGTCCGCTTTAATGGCCTGAAGGGAATCGTCCACTGTTTTCCCAAACAGGTTGTTCCCATCGAACGGCATGTCCAGGACTCTGGTCTGTACGTCTTGACGGAAGTCCGTAGCCTTGAGCCATCCACGCCGCCTAAGGCACACGCCGTTGCCCAACTGGCGAAACCCAGTGTCGGCGATGTCCGTCGCAATAGTGATGGCGTGGTCCGACGCCACCTCACCTTCCTGCAGGATCTCCAGGGCATCCGCCCTCTTGTCGTCCGGTAGGAAGTCCAGCAGGGGAGCCAGTTTGTACCATAGCTCCCTGTCGTAGCGGGCCACGATAGCCAAGGCGTTGGCCGCTTTAATCGTCGTCGCTGCAGACGAGATGACCCTGCGTCCCATAGCGTCCAATTTCTTTCCCTCGCCGTCCGGTGGGGAAGTCGATGTGGAGGCTGCACCCCCCCCCCCGCTTTCTTCCTGGCCGCCGCGGAGACGACGGAGTCCGGGGTAGGCTGCGCCCGGAGGCACAGGGGGGCCGCGTCCGGGACCCGGTACTTCTTCTCGTACCGGTCTCTTCTAGCTGGCGTCGTGGAAGGGTTCTTGAGGAGGGCGAGGCCCTCATCCCAAATGTCGTCCAGTAGAGGCACCGCGAGGACAGTCTTCCTCTTGGCCTCGCGCCGTTGATAAAGGAATCCTTCCTTTTTCTTCTCCTCAGGGCAGAGTTGGAAAAGCTCGGATGCCCTGGCGATCATGGAGTGGAACGATCCAATCTCGTCGGGCGGAGAAGCCCTGGTGGGAGGTGACGACGGTAGATCCTCGTCGTATACCTAGTCGTCCGTACCCGTCGCTGCCGTGTCAGTCCCTGTATCATCCCCTCGGGTGGACGGGGAGGAGGGCTGGACGGGGCGCGACGGCTGAAAAGGAGGTGGAGGGTGAATAATCCTTTTCTTGGGCGGGGGAACACCAGAAGGTCCCGGATCCCCCGACGGGAGAGGTTCCTCCGTCGGCAACGGTAGTCTCGTCCTTATCTCTGAACATAAGGACTGTATAGCCAACAAAATGGCCGCCGAGTTGTCTTGCGGCGCTGGCAGAGGGGAATCCGACGGGCGATCAGGGGCCCCGTCGGTACCCTCGTCACCTGCGTCGGGATCCATCCCGACGGGCCGGTCTTCTTCCAAGCCAAGGCCGTGGCTTAAGACCTCAATCAGCTCCTCCTCCGAGGTTGAGGCCGAATCTACGACGCCCTGCCCCCCCTTTTTCTTCCCCGCCGGGGATTTCACGGGGGTCCTATCGATGGGCACAAAAGAGGACTCCCTCTGAGGTGGCAGGGAGACTGAGCCCCGAGGTCGCCACCACTGGTGTAGCCTCCACAGGCTGAGCCAGGGCCGCCGCGACAGTATCGATAGAGGGCTTGGCCGGATGGATTAAGGCCTTCACCACCTTAGGTGCGCTCACCGCCTTATCCTTGAGGGGGGGGGGGGGGACACTGCCTCGCTCCCCCTCTGATGGGGCCTTCGAGCTCGACCGGGGCCTCTCCAGGAGCTTCGCCGGGTGCTCGCCCTTCCTCTTACCCGACCCAGAGCGTTGGCTTGTGGCTGAAGGTGCCGGGGAGGGTGCGCCCTGCCTGGCGCCTGGAGAGCCCGACCGTTCGGCGCTCCCGGTGCCAGCGGACTCGCGGTGCTTGGCCTACTGTTGGACCCCCGTCGCCGGGGCGCCCTCAAAGGTCTTAGAAGACCGCTCGGATTTCTTCCTCTTCTTCTCGCCTGACGGGCTCTTCCCTTCCAGCCAGTTGGCGAGACGTTGATGGCGGTCCTTCATGGTCCGCTCCGACATGTTGCCGCAAAACGCACAGTCCTTCTCCACGTGCGTCTTGTCCTCATGTAAGCAGTAGAGACAAAAGGAGTGTTCGTCCTCCTTAAAGACGTTCTGCAGCTGGCATCCAGGGCAGATCCTGAACAGCTTTCCGGGCGTCGAGCTTCCCTTCTCCTGGGCCATGTCCGGGCCTGAGAAACTTCTGGAGTCCTCCAAAAGCGTAGCTCGACGAAATCTTCACCCTTGAGGGGCGCAGACGAATCCGACACGGGTCCCCGTTGATCGGATGGAGAGTCGGTGGAGCTTGAGGCTCTTTTGACCGAAAAAAACGAAGTTTTTGAGAAAAAACATGAAAAAATAGCACTAACGCTCGAGAGCAATAGCACGAGGATCCCAACACATGAACGTGCGGTAAAAATCTGAAGATGGCTGCCAGAGGCGGTGCTTAGGTAGAGGGCAGTCATTGGCTGTGGTCAGTATGACGCAGAGACCAGTGATTGGTTATTACTACGAAAGACAGATCAGAAACGAAACCGATACTGGTTTTTTTCTTTACCGAGGATTCCCAGCCTGACGACGGGGAATATTCATGAGCATGTGAATCCATGCCAGATTCAGACCCATGCTGGAGAAAAAAGGGTTTGCTTTTATGTGAACGTCATATGCTCTTAACTTAATGTCCTACAGCTAGCTGAAGTTTTACACTTTTTTTAGTGTGGAGGGCAGGTTTATTATAACCAAGCATAAAAAGCATGTATAAAATGTGTAAAGGTTAAGCATTTTTTTTCTGTGCCATATTTTCATTTGTATGGTGGAGAGGGGCGTTAGGCAGAGTTTGTATGCAGTACCCTTGGGAACCACTACACACAATAAGACTACAGGTGTAAGCAAAACCAACCTTTGGTACAAGTCTGTACCACAGTTTTTGGTAGCATAGCTGAGCAGCCAGGCTTATCTCAAGAGGGAATGTGGGCTTGTAAAGGTGTTAGAGGTCTACAGTCACAGGTGCTCAAACACACTCAAGGTTTCTTGGTTAAACAATTTATTCAACAGTCAGTTATGAAACATTCACTGGAAGGAGGCAGTTAAAAAATCATACACAAATATACACCAAGTTTCTGAGGCATTCACACTACTTTGAAGGAGGAGCAAAATGGCATTCAGAATACTTTGAAGTGGGAGCAAAAAGGCATAAGTTATTTAGAACATGATAGGTTACAAGTTACTCTTTAGACAGTGCAAATATTTAGAGTTCACCAGAAGAGTCACTTCAATAGGTTAGACTAAAGTCAATGGGCTAAAGTCTTGGATAGGATAAAGCAGTTCTGGTAGTAAAACGGAAAAGTCTTGGCACAAGTTCTTAGGAGTAGTTTGTAGCAAGGAGGAGGATATGCTGGGTCACAAGCTGATTAGGCCTGTGAGTTAGGAAAGTTTCAAGCACCTTCACCGCAAGAGGAAGTACTTTGTTGGGTTTTACAGTACCTTTACAATTGAAGAAAAAGATGCAGCTGATGACCCCTGTTCCTGGCAGTTCCGGCAGATCTCGCGGTTCTGGGCCTCAGTCATGGGGACAAGAGGGAGGACATCGGGGGACTCCTGCACTGCACAGGTCAAAAAGCTGGCAACTGGCAAATCTTCGATTCCAGTAGCTGTATCAAGCACACACATTGGCGTCTCCCTCCCTGGTTCTACGGTTTCCTGAAGCACTCTGAGGAAAGGTCAACCAGCTAATAGTTGAGTATCCAGGTGCCTTACGGTTCAAGTTGATTGGTCCCACCAACTCGGCAGAAGTCATCCGTGTGGGGGCTTCTCTGTCGAGATGAATTTGGCAATTCAGACCTGCAGCAGGGCTTCACAGAGCAAACCAACGGTCCAGGAGTTGCAGCATGCGTCCTCTTAAAGTTCTTCAGTTCCTTTGTCCAGTGGTCGACTGCCTTCGAAGCCAAAAGCCTCACCTTTTATTCAGTTCTCTCCCATCAACTGCAGGCTAGCTGCCACTCACCCAGCAGGGTGGCTGTCCTTGCCAGACAGTCAGCCAGCAAATCACGCCAGAGTGCATTTGGGTCTCCTAGGAGACGAAGCACAGGGAGTTTCGGGCACCTCCCTCACTTCATGCCCACCCCAGACACTCGGGCGCCAGAGGCGATCTTCAGTCCTGAAGCCCGCCAAAGGCGATTCAACAAAGGGACCAAACCTGGATTGGCGCGCTGAGACAAACTCTAGAAGGACCTTTCCAAAAAGAAATGCCGAAAAAAGAAGACCAGGACCCGTTTAAACAAAGGGGGCTCAGACGCCATCTTGAAAAACATGGCTCCCGCGATTTAATACTAACAGTATTTGTGGTCAGGAAAATTCATGGTAGGTCGTTGTAAAACCACTGCCACCAGCCATTGAGAGGAAAGGGTAGCATTTGACTGCTACATGAGTTTCTAGACACAGGTGATACTGTAAGATAGGGTGTGCTGGTCTAAGAATTTAAAAAAAGGCTAGTAAAGTCAATTTCACTTTACTTTCTCTGGGAAACAGTAGTTTATCCCAGAAAAGGTATTTAAACCCTGGGAAAGCCTAAAAGGGTTCCCTGTGCCACTGCACTGAGGGTGCTGTGCGACACAAATGAAGAGATGATTCCTATGGAGTTGTCTAAAACTCCATAATCAAAGAACACGAGTAAAAAACACATCAAAATACATGAGAGTGGGGAAAAAAGGCTCACACTCCAGGTAAAAAAATCAAGTCTTCAAAATCAAGCGAAGTTGTTGGGGGTCTCTAAGGTGAAGGGAATTGGCACATTTGAGAATTCTCCCTAACCGTGGGGTACGGTACGAAACTGCCTTTCCCCTCAACCTCCTACTTCTGTCACATGAAGGCACAGGAATTTACACCAGTGTGATATTTCCATTCCTGCACAAATGCTATCGATTCATATGAAATCTGACCGACTTTCACTCTAGCTAAAAGGAGACAGATTCCATAATTGCAAACACCACCCACCATGCATAAATAGCAAGCAGCATTTGTCAATTTCCACTACAGAGTGCACTAAGGCATACAGGTGATTACACCTGCCTTCATGAAATTTTGTTGCACGTCGTAGTGCAAATTATACAAAGTTTATACAGGGGACCCGTTTACACTTAATGCAAATGAGGCAAGCCCACATTTTTAAGTAAAAGGACCCCCTGTATTTTCTTAAGTGCTGAAAGCACACTGCTGTGCATTCCTTTGAGAAAACGGGAATGGGGCACGAAACAAGTAAATTTGCCCCAGCCACAGAATGACTGTAGACCCACACCGACATGTGACTAGTCCCTCCCACCCCCCAAACCTCTGAAAGTATGGTTTCATTGCGCCCCATGGCTGCTTGAGGCATAATAACTGCACATAGTACAAACCAGCACAATGTCCTTGTTGAGCACACAAGCTTCGACAAAACCCTCAGAGTGGGACTCGCAGGCGTTCACATAAGAACTCATCAAAAGAGAACAGTAGCCGCATGGTGCGCACCTTGAGCTCTTTCACGCTTTGCGTAAAACTAACCTGACCGCCTTACTTGGACACAACCTCAACTCAAAGCATGCTCAACACCACCTTCAACCCAAACACTTCCCAGACACGAGAAATCAAAGTTACACTTCTTTGGAATCTTTGAGCTGTGCCGGCTGTATATTGCAAGATATTGACATAAGTGGAATCTGCCCCAGAACCTACACTACACCAAACTACCGCAGTTTTCTTTTAAACACATGAAGAGCATACCTGGCCCAAAGGGATTCGGCGCTGCAATCATAATAATACCAGGTGTAAGGGTGCAGAAGGAGGCAACAGACATGTGGCAGTGATTCTATAGACTAATTAGGCAAGAAAATAAAAAGAAAACCTAACTTTCCCCAATTCTAACAGGGGGTTCCCAGCCTCAACTTATACACCAACAGGGTTGTCAGAATGTCCTTATAACTTAAAGGGGTAGTTCGGTCAGAAATTGTATTGGCCCACTCGATCGGGCATGTATTTTAGATCATACATCGATCGTTCTTAAAAACGTGCTAAGTTGTACTGGAATTCTTTTTCTCACTTTAACACATGAAAGTGTCGGGTACCGCCATCTTGTGCTAATCTTATCCATCGGCCTAAATTCAAGTGCTCTTGCGGCACTAGTTCTGATCACCCGCCCCCAACGCTGACTTCACTAGACATTCACGCCCCATTTCAAAACGCCAATCTGTCAACGCCCTCTGTATGCAATCTATTGACATGTATCCATGAAAATGCCAAGACGCCTCGTTCCTCGACAAATGTGAACAAACCCTGATCACAAAACGTGGAGTTCTTCTCCTTCGTGTCAGTGTATTTCATTTAGAGCTTCCCTGACGTTTCTGCTCTGTTCAGCTATCTGCCAAGTAAGGCACACTGAGAACCGCTACTTCTACTGCCCAAAATAAATCTCTAGTCTCGTTTAATTTCATTTCTTATATTACAGACAAACGTCTTTACCAAACCATATTTAAACACGTCCTTGTGAACTTTTAAGTTCGAGGCCATAAGTCTTTGCACAATGCGTTTTTGTAACATGGATGTTTTTCACTTGTATTTAACATTGTTAACGGAAACCTTTTCTATACTGTATACAAACAAAACGTTTTTATTTACCCAACTATTTATTCTGTGCATCACTATTCAGGAACTATTGCAACAACTCAGCCCTACCTGCACGAGCCCAAATATTCAGAAGAGGAAAGCCTTGAAATTGAAAAGTCAAGATGATGTGTAATAAGATGAAAGTCATGAAGATCAATTGCCAGTGCCTGAACCCAGTCGCAGGGAACACATTTCCACCTGGTGTACACCCATCGCTGTGAGTTTATGCTTACTCTGGTGGAGAACTGCTATTGCAGAGAAGGCTCTGGCTGATTGGCCAGCATTGCCAAAGACACAAATGCTATGCGTTACCGAGTTGCATGACTTGGGGCTGCCTGCCTAACAAGATCTGTGTTGCGAATGATGGTCCTTCTGCACGAACTTCGAGCTAAAGTTCGCCCTCGTAATCCAAGTAAAGAGTAAGTTCACTATATATGTTGTTAACTAGGACGCCACCAATCTGTCCTTTTTGCAGTTACAGTAATAAGGAGCAACATGGCAGCCTATAGGTTGATAACATGCAGATGTGAAAATTTTGCTTTTGAAATTTAAACCACTTCTGTAATGGAACACCATGTGCGATCAGAAATCGTGATGAAAGATAACTTTGTGAAGAATGCAAACAGATTAGTTGATTGATGAACAGAACCAGCATTGTAAGGCCACCTTTCAGAGTTAAACAAAAAATGAGAAGCATGCAATGTTCGCTCGATATCTAGATTGGAAAAAGGTACCCATGTTTGCGTACTTCATTACCTCTTCAGCGTTAAGTCAAAATTGAGACTACTTGTTACGCTCCTGACTACTGCTGTCGGTGTCAAAATAAACAGTAATTTTTGTGAAAAGAAACAAAGGTTTTGCGTCGGTTGTGGATGTGTGGGTTTGCGTTTCTGGTTCTATGTTAGATAATGTTATGACGCTGGTGATGACACGGTACGTTTGGCCACCAACATCATTAAAATAGGTGCAGATCATTTTAAGCATCTAGTGATGTCAGCGTTTGGGCCGGGTGATCTGAATTAGTGTCGCAAGCTCACTTTAATTTAGGGCTATGGATCAACGGATAAGATGAGCACAAGATGGAGGTGTCCGACACATCGTTTTCACATGTGTTAAAAGTAAAAAAAAAAAAAAAAGACTTGGGTAAATTGCATTGGAAATTAAGAACGGATGCTCTAAAATACATGCCCGATTGATTGGGCCAATACAATTTCGGTCAAACATCCTGTGTCAAAATCCCTGTGTCCCATACACTAATACTAAACGGCAGATTGAGCCAATGTTCTTGTTCCAGGAGAAGAATGAAAACCTTCTCCTGGATTTGGAATAAGTCCCTTTCCCTGGTACCAGCACTTAACACAAAAAGGACAACCAATGCTATAAGACTATCAGAATGTTCGGTGTCTTCTGTAAAGGGGGGGGGGACCGGCGACCCCTTCCCCCATGATCAAATTTTCCAAGCACAATACTTGTCCTGCCAAGGGGAATTACTCCCGCCCACAGATTTAGTACTACCCAGAGGAGGACTCCCTTCTCCCAGTATATTGGTTTCACAGTCAACTTCACTGTACGCAGGGAGAATGACTCCTTTCCCTTTGTCTACCTTTTCAACTGCTTTCCCACTTGTAACTTCCCAGTTTCAGCTCTTTGCACTGGTTCACTTCCCTGCCAGCTACTACCACAAGGAAGATGACTGGTTTCTCTCAGAGTGGGGGTCCCAGACCCATGCCTCACATTCTGTTAAGGGGACTTATGCTTGCCCTTAGTGAACCAGACGTCTCACGGTAGCCAAGACCATCGCATGTGCCCCCAGCTGCGAGCTCACACACCATACCTCCCAAGATCTTTCTTCGGGGCTGCGGGCACTCCCAGGGTCTGCACTTACCTACTTCAGGTCTTCAAACAGCATTTTGGTAACTGCAGCAGCTCCATGGCCCTCACCTCCCTGCAGTCTGCGCACCGATTATGGACCGCGTGGTCCACCTTAGCCCAGGCGTTGTGCTACTGCCTCGCAATGGGCGTTTCTGCCTCTGGAAAAGATCTGGGGCAGGGCTAATGTTGGGACTGTCGGGACTCTGGGCTAGCAAGTCTTGGCTGTAGCCCCCAAGCTTCCATCTGGGCTACAACCGAAAGACCAAGGGCTAGCCTCTGCTGCCTCACCAGCCTTGTGGTTCTGATGCTGCTTGACCCAGATACACTAACCCTCTGTGGTCAGCATGCCGGTCTCCAACCGTATGGACCTCTGAGCGGTTTTCAGCTATGCTGTTGCGACCGCCCGGGGCACCATGCCCCCCAGGGCGCCTTTTGCCCCCGCCACGCCAGCTCGGAGGAGTCTTTAAAGGGCTCTCCCGAGCTGGTGTTGTGGGAGAAGGCGCAGCAGGTGGTCTTTTACTGTAAATTGTGCCCACGGCAGGGGGGGGTGCATTTAAATGCGCCCCTCTGCCGCGGGCACTTTTCACAAGAAAAAGGCACCATTAGCCCCACACTAGGCCAGCTCCGGGGAGTCTTTCAAGGGCTCCCCCGAGCTGGCATGGTGGCAGAAGGTGTGGCAGGCGCCTCATTGCCATTGAATGAACCCGCAGCGGCGGGCTCATTCAATGACAATGGGGTGCCAACGCGCCCAATTTAACCTCACTAAAGCGAGGTTAAACATTTTTTTTTTAAAAGTGGCCCCTCCTTGCCCCGCCCCCTTCCGCCCCACCCCCTGGTAACCAGGGGGTGCTGCGGGCGAGGGGGGTGGGGGGCACGCCAATTCGCCCAGGGCGCTGCTGCCCTCAAGGCCGGCCCTGCTTGGCATCTGAGGTGGGCAGAAGTGAGGGAGGTGCCCGAAACTCCCTGTGCTTAGTCTTAGGAGACCCAAACGCACTGGCATGATTGGCTGGCTGACTGTCCGGCAAGGAGAGCCACCCTGCTGGGTGAGTGGCAGCTAGGCTGGAATGAAAGGGAGAAAACTGTTTAAAATTAGTCTCCAGGATTGGAAGGCAGTCGACCACTTGAACGAAAGAAGCAAAGACGAGCTGGAAGAGGACGGCTGCTGCAACCACTGGACCGTTGGTTTGCCCGGTGAAGCCCTGCTGCAGATCCTAATTGCCAAACTCCATTCGACAGAGAAGCTCCTTCAAGGACTGCTTCTTCCTTCGAGTTGGTGGGACCAATCAACTCATAAGACACCTGGATACCATTCTCAAGGTTGGTTAGTTTAACCAGGCAGAGGGACACCAGTTTGTGTTCTTGAATCTACAGCTACTGGAACTGAAGTGACTCCATTTGGTTTGCTTTCTTCAATGATCCTGTGCAGTGCAGGAGTCCCCCGACGTCCTGCCTCTTGTCCCCATGACTGAGGCTCAGGAACAGCGAGATCTGCAGGAACTGCCAGAACACGGACTTCGTTTTCTTCACAAAAAGGTACTGTGCCAACCCGATTGAGAGAACGCCACTTGTGGAGAAAGTTTGCGAAACTTTCCCAACTTGCAGGCCTAATCAGCTTGTGACCCCACAAATTATTATTTTTCGCCTAAACGACTTCTTAGAACTTTTGCAAAGATTTTACCGTTTGATACCAGAACTGCTCTTTCCTATCCAGAACACTAGCCCATTGACTTTGACCTGGCCTATTGACTTGAATTTAACTATTCTGGTGAACTGAAACCATTTGCACTGCCTAGAAAGTATATATAATCTATTCTACATACTTTTGTCCTTTTTTCCCTCACTGCTAAGTAACTGAACTGCCATTTGGCTCCTTTTTCAAGGGCGCTCAAACGGTCACAAACCTTTGCATTGAAGTGTATTGGTCTATAATATTAATTTTTCTTCTAGTGAAATGTTTTCTAAATGTTTTACCAAGAAACCTTGAGTATAAGTGTCTACTTGAACCACTGTGATTGAAAGTCCTCTGTGGAACTACTTGTACTGCACACATTCACTCTTGCGATAAGCCTGGCTGCTCAGCTCGCTACCAACATATTGTGTGGTACGGACTTATACCAAAGGTTGGTCTTGCTTACACCTGTAGTCCCAAAGGGTACTGCAAACAATTCTGCCTAACAGATGGTGTGGCCAGTTGTGTACCCACGATTTTCATCCATAATACCAGAGGGGGATTCCTCCATGAAATCCTCCCATCTGTGTACCACCCCCAGGGGGGACCATTGCATAGCAGTCTCACCACCCTGGCCACATGGGTAAGGGCTCTGCCCAGGGGAGAAGTGACATCTAGGGTTTGGTCACACAAAACTAGTCAGGAAAAAAAATTGTTTTAAAAAAAAAAAAGGAGTCTTTTGCGCTCTTGGGTTATTAAAATGGAGTAAAATGTTGCTCCTGGTTTCCCAAGTGCCACCCACATTATGGCATTTAGTGGCCATACTGGCAGGCCGATTCAAAATAGCATCTGTATAGGCCATGCATCCTAATTCAAGTTCATTTTTGGCTTCAAAAGTCAGCCAATAAAGACGAGTACCAGAAGAACTACAGCATGATGAAAGGTGGATCCCAGTGAGCACAATGCTCTCACACTGCCTCCAAAAAGGCCTTCGCATTGCCAACGGATCAAATTCTCAACAGCAGAATTTAATTCAGAGGAGGTTTAATACCATGCAACCGAGCGATCCGAAGCAGAGCTTTAATAGCTTCATGTTCTGGGAAGAATTGAAATTTCAGGGAAGCCCTAAACACGAGCAGCGTGCGCCGAGGAAGGGGAAATGCATGGATTGGTCAACACAGCGCCAAATTTCAACATCTTTGCCTCTTTCCCCCTCCTTGCAGGAAAACGGAAAGAACTAGCTTTTAATAAGGATCGCATTTTAAGTTCGCCTTCAGAATCCAACGCGGCAGGGACGTCATTTCACCAAAATGCCAGGGGTAGCGGTAGTGACATCACACGACCCTTGGCCCCCTGATGACATCACAGGAAGTAATGTCATTTGACCCGCCCCGAAGTGATATCGCGGGTAGAGATGGAACACAACATTTCACCCGTTGACAAAACAGGAAGTGGCATCACATAGCATTGTACACTACGACAAATATAGTTAAGATATCACTATGTGATGTACATTTCATACAAGAATGGATCGCCATTTGCATCATTCAGATCAGTGTGTGTAGGCCCATATTACCAAATTACTATGTATGCAAGCAGACGTCCATGACCAAATG
The DNA here is from genome assembly GCF_040938575.1 of Ambystoma mexicanum. NCBI lineage: Eukaryota > Metazoa > Chordata > Amphibia > Caudata > Ambystomatidae > Ambystoma > Ambystoma mexicanum. Next base: position 612,188,858 of record NC_090936.1, on the reverse strand, counting down.
ATGATGTATTATTATATAGCACTTACGCTTAAGCGCTTTATATAGACAAAAATACACCCAGTATCACCCCAACCTGTGTTGATACTCATTTATCAACCTCAGAAGGATGAAAGACTGAGTGAGCCGTTTAAGAACAGACTAAATCAGTGACTCTCCCCCTGAAGTGTGCCTGAAATAAACATTTTATGAGCCTAGCAATTATTGTATAGAATTCCAGAAAGACACATTAGTTGGTATTCATATTCTTTCTTATTTAGGGTCAGTGTTGAAAGTGTTAGACTTGTGGCACTCCTGTTTTTTTTTTTTTTTAAAAAAAGGGGCCTGAACAAGACCGCCAGCCACCCCAGAAGTAAAGAGCCACAGACCATGAGCTTGCATTACAAAAAACAATTAGTATTTTTATTTTTTTTTTTAGAGGTAGCAAGGGAGGACGACAGAGGTCGCAGTTGCGACCTCTGGCGACCCCTAAATGACGTCCCTGCAACACGGTTTACTGCCAAACCTTCATCCAGAGACAAGTTGGCATGATGGGAACACTAGCCTCTTGCGCCACCACTAGCCTCTTTTCAACACCCCTCCCAGCCCCACCCCACCGGACAAGATCACAATGGAGCTTCAGGCCGGAGAGAGCTGCAAGCAGCTTTTACAGAGAAGCTAACGTTCTAAAACCAGACATTTAACCCCAAAAAAAAAATCGGAAAGGGACAATGGTGCCCGTGTCCACCCACACATGTTCGGGTCAGTGATCCGGGAACGCAGTGTGCCACAGGAAAGTGCTCTTTCATCACTGCCTGGTCTATGAATGGGTGCACAAAATTGGAATTACAAAAAAAAGTACGTTTCAGAGTAGCTCACCTAAAAGATCGGTGGGACGGGGAATTCAACTTGTAAAACCAAACAGGCGTTCTGATTGCAAGTAACTCGCATTTAGGAAAGAAGTACCTTTTCCACGGGGGTCTGGTGACGGAGTTACAGCCTTCTCCCACTCTGTCTGCTATCGGCTCCCGGCGTCACTCTCTGCAAAGAATAAAAAAGAAAAAATACACATTACTCAGTCTCTTGTCTAGAGGCATTTCTAGGGATTAGATACCGACCACTTATTCTGCAATAAAACATCCGCATGAACGTGCGCTTCAACACAGGGTAACCAGTGTATTCCGAGTGTTGCGATGTACCCCCCACCCACCCCCACCCCAGGTAAAAATCAGGGAGCAGAGGTGGTACAGTAAGGGAACAGCTCGACTCCAATTCTTGCAAGCCAGCCTGTCACACAGTGCCCTAGATAAGATTTTGAAGTGGGAATATTTTACTCACTATTTTTTTGGATACTACTGGTCCATATATATGTGCATGGGTGAAAGTCAGGGCAGGCTCCTGCGTGTCGGTTTCCTAGTTTATTTTTTGGAAGCATTTGCCTATTTAGGGAATAAAAGTGGTCGATAGACCTCTTCTCTGTAGGGTTGCTGTCATGTTTCCCATGAGGGTCTCGTGCTCTCCTTTTGATCCACTCTGTCCGACAATTTATGCCAGGCAAACCCAGATCCTACCATGTACCCCTGTCTGATGGCTTTGTCAGACTATGCCCTTTAACCACCGGTGTTCCGTCTTTCTGCTCCAGCCTTACACTGCCAGAAAGCCTGGCTCTGCCGCCGTCCTCCTTACCTCAGATGAGCCTGTGTTGTCGGGTGCGCAATTATATTTTGACACAGGTCGGCAATCTTCTTTGCCAAACACATCTTTAACCCTTAGGCCACCTTTTTATACAGGGCTTCATGCTGGAATGCCTTTTTAAGCATTGCAATATTAGGTACACATATTACCCAATTTAAAACAGTCATACCCAGGATGTGAAGCCCTAGAATGCAGACTGGTTACATGTCTGAGGTGACAACACGCTGAGCAATCCTCACAGACCTTCCCAAGTCTCGCCTCCTAGAGCCTCATGCTATACAGTGAATCACGGCTGACTTCAAAGTCACTTCCTGTGCCTCACTGGCTATTGGCTAAGCGGACTGTAAACTGGCGAGTGTCTTCCGGTTCCTCAGGTTAAAACCAAGCTCGGCTTCTTGGTGTGGACAGGCACATCTCCTTGACGTGCACAGTTAATTGTTCCGAAGCAACTTGATAAACGGTGGGGGCAGATGAGCACTGGTCGGAGAATATGGCCCCACCCCAAAGCGGGCGTACAGGATAACCACCTTGCAATTTTAAAGGCAACACGGGACGCACATCACCGACGGCCACCCACCCCCCCCCAATCTGCTTCCCAAGACTGGAACACATGGGCAGGGCAGGCTGCTCTTCTCCGGGCCGCTCCTTAACTGGTCCGACTGGTTTGTCATGTGCCAGGCCCATCGCCCTTTCGCTTGCTCTTCCCGGAAGACACAAAAACGGAGATATTCAAACCCTCGCCGCCCTGCCTCCGCAAGAATACAATGTGCCAGAATGCATTATTTTGCACTGCGGTACCCCTCCTGACTGCAGTGTGAGCATACATGTGATGCAAATACAGGTCTGTCCCGCCGATGGTCTCTGGTTCCATGACCTGCCCCTATGCCCATCAGGGATGCCAATTGGTCTATGTTTGGGAGGGTCGGTCGAAGGGACCCAACATAGGTAGGAGGGATTCAATCCCTGCCACAGACTCCAGGGAGATGGTGTGAACCAGCAAAAGAAAATGCTCACAACAGCACCACATGCCATTGTATACTCCCGCCCACACTCACCACAACTTCTAAGCAAGCACACTCCTTCACCAGAAGGCTCCAGAGGTCGGAACTAAAAAAAAAAAAAAAAAAAAAAAAATTATATTTGAAACTAATGGGTGCTATTCGACACGATTAGAAACAAAGATTATTGGGAACTCCTTCCAATGTACAAGCCAAAAGTCTATTCAGGACAGAGCCAGGTATGCCTTCTTAAGGACCTCAAATCTAGACATCAGGAGATTAAAGCCCTGGACAATCCTGGGCTAGACCATGTACCCCATCTTTCCCAATGTGATTAATCTTATATAGCTTGGAGGGCTCAAATGCTTAGCTGTAGGGCTATATTGGTTTCACAGTTTACACTCGCTGTACTTGGGGAACGAGCATTCCAGCTCCCCATGTAAAATCCAGTACAACGTCTCGCACCCAAGGCCTTGTTTTTTGTAAAATAAAGTGAGCCATTTTTCAAATATTTTAAATATAGTATTTTCATAGACAACCCCAAATCTATACTTGCCGAAATATTGTGAATTTACCAATGCAAGTTGACATTGCAATCATTAGGTAGCTGGAAAGATATCTTCTGCGGTGTGGTCTCAAAAGCTGAAAGAGTACCCACAGAGGGGGGGGGGGTACCTTCCCAGCTAATGAGGAGGCTCATGGAGGGGGGGGGTCTTTACCACATGGTACATCTTCCCCCCCCCAGCCAGCCTCAGAGCGGGAGGCCACCATCTTCCCTTGTTCCCTTGCCAGGTTTTAGAGGCAAGTAAGCTTTCCCGCGCCCCATCCCCCACCTCCCTTTTCCACACAAGGTAATGCTCCCACCCCTTCTGCTTCCTTGTCTGTTGGCTGCGCCAGGAACAGTAGTGCTCCCGGCGCAACTCGGAAGTCTGCAGGGAGAAAGGACTACACACTTACTATCCAGTAGAACGTGCCGGGATCATTCTAGCAATACACCTATCGTTGGAGGGCCATTACTGCATCCGGTAATGCCCCTGGGCTTTGTTAAGTAACTATGGACCCAGGGAATTACCCGACATGGTAATTTCCTCCCCACACACCCCGGCGAGGTGGTTATTCCTAAATAAAAGGCACAGAATTTTAAACCTCACAAACAGGCATGTATTAAATCATTACAACTAGCAGTACTTTCCATGCCATTTCTTTCTATAGGTCGCTCTCTGTGGTGACTGTCAAATGCAGATTCTCCACACGCACCCTAGACATTTATGCCATTTATGCTAACAGGGGGAGGAGTCCTCTTGGGGTGGGTGTGTCTGCAAAAGCAGGCATCAGTAAAATTTCAAAGTACAGTTTAAATATTTTCTTTTTTGATAGCCGTTTACAAATTAATTTCAAATGACACTTCAAGTATATATAGACTGGTCTTAACATGCAAATCAAATTGTCAAAATCTGCATTTCCTGATGGGTTCCAATTGCAAGATGAACAGTCCAGTACACTGAGGAACCTGAGGGTATCTTCAACCCCCCCCACCCTTTATCATCCTCACCGGTGGCCAGGGAAAGGCCATCACTCTTGAATTCTGACCCTGGGGGTGGATATGCGAGGGATTATCCCCTGGGCGTAGGAGACGTCCTTCGGTGAGACATGGTATACCCCCAATTTCCTTTTCTTAACAAACCCTCCATCCTTCAAGCTTTTATAGGCTATTGTCGCCCTTTCCCTGTTCTTCCCTTAAAACATCACCCAAGAAGCACCAATATGACAAAGGGACGAGGAAGAGACCAACACGAGACAAATATCCTAATTTTAGTAACAAACAAATACCGGCTTCAGTGGTGTACTGAGACGAGGATGACGACAGCACGAGTAAGGCAGAACTGCCATTTCAACATTGAGCGGTCTAGTCTTTTTTGGACCAGTAATGGTGGCACGAAATTTAAAAGCCGGAAACATTGTGGAAAAGGAGTCAGCTGTGGAAGCAAGGCTACCAACAGCTGGGTGCAAGCAGACCTCTCCAGAGAAGTGGTGTGGCAAGGAGTGCTCAAGACCTTTTGGAAGGTGCAGAGTTTATGGAACGGGAAGTGAACCTGAAGGCCCGGCGTGACTGAGCGAAGCAGTCGTGAGAGTCCCGTGCTGCAGGAGGAGCATCGCTGGGTGAGCCAAGTCAGGGAGAACCGCAGGGAGCATACGCAAGGTACAGCGCACAGGAAGGAAAGAACTTGTGGCAGCATAGGACCTCGCAGGAAAGCCGTAAACTCTGACCAGTGAGTGTACCAAGGTGGTCATTGTTCATGATGCCTTCACAACGCCAATTGTACTCTTCAAAATACCCCTATGAGAAAGGGGAAAAATGTCAAATAGCACCAGTAAGTGATCCACCTCTTATAATGTAAGACAGCAAAAACAATGTGAAAGCACTACTTAAAAATCCAAGAAAGCTCCCGACCTTTTTACTGACCCTTAATTTCTCCCCAGCTTACGCGCCGCATACCAACGCAAAACACCCACTCGCACATTGTTTTTAGAAAAAAAAAACAAAGCAAAAAGATAAACGTCAGGAGGTGGGATAGGTTCTTCCAAAATTAGACTTCAACCTGCTGGCAAAGGGAAGCCCTTGCAATGTAGGAAAGAGCTCATAGTAAATGAGCTGTCTGTTGATAGACTAGTGTATGAACCTTTCATTGTGCAATTAAACGTTCATATCTAATGTATTTTAGAAACAAATGAGGAACTGGACTTCGAAATTAACCCAAAATGACCAAAAGCTGCAACAATTCTGTATTCATCATTCAGGAGAAAACACCAGCGTGGATACTAAAAGATCCTCCACAATAAAAACTAGGCACTGCAGTCAAACAATATAGTAATGTTAAAAATAAAGTCAAAATTAAATTCCAAGAAACATCGAATTAAAGATTATCCCTCCCGCCATGTCCTCATTAGGGGTGTCACGGTATTCGTTTTATGACGGTATGATAACCTTCTTGCCAAATGACGGTATATCATGGTTATCGCGGTATAGCAGGTGGAGTTAACTAATCTTAACAAATATTTTCTAAAAGGTCATAAATTGACAGATGTATCATCACAAACAAAACCAGGCACCCAGGGCCAGAATTGGGCTTTTCAACATACTTTCCACTGAAATGCCTTGCTTCCACCAAACACAAACACACACACACGTGTGGAGAGGAGTGGGTGGGGTGGAGGCCTGCTGCAACTGGCAAACCAAACTGAATAGCTTTTCTTAAGTGGTCATTTAGGCTTTTTGCTCCCCCACTGGCTACTGGTCAAGAGGAACATGTTGCCATCTTGATAACCTGCATGCCACAGATCAATGGAGGGTCTCTCTCTGTCTCTCTCTCCCTCTCTCTCTCTCTCTCTGTTACAGCCTTTAGTTTACTTGCAGGCCAAAAGGTGTTCAGTAATCACTGACATGTTACCCTTTGGTATGGCAGCAGGGAATACCCACAGAGATGAGTGAATTTCGCAGTGTGACTTATTATATGTAAATTCAATGATAGAACCAGCGAAATCCCCCATTGCCATATGTTTAGAGAACATTATGCATTATAAATATATAAACCCCAAAGCCGCCACCCCAAAGTAAACCCTTTTCCTTCTTGGCACTGTATCTATTCTTCCTATTGCTAACATATTGATTTTGTGTAAGGCACGTGTGGTTTATGGAATGGCATTAAAAACTGCTCCAACTGAAACTACTTGGCAGACGGCACATCCAACAGTGCAAAACCAAGACTGCCCAGCAATTGCTTACTGCAGCCTTTCCAAATCAGGTTGAAAAGCACACTTAACGGTATGAACGGTATAACGGTATAAACAATGTGACGGTTATTATTGTTCAATTAAGTGGTTCACAGTATCTTTAACGGTATACCGTTATACCGTTACATCCCTAAGTCCTCATATTAGTTTTCCAATAACATACTACTTCAGGAAAGAAATAATGCAGTTTATTAGTGTGAGGGACAGCAACACTGCATTGTCATTTAGTAGCATGGTTCTATGCAATAAGTTGCTTTGGTTCACCGAAAATAACATACTGGGGGGAGGGTCTCCATGGCCCTTCGATGCACAAATATTATGCATGCTTTTAAATATAATTTGTCTTCCTTCTTGCTGAACGGGCATTGCGAAATCCTCTACACTTAATAGTAAGTACTTTTTAGAAGGTTTGGTACCATGTTCATGTTACTCGACCCTGTGGTCTAGTATCTTTCTGAAATGTTCATATGCACTGGTTGCCCTTCCTACAACTGCTCGATACGGCGACCGCAATGCACCAGGTACATCTGAAGTGTGCACACGACCATTCAAGCCTCTTGGTGTAGGCGGTTAAGGGGTAGGCTCTGGATCAGCCCAGAGGTGATGTGCATTAGGAAGCAAGGCGTTTGCCTACCTGGGAGGCAGCCTGTTTCGCAAAGAAAGAATCAAAGGAACTCACTGAGACCTGCAAATAGTTAGCACACAATAAAAGTATAACTACATGGCCTGGAACTGGTGTAGTTAGGGCATCAAAATACAGAGTGCAAATGTCAACACTGCAGCTTGCTGGATGAAGTTTTTGGTTATGCTATCCAGGCCTGCAAATGATCAATCGCATTTTGTAAATGTGTCTTGTTACAGCCTGAAATAAGACTGAATAAAGATGCTCTACGAATGTATGCGGTACCCCGTGCTGAAGAACCATCAAAAGCTACTTTGGCCTCCCCTTACAAACATGCATATTTGACATTAACTTAGAGTAGGTTAATAAGGACTTCGCAAGTACACATTTAAACGTAATGGATTACATACAAGAAGAGAGAAACGTTATTAAAGGGTGCATGTTATATAAAAGTTAACTTTGCAGTTGCCTGGGTACTTGCTCTCCACCATACTGGGTGATGCCCGAAAACCCAGGCACTGTTTAAGCTGCTCACCAAATCTTTACATCGAACCCCATCACAGAAAAATTAAAAAAATTGGGACAATGAATCCATAGAGACTAGGCCAGCATTCCTGCCGAGACGAACCTTTTAGACTATGTTTCCCACAATGCAAGTTCAACTATTGTAATACTAAGATTATACCCATTTTAGTTTCAGATTTGATTTCATTTAAGTGTTAGCTAGACATGATGGTCTTGGATCAATTTCACAAAACCATTCAGTTACTTGATAAAGTTATGTTTATTTAGGATACAGCCCAGTACAATGTGTGATGGGACACGTTTGCTTTTTTCTTTTGATACAAAGCATACTGAAGTACAAAAAACGTTCATGGAACGCATTCAATTAAGTTTCAGCATTTCAAAAAAGGTGCAGATCGGGTTGTGATCTCAACTTTAGAGAGGACTAAACAAGCACATTAGAAAAAAGTTGCAGTGCAAATATGTCATGTTACAACAATATTACATTTTTAAAACAAGAGCGACAAGACTTGGTTGGCATCCAAGTGTGTTGAGCGTCATGAATATTCGCTTGGTTTCTGCTACCTATAATCTGTACACGTCAAATATTAAATGCTTCACATTTTACTCACCAACAAGCCTCATCTTCAAACAGATCAAATTAGATTGGATTTGTAACAATGCATTGAATTGACTACACCCCCAGAGCCACAGTTAAGAATTCCCTTTCCAACTGTGAAACAAAAAACAAGATGCGTCGATAGCACAGGGAAACAATGGCCATTATACATGTCACTAACAGGAAAACCCGTACAGAACGCTGCATCCTGCAGTAACCCAGGATAACGCGCATTGAAGGATATTTAACAGGCAGCCACCCTCTACCATCTAATCTACTTCGGAAAATCCAAAAAGCACAGGTAGAATATTAGGAGGCCATGCTACTATCGGGCACAACAAAATGGTGGCTGTTGAATAATCATCAATACAAGCAATAAGTCCTCACTATAATAAAAAAAAATACAAGATATAGATCAAACCGCACAGAAGCAACAACTACCTAGGCAAATATTTTCAAAAACTAAAGAAATTAGTATTTCATCAGAAATGTTCCTTCTGAAAAAGGGTAGCAGTTCAGAGAATCGTGTGCACAGTGTGCAACAACCCCGCCCTCCAAGGCAGGAAGCATAATTAGGTTCCAAATGAAGCGCACATCCCTAAATATCCCATTCACAGAACGGCGCTTTCTCCCGTTTTTTTGGTGTGCTAGCAAGGAGAAAGGCCGAGTCGAGTGTCTGTTCACCAACCAGCAGCAAGGGCGGGTACAACCAAAACGCAATAAAGTCAGACAAGCAGGTGGAAAGCAGCTTTCCCCCATAATTGGTTGATGAGCAGAACTTCATCGATAACGCAATTTTCTAGCAGGATGGAAGTTTGAAGAGCGCTGCAGTGCACTTCACTTGGTCTCACACTAGGAGCCCAACTGAAGCGATTCATCTGAGAGAAATGTATAGAAAAGCTATAGCCTGTGTTACGGGAATCGGCGCACTTGAGTTTATTTACTTGAGGGGGGGGGGGGCGGTCTGCTTGGTCAGAAGTACCTGACAAGATACAGGATGTTTGCTTTACATAGTACTAATATATTAGTAAACACACTGAACCGGATGGTTGTGGGGAAGAAGCTGGAAACCGGAAAGGGGCCAGAACTGGACTATGAAACTTGGGCTCTTGGCACAGATGGTAGCTCTTAAGAACGACCTTGAAGCCAGTCACTGCTGGATGGACTGATGTAACCTCATGAATAGGAAGGGATTGTGCATGGATTGCTAGCCCGTATGAGGGTGGCCGTCCAAAGGTGTGGTGGAGGGGTTGTAGAGAGTAAGGCCAGAAAATTAATATATCATATGACATTTGTATAGAGCCTACTGCCCAGGCGCTGTGGGGCATGAACGTCCTACTGAGGAACACGGTCGGTGATATGAAGGAAGGATTCTAAAACGTGTGTGCATTTTTAACCTGCACAACAGTAGGTAGGAAGCGGATAGGTCCCCAACAGTAGCCCATGGAAATCAGATGTGGATGGGTGCTGCGACAGACTGTCAGGAGAGTATGAGACAGATGTGTACAGCTGGACCAGTGGAAGTGATGTGCGTTTGGGTAGGTGAAGTCAAGCAGTTACCATCACAGATGCACGCGGGTGAGTGGCTGTGCCCTTTGAGGGATAAAGCCATGTTCCATTGTGATGGAATGCTAGACGAACCAGTAAATCATTGCCTTGAAGGTGGGTCATTGTGGCAGCCAGTGAATGACAGGGCGGGTGTGATGTGTTCTCTAGGGCAAGAAGGAGAATTGCTGCACTGTTTCGTACCAGTTTTCTTAGTTATGTTGCAGGAGCCCGAGATATAGGGCGTTGACATAGTTCAAGCGTGAGAGGACCATAGCAACAATTGTGACAACTGTGTGGGAAGGTCAGGTGGGGGCAGATGCACAAGAAAATGCACATGCAGCGAGAAACCGCTTTATTCACAGAATGGATGTGATTGCATCCAAGTGTCTTTTTAACTGTGTTGGAGATAGGGCCACCTAGAGTGAGCAGCCACGGGGTGGGTTGGGGGAAAAGGGGCCGCAGTCTTCCTGCAGAGCAAGATCTTGGTTTTTCCAGGGTTGAGAAAGAGGTGGTTCGCAGTCATCCAGTGTTCGACTTCCGAGAGGCACAATGCGAGATCAGAGGAGGAAGGGCCCTTTGGGATCTTGACGATTTCGGTATGGTCTGCGTAGATGTAGCAAGATAGGCCGCAGAGTGCAGGGAGGGGGCTCAGTTCGAGGCTAAAGAGCACTGGGGAGAGAGGTGCCCTTTGGCACTCTGGGCAACAGGACGGGGAGTCGAGAAAGGCTGCATGTGTATCATTTGGAATCTGTTGGAATAGAGTAGTTGTCCAAACAGCTGCAGCAATTACGGGGCACATAGTAATCCTAATAACTGAAAACGGGGATTTCAAACCTCCTTCTTATGGCAGGATATTCATTAAAGCAAGCAGGCATTAAGTTACACACACAGTTTAGCTCTCATGGCTTTACAGTTAAGGAAATTGCGTGTCTGGGGCTAAACAAAACCAGAGCCATCAACTATGGACGACATAGAAAGAATGTGGCAATGGAGACGGCACATTCACTCCATACGATCCATCTAGACTAGTGGTCCCCATTTAGAAATTGGTGACACCACCCACTTCTGCACCCCACAGGAGATGAGGGTTATAGGAGTCGGGTTGCCAAGACACTTGCGATTAGGTTGGTAACATTTGCAGTTCTAGCATTTGGGAGCTTACGCAACAGCAGTAGGGCTCAGCATACTGAAAGAGGTTTGAAAGCACTGACCTAGACAACGACCAACATGCTGAAGTACCAAGAAAAAGTAGTACACTCCACATGCCCAGAAACGCAAGTTCTCAGTCTACCCCATGTCCCCCACCCCTGTTGCAAGCAGCCTGAGCACACTACCTGCTGAAGGACAAGTGCACCCCAGCATTCTGAAAGCAAACCCCCCCCTCAGCATATCTCTTGGATTGTGCTTTACCCATGGTCCACAGAAGTCTATCTTGTCTGGACCGACGCCTCCAGGGGTTTGAGTAGGTTTAATTTTTATAAATTATAAACGCCACGTAATTCAATAGAAATGAAAGCTAAGTGAGGATTTCTACATGCGCCGTGATGATCCAAGATCACGGAAACCGGTGCAAAAACACGTGGGGCCCCACCAGGTGGCATCAGACAGTGGGGACCATTAATGTCATATGCTGGTTAAATATGTATTTGTTGGATGTGCACGTGCGGTCTCTTGTAGACCGGCAGGGAGTATTCCGGCTGGTTTGGCCACTGGCTTCCTCGTGCTTGTTCCAACTCTCGCTCGTCTCCTTCACTAGCACATGGGCTAGTGACTATGCAGCCACAGCTAAGAACTTCTGTGTCGCAGAGATAGGAACCAACATCATTCCAGAGAGGGTCTGGGTTAGGGGTTTTGTTCTTTACTTCTCTCCCAGTTTACCTCATGCACTCTGCATTAACCAGTCAAGTTGTGTTTAACCAGTTGCACAGGCATAATTTCACTTCACTGCGGGCCTGCACAAAGGCAGGGATAGAGCAGAGCTCCCAAAAGCTGACAAATATTGAATTGTGGAGCTCTGCTCTTTCAATCACTCAACTAGGCCAACATTTGAGCTTCAGTCGGTCACCTTCATTGCATGCACTAGTACCAAACAAAATGGTATTTCGTTTGATGAATTCTAAGGTCGAAAGGCAGAAAAGACCCAACCAAAATTCAAACATACGCATGCAAGTGCCACAAACATTCTAACCATCATCCCATAACTCCTGCTCTTCCCGGCACTGCGTTCCCCCTTTTACTTGGCCCTTCCTTGCTTGATAGTTGGGTTTGCATTATGCAAGTTCCATGCGCACACAGACATTCATGGGTAAAGGCATTCCCTATAGCCACAAAACAGGAATATACATGCGAAATAACTGCCATGTTAAATTCTAAAAATAGAAAACGCAGATAAAACCCCTGTCCACCTCTCACCCATCGACTTCAATTTAAACCCTTACTCAAAATGTTGACAGTTCTCAACGGCACGTTTCGCAAGACCTATTTTCAGCACATGTCAATTTGCATTCCTGTACAGTGTATTAACACAGGTTTACAAGTACCAGAACGCAATTTCAGTTCAGTCTAAAGAAAGCAGTAGTTGATTAATTACAACTGGCATGAGATCCGGAAATCATGCGCAATTCGTTGCATTACAATCTTGAACCCCATGCGACTGAAATAAGGCGACAGACTGGTCATTATGACATGTAATTTGGAATTAAACAAGTTACAGGTCATATGTGCATCAAGCAAACAAGCTTCTTTGTATACCGCCGAGCTGTGGACAGAATTGGGGCTTTGCCACACATACAAACACATGGTCGACCCCACTCTGCTAATCATTGGTAGCACATCAACCCGTTGAATCCCAAAGCAGGGCGAGGTCACATTTAAAAAAGTCTGAGTGGTACACACCATAATGAGAAGATGAAAATAACCCCGATGGGAGCATTTCTTAGAAATGTACAATCCTTTGTTTTTACTTGCAGGACAGACAAGGTACTCCAAATGGTCATAACTGCAAGGCAGTCCGGTTAAATATGCCCATTTTGCGCGCATTTACTACTTTTGTGGTCAGACCCCTGTCCTGGGTACCAACATTAAAACCATCTTTAAAATAAGTCTTTTGTAGCAATTAATGTTTTAGTTCCAATGAACGAGTTAACTGCAGTGGCTCTGTCGTGCACTGGAATCGTGGTACCACCAGCGGGAGTACTCTTTTTTGCAGTCTTTTGTCCTGTTGCTTACTTCCACATTCATGTGGGTGGATGGGTGGGGAAGCTGTTCAGCCAAACCCCAGCCTTCAAAGCATTATCCACGAGAAATAATTGAAATCGCGGTTTGTCTCTTCTGCTGTAAGCATTTCTTTTGTGCATGGCGGACTTGCAATGTTGTTCCTTACGCTGCCCCATTGATGGGCTCGCCTTTCCTGTTTGATTCCCGTATGATGACGCCATCTCCTGTTCAGGATTAGCAACATTTCATTCCGATTTATCTTGTGAATAGATTAATATAATTAATGCGTAGAGCTATCCAGTCAGCCATACGATGTTTAAGCCCTCAATTTGCAGACCATGAACCAGTGGTGCTGCTAGGTTTGTAAAAAGATCTGGGGCTACACGACTTTCGAGACGTGGACTAGCTGGCCTTTTGGTTGTAGCCCCCGCGCTTCCATCCAGGGATACAACCAAAAAAAACAGCTATACTACCCCCCCCCCTCAAAACCCTCCTCTAGCAACGCCTCTGCCATGAACACTTTAAAAGTCAGACCTTTCCTTCATAGCTGCCATCCTGGTGACCTGGTCAGACAGCCCACCACCCAAAGCCACAAAGAATTGTATTCTAAACCAACAGTCACATGTGTGAAGTCCTAGGTCCTGGGTAAACATACACTGAAGTGATCAACACAAATATATTATGGTATTTATATAGTGCAGACCTAGCTTCAGGTCGGTTGGGGGGTGGGGGGATGCGGGTGGGTGGTGGCTGAGGCTAATCAGTCAGGAAACCAGGAATACAAGGCAGTTAATAGGTGATGGGGAGCTCCAGCAATTTTACAGCAAGGGATCTACACTACAAGCAACCAGGAGTCTGACAGCAGAAAAGCAGATGCAGAAACCTTTGGTGTTGCTGGATGCAGGTCGGAATTACCAGTTACTTGTGTGTCGATATGAAAAGCTGTTTGTGGTTGGTATCAAGTGGGCAGGTAAACTATATGGGCATCCCCAGGATTGTGGAGCACAATTGACAGCATTGTTGTTAATAGAAGATGGATAGGATCTGAATCTGTACACTAGACCTAGGAGGTCACTGAGGATGTAAGATTTTAGCAGTGAGGAGTTAGTTGGGGGTGGGGAGGGTTCTCTTGGTGGTTGATTGAAGGTGCGGACTAGTGCCACACAGGAGAGGTTCCACGAATCAGCCTGTTTGCTGCAGATGGTAGCATCAAGAGTTTCAAAAAAATTCTCATAAATGAGCACAAAAAGGTTTCTGGTGCACAGTTTTTAGTCGGTTGCCATTTTGAATTTCTTCCAAAATGGTTGGTTAAACAGCCAAGTTTTGAGTGGTTTCCTGAAAGTCAGGTGGTTCTCCTCCAGGAGGAGAGGTTTGGGTAGGGTGCACACTTTTTTGGCTAGAACGGAAAAACAAAGAGGATGCTCCTTGCCGTTAAGGACTAGTGCAGCATTGATGGACCCAAGTGCTCTGGAAAGAGTATAGTGCTGAAACATACTTCCGAAGGAGGAAGGGCCCACTCCGTGGTATAAACGATCGGCTATCCACAAGGTTTTGAAATGCACCTTTGATGGGTAGCCAGTGGAGAGTACGTAATGCTGGCGTCTTATGTTCAAATTGCTTAATTTGAAGAAATATTCTTGCCGCTGCATTTTGGATTCTTTGAGGTTGCCTCATTAGGCAATTTGGGAGTACGAGATAGAGGCTGCTTGCATAGCCTAGTTGGGATATTATTCGAGAAATGATGACCATGTCCCCATGTGTGAATGTCAAATTAGTCAAGATGTGGCATAGCATGTGCAGCTGGGAGAAACTGCTTCAGACGATGGCTTTGCCATGTGGATCAAGAGTGAGGGTGCTGTCCATTTTACTTCCAATATTTCTTACCATGCGTGACATGTTAGGGCAGGGTCCATATAGGATTACAAAGAATCAGCTTGTTTTATTAGGGTTTAGGTTTTCTGTCCCCCATGCATCCACCTTTGCAAGGCACTTTTTAATGTATGCGGTATTTGGTGATGGGTGGTTCACAAACGTGTAGCTTTGTGCATCTGCATAGTTATCAATGCTACTCGACAGGCAAGGCTGAGAATTAAGGGGCCGAATACTATAGTTTCCGTTCTACCAATGAGGACGGAGGTGATCTACTGTAGAGGCGATTCTATTCCTGGAAGGTCTAAAACCGTGCTGTGCCTTATTCAGGAGTTGGTTTGTTTCGATGTAGTCCAGAGTTGGCAATATATACATTTTTCCAGAAGTTTGTCACGTTTATGTGGAGGCGGTACCAGAGTCTGCGTAGACAATGTGGGTCTACTGGTTCTTTCCTTCTTGCACCAGTGGAGTTCAAGTCTGAGCATGTCTTCACTTCTGTTCAATCGTACCCTTGGGAAATGCAGCGCTTTTCAGTGAGATAGCATGGGGACTGAGTGGGCGACTGTCTTGTCTGGGATAAACAGGATTTGAATGAGATAGGTGCTTGCAGGGGAGTCGGGTGCGTTGAGGGGTGGGGGGTCACGTGCAGTTTGTAGAGGGTCTGGGTGAGGTGGTATAATTTGCAGAGTCCTTTGGGGAGGTACCCCGAAGCATGCAGTACACCTCAGGAGTTCCAGGGTGGTCACTGGAAGCCCTTGCAGAGGGCACTGCCACAATCCCGTTGAGAGGACCAAGGCTTGGACAGCAGATGAGTGGTTTTCTGGGAAGGGCTCGATTTTCCTCAGGCGGGTAAATGAGTACCAAGCAGTTTGTCTTCTGCTCCTTGAAGGAGAGGCATCTGTTGATTTAGAACCCAAGGACCTGGCACAGGTCATCTGCTGGGGTGTGAAGCCACGTATGAATGTCAGTGACTGATCTTGTCAGCAGTAGGAATTCGGTCCAAACTGGATCAATGTGAGGCAGGTTTTTGAGCCTGGGATGTCTTTTATGGAGGATATCTTTAAGAGCTGCGTCATCTGTGTATTGTTGGTGAATGGTGACGCCAGGAGGGTTCCGAGCAGTTCCATGTAAAGTTTGAAGATCAAAGGGGAGAGGATGGATCCTTGTGGGACTCCACAGGTATGGTTTTGTTGATTCCCCATGTAGCGATGCAGGCGAGTGTTGGTCTACTGTGTCAAATGCTGCCGAGAGGTACAGGGGAACTAGGAGGCATGGATACCAACCGTCGAGTATGTCAAGGGTGATCACTTTGATGGCAGAAGTTCGTGCTGTTTATGGGTCTGAAGCTAAAATGGTAGGACTGAAAGAGGTTGTTGGCATCAATATGTTGGAGGATTGTGTGACTACCTCTTTCTCAAGAATCTTACCTAGGAAAGAAAGGTGGGCGATGGGGCTGCTGTTGCCAAGGTCATTGTGTCCAGCGTTGGCTTCTTGAGAAGCTGGTTGATTTGTCTCGTCTTTAGTGGGTAGGGGACATTGAATGGCAGGTAAGAATGGAGTGCTTTGTTGGGACTGTTCTGAATTATGGAGGCAGGGAATGTGTTTGCATACAATGTCATTCCCATACAATGTTTTGAGGGAGGCTAAGGTGGCAGTGAGGTCTTCCATGGGGAAGGTCCTTAAAGTTATCCAGGTCGTGGTGATTTTGTTTTACGAGATGGGATGGGCTGTGTACTGTCAGTTGTGGTGTTAGTGTATGTGCTGATGGATCATGCTGATCTTGGTGAAGAAAGTTTATGGCTATGGATTTTTCAATGTACTGTGGTACTAGTTGGTCAGGAAGAGGGCTGATGCAATGCCTAATAGCTTTGGAGAGGGCTCTGCTTTCGCTATGGCCTCTGCAGTGGTGATCAGTCGCGTATGTGTAGCACCGAGTTCCGTGAGACGGGCAAGGTCAGATGTACAGCAGGATTGTCACCAAGTATTTTGTTGTTCTCGGATGGTACTTTTGTTGGAGGAGACAATGTTGTGCAGAAGGTGTAGGCTCAATGGTGCATTGTTTCAACAAGGCAGTTGATGTTAGTTGCAAGGGTGTTGCGTTCTTGGAGAAGCAAGTCTAGAGCATACACAAGGAAGTTCTTTAATTATTTGAAGGCTTGTTTGCCGATAGGTGTGCTGCGAATGTCAAAGTTCATTGATTAATGGTCTGACCAGTCTAGAGGAATTCAGAGCTGTGGCTGAGGGCAGCGATTAGGTTCAGGATATTACCTTTCCTGTGTGCGAGTCTGTGGCGATCTTTCATGGACTTCGCTGTGAAGTTGGAAGGGATTTTTAAGTCGCAGGGGAAGATGTTGGCGGGCAAGAGACTTGTGTCCATGCAGTCTCTGATGGAGGTGTTGAGCATGAGTGGTCTGTAGAGAAGGTGGAGAGTGACACCATCTGATGACAATCAGTTGGGGAGAGCGCAAAGTGGCAGGAGAGGTTTTCGAAAGATGTCCAGTTGGGTGCATAGCCATAATGTCTTGTGATGGATTGAGAGACTTCTGCCCATCTTGTTTGGATGATCTCTTTGTAGAATGCTGTAGTCATTTGTGAGGATGACGTCTAGGATGTGGAGGTCCTCCAGGTTTCGGTAATGAAGGTGTATGTGGTGGTAACGTCAGCAAGGTCTGCTGTGCTGTTGATTGCGGAGCAGATTTTAGCAACCATCAGTTTGTGTAGTTGTGGGTGATGGAATGCTTATGCAGTCAGTGACGCAGGTGAGGTTGCTGCGATTCAGTGTCCATGAGGTTGCTGGTGAGCAACGTGGTTATCAAGGAGTAGTAACAGTGGGCTGTTGGGAGAGGTTAAACACAATCGAGGAAGCTCACTTGATGTCCGAATAGGGGTTCTGGTCCTGGGTACTATCGTTCAGAAAAAATTGAAATAAGAATTTACCCTTTTTTCGTCTGCCCTTCCCTTAGCTCACAGGGTGTCTCTCGCCCGGTCGCCCCAACAATTGAGAAAGGAAAGAGGTAGGGCTCAGCATGCGAGTGGGTCTTGGGTCACGTGACCTACATCCATTTGTACCAACTGCAAAACAAAAGAGGCTGGAAGGCTATTTAAGGGAGGTTGGGGGGAGAGAGAAAGGCAAACCAATAAGGCATTAAAAGATTAGCAGCAATAGGTCAGGGGCACCAACTGCCAACTTTAAAATAAAAAAATACAATTAGACAAAATCATGTACACAGCTTTGATGCAAAGTGCCTTTTGTGGGATGTACTTTATTATTAGCACCAAAAAAGCAGGACGTTTCTATATGGCAAACAATACAGACGACCTAAAAGTTTCATGCGTTTTATATGCATCATTAGATCTACAGAAACAGGACAATATAAAACGTGTTGCACTGCCTCAGACATTTCACATTCGGAGACTCCCCAATTCCTCTAGAGTCGAGGTAGAGCTTCCATCACATCACCAAGAGAAAAAAAAAGCGATCGTGTCAAATCACGCGCCTGGATAAATGCCTTACAGGATTCGACGTTTAGTTGTGCGCATGCGCACTGGAAACACTAGTTGGATTAATGAGGAAACGGGCGGCTCTTGGTGATGGGATATGGAGCGATAAGGTGCATAAACAGAGCTACGTTTGAAAACCTAAACTCGACATAGAAAACGAGGATGTCGCACACAGACGCATTGGAGCCAAGTACAAGGATCAAAACTTTGAATTACGCATTAAAGCAGCCCTGCTCCACCGAAACTCCACTTCAGCCATTAAGTGCATGTCGAATTCAGAGCGTCTAAGACGAGCATAATGAGACCCAAAAAATAACAGCTGTTCAGTTTCCTCATCAATGCGGCCAGGGGTTATTGTAGGGCTGCCTGCACCCAATTCATCCACGGGAGAGGAGCGGATCAAGGGACAATGTCCAAGGCTCCTCCAGGAGAAACTGAGATAATTTACAAAGCAAATAAGAAAGTTCAAGCATGTGGGGGAAGGAAGGGGGTTGTACACAAACAATATTGAAAACCACCGGATAACTCCACTTGAGAGTTCATCACTTCACTTCCAGTGAAGCAATGCACTTCAGGTGAGAGCCACCATGTCACGTGCTTGCTCTTTATTCACAAAATGTGCATGGTCTGAAGCACTGCTTAAAGTGGTCGAGGGCACAGTCACAGCTGGGTTCAGACATTTCCCTCAAACTGGGCCACGACCGGGTAATCCCAGGCCAGACTTCCCACATTCAGCAGGTCAATGTAAAGACTGAGTGACAATCGTGATGTGGAACCATGTCACACCCTATAGTCACCCCCAAAAGAAACTAGACTTATTTTTCTCATTAAATCTCGGTAAGATTAAACAATTCAGCACTCTGCATCACCTATGAGAGATTTGTCACAAGAGCTGCAAATGTAACAAATTAGACTGTTAAGGCCTCTGCACACATCTCACAAGCAGTCTTGCTGGCATTGAGTCAGATCAGACTGGATGGCAGACAGGTACTCAGGAATGATGGAGGAAGGAGAGGATCAAAGGGAAGTTTGAAGCGTTGAGTCATCTGCGTAACACTGGAACTTAGGAGAGAAGGTGGAAATGAAGTGTGCAAGCTGAGTAAGATGGTGTTAAAGAGCCAGGGAGAAAGGTTGGAGCCCTGGGGATGCTGCATGTCGAGATAGAGGTGGGGAGGAGAAAGCCCAGAATAAACAAACAGTGCTCAGCTCACATCAGTGTAACAACTGTTAAGGCCTCTGCACACATCTCACAAGCAGTACATAAAAGCAAGGACAATACTCCCCTGAAGTCAGGGTTCTCATGTGCCAAATCTATGCCAGAACCCAAAATAACTCCATCCACAGCAACAGAGTGCCCCCGGTGCGCCAGTCCCTGGCCAAAATGGGAGTAGAACAAGTTACTTTCTTACCTGGTAACGTTCTTTCGATGGGATGGTCCGACGACGTATTCCATATCTATGACAGGTAATGTCCACAGCTGTGCTGCTTCGGAAAATCTTTGGCGTCTGCGTCCTGCGTCGATGACGTCGATGCGCCGTCCCCGAGGACCTCCTCCGACGGCCAACGTCACCCGATGTGATAAGTAGGACGCACGACGCCCATAGCCTCAGATATAGTTTTTTCCCAGAACGTGTGCCACCAGTTTTCTGCCAGCAGACACACAAGGCCTTGCGGAACGCAAGCTGCAATCGCAAAAGAAATTCTGCAGGGAGGGAGCGATATGGAATACGTCGTCTTACCATCCCATCGAAAGAATGTTACCAGGTAAGAAAGTAACTTGTTCTTTGAGGGGATTGGGTCCTCCGATGTATTCCATATCTATGACAGACTCCCAAAGCAGTACCAAGGAAGGAGGTGGGAAAGAATTTAGAATACAAATTTAGCATGCCCAATCAAATTGCGGAATAGAGAACTGCCTTGCCAAAGGCCAGATCTTGCCCCCTGATGGAATCGAGGGAGTAGTGACGTACAAAAGTATGTACTGAAGCCCAGGTGGCTGCATCACAGATGTGACGAAAAGGAACTCCCCTCTGCAGGGCAGTAGACGCAGCCACTCCTCTGGTAGAACAGGCCCCGCAAGCCAGCCAGAGGGTCCTTACCCGCCAAGCAGTAACACTCGGAGAAAGCCAAAATAATCCAACGAGACAGTCTGTTTCGTCACAGCTTGTCCCAAACGCTTTCCAGCGTAACCAATGAAAAGTTGATCATCCACTCTGACCCGGGACATGCGCGAAATATAAAAGCTCAATGCTCTCCGAGGATCAAGCCTATGGAGCCTCTCCTCTTCCTTACCAGGATGTGGAGGAGGATAGAACGCCGGAAGAACAAACTTCTGGCCCAAATGAAAATCCGAAACCACCTTTGGAAGAAAAGGACGAACTCTAAGGACAACCCTGTCCTTGTGAAACACAGTGAAGGGTGGCTTAACTGAAAGTGCCTGTAACTGTAACCGCAACCAAATACACAGTTTTCAGAGTCAACAGCCTCAAAGGGCAAGAATGTAAAGGCTCAAACGGAGCACCCATAAGAAACTTAAGAACAAGGTTCAAATCCCAACCTGGCACCAAAAAAGGTGAAGGAGGGAACACATTAGTGAGCCCTTTCAAAAACTGTGAAACTAAAGGAATCTTAAAATAGGAACACTCTTCAGACGAGCGCTTAAATATGGACAGCGCCGCCAGGTAACCTTTAATGGTCCCCACTTGCAAGCCCCTGTGGGCCAAAGAAAGCAAAAAAGACAAAACCATGGGAAGGTCGCATTCAAAAGGATCCACATTCTGAACTCTGCACCAGTCGCAGAACTTTCTCCAACGGCAACGGTACAGAGACTTTGTTGCCGGCCGTCTGGCCAAGTGCAACACCTCCATCACGTCTTCAGGGAGGTCCCAATTCTTATACCTCAACCTTTCAGAAGCCAAGCGTGAAGGTTGAGGGATCTGACCTCTGGATGGAGAACCTGACCCCCCTCCCGTGAGAGCAGATCGTCTCGGTAGGGAAGACGACGTGGAGGGCAGATGGACAAGTCTAGAAGGTCCGGGTACCACGTCCTCCGGCCCCACGCCGGAGCAATGAGGATCATCCGGGAACAGAACCTCTGCAGCACTTGTGGGATGACAGGGACTGGAGGAAACGCGTACAGCAGTGGGAATGACCACTCCACCACGAACGCGTCTCCTAAGGCTCCGTTTGGAGGAAATTCCCACGAGCAGAACCTCTTGCACTTCCGGTTGACACTGGAGGTGAAGAGATCCACTTGAGGGGTCCCCCAAAGGGCAAAGATCTCCAGGAGAATCTACTGAGCCAGCTCCCAGTCGTGAGAGATCGTGCTCTGCCTGCTCAGAGCGTCTGCCGTCTCGTTGTCTCCGACCAGATGAACAGCCGAGATCGAAACTTCCTGCTGGATGGCCCAGAACTCGAGCTGCATCGCCTCCCTGCACAGCGGAAGTGACCCTGCCCCCCCACCGCCCCCCCTTTTTGTTGAGGTAGTGCATGGCCACCGTGTTGTCTGTCAGAATCAGGACACTCTTCCCGCGCACAGTCGGCAGAAAAGCCTTCAGGGCTAGCCTGACGGCCCTCCGCTCCAACAGATCGATATGGAGTCTGGAGTCTGGACTCCGGAGACCAACGACCGCCGACTGTCAACTCGTTGGCACGAGCTCCCCATCCCGTGAGAGATGCGTCCGTCACGATCGTCACCTCCGGCCAGGGCAGCCAAAATGGGGCTCCCCTTCATCAGATTGCCCTCGACGGCCCACCACAGAAGGTCCCGGGCTACCGAGGGCGGCACCTGAACAGGGTCCGACAGCCTGCCAGAGGACTGAGACCACTGGAGCTTGAGTGCCCACTGCAAAGATCTCATCCGCAGACTAGCCTCTGGCGCCAGAAGAATGCAGGCTGCCATGAGGCCGAGCAGTCTCAAGAACTCGGACGCTGGGAGATTCTGGGCAAACTGAAACTTGTGCACCATCTGCTGAATGTGAAGAGCCCTCACTTGAGGAGGAAACACTGCCCCAGGGACGTGTCAAGCACTGCTGTGATTACTGGAGCCGCTGCGTTGGTGTCAAATGGGACTCCTTTAAATTGAGGGAGAAGCCCAGCCTGTGAAGGGAGTGGCAGGTGACGGACAGATGATCCAGGACTTGCTCGGGCGAGCTCCCCCTGAACAACCAATCGTCCAGGTAGGGGTAGACGTGAATCCCCTTTCCTGAGATGCGCTGCCACCACCACCACCATGAGCTTGGTGAAAACCCTCGGGGCGGAGGTCAATCCGAACGGCAGGACCCGAAACTGAAAGTGCGAGTCGCCAACCGCGAACCTCAGGTACTTCTTGTGCTTGGGATGGATCGGCACATTGAAGTAAGCATCCTTGAGGTCGAGAGACACCAACCAGTCCTGAAGTTAAAGGCCTGGATGACTTGAGAAAGAGTCACCATCTTGAACTTGTCCTTCCTGAGGATTTTATTCAAACCGCCCAAGTCCATGATGGGTCTCAATCCCCAGTCTTTCTTTGAAATCAAAAAATAAGGGGATTACCATCCCTTGTTCCTCTCCGCTACAGGCACCAGTTCTATGGCGCCTTTCTCCAGCAGGGCTCGAATTTACTGCGCAAAGAGCGATCCGGACTCTTCAAAGAGATGTTCCCTGGTGGATTGTCGTGATGCCTCTGCCGAAAAGGAAGAAAGTAGCCGTGGGTTATGATCTCCAGAACCCACACATCCGAAGTAATGGCTTTCCACTCTACAAGATGCTGCGCCAGCCTTTCCCCCAACCGGCAAACCATGGGACCTGGCCTCATGACTGAGTGGTAGCGGCTGCGGCGTTGCCTGAGGGCAAAGAAGCAACTGCCAGAGCGGCGTTGGCACCTCGAGTACCTTTGTTTCCACCTCTGGCCCTCTTACGATGGCCTCTTGACTGCTAGCTCCTCTCGCTTTACTGAAGGACGAGTAATAGCGAAAGGAACCTCCCCTCCATTGCTGTCCCCTAGGAAGAAAAGGCGGAGGTTGGCGAACTGCAGCACCCAATGATTTCGCTGCAGCTTTGGAGGTCTGCAACCTCTCAAGGCTCTCGTCAGCCTTGCTGCCAAAAAGGTGTTCACCGTCAAAAGGCATGTTGAGGAGCCGGGACTGCACATCAGGAGCGAACCCAGACTTCCACAACCACGCAAACCTGTGCATTACGGTGCTCGCCGCCATGGACCGGCTGGCACAATCCGGCAAGTCCAAACCCGACTGAACGGCCTCACACATAGCATCCTTGCCATCCTGAGCAAGGAAACCATCCCGTTCGTCCCCTTCGGGAATATGATCAGCCGCTAATGCAACACAGTTCCACAGAGTGTGTTTGTGAAACGAGACAAGGCACATATGGAGTTGGCCGCCTGAAGCACCATACCCCCCGAAGGAAACACTTTCTTCGCCCAGCCGTCAAAACGTTTCTCGTCCCTATCTGGAGGGATGGTAGGATACAACGCCTGCTTTGCCGGGGCCGTAGCCGCCTGCATCACCAAACTCTCCGGGGTGGGGTGCCTAGACAAGTAGCAGGGGTCGCTACTGGCTGGACGGTATTTTCGCGACAAAGACTTGCCCACTGCCGGGAGACTCTCCGGAGCAGTACAAGCCGCCACCACCCTTCTCTGCAGAGCCATATGAAAAGGCAAAACCAGGTCAGTGGGTGGACCGAGATCAAGGATGTCCGTGAGATCATCCTGAACGAACTCCCCTGGGGGAGCTGACCAACCCAGGTACTCGGTAACCCGAGACATAAGGCGCTGATATGAAGATTCGGCAAGAGTGCCAGGCTCCGGCCGACAAAACTCCACCTCCGGAGAGGTGTCCAGTCCACTGGCATCATGCAGCGACTGCCTCAGGTCATCAAACTGGCTATGGCCCGAGATAAGGTCATCTGGAACCGGAACCGGAACCAGGCCGCCATCCGAGCCTACATCACCCTCTGAAATGTACTCCAGGCGGGGAGAGGAAGACCTCTGCGGACCAAAGCAGTGCCGGACCTTAGTCATAGCCTTTCTAGGGGCAAACCCCGTGCCACTGGGCCCCTCCGACACCACCGCCTCGAAAGGCGCCAGAAAAGGCGAACGAGTCGGCGCCGACAGAAAAGGCGTCAACGTCAGCTGCAGCGCCGCCAGCATCGGCGGCGTCGACAGTCCTCGAAGCCGGAGCTCCGAGCGTGTTTCTCGACAACCTGGGTGCCGACGATCCCCTCGGAGGCGGAGCCTCGAGAGAAATAGTCGACCTCAGCGCCACAGGCGTCGACGTCTTCTTTGAAGACGGCACAGGATCAAGCGGTCTCGAGCGCGTCGAGGACCGGGACCTGGAACGGGCATGGCGAGAACGGCTACCCTTGTCCGAGCGGGACCTCTCCCGCGAGCCGTGCTGACCACCTGAGCCTGAAGGCGTACGGGCGGTGTCTCTCAACCGGTGCCGACCGACCCCACTTGGAGGCGCGGACGGATCGGTGCCCTGAGATTCCAAAAATTGCTAGCATCTGCTTCCCGAAGGAAGCCCATTCCTCCGGTGTCGCTTGCATGGAGGGATAAGTGAGCCGCCGACGGGCGGAGTCCTCGGAAGAGGACGGGTAAGACGACCTATGCCGGCGCTTCCTGGAATGCCTAGAAGAGGCAGAGGAGTGGCGAGACCGACTCCTGGAAGGAGACCCACCGGACTTCCGACGACGTGGAGAGTCACCCCTCGAGTCATCGGTCAAAAGCCCCGCAGACCTCGACTTCCGGGGCTTAGACACCCGGCCTACCTACAGCTTCTTCTTGCGTTCCCGCAAGGCCTTTGCAGTGAGCGACTGGCAGTCGACAGTCATCCGTATCGTGGGCCTTCCCGAGGAACCAGAGGCAGGCGTTGTGCGAGTCCGTGACCGACATCTTGGACACACAGTCCCCGCAGTTCTTGAAGCCCAGACGCAGGGTCGAAGTTAAGACATCGCCACGAACAGGTCTTCACAACAAACCGAACAGGTTCAACGAACCGAGAATAGAAAACAGCAAACTCCAACGAGTCAAGGCGTACCGAGATTCACGAAGCGAACACGTTCGCGGAAAAAACAGAACTGAGGCTATGGGCGTCGTGCTTCCTACTTATCACATCGGGTGAAGTCAGCCGTCGGAGGAGGTCCTCTGGGATGGCGCATCGACGCAGGACGCAGACGCCAAAAAATTTCCGAAGCAGCACAGCTGTGAACATTACCTGTCATAGATATGGAATGCGTCGGAGGACCCAATCCCCTCGAATCCAATATTCAGACAGGGTTTCCAACCCTCACTCCAGCAAGCTTGTCTGTGACGAGACGACCTTCCTCACAATAATTATTATTTTTTTTTCTTTTTTTTTTTTTAACAGATCGAGTTTTGGAAGGAAAGGAAGCAGACGTTAGAGCAATGGAATCCCTCCTCCCCCCAAAACCAACACAAAGCAAAAAACAAAAAAAAAACACAAAAAAAAAAAAAAAAAAAAAAAAAAAAAGGTAGAGTTTATCCAACCAGATGCTCGATAACCAAGGGGAGGGTGACTTTGAAGGAGGCGAAGGGACACACCCCTGCTAAAGAGGGCATTGGGTCTCCAGTATTAATACCACATGGGTTCAACAGAAGACCACTGCATGTACCACTGCATGTACATCACTGCTAAAAGAGCAGCAATCGGGGCAAAGACTTAAGAAACACTAGAAGGATACAAGACAAGTCACATTGCGTCCCTTTCATACAGTCAAAAAGCACATAACACCTTCCATCCTAAAGCCAGCCTTAAATGGCAGTTAATGTTACCATTGAGGAAAATACATATCTGCCCAGCCGTACCCTTATATACGCCAGAAAACCGTACCCTTATATACGCCAGAACGGGGTCTTTTGCCCCCTCACCATACACCCACAAATTCAGTACCTCGATCAGAAAGGGAGAGTAAGATCCTTGCAATGGGAAGGAAAACAGCAACCACAGCTGCATACAGCGTGCAAGTGGACCCATTAGCCAGATACAATAATGCAACCGCAAAACTAAGATCTACCAGACACCTTGAAAGCACTAATACAAGGGATTGTACGAGGAGTACCGTTCAAACACTAATGCTTTCAATGCTGCAGACAGCTACACACACCACCACCCCCCCGCCCCCCCCCCCCCAAGTAGGAGTAGCAGCAATGGTCAAGAGACTGGTCCGAACGTGGTCCCTCCGAGACGGACATGAGTGACAAGTAACTTGGATCGATAAACTTGGAAGACGCTCTATTTTGGCCAGGCAACTAATCAGGACCTTGAACAAGTGAAAAAAACGGAGAAAAAGAACCTTCAAAACCCTGGCCAGATCAGGAAAAAAAAATAAACTAATTAAACTCATCCAGACGCAATTGTCTTGTCCATGGCTACAGCTCTACCCTCGTCCCGACCCCCCCACCCCACGGAAGTTGTTTGCAGAACACATTGGCAGATCAAAACAAAACAGCATGTATTCCTCCACTCCACGAGCGAAACATGGTAGAGGAAGGGGGAAATGCATTCGCAAAGAGTAGCTGCTTCCTCAGAGCTGTTACTCCAATGTACTGGTCCCATCCATGTAGCTCGAGGGGGGAGGTCGGATAACCAAATTTACTCGTGCATGGGAGGGGATCAAAATGACACGTGGGTGCTCAGAACGCTACTGCAGCAAACTTTGCATAAACGACAACCAGGCCAAAGGTTGCCATGTCATCAACAACTTCCGCTGGACAAAGTTAACATTTCTTCAAAATGGGGCAATCGACTAGGTCCCCAAATAGCACAACAAAATGTTTTACTCAGTGAATCTCCTAGTGCAAAAAAGACAGACAATTGGTAGCCTTACACCCAGCAAACAGGGTTGTCAAACCACAAAAGTTCAGAATTACTTTACTATAGGAGGTAAACCCATTGTTAAAAAAAAAAAATTGAATTTATGGATACTTGAACAGAACGCTGCAATGACCATGGAACTATGAAAGTATGCAAGAACCTCCAGTTCAAAATAGGCACAAGGCATTAATGGCAAGGACTTGCATTGGAATTGCATCAGGACCTTATGTATTCACAAAGGTGATCTTTTTATTCACAGCACACTGCGAAGGCAAAATATCCCAATATGTCCTCATCTGCACTATTGGCTCATAACTGGGCAAAGCGCTAGTAAATGCCAAGAAAATACCCATAGGTCTAGCAACTGGGGTTCTCTAATGGGCCAATGTCGGTTTCTAGGGGCAATTCTGGACCAAAAAAGTGCAACGGCATACCCTTTACAAGAAAGGGCTCTAAAAATAAAAGCCAAGCAGTCTATAACAGTGTGAACAGTAAGGAGAGTTGGGAATCATGGGATCATGCATCGTTTTCATTTGCAGTTGCACACGTCTCTCCTCTGCAGGAGCGGGAGTCAAGCCAATGGTCACAAGCAACTATGACATTATGGGGTTGGTTTCCCATGAGGGGTAGGAAAACATTTTGTGCCTCTGAAAGCAACAATAACAGACACATCAAAGTTGGGTGGGGAGAACACTGCCAGACTTACAACACAGGGTACATGGACACCTCAACAAGCATCCCTGCACATGAACATGTTAGAACTGCTGGTGATTAAACAAGCTTTATGCAATTAGCCATCACCAAGCCACAGCATTACCGTCCACATATAAAGACAATAGCTATGTTCTGCATAAACCAGCCAGAACACACACTGTTGCTACTAGCTCATAAATCCTGCGTTGCAGTGAATACAGGCAAGTATTAGTTCAAGCAAAACACGCCAGAGTGCACAATTCTCACAGACAAGCAGACAACTGGTTTAGGAGCACGAGTGAAAAGTAAACAGACACTCGAAAAGATCTTCCGACCATGGCGCCAGAGAAATTAGTGACAAGGGTTTTATGTTCAGTCTTTAGTGGGTTTCTTTCAATTGTTTTGCTGCTTACTTTTATTTTCTCCACAAAAAAATGTATCAAAATGTACATTTTATTTTTGGGCGTTCCCCCCATCCAAACACACTATTAATTTTACACTTTTCCTGACCCCCCCCACACACACCTTATATGCCCTTCCCTACAATCCCCTATATTTTGTTGGGTGTGTTGCCAAAAAACACTGTCGATGAATAAACGTTGTACCCATACAAGTACAAATGCAAAATGCCCAGCGTTAGCATCCAGATAGCCACAACTGGGGTCCCTCGGCAAAGCACTACAGATTAATTGGTCATTGAGATTTGCTTACAGCCTTACACATTTCCATCAATTCCCCTCTTACACATATTAACAAATTACTCTAGGAGAGTTTACCACCAAGCCTCATTGCTCAGATAAAAGCCTGGCGAGTGGCATCGTCGCCGACAATTCTTCAACCAATCAAATTGCATCGAATACACAAACCTGTTAGAACACAAATCCCCAAGAAACGTACCCAGGTACACAAACTTTGAAGCCTGGCTCCTGAGATCCAAGTTTAGTCATTTAAACCTGCCTCAACGATTAATGGACATACTACATGAGGCCAGAAAACCAAACGCAAGACACTACTTAAAGATACTATTTCAATAAATGGAAGCAGATGGTAAAAGGAGCACAAAAGAAACTGATGAATACAATCGCTTGTACTTAGTTGACATGGTTACCACATTTTGTTCCTTTTAGACAGGGTTAGTATACAATTCCATCAAGATACATTTAGTAGGTCTAGCAGCGTGCACCTCACAACGCAAGGGGTCTTGGTAAAAAGTCTTAGTGCTCAAAGCTTCCATGCGAGGAAGAAAATGCATATACACACACCAACCACCAGATTGGTATCTTTTAGGTTAAGAATACACCCCACCTTCCCCCTTGAGCTATTGCACAAAGCTTCCCTAAAGAAACACATCTGCACACCACACCTTCCAACTCTCAGACCGGCGAGGCTCTCTGGCATTCCAAAAGACTCCCCACTCCAACAACCTTACCAAGGGGACCCATGGAATTCAGATGGTCACTGCCCCCTTCCACATCACCCTACCCTACCGCTGGCCCAGTCAAGGCCCCACTCATATCTCCCTTAATAAAGCATCCCCCCCAGAACCCATTGAAATCCACTCTACCCTCTCAAGCCTCGCCAGCACCAGTTATCAACCTCATCCACAACTCAGACCTCCCTCGCCACCACTTTTCCCATCCCTCAGCATGGCAGGTCTTTCCCGAACCATTGCTTCAACCCCCTTCCCACTCGATCGCACACCCTACTGGCACCCAAGCACAAAATACATAGGCAGGGACCGCCCCTCTGTTGCAGATCTACCCGCTCCTACATCCCTACATCAGTCTACCGACCACATTTTTCCTACCCCTTCCACCACGCCCCCCTCACATGCCCAAATCTGTCAAAGCCCTTTTCGAATATGGCCAAGACTCCACTTCGTCCCCCCTATCAACAGTAATCTCTAAAGCAACACCCCCGCCCCCCAACTCAAGGCCAGCCCCCAACCAATGCCCAGTCTCCACTCGCCACACCACTTTTGCTTCCAAGCCAATCCCTATAAACCCAGCATCCCCAGCCCGAACCACATCTGCCCTAACTCCAATACCTGCTCTCTTCCCAACCACACTACATCACCCCTGAACCCCCATTCCTACCCTCAGAGACCCTCTTCCCCCCCCCTCACCAACACCCTCCCACCAGTCAGACCGACCACTGCTAACCTGCCAGCCCTAGACACCCGGAGAAGCACCAACTCTACCCCACAAACTCTGCCTTATAATAAATGCCCGCTCTGTGGCCAGGAACAGAGCATCTTAGATCTTCTCAACTCCAAAAACCATAACCTCATTTATCACTGCTTCTCTGACAACTTCAAACCCATCAACACGAAGCATTCCCACCGGACTACTTACTCATCACTAATAGAACATCTAGAGGAGGCGGAGCAGCATTCCTACACGAACCACACAACCATAACACTATTCGAGCAAACAGCCCTGCACAGTTAACTGCGATTAGTCAAACTCTCCCTCTGTCCGATAGCTTGCTACTCATTTACAGCCCCCCCCCTCAAGATAGGACACTTCACCCAACAACCACCCAATGGTTACACCCCCCAGCCGGCATCGCAACATGACGCCCCCAACACCACCATGACTCAACTCCTGGACAATAGTCTGGAGGCAATCAACCCTACCTAGCAGATAACGGGACCCACCCACACTGCCGGTCACACCCTTAATGCCATCTTTAGCTCAACCAACCTCAGTACAGCATCCACCCCTGAACCCCCCCCTCCCCCCATGTGAACAGACCACACAGCCATCCTTTCTCTGAACACCTCCTCTCACAAGGCTTGCTCCAACCCTCCCTCACAGTTCAAGACAGCTCTTCACCCTCCCCCCACTCCCTGCCCCAGAAAGACCTCAACCGATTCACCTTTGACTCCTGGCTACACAACTACTTCCCCTTAGCCCCACTAGTTCCACCCTGCCCGCCATTTCCCGACCCCTCCTCCCCACACCTCAAGGTGGTCAAAACCCGAAACAACTCCCTACAATGGAAATGGCGAGCCACTGGAACACCACATAAATCAGCATATGCCCAGATCACTAACTACACGAGATCCGCAAGGCCAAAAAAATCCCATTACAGTAACAATCATGAACTGCCGCAGCAGCACCAACGGCCTCCCACGATCATCTCTGAATTCCTGAAACCACCATGCACTGCATGGTGTTGAGGCCCGAGGTATGCCAGTAGGACCATGGCTCTCATTGGGCGAGCGCATGCGCGGCTGACCGTGCGCAGGTTCGGAGACTGCTAAGTCTTAAAGGAAAGAACAGAGGGCACGCAGCCTATCTGAATAGACAGACTTCCCCTCCATGTCGACCTACCAAAGAGTCCCCTCTTTATAGTCATGGTGTTGCATTGCCAAGAATTAAATAAGGAACAAGTTACTTACCTGTAACTGTTGTTCTCCAGCATGGGCCTGGCATGGATTCACATGCTCATGAATATTCCCCGTCGTCAGGCTGGGAATCCTCGGTAAAGAAAAAACCAGTATCAGTTTCGTTTCTGATCTGTCTTTCGTAGTAATAACCAATCACTGGTCTCTGCGTCATACTGACCACAGCCAATGACTGCCCTCTACCTAAGCCCCGCCTCTGGCAGCCATCTTCAGATTTGGAAGCACGTGAAGTGGCAGTATGACCAAGTGAAGAGCCGCAGAGGGGTAGGCGGGAGGGTTCGCATGTGAATCCATGCCAGACCCATGCTGCAGAACAACAGTTACAGGTAAGTAACTTGTTCCTTCTCCAGCATGGGGTCTGGCATGGATTCACATGCTCATGAATAAAGAATACATAGCAGTAGCCACATGCACAACCACGGGAGGTGGCAAAGGCTCAACATTAAGCATCACATCAAACTCAATATTAAGCAATCTTACCTCCTCACCAGGCTCACCTCAGGCGAACAGTTTGCGCAGCACTGCTTGGCCGACCCTGGACTCCTCCCTGGAATCCCGATCGACGCAGTAGAATTTCTTGAAGGTGTGCGTCGACCTCCACGTAGCAGCCCTGCAAATGTCCAGCAGGGGCACACCAGATAGGAACGCCGTGGTAGCTGCGATCGCTCTGGTGGAATGTGCTCTCGGACGGCCAGGCAGCGGTCGGTTTGCCAACCGGTGACAGTACATGATACAGCCGGAGAGCCATCTGGAAATGGAAGCCTTCGAGAGAGCCTTCCCCTGATTGACAGGTCCAAAGTTCACAAAGAGTTGTGACGTCTTCCGAAAACACTTCGTGCGATCCACGTAGAACTTCAGCGCTCTAGCCACATCCAGCGAGTGCAAAGTCCTCTCAGCCGGCGACGAGGGCGACGGGAAAAACACAGGCAACACCAAGGGTTCGTTGAGATGGAAGTCCGACAGCACCTTGGGCATGAAGGAGGGGTGCGTCCTGAGCACCACCCTCGTGTCGTGAAAAGTCAAGTACGGGGCCTTGCAGGAAAGGGACTGGATCTCTCCCACCCGTCGTGCGGCGGTGATGGCCACAAGAAACGCTGTTTTCCACAACAGGAACTTCAACGGGGCCGAGTGCAGAGGCTCGAACGGAGGTCCCATGAGCTTGGTCAGCACCACGTTGAGCTCCCACGCCGGGGCCAGAGCCTTCACCGGCGGGAATGATCTGAACAGTCCCTTCATGAACTCTTTCACCAGACGATGAGACCACAAGGACGTCCGCCCCGTGGTTCTAGTGTATCGGGAGATCGCAGCAAGATGAATCTTGATGGACGCGTGTGCCAGTCCAGCTTTGGCCAGCGTCAACAGGTACGGCAGTACTTGGGGAGCCGTAATCCTTAGAGGGTTAATCTTCTGTGCGTGGCACCAGACAGAGAACCTCTTCCATTTGTGTCCGTAGCATTTAAGAGTCGAGGACGCCCTGGCCTTTGCAAGAACCTCTCTGCAGTCGGCCGGTATGTCGTATCCTCCAAACTCTAACACTGCAGGAGCCAGGCCTGCAAGTTCAGCGACTTCGGGTCGTGGTGGAGGATGGCGCCTCCTTCCCTGGAGAGCAGATGCGCGTCCACTGGCAGCTTGATTGACGGGGACGCTGACAAGTCCAGAAGGTCCGGGAACCATATCTGCCTCGGCCACGCAGGTGCGACGAGGATCATCCTGCACCGTGACCTCTTGAGCTGGTTGATGAGCCGGATCAGTAGTGGCAATGGAGGGAACGCGTATAGGAACAGGCCCGCCCAGGGGAACGAGAAAGCATCGCCCATGCTCCTCGGCTGGGGAAACCTGCTGGCGAACCTCCGGCACTTGGAGTTCGTCGCCGTCGCAAACAGGTCGATCTGGGGTGTGCCCCACCGTCGGAAGAGGCGATCCACTAGATCCTGCCGTAGTTCCCACTCGTGGCACGAGCGCAGCTCCCTGCTTCCTGATGTAGAACATGGTGGTGGTGTTGTCGGTGAAGATCCTCACCACCTTGCCCTTGAGGGACGGAAGAAAGGACCTGAGGGCCCAAAACACTGCACGGAGTTCCAGGACGTTGATATGGAGGGACTTCTCCGTCGGAAGCCAAAGGCCCCTCGCGTGCAGATTTTCGGTGTGCGCTCCCCACCCTTCCAGGGAGGCATCCGTGGTCACTGTCTCCTGGTGGGCTGGGGTCTGGAAGTCCATGCCCGCCGTCAGATGCGCGCGGGTGCCCCACCACCGGATCGCTCGGCGGAAACTCTCGTCGAGTGTGATCTTCTCCTCGAAGCCGCCCGTCGTTTGGATCCAGCGCGCGTCCAGGAACTCCTGCAACGGGCGCATCCGGAGCCTGCACATGGGAATGAGGTAGATGCAAGAAGACATCATTCCGAGGAGGGACTTGATGGACCTCACCTTGGCCGCATCGGAAACCAACATCCGCTGTACCTTGCCCAGGATGGACCTGGTCCTTTCCTCCGACGGGGAGGCCAGAAGGGACACTGTGTCGAGCTTCGCTCCCAGAAACAGTGCGTTTTGCGCGGGTACCAGGTGGGACTTGGCGTAGTTCACGGAGAATCCCAGGTCCGTGAGAAGTTGGACGGTCCTTGCCGTGTGCTCCACGGCGAGCTCCCTCGTCTTGGCTCGGATGAGCCAGTCGTCCAGGTAGGGGTAGACGTGGATCCCCTCTCGGCGCAGCTGCGCCGCCACTGGTGCAAGGCACTTGGTGAATACCCTGGGTGCCGACCGTAGACCGAAGGGAAGGGCTCTGAACTGGTAGTGACGCCCTTGGACCACGAACCTGAGGAATTTTCGGTGCCCCTTTAGGATGGGAATATGGAAGTAGGCATCCTCCAAATCCAACGACGACAGGAAGTCGCCCTCCTCCAGCTGACCCAGGACGTGCTGGAGGGTGACCATCCGGAACTTCTGAGCCTTGATGAACTTGTTCAGCCGTCGTAGGTCTAGGATGGGGCGCCATCCACCCGTCTTCTTCTTCACGAGGAAGAACCTTGAGTAAACTCCGGAGCCCCGAAGCCTCCTTGGGACGAGTTCGATGGCGCCCTTCCTTAGCATCGCCCTTACCTCCCGGAGAAGCTGAGGGACGTGAAGCTCTTTCCTGGCCACAGGAGGGACGCGCGGGCACCTTCTTTGAAACTCGAGCGCGTGGCCCTGGGCTAGGGCGTCCAGCACCCAACGGTCGGTGGAGATGGACTCCCACACGCTGACGAAGCTCGCCAGCCGGCCTCCCACCGGGGTGCTTCGGTGGGGGCCCGACCCCACGGCCGGTTCAATCCTGCTTGGACGAGACTTTGCCGCCTTGACCTCCTTGGCGACGACGGCGGGGTCCGCCTGACTTGCCTCGTCCCCTGTAAGCTTCTTGAGACGACGAACGGGCCGCTTGACGGTAGGTGGAAAATCTGCCGCCGGAACCTTTGGAGGCGCCCTTGCCTCCGCCGCTCCGAAAGTGCGGCCGCCGTTGCTGGAGAACCCCGAGAGCCCGGGCTGTCTCCGTGTCCGCTTTAATGGCTTGAAGGGAATCGTCCACTGTCTTCCCAAACAGGTTGTTCCCATCGAACGGCATGTCCAGGACTCTGGTCTGTACGTCTTGACGGAAGTCAGTAGCCTTGAGCCATCCACGCCGCCTAAGGCACACGCCGTTGCCCAACTGGCGAAATCCAGTGTCGGCGATGTCTGTCGCAATAGTGATGGCGTGGTCCGACGCCACCTCACCTTCCTGCAAGATCTCCAGGGCATCCGCCCTCTTGTCGTCCGGTAGGAAGTCCAGCAGGGGAGCCAGCTTGTACCACAGCTCCCTGTCGTACCGAGCTACGATAGCCAAGGCGTTAGCCGCCTTAATCGTCGTCGCTGCAGACGAGATGACCCTGCGCCCCATCGTGTCCAATTTCTTTCCCTCGCCGTCCGGCGGGGAAGTCGACGTGGAGGCCGCAACCCCCACTCCCCCCGCTTTCTTCCTGGCCGCCGCGGAGACGACGGAGTCCGGGGTAGGCTGCGCCCGGAGGCACAAGGGGGCCGCGTCCGGGACCCGGTACTTCTTCTCGTACCGGTCCCTTCTAGCCGGCGTCGTGGATGGGTTCTTGAGGAGGGCGAGGCCCTCATCCCAAATATCGTCCAGTAGAGGTAGCGCGAGGACCGTCTTCCTCTTGGCCTCGCGCCGCTGATAAAGGAAACCTTCCTTCTTCTCCTCGGATGCCCTGGCGATCATGGAGTGAAAAGATCCAATCTCGTCGGGTGGGGAAGCCCGGGTGGGAGGAGACGACGGCAGATCCTCGTCGTACACCTCGTCGTCCGTACCCGTTGCGGCCGTGTCAGTCCCCGTATCATCCCCTCGAGTCGTAGACGGGGAGGAGGGCTGAACGGGGCGCGACGGCTGAAAAGGAGGTGGAGGGTGAATCCTTTTCTTAGGAGGGGGGCTGCCCGAAGCGCCTGGTTCCGGGTCCCCCGACGGGAGTGGTTCCTCCACTGGTAACGGCAGTCTCGTCCTTATCTCTGAGCATAAGGACTGTATAGCCAACAAAATGGCCGCCGAGTTGTCTTGCGGCACTGGCAGAGGGGAATCCGACGGGCGGTCAGGGGCCCTGTCGGTACCCTCGACGATGTCGTCGTCTCCTGCGTCGGGATCCCTCCCGACGGGCTGGTCTCCTTCCACGCCAACGCCGTGGCTTAAGACCTCGATCAGTTCTTCCTCAGAGGTTGAGGCCGAATCCACGGCAACCTCCTGCCCCCCCTTTTTCTTCTCCGTCGGAGGTTTCACGGGGGGCCTGTCGATGGGCATAAAAGAGGACTCCCTCCGCGGTG
This sequence comes from Ambystoma mexicanum, assembly GCF_040938575.1. Lineage (NCBI taxonomy): Eukaryota > Metazoa > Chordata > Amphibia > Caudata > Ambystomatidae > Ambystoma > Ambystoma mexicanum. The sequence continues at coordinate 612,152,755 of NC_090936.1, read as the reverse complement.
GCAGGGAGACTGAGCCCCGAGGTCGCCACCACCGGCGTAGCCTCCACAGGCTGAGCCAGGGCCGCCGCGACTGTCTCGATAGAGGCCTTGGCCGGATGGATTAAGGCTTTCACCACCCTTGGTGCGCTCACCGCCTTCTCCTCGGGGGGGGGGGAGAAACACTGCCTCGCTCCCCCTCCGAGCTGGACCGGGGCCTCTCCAGGAGCTTCGCCGGGTGCTCGGCCTTCCTCTTACCCGACCCAGAGCGTTGGCTCGTGGTTGATGGTGCCGGGGAGGGTGCACCCTGCCTGGTGCCCGTAGAGCCCGACCGTTCGGCGCTCCCGGTGCCAGCGGACTCGCGGTGCTTGGCCTTATGTTGGACCCCCGTCACCGGGGCGTCCTCAAAGGTCTTAGAAGACCGCTCGGATTTCTTCTTCTTCTTCTCCTCCTCGCCGGACGGGCTCTTCCCTTCCAGCCAGTTGGCGAGACGTTGATGGCGGTCCTTCATGGTCCGCTCCGACATGTTGCCGCAAAACGCACAGTCCTTCTCCACGTGCGTCTTGTCTTCATGTAGGCAGTAAAGACAAAACGAGTGTTCGTCTTCCTTAAAGACATTCTGCAGCTGGCATCCAGGGCAGACCCTGAACAGCTTTCCGGGCGTCGAGCTTCCCTTCTCCTGGGCCATGACCGAGATGGGCCTGAGAAACTTCTGGAGTCCTCCAAAAGCGTAGCTCGACGAATCTTCACCCTTGAGGGGCGTAGACCAATCCGACACGGGTCCCCGTTGATCGGATGGAGAGTCGGTGGAGCTTGAGGCTCTTTTGACCGAAAAAAACGAAGTTTTTGAGAAAAAACGTGGAAAAAATAGCACTAACGCTCGAGAGCAATAGCACGAGGATCCCAACACATGAACGTGCGGTAAAAATCTGAAGATGGCTGCCAGAGGCGGGGCTTAGGTAGAGGGCAGTCATTGGCTGTGGTCAGTATGACGAAGAGACCAGCGATTGGTTACTACTACGAAAGAGATCAGAAACGAAACTGATACTGGTTTTTTCTTTACCGAGGATTCCCAGCCTGACGACGGGGAATATTCATGAGCATGTGAATCCATGCCAGACCCCATGCTGGAGAAGTCATCTTACTCATCATCTTACTCATCAGAAAGATTTGACCATTGTAACCTTTGCTGAGTGGATAGTACAGCTCCAAGTAGTATTTGCAAGGTGGTCCTTGCAGTTTAGAGATATGGCCATGCAAGGTAGCATGGAACACTTACGGGCGCAATACAAATAAAATATCACGGTGAATCCCCCCCCCCCCCACCGAAAGTGTTCTTCCAAATACTGGACCACCTGCTATTCCTTGGTAGGGATGTAACTGTATAACGTTAAAGATACCGTGAACCACTTAATTGAACAATAATAACCGTCACATTGTTTATACCGTTCATACCATTAAGTGTGCTTTTCAATCTGATTTGTAAAGGCTGCAGTAAGCAAGTGCTGCGCAGACTTGGTCTTCCACTGTTGGATCTGCCGTCTGCCAAGTAGTTTCAGTTGGAGCAGTTTTTAATGCCATTCCATAAACCACCCGTGCCTGACACAAAATCAATATGTTAGCAATAGGAAGAATAGATACAGTGCCAGTGGCGGCTTTGGGGTTTATATATTTATAATGGATAATGTTCTCTAAACATATGGCAATGGGGGATTTCCCTGGTTCTATCATTGAATTTACATATAATAAGTCACATCTGTCGGTATTCCCTGCTGCCATACCAAAAGGTAACGTCTGATTTCTGAAAACCTTTTGGCCCGCAAGTAAACTTAAGTGTGTGTGTGTGTGTAAGTGTGTGTGTGTGTGTAAGTGTGTGTGTGAGTGTGTGTGTGTGAAAGTGTGTGTGTGAGTGTGTGTGTGTGAAAGTGTGTGTGTGAGTGTGAGTGTGTGTGTGTGAAAGTGTGTGTGTGAGTGTGTGTGTGTGTGTGTGAAAGTGTGTGTGTGAGTGTGTGTGTGTGTGTGTGTAAGTGTGTGTGTGAGTGTGTGTGTGAGTGTGTAAAAGTGTAAGTGTGTGAGTGTGTAAAAGTGTAAGTGTGTGTGAGTGTGTGTGAGTGTGAAAAAGTGTAAGTGTGTGTGAGTGTGAATAAGTGTAAGTGTGTGAGTGTGAAAAAGTGTAAGTGTGTGAGTGTGAAAAAGTGTAAGTGTGTGAGTGTGAAAAAGTGTAAGTGTGTGTGTGTAAGTGTGTGTGTGTAAGTGTGTGTGTGTGTAAGTGTGTGTGTGTAAGTGTGTGTGTGTAAGTGTGTGTGTGTGTAAGTGTGTGTGTGTAAGTGTGTGTGAGTAAGTGTGTGTGTGAGTGTGTAAAAGTGTAAGTGTGTGTGAGTGTGTAAAAGTGTAAGTGTGTGTGAGTGTGTGTGTGAGTGTGAAAAAGTGTAAGTGTGTGTGAGTGTGAAAAAGTGTAAGTGTGTGTGAGTGTGAAAAAGTGTAAGTGTGTGTGTGTAAGTGTGTGTGTGTAAGTGTGTGTGTGTAAGTGTGTGTGTGTAAGTGTGTGTGTGTAAGTGTGTGTGTGTAAGTGTGTGTGTGTAAGTGTGTGTGTGTAAGTGTGTGTGTGTAAGTGTGTGTGTGTAAGTGTGTGTGTAAGTGTGTGTGTGTAAGTGTGTGTGTGTGTAAGTGTGTGTGTGTAAGTGTGTGTGTGTAAGTGTGTGTGTGTAAGTGTGTGTGTGTAAGTGTGTGTGTGTAAGTGTGTGTGTGTAAGTGTGTGTGTGTAAGTGTGTGTGTGTGTGTAAGTGTGTGTGTGTAAGTGTGTGTGTGTGTGTATACTACCATCAGCCTCCATTGATCTGTGGCATGCAGGTTATCAAGATGGCAACATGTTCATCTTCACCAGTAGCCAGTAGGGGAACAAAAAGTCTAAATGACCACTTAAGAAAAGCTATTTAGTTTGCTTTGCCAGTTGTAGCAGGGCCCCCTCCCCCTCTCCACACGTGTGTTTGTGTTTGGTGGAAGCAAGTCATTTCAGTGGAAAGTATGTTGAAAAGCCCAATTCTGGCCTTGGGTGCATGGTTTTGTTTGAGATGATAAATCTGTCAATTTATGACCTTTTAGAAAATATTTGTTAAGATTAGTTAACTCCACCTGCTATACCGCGATAACCATGATATACCGTCATTTGGCAAGAAGGTTATCGTACTGTCATAAAACTAAAACCGTGACACCCCTATTCCTTGGTCAGAGTTGAGGGAATATTGAAGACAAAACTGCAGAACAAGAGACCCTTACTGCAGATAAAAGGCGATTGCTCCTGTATCATACCCATGGTCCAGAGGGACAGCGCAAGTATAGAGCACTCCCAGTACTGTCAGAACTGGGGGCCTAGGCGCCCAATTAGAGAGCTTGATAATTATTACACGCCCACAACAAATGTTGTTCAATCGATTCACTTTTTATACGAGGTTACAAAAGGATGAGCTTGTACAAGAGTACATATCCTCTTTGAAGATGCCAGCACTTACATGCTGGTTTGGAGGAGAAATTACTACAGAATTTATCCGAGATCCGATTATACATACTAAAGATGCAGCAATTCAAGATAGATAAAGGCTGTGGGAGACCCATCACTGCAACAGACATTCGTGCTTGCAAAAACGATTTAACATACTCGGGATGTTCCAAGGAGATTCAGAGCAAGAAGAAGGAAGTGTAACAGTCCGATGGAAGCAAAGAAGAGGAGCCAGGAGAACAAAACACGTGTCACTATGGTAAGGAAAAAAAGGAAACAGAATGAGGCGGAAGATTCCAGCAGTGAAATGCACCAAAAAGACAAGGAGCACAAAAGGTGCTAAAGTGGGGGGTGGGGGGTGATGGGGAAATATAGGATTTAAAAAACCCTGCTAAGAAAAGCACACATACAGGTCGGGCAAGAGATTTTAGGTGTGGGAGAGCAGGCCATTATGCTACATACAAAAACTGCCCGGCTATGGACCAGATATCTGCGGCATGTGTCGGGAGGACAGCTCAGGGGCAACGTGCTCACCTTGGAAGCAAGACGACAGAGCACCACAGGTTTGAACCCCGAGTCCGCGCTTAGAAACCTCTGGGTATTAAGCGAGTTATAAATAACCTATCATATCATCTCTCAAGTAAAGGCAAAGGTCACTTTGCAGTGGTTTGTACAAGAAGCGTATTGGTTGTGCAACAGGGTCATGGTAGCGCACAAAGACAATAAAGGATTTAATGGCCCTAGTTACGAGATTATCAAGAATTGGATTCTGAAAGTGATGGTCGATAGCTGTTCACCATATATCAATTACAGAAAAAGTGGCAAGAGCTAAGGGACCAAGACCTCAAACCCAAGCTAAACTGCTCAGATATACGAAACTCATGTGAGTGAAGGCTCTAAAATACATATCCTTGATTGGATCAAGCGCAATGTGCAGTTCAAGAACCGCACAGCAGGATATTTAGCAAAGGTGTGAACTTACTTGGTTGGAGAGATCAAGCAGAGCTTAAAATTCAACTTGATCCATGTGAAGCTGAGCCCATGCTTTACCAGGACGGTGGAAAACTGGAGGCAGGCAAAGGTTGAAGTGGAACAAAAAAAACACAAGTGTTCCAATCCGTAATGCCCTAAATTACCATTAAAAATGACAAATGCGCAATTAATGTGCATTCAGCAGTTACAAAAATACAAATACCATTATACCGAACAGGGCGAGCAGGGGAGTCAACTGAAATAGAAAAACGAATAGTCCTGCAACAGAAGTCCCATTCCACATTAGGGAAAGTAAACTTCCGTTGCAGGGAGACCGACCAGGCGAACTGCCAGAGAGAACGAAGGAGGTAAGTAAATAGAGGGGGTTGTCGGTAAGTGGGAAATGCCTGGCACGTTCTTCGGATCCGAAAAATGCAGGATTCAACATTGAAATGCACAGCGTTCTGCTCCATCCTTTTCATCTCTGGTATTTTACCGTAGATCTGGGATTCGTGCAAGTCCCAGTTTGTGATCATGAGGGGTAGAGAACCCTAACAGTGCCTGCATGGGTCAATGTGGGCAAGTCAACACGTATAGGTAAGAAAATGCAGGATATGGTGAGCGTGGCTAGGGCATGGTTCAAGCCTGGAGCGTTTGTGAGGATTAAGAGTACCTCCTGGTAAGGAGGGTGTGAGGAATTACACCATCCACACTGGGAGTGTGCACTCCCTGGGCCGTTTTTTTTAAAGAAATGGAATGTTGGTAGATAGGCCTCTGGGAAATGTGTGGGGCTAATCTGCACACATTGGGGGACACAGCCTACTGGTGCAGTCCTCCCGTCATGTTCAGCTGGAATGTGACAGCCACAGGTACATCAAAACATCTCAATAAGGGGGAAGGCAACCTCTTCCTCTGACCATGGCCAGCATAATTAAAATATCAAAGGCTCCATGGATCCACCATGCCTATTAAATTCTGTGTGGTGGCAGCGCATACAGAATAGTTAATTGAAGCAGGCCTGCGAAGAGGCCCGTTCACAGAACTATAAAGGGCAGGTTCCAGATCCGCCAAACAGCACAGAGACAAGGGTTCATGACCCCCTGAGCCGCCGTGTAGGCCAGCCTGCAGTCATCTGTCCAGCCTCGCTTGCCTGCCGCCTGATAACCGCAGCAGTCTCCCATCTTGAACTCTGTCGCATGGAGCTGCAAAGCATCCTGGAACCAACTTGATGCGGTCAAGCATCAAGATCACCTCAAGCACCAGGTACATTGTGGTTCCGTCACCCTGGTCCTTCTCCGAAGGCCCCTAGTAACATTTACGACCCCTTGCTGCCGAAACAAAATGACCTTAACAGTAAAGACAGATTGCTTTACAGACTACCCTCCTGCCAGTATCCATAGTGCGTCCCTTTCCTTCATGAAACGGTCGATCCTCTGTTCCTTTACAGGGTGGGTTGTATTTTGTAGTGTGGTCGATCCTCTGTTCCTTTACAGGGTGGGTTGTATTTTTTAGTGTGCTAGAATTGTCTGTTGTATAGAAAGATCTACTTCATTATTACAACCTTGACTGGACAGTCCCTTTTATCATTGGGTTATAAAACTGTATTTTCGCTGTGTTGCAACTAACAAATGATCCACGATCTTGCAGAGATAAGCTTGCAGGTCAGTCCATGTTACCAAACTTGGACAAGGAGTTTTCTAATTTACTTATCTTTCGAATCTGTTCACATCCCTTCTGGTGTACTAGGTGTGAGGCTGTGCGATGGTTTAGAATGACAAAGTTACTCACTGTAGTGACTATCTTACTAGTCCATAGTCCCCTTTCCTCCATACTTGTGGGGACATTCCCTCGTTCGGGACGGGAGCACTTTTTAATAGCATTACAAAAATTGTTTAGTCCTTTTATTTTTACGCAGGGCCTCCGCACACGACCATAGCCCCGCCTTCCTGTGCTCCGCATCTCCCTTCAGTCCTCTATTGCCAGGTCTAGGACATCAACAATAGGTCTAGGACCATTTATAAACAATAGAGGATACTTTTTAGAGGAGACGGCGGGCGTATGGAGGAAAAGGGACTATGGAGTAGGAGTAAGGTAGTCACTACGGTAACTGTCATATTCCCACGTCTCATCCCCTTTCCTCCATAATTGTGGGAGATTCCCCAAGCACTGACCATAGGTATTATGAGTGGATGGAAATTTCCCTTATTGGACCAAATTCTTACGAACTGCCAGGCCAAATCGGGCATCAGCCCGGGAGTTTAGGTCGAGACAGCAATGTTCACAAAAAGCCTGTAGGGAGGCCCACATAGCCGCCTTGGCAATGAACTCCCAAGGGACATACTTTTGGAAGGCAACAGCAGCCACTTTCGCCATGGACCAGATGTGCATGAATGATTCTTTTGAGGCTGGTTTTCCTTTAGGGTCCCCAATCGTAACCAAGAGTTGAGGAGCTTCTGAGTTAGCTGGTTCTACCAAGGTAGAACTTCAGAGCTTGTCTGACGTCTAGGTTGTGTAGAACCCCCACTCAGCATTGGAACCTGGTTCAGGAAGAAGACCAGTAAAGATATTGACTGGTTTAAATGGAATTCAGAAACCACTTTAAGAAGGTTAAGTGCAAAGCACAACCTTACCCTAATGGAAAATTAGGCACTGATGTTCCACAGAAAGAGCCTAAAGTTCAATCTTTCATCTTGCAGATCCTACCACAATCAAAAAGCCCAACTTCCAAGACAGGTACTTTAGATTGGTAGTGGTCATGGGTTCAAAAGGCTTTACAAAATCGGTGATGACCATATTCAAATCCCATTTGGGATGAGGGGCCCGAACCGGCGGAAAAAGACAATCTGCAAAGTGTCTTTTTATGACTGGATTAGCCAGTGAAAAGGAGAAACTGTCTGTAGACAGGTAACCGCAATGACGGACAAATGTCCTGCATAAGGCAAGTATGCCAGAGGCTGCAAGGTCAGATATAAAAGACAAAATATTGTCAATAGAAGCATGCCTGGGATCAAGCTCTTTGGCCAGACACCAATAGCAAAAACAGAGCAACTTGCTCTTGTAGAGGTCTTTACTACCGCTTGAATTATACGCATGTTGTCCTCCGAGAGGTTGAACTGCACTAATGATCGAAACTCAGGCACCAGGCCATCAAACTGAACGATGGTGGGGAGGGGGGTGCCACAACTGATTGCTCTGATGGAGGTTGGGAATCCACAGCAACCTGATCGGAGAGGACACTGACGGGTGCGGCAGCTTCCGAAAAACAGAACCTGGCTGGCCACCAAGGAGCTATGAAGGAGAGTGCAGTTTGATGTACTGAGTTCGCAAAGTGACCGATGAATCAGTGGTCAAGGAGGGAAGGCATAAGCTTTCATGTTAACGGGATCTTGAGGGTGTCCCCCAAGGGAGACACTCCGAGGCCGTCCCTTTCCCCCGCATATATGTTACAATTGACCTTCACAATTCGGTCAATTGTAATTCTAGCAATTGTAACGCGAACAATTCGTATACAACCGGAATGTGCACAGCTTGGGCCAGACAGACAATGTGTTGGATAGCCCAATTCCAAATTTGAATAGCAAGGTCCACCATTGGTGCCCCAGTTTGTTGATATAGAACATCGCTACTGAATTGTTGTTGAAAAGCCTCGAGTGCAAGAAAAACTGCCACGAGTTCCAGGTAATTGATATGGAACTGCCTGTGTTGAGGTGTCCACAAATCTTACACCCTGAGGTGACGCAGTGTCGCTCCCCACCCCAGAAGGGAGGAGTCTTACTTGTGGGAAGGGCTCCTGGATGTCCCCAATGAAAGGTTGCTTGGCAGATGACCACCATTGAAGATCCGCCTTCATGAATTATGGGACTGGAATCATCTTGGAATCCAGGTTCATAGCCTGAGAACAGCAGCTTCGAAGAGCAAGCCGAGTGCACCTCATTTTCATGCATGCAAGAGGTAGAGCTGACACGCAAGAGGCCACGAAGCCCAGGAGTCTCTGGAACTATCGAGCAGACATGTGGGAGAACTGCAGGAAGAGCTGGCACATGGGTGAAAGGTCCACAATCCTGTAATCTGTCAGGAACACTTGGTACTGATAGTATCCCAACGGAAACACAGAAAGATCAGGTTGAGAGACCGTCAGACAATTTCTGCTAGTTCACCAACAGCCCAGGATGGAACAGGAGCTGAAGGAGTGACTGAAGGTTAGCTGTAGAGGCCTGTGGGCAAGGACTGCACAGGAGCCAATCAACCGTATGGATATACATGAACCCCCTGCAGTCGGAGGAATGCTGCAATGATAGACATCTTAGTAAAGACAGTCTGTGCTGAGACCAAACAGAAGAACACGATACTGAAAGCATTTCATTCCCACGGAGAACTGCAGATATTTTCGATGAGGGCTCCAGATCAGAATATGCATCCTGAAGGTCTACCACACTGAGCCAATCGCCCTTATCTGGGAGAGACCACCCGCTGAAGAGGAGGCGGTTGGCTGAGAGAAAAACCGGACACCTTGCAGTTGCCTGCGCTGGAGCATCTGTTCAGCGCACACAGCGGTCCAGAAAGTCTCTAAAACAAGAGAAGTTCCTTGTTTGAGACCCTGACCTTTGAGTATAAGTTGCCTTTGCTGGGGTTTTCGCAAGGACAGAATGAATTAGCAGTTTGAGTCCTTGTCTTCGTGAATTCCTCATCCGTGGTGGAGTGGAACAGTGCTTTACCCTCGAAGCAGAGATCCAGCACCTGGTCCTGAACTTCCTTCAAAAACTTCATAGCATGCAGCCACGCTTGATGGGAGATATCTACTCAGATTATCAATTATCGAGCAAAAGTGTCTACTTGATGGGCAGAAGCCTCAAGTAGAGCCTGCGCCAGAACCCTGGCGTCAGATAAACCGCCCTTGAAGTCTTCGGGCCTATCAAGAGGAACACAATCCTGAAATTGACATTGGCAGCCACCAGGATAAGCTCAGTATTAGCATGACGCAGCTGAAGAGCCGAATTTGGAGAAAAAACCCCCCCCCCAATTTTCTTGTTCAGGTGCTGCCCGAAATAAAGTTTTTCCCTAAGCCAAGACGTTCTTCTGGAGAAACAGGCAGGTACGGGTCGGGTCCTATGTCGACAGACTAAAATCTCCCAAAAGTACCCCCTCTTGTGGAGCAGGGGGCTCAGGTATTGGAATGTCTAGAAGTGCCATCATATCCAGCACCTGGTTGTAAAACGCTCTAATAGAGCGGGACGGATAATTAACGTACGGGTCCTCATCCAGTGAGGCGGGAGTCTGATCCGCCGCATGCATGGCAGACAAGAGCACCCAGAGTCTTTTCCACAGGCAAAAGAGGAGGCAGCGAAGGCAGTGGGGGGAGTAGGCCCTCAGAGGAAATGGGAGGAGGAGATGGCATTACCAGGAACTGCATAGGGATTGCCGGAGCAGGCGCCGGTACAGGCAGCTTAGGATACATTTCCTTAAATAAATCCTTAAAGTACGCCTTCATGGGATCAGAATACTTCAGCTTCTGAAACTTGCCAAAAACACTGCATCCTCAGACGAAGGTTTAGGCACCGGAATGAGCAGAGGGCGCTCGGAAGGGACATACCACCAGGGTCGCAAAGAGGATGGTTGCCGGGATGGTTCCCCCACCAACTGGATCCACGTAGATCAAAGGCACGGATGTAGGAGGGGGCGAGACACTGCGGCAGCGGAGACCGAGCACGCCAATCCATTGGAGGGCAGAACAGGTTTTTATTATGCACAATAACGTGGAATAGACTGCGCTGCCCCAAAAACAGGCCCCTCAGCACCAGGCGTGGGGACGTTGGTGTGACAGGTAGTCAAAATGGCCACCGTGGACCATGGCGGTTGGACCACCATTGTCAAATCCTGAGGCGAACTGGGTCACAGGTGTTAAAGTAAGGCCGTTGTCACCACAGCAGTGTCAGGGGTCTTATGCTCCATTTTAGCCTTGTGACACAGAACCTCAGCACAGCCAGTGCTAGCAGATCTAGAGTGTTTGAGACACCTTAGGGACTGCTGCCAGATTATCCCCAAGTGAGGGAACCTCAGCGGAGCCGGTTCTAGAAGACTTCTAGTGCTGGACCGGCTTCTTTGCCCCCTCAGCAGGATTGATTCCACCACAGGTCCGAGTGTGGGAAGGCTTGGAGTCATCCCCGGAAGCCATAACCCCAAAGGGGGGGCCCTCAATCTTGCTGGTCTAAGGAGGGAAACCTTCTTAGTAACCCCAGTATGTTTAGTCACCTCGAGAGGGACCTCGAGCCGAGACTCTGTGCACTTAGTTCCAGATGTGGAAACCTCGGGGCTGACCCCGGTGATAAGAGCCCCAGAAGTACTGGGCCCAGCTTTAGTTCCTAAAAGGGGAACCTCGGAAGAGGACCCGGTTTTGGCAGTCCCTTTTTGCAGGGGACTTCGTGACGAAGCTCCGGAGCAACTTTTATATCCCTTTTGGGATACCTTAGGGAGATGCATGCTAATAGGACTGCTTCAGCCCCTCCTGGACCCACAAGACCCCGGGAAAGAGTCCCCCGGGAAAGAGTCCCCCGGGAAAGAGTCCCCCGGGAAAGAGTCCCCCGGGAAAGAGTCCCCCGGGAAAGAGTCCCCCGGGAAAGAGTCCCCCGGGAAAGAGTCCCCCGGGAAAGAGTCCCCCGGGAAGGCAAGAACTTACGTTTCCTTTTATCTTCAATGAACTGCTGTAAATGTAATGGAGGAACGCGTTAAACACCTCCTGCTACCCGACGCTGGAGTGCCCGGACGGAGAGGGAATCGCAGTAGAAGCACGAGTCCCAATGGTGTTCCAGGCCTAAGCACTCCCGTTAAAGAGTGGGAATCCACCCTAGCAAAACTACGTTTGTACGATTAACAGGACATGAATCCTAGACGCTACAGCATAGACTGAGGAAAGATGACCGTTGAACCGGAGCAGGAATGAAGGACAAGTAAACAAAGAAAAATATTGCCTGTGATGCAAATGCGTCCAACCGCGTGGCGAAAAGAACTGAAGGGCGATGCTCAGAAAGGCGGGGGCTATGGGCACGTACGGTGGGACAAAACAAATGTAACTATTGATGCTATTAAAAAGTGCTTCGGTCCTGTCCCAAAGGACGGAATGTCCCCACAAGTATGGAGGAAAGGGGACAGGACGTAGGAGTAACAAATATTCATCACTGGTGCCCTGGAAGTTGATTCGTCACAGAGGGTCCACAGTGTCTGATCCAGTGAGAATAAAAGGGAGGCAGTTTACCAGTTTGATCAGCGTTTAGGACGGTACTGTGTGGAACATGGACAGATTGAGTAGATGGAATTGGTGTAGTGCAGGCATGTGTTATGTTGAATGTGGAAGCATCTCCCATGTATTCGCTCTCACAATCGCAGTGACAACAAATATGTTAGTGTTGCATTAACAAAAGGCATAAAAGTGAAAAGTGATCCAGTTAAGAATCACATGGACACCATAACGGTCCCTCTGCCAGGCACTGCTCATGGCGTCACTGAACCAATTCAAGTGCAACATGAAGGTGGGTACGGGGAGTGTGGTCTTGTAGCGTTTACCACATATTCGCCTTTCTTTGAGCGAACTCGAAACCCGAAAACTGGGAAAGGACAATTCCTTTGCTGCAGCGTTGCTGGTAGCAGTCTTTTTCGCAGAACCGCAGATCTGGGGGAGCGCCACGGACCTTCCATTTCTGGACGATTCTTTGCACCAATTCAACGACCATACACAATTTGGGATACCAAAGTCAAGTACCCAATGGTACTAAGTGAAGGGGACACTCATCTACATACATTCTGCACACAGGATGCTTGGGACAGAGCTACAGAGGTATGGCAAAGACCCCCAACCTGTAAACGAGGCACATATGGCAGCACCGGCCTGCACCTCCCGCTTGTAATGGAGACTTCGGGTGTCTTTCTCCGCAAAACGCTTTCCTTGTAGCGACCTTCGTCGCCTCCCAACATTCACCTGCCTACTTCCAAACTTGGGACCTCTGTCCCCACAATCGCCTTATCTTTGAAGAGTGGGATCCTGCATAACAGAGTCACTGATCTGCTTTTGATATCATCAAGTGTGCGTCTATAGTATCGGCAACATACTATTGCTTTACGGGCTCCAGCAATGCTTGGGGCGGGCGCTCAACATGCGACCCGAGATGAGCCCGTCGACTTGTGAGGATTTCGCCTTGGCTGGAATTCGGCGCCGGCCCGCCTGCGCGGGGTGCGGGTCGGATGCGCTACCCGCCAGACTCCGCTGCCTGTGCAGGAGACGCATTCCAAGCATGTTGGACACTTCCTGTGCTCGGCTGCATTCCGCCCCCCCCACCCCTCCCCCCGAGGCCACAGCATTGTGGCCACCGACTGCTACCTCGCCCAGTTTCCCTTCAAGAGGGGGGCGGGGTGGGGGGTCTAGTTATCAGGACGGGTTCAAGTACTTACGAGGCCTCGTGTGGGTGCTCACATATTGCTTCGTACCGGGTCCGACGTTCGGGAAAATCTCGGGGGCAGTGGCGTTAGCCTTAGACTGCCGTGCATCTTTGCCGATCCATTATGCACAGGTACCCTAGAGAGAACTTGGGGTGCACAGTACATGATCGGTCGCCGTGAAGCAGCAACACATGTGGGGGGCTGTTTGAATAGCAGACTCCTGCCTTAACCCTTCCAGGGACACCAAATATTGCCCGATTCGGAGAAACGATTTGCCCAGGATCACACCCTTTAGGTGACTTGTGTGCCCTTTGCAATTTAGGCAAATCACCAAATCTTTTAACTCAAGAAAAAAGGTGTTCGTCTGACTTACCCAGTTTTAATAGACATGACTTTACGGACAGACCAGAAAATAAATACTTTTAAAAGAGCTGAAGAAAAGCTGGGGCACCTTGCATCACTGCCCAGATCCCATGCTGGGCCCCGCCCATCTTTCACCAGGAAGGCAACCGGAGGACACGTTCTCCATCATTGGTTCATACCCTCTTACTAGGTTCGAAGAAGCCCATTCCTAATAAGTGAAGGGTCCCCATTAACAGTATGCCCGCCTCACTAAAGGATCACGCAGAAACCTACAACACCCTCTCATACACGGTAGCTGGGCCTAGTCCTACAGCGGGATCATCAACCGCGCCCGTCTAAAAATAAAAGCCGAGGCTTCTGGGCCTAGCGCCAGCAAATTCCAGCGCTGGACACAAAGAACGACTCGACTCTGGCACAAAAGAGTGCAAATGGGTCTAACGCACCGCCCAACTCCTTTTAGTCAGAAGGAAACAACGCTCCTCACCGTGTCCTTTTACTCTAAACTGCGCCACCTGCATGCATTGGTTACTTGTCTCGCACATACACCCCACCAGTGCTTTAAGAGGAACTTGAAATCGACGGGGAGGGCCTCGGGAGGGAGAGGGTAGCCTAACAGGCAGCCAGCAGCTCAAGTGAATGCTGCCAACCCCTCCCACCCCCCCCCCCAAAATCAGGCATCCCTTTGCAGCAATTATGGGTGCGAGAGTGATCACTGCTGCATCTATCTCTTAGCTAAAGGGATGCCTGATGTGGATCTGCGCCACCACCACACTAGTGGGCAGAGCCTACAATTATTTCCTATGGAAATTCAGGATGAATATACACACCCTTCGCACTGAAGAGATAAGAAAAGGTGTAGCTCCGACCCACCAAAAGGCCTCCCTTTAACTAACAAATACAAAGCTAATCACCATCTGGCGATCTCTTAGTTAAAGGGATGCCTGGCAGAGGTCAGAGCAACACCTTTTCTTACATAAGGTGGTGCAGACCCTCGCCAGGTATCCCTTTAACTATGAGATACATCGATCACCCATGGTTGATGGCTGCATCTGCTAGTAAACGGACGGTCGCCACCCCATTAAAGAAGCAAAGGTCTAAAAAAAAAAAACCACGCATGATGCTCGTCTAACACATAAGCGAACGCTTCAGGCTATACAAAGAAAGGCATGGGTGCTAGAAGCCCAGGCAGCGCCACGCCTCAAAAGAAAAGGATGTTTGAGACTGCCATGTACCTCCACCGATTCGCCGTGTAATGTGCAACAGTACACAGATCAGTGAACCACTTCCAGGCTGGCACTTCGAAATTCCTGGCGTCTCTTTCACGTGCATCTTATCGGTGATCAGGAGCATGCAATGCCCTCGACTACAGGCTCAGCCGCCACGCCCTTGGAAAGCTACAATGGTTTACAGAGTTACGCAGGAACATTTGCCATTTGAAAGTCCCATGTAAAGTGACCAAACAAGATGGAAACCATCACTTCAGCTATACTCTTCACTTAATGGGGAACCGGCAGTCATACAGCAGGTGCACCCCGAGGCATGAACTAGTGGCAAGCTGGATTGGAGAATGCCCGTGTTGCATGCATGTGTCACTAGAGTCAGATCACATTATATCCAAACGTACCATTTGAAAGTTGACTTCTTTAGACCCTGAAGGACATACATAGAGGCTAACGAAAACTGGCACACGCTCAAATCGGTTACTGCCAGGCTGTACACTGTACTCCTAGGGATGCCCCCGCCTCTGCAGATGCGCGTGCACAATGCTATGCCTCTCTCCCCCTCCCCCGCCGCCATTCTGATAGAGTACCTTGCGGTTCCACTCCGTTCCCTTTTTGCAGGAGGCAGGAGTTTTTCATGGGAAAGGATTTCCAGAAGGGACTTTCACGGATTTAGAGGGTCTCGGTGGTCGCAAAACTGGAACCCCCTTAAAGGAAACAAATATCCCGGATGAGTGACGTGTCCACTGTTTGATTTCCCAGCAGCGGTCCTGCCCTTTCACCACACTCGACTGACTGGACTTTAATCGATATGGTTAATCCTGCCTACAGACCTGGGCATTTAGAGGCTTAGGGCACCAAGAGAAGTTCAATAATTAACGATACTGCAAGAATCACTTCTAGGGGACACCAATGTTGTCAAACAATGAACAGTTTTGCGCTAAAATCCCAGTTTCCACCCGACCAGATTTCCCGTTTCTACTGTTTGTAATTCAAGCTGCAGATGCAATCTCTTCCCAGCCCGATCAAGAGACAACGCTTTCTCCAATATCTTTCAAAAGCTGCCCACTAGCTCCATGTGTTCCATAAAGGAGACTTGCAAAACACCAACACTCATGGCAACACAACCTGGCACTGCAGAAGACGTTATAGAAACTGGCGAGGTAACGTGTATAATTTACTTTGAAAGGGCAAAAGGGTATCCACAAAAACAGTGAGTCAAAGGCAATCCAGGCAAGAGTCCGGATCATAAAGGAGTGTACATCATTCTCCACAATGCAAACGGCAAAGCAAAGGGACACATTCAAGCATATATTAAAAGTCAGCAAACCGCACTGCTCTGCCTGGACTACATGGCTTGAGACGTTGACCAACATGTTGAAGAAACCAATACTTCCACTATCATTTTAGACTTAGTATGGCACTTACGGCCAAATTTAACAAATGCATTAACATTAAATAACATTATGACAGCTTAGACTCCTGGGTTGAATGCCTGCGTGTTTCATTCTTCGGAAGTCAATACAAGTATGTGTAGTAATCATAACACTTGGCATGCAGACACGAAGCAATGGAGTTTTATATGCACATATTCTGCACTATTATTCTGAAAAGGATTACTTCTCGCAAGCTTCTTTCTACTAAATTTGACCCGCCCACCCCCATGATCTTGGGGAAATCCAGAATGGAAAATTAGTCTACTCTACTGGGCTCCAAGCTACTGCTAAAGGAATATACAAGCCAGAAACGTTAGCAGTGCAATTATAAGATTTCGCAACTATAACAGTTATGAATCAATGCCCATTTGATGGCTTTGTGGCAAGGTCGTCTTCCTGCAAAGTAGCTCGCGAACATTTACAAACTACTAGCCACTCTTCATCCAAACTTACTCCTTCATTTAAACTAATTTCTAAAAATTAATATACAAAACCATAGCTACTTTATTGCCCGATGGCAGATGTGAGTTTTTCCGATGTTTATCTAACTCCTGTCATTTTGCTCTTACACAGAAGTAAAGTTTAATTTCCCCTATATAAAAGCAGATGTACAACTAGCAGGTTTGACGGGTATGTGGGCCAGAAGACCAGGACTTCGAGTATCTAAAATCACATGGCACAGCCCAACATGGACTTCATTCCATAAAAGAAGTGTTGTTTAATGGCCCAGTGACCTACGACACCACCAGCTAGGTACAGTTCAGTCATGGGCAGTTTCCCTAAAGGTTTGGGCCAACAAATGAAAGTTCTTGCCTGAAAAGCTATGAACGCAGTAGCCCTTTACTCTCCCAAGAACTTGCGTTTATTGGTCGTTGTGATGCAAATATGTTCCCTTCTCCATGACAGTTTCTTTGCATTCTTGAACCCATACTGTATGCACTTTGTACTAGAAGACCAGAACTACAGGTACCACAAAGTAAAGAACATGCAAAATCTAGACTACTCCTACGGTCTATTGTAAAATTGGTGTGGTCGTAACATTAGCCAATAAAGGTGGAGAGCACAATTAAAATGGTGTGTGTGCAGCTGGCTGTATTTAATGTGGTTTGTAAGGTGCCAATGTGACAATCACTTCATAGCTACTAGCGATCCATCTACGCCCCAGGACAAGCATTTGTGCTGCATCCTGGTAGTCATAATTGTGTAGGTTTTATTTTAAAAACAGGAATCCAAGTGACAGAATACAAAAGGGCTGGATGTGTATTCACACGGGACACAGGAGGTCCATTGTCGGTTGGTTGCATTATCATCAATTAGATGTAGTACCATGTGAACTTTTTTGCATGTCTAATACGAAGGCAGCTTTGTAAATTAATTCTTTAATCTATTGTAGTCACCTTTTCTTTCATAAATTGTTCATACGTGGTGCGAGCTGTAGTAGGGCTTTACAACCACCATATAACACAGAGTTCAACATTAGGCCCTTTTATGAATATTTGGAATGGTCCACACCAAAATTACGGGATGTGAACTTGCCCAATGACCCATTTCCCATAAATTGCTGCTCGTTGGGCAGCCCGCATCTGACCATTAGACTGTAAATCACAGCTTCAATGAAAACCACTCAAAAAACTGCAATGAGAGCCCCCTCGGGTCCTTTGAACCCGAGTCATACAGCCACAGTCCTGACCCACATTACCCGACTGCACCCTCTTAATCCGATCGTGTTGGGGGGGGGTTGGTTGGAACACTTCATACAGCCCCCTGAAGCTCATCCCCCGGCCCGTTCAGTCCCATGCAAACACCCTAATCATGGAAGTCAGGTGCTGGCCAAGTAGGAGGGATATCCAAGATTTGAATGGGAACCATAACATTTCAACTCTGCATGACCAGGGAAGCCAAAAGGGTCTCGCCGCGATTAGAAAGGTTATTTCCGGTCATTTCCAGTTCATCATTCCCAATCTCCACGAATTCCAACACCATAGTTGAGCATTTAGTAGTTAGTAATTCCCTTCAGAGGCGTGAGCACCAGCGGCCATAAATTCCAAAGCTTTTTGGCCAATAGTGAATGTGGTCTCCAGAGACATCTGCATTCCATCCTCACCAGAACACAACATTTAACACTTCACCTTACTCACAGAAATAAACTATACTAGCTGTGCCCGGTATATCGCTCACTGTCTGCAGGAGTTGCATTGGCAAGTACTTGCTTGCCAGATCCATCACAGCCGTTGTAAACCGCAGCGCAATGAGAAATAAAACCTTTGGCAGGGAGGGGGGAAAGGTGCTCCGTTTATCGTATGCAAAAGAAGCTAAACAAAAGCAAAACAAGTGACTAAATGCTAAGTGGAGTTTTTCAAAGTGTTACAATGCATTCCTAATGTATACATATGTATATATTGCATTCAGAATGACTGGTCATGCCGAGGAAAGCAAATTAATTTGTTCAGTTATTCTAAGAGGGACAATCTTTCACACTATTGTCCTTTTTTGAAATACCACCAAAAGCGGGCAGGGACAAATGACATAGGATTCCTTGCAGCCCTGCATAAAACCAAAGAGCATTTTGGCAGCATACACAAGAACAGAGCTCTTTATATATAACAAATATGGCTGTGGGTTCTATGTTAATGTTAAAAGGTATTTGTACCACGCACTGTCACCACAGAGGTCCCCAGGCGCTCTGGCGTTTCAGAAAAGGAGGGTGTGATAGGGGGGGTAGTAGGTGGGTTTAGTAAGGTGTAGTGGGAATAGGAAAGCGTGAGTCCATATGTATCGTTGGCAGCTTAAGTACGGTTTGCACTGTTAGCTGAGTTTAAGGGCAGTTTTCGGGTTGGTGCGAATTCCCATGTGCTGGGTTATGAGTGGTTAGTCTGTTGCAATGTTAAAGGTATTTGTACTGCGCACCATCACCAACAGAGTTGGACCCAGGCGCTCTGGCGGATCTGCAAACAAGAAGGTGGGATGGGTTAGTAGGTGAAGCGGGAGTAGGATAGTGAGAGGACTGGT
Source organism: Ambystoma mexicanum (assembly GCF_040938575.1). Taxonomy (NCBI): domain Eukaryota; kingdom Metazoa; phylum Chordata; class Amphibia; order Caudata; family Ambystomatidae; genus Ambystoma; species Ambystoma mexicanum. Next base: position 612,133,856 of record NC_090936.1, on the reverse strand, counting down.
TTTCTGTTGGCAGCTTCAACTCGGTATACACCGGGTGCTGAGCTTTGTGGTGAAGTATGTGCGAATTGCTGTGCAGAGAAGTGGTTGTGTGAGTTTCTCTATCAGAAGCAGTTGAAGTGAGCGGAGCGGTGCTCCTCTACTTTTTTTAAATTATCTTTTACAGCTCCTATAATTTTATTTTAAAAAGAAACCGTTCCGGAATGGTTTCGTTTTAAAATAAAAGTGTAGGAATACGTTGAAACCTTCACTTTCAGTGCACTGCACTGAACGTTCCCTTAAACAGCTGGTGCACGTGTTTGGGGGGGTGTATTGTGTGTGGGAGGGGTCGTGGCAATGGGGTTTGTGGGGAGTGGGACATAGCGCCGCTACTTTTCGTACACTCGACCACTGATCAGAAGTGTCTAAATCGCCAAATGCAAGCATTTTTCACACCACTCCCCTCAACATTAAAAAAAATGTTGATTTGTACAGAACAGGACTGCAACTCTAGTCACTTCACGTCTTTTTTTTTTTTGACAGTGGCGAATGTATATTTAACACTGACGTGCTGACTTGACTCTACAGTCATTGCCCCGCCAGCCCGAGAGAAGCTAGTGCCTCAGCAAGGGATCAGGGAAGGTAACAGACAATCTCTCTCTCTTCCCCCCCCCCCCCACAACAAGGTCCTTCAGGCTATAAAGGAACGCCGGTCTCCCCTCCAGGTTGCCGTCCATTGAGCTTTTTCTTTTTAATGGGAACTCCGTTTAGTGCTGCGCAAACAGGGCCGGATTGGCCTTTCGGCCCGTGGCCGGGCTGAAATCGTCCCTGGGAAGTGGCGGCCGGTTTCTGGCCATGCCTGGTCCTGTTTGGAAGAAAAATGTTCTCTTTGCCTTTCATCCTTCTTAGGTCGATAAATGAGTACCAACCGAGGTTGGGCGATTATTACACAAAAAAAAAAAAAAAAAAAGAGCGTAAGTGCTATACAACGACATCATTTGGCCTTGGACATCTGCTTGGATTCACAGTAATTTAGTGTACTTAGGAACAATGCCATTTGATGCCACTTCCTGTTTTGTCAAGGGGTGAAAAGGTCGTTTCATCGCTTCCCGGGATGTCACTTTGGGGTGGGGTCAAATGACATCACTTCCGGTGATGTCAGAGGTCAAGGGTCATGAGGCGTGGGCCACTTTTTGGGGTGACTATGCCTGTTTGTCATAGTCCTACCCTGTGCGCAAACAAGCCAGATACCTGCCCGCCCCCTGAAAAGGGTGGAAGCAAAAGGGGGATATTTTCTCTTTTCAGCCTCCATGATGTGCAACAGTAATGCAGTGCAGGCGATCACAGCAGGTAGGTAAGTGATATGCTTCTGCGGGTGTATTCGGAAGGGGGCAGACCAGGAAGAAGAGACCGGAAGAGACCGGGCATAGGCACCATCTAACTACTTTGGACCACGGGCATTCAACAGCAATTAATGTCCACGCTCCAGGCTGCCTCACTGGGCAGAGCCTCTCCCGAGGTGTTCATGACCCTGAAATGTGAACCCATACCAAACTATCAATTTGGGTCAAATGGCTGTTTTCTTCTAGTTTCTACTCCCAATGCACAGACAACCGTTTGAGGACAACACTCCCCTCCACGACCGTCTTCTTGACAGGCAATCGAGCACCCCCCCCCGCACCCTCCAATACATCAATGGGTGCACACTATAGTAATAAAAGCAACACCACCACTAATGTTTTGGCCACGGAGCGCACAATGTCCCTACAAAACCATAATGCCACACGATATTCTGGCCATTGGTTAACCCATGTCCTTAGCATGTTATCACATGAACAGGGGTTTGTGATAAGTCTTACATTACACACGGGAAACTGCAGAAATGTAATTAAGTGCTTCAATACTAAACCTATTGCCAAAACCATCCAGTGAAGCAGACCTCAACATTCATGGCAGAAGCAAGATATCCCATTGGGCAATGCTGTGCCTATGTTAACCAGGCACCCAGAGCCTGCCCACTGGCATCCCCAAGCAGAAAGGTCTCGCATCCGGGAAGGTTTAAAAGCAACGGTTCACTGCAAAATTCATGTCCACACTACTTTCAAAATGATTTTATCCATTGCCTGCCCCCGCCGCACAGCAAAAATGCCAATGGTGCAGACTGCCGAATTAAAAAGTGTACTTGAAATACCAGTCAGTCACACCAAGGAGTCTGAGTAAACCTAAGCTAACATGAGCTTCCACGCACACAAAAACTTGTTTGCTGCCTTGGTCTAACACTATACACCTCTAGTATGTAGAAACCAGGTCATAATGGGCAGTTCTTCTGGCACACATTGAATTTAATAGTCTCACTTGGTTTCCTGCAAACTGAGCAATACCTTGTACCTAATCACGAGTTCACTCCGACTCCACGCAAACCAAAGGATCATTCCGTTAGTGGCTGAACTCCTAGATACCACCAAATAAATACTCAATGGTACTCTAGAACCCTCAACACTTGTAAAACATGGTGTAAAACATGGTGTAAACCGCATGCAACAAAGTCCCTTTGCGATCAGATGGTAAGCAGACAAGTAAAATATGGAGAGCCACATGGTCAGGTAGTGTGGTCAATAACTTTTAAATATTGGGAAACAGGAAGGTGCCCGTCAACCCCATTGTTGATGGTAAGCTTCCGGAGGTCAACACATTGTGTCATGATCTCGAGAGCCAAAACCACTGGGGAATGCAAATGTGAGAACCATTCCCCTAAATAAGAATGCAGTCGTTGCAAATTCCTCTAAATGCCCTTAGCCCAGACTGCCACACATTGCCGTAAAAATATATGCACACTAAAAGAATTTTAAACCAATAATCTTTGGTGCAAACAATTTCACCCGACCAAACAGATCGGAACATAAACCCAGGATAAGCTTTTGCCACTGTAGCTTAAGACATGGCTTTGCTGATGCACAGCAACTGAAGCTTTCTACTGGTCTTCCACCATATTGAAGTAATCATCATGTTCCATCAAAAGAAAAGACAGGGCACATTCTAAGCAAAACCCAACTGGCACACCAACATACTTGTATAAAGCAGACTGACGAAGAATGAACCTAAAACGTCGGTCAGGCTTTCTCAGACTGCACCAGGGTAGTAAGGCAGAGTATTCCTTACCACTAGAAATATGGCCACCTCATACACACAGAAAACATTTTGGTGGTCGGTCGACCATCCTAGTTATTACTACAATAGCACCCTGCAATCTTGCGTTTTTATCCCTCCTAGTATGCACTGCTCTTTTGTACAAGACCCACCTCAATCGTCTGCCTGTAGAGAAGATGCACCAACAGATTGCACATAAAGCACCAGTGTAAAACCACCATCATGCAGCGCAGATATTCACTGCCACCAACACAACCATCACCAGGCAGCATGGGATTGGAAATATAGGTAGTGTTGACCACCACCAGGCAGCAGACGTATGGCACCATTACCCTTCCTAGCACCATCACATACTACACAGGCCACACATCTGCATTCACCAATGAGGGAAGGATCTACATTCTTGGTGCGTAATCTCGCGTGTGTCTGTATGGCAATGGCGGGGGTTGTGCATGTTCGGCAATTTACCACTGCTTATAATGTCCGATAGATTATGCAGTACAGGTAGCTTATGTCATAGCCCACTTATGAAATAATGTCCAGCTGCAGCTCACTCACCTCACCCCCCCCCTCCACCCACCACAAACAACTTCTATAAACCAGGGCATCTTTTGGCAGACGTTACATCAGTCAAGGCCTATGTTTTGTCAGGGGTCGGGGGGTGGAAATCAAGCCTCATTATACATGCCACACATGTACCCTGCTCGCAAACAACCTATTTGGCCAGCCAAACTGTACATTGCCATTCTGCAGCAGGGCGCTGGCAGCGAAACAGGTAGGGCTTGCAACAGAGTCGGTTCTGGAGCGGGTTCCTGCTGTTTCCCTAGCGTACAGTGTCGGCTTGGTGCAGACTCCGGCAATGAGACGGTTGTGATTTGAGCGACCCCACATTACATCCATATCAGAGCCGTGCACATACATCAGCACATGACACCATCTTCCACCCCCGCCCCATGAAAAGGGCAACTGAGAGCCCAGACTCACTGGACAAACGCCACCAATTAAATAAGGATAGGTCCTATATGGATATTGAATGGATAAACACCACATGTTAACACATGCATTCCTAAAATGTCAATGCAATAACGTGCAGAAAACCGTCGTCCCCTGCCTAACGACCCTTTACCCTTCGTTAGGAAAAGGTCTTGTGAACAAGAACACGATGTGCAGATCCAAAAGAAAAAAAAAAAAATGCCGAAAAAAATTCTTTGGCTTCTTGTCACCAACCTGGTCGAGAGGGATCGGGTCAGAAGGTGGTTTTGATTCGTGAATGAAGGCCTCGTTATCGGCTACGGGCTGATAGCACAAGGGCATCTCCATGATGTCATGCCTAAAACAGGGGCTGCTGCACTTGCCCACAATCTACAAATTCCACCAACCTAATAAGTAATGAGCTGTAGACAGCGCAAGTACTTCCAGGCTCTATAAAAAAGGCAGACATGGACGGAATCCTAGATTCCAATCCAAAGGACCGGCCACATTTAAAATCAAGGAATATGGTTACAGGGACAGATGCTGTTCAAGGTAGAACACAGCTGAACCAACAGTGCCAGGAGAAACCTTCAAGGAACCCCCGCTTGCTAAAACAATGCTAAAGTGGCACAACGACTGTTGGGAAGATCAAAGCAACGAGGAAACCAAGCCATGAAGTGCAGTTACAGTAAAACCTTGGAGGTCACAATAAATACCTGGTGCCCTCCCACACAGATCTCAAATTGGACACCATGTGAATGCACCGAGCAACGCCCTACGCCAGGGAGATAAGGGGCAGGTTATCAGCATCCGGGGGACAAAGTCCATGTTGACTGGGCTCTCCAGCAGGAAAGCAGGCTTCTGTGCCAACACTTGCCTAGAGACCACATATTAGCAGGCTTGCAGAGAGAAGCAAGATCATTTTTTGCCCACAGATGGTATGGAACAAGTTACTTCCCTGTAACTGTTCTCCAGCATGGGTCTGGCATGGATTCACATGCTCATGAATATTCCCCGTCAGGCTGGGAATCCTCGGTAAAGAAAAATCAGTATCAGTTTCGTTTCTGATCTGTCTTTCTTAGTAGTAACCAATTACTGATCTCTGGGTCATACTGTCCCCAGCCAATGACTGCCTCTCCCTAAGCCCCGCCTCTGGCAGCCATCCTCAGATTTGGTAGCACGCCAAGTGGCAGTATGACCAAGTGAAGAGCCGCAGAGGGGTAGGTGGGAGGGTTCGCATGTCAATCCATGCCAGACCCATGCTGGAGAACAAGTTACAGGTAAGTAACTTGTTCCTTCTCCAGCATGGGGTCTGGCATGGATTCACACGCTCATTAATAAAGAATACATAGCAGTATACACATGCAACCACGGGAGGTGGCAAAGGCTCAACATTAAGCATTACATCCAAAACTCACATTAAACAATTCTTACCTCCTCACCAGGCTCACCTTAGGCCAACAGGTTGCGCAGCACTGCTTGGTCGACCCTGGAGTCCCGATCGACGCAGTAGAATCTTGTGAAGGTGATCGACCTCCACGTAGCAGCCCTGCAGATGTCCAGCAGGGGCACACCAGACAGGAACGCCGTGGTAGCAGCGATCGCTCTGGTCGAATGGGCTCTCAGACGGCCGAGCAGCGGTCGGTTTGCCAACCGGTGACAGTGCATGATGCATCCGGAGAGCCATCTGGAAATGGAAGTCTTCGAGAGAGCCTTCCCTTGATTCACAGACCCAAAGTTCACAAACAGTTGTGACGTCTTCCGAAAACCCTTCGTGCGGTCCACGTAGAACTTCAGCGCTCTAGCTACATCCAGCGAGTGGAAAGTCCTCTCGGCCAATATCGAAGGCGACGGGAAGAAAACTGGTAACACCAAGGGCTTGTTGAGGTGGAAGTCCGACGGCACCTTGGACATAAAGGAGGGGTGCGTCCTCAGCACCACCCTCGTGTCATGAAAAGTAAAGTATGGAGGCTTGCAAGATAGGGCCTGGATCTCTCCCACTCGTCGTGCAGAGGTGATGGCCACGAGGAACGCCGTCTTCCATGACAGGAACTTCAAAGGCGCCGAATGCATAGGCTTGAATGGGGGGGCCCCCCCCTATGAGCCTGGTCAGCACCACATTAAGCTCCCACGCCGGGGCAGGAGCCTTCACCGGCGGGAATGATCAGAATAGTCCCTTCATGAATTCCTTCACCAGGCGATGAGACCACAAGGACGCCCGTCCCGTAGTCCTGGTATATCGGGAGATGGCAGCCAGATGTATTTTGATGGAGGCGTGAGCCAGTCCAGCTTTGGCCAGCAACAGAAGGTACGGCAGTACTTGAGGGGCCGTAATACGCAGAGGGTTAATCTTCTGTGCACGGCACCAGACAGAGAACCTCTTCCATTTATGACCGTAACACTGGAGAGTTAAGGATGCCCTGGCTTTTGCAAGAACCGCTCTGCAATCAGCTGGTATATCGTACCCTCCAAACTCTAGTGCCGCAGAAGCCAGGCCTGCAAGTTCAGCGACTGTGGGTCGGGATGGAGAATGGCACCTCCTTCTCTGGAGAGAAGAAGATCCGCGTCCGCCGGCAGCTTGACTGGCGGGGACGTCGACAAGTCCAGAAGGTCCGGGAACCAGATCTGCCTCGGCCAAGCCGGTGCGAGGAGGATCATCCTGCACCTGGACCTCTTGAGCTGGTTGATGAGGCGGAGTAGCAACGGCAACAGAGGGAACACGTATAGAAACAGGCCGTCCCAGGGGAACGCGAAAGCATCGCCCATGCTCCTCGGGTGTGGGAACCTGCTGGCGAACCTCTGGCACTTGGAGTTTGTCGCCGTCGCGAACAGGTCGATCTGGGGTTTGTCCCATCGTTGGAAGAGCTGATCCACTGATCCTGCCACAGTTCCCACTCGTGGCACGAGCGCAGCTCCCTGCTGAGTGAGTCGGCAATGGTGTTTTTAATTCCTGCCAATTGCAAGGGAACCAGAAACATCCCCTGGGCGACGGCCCAGTGCCACAGATCCTGGGCCTCCTTGGATAGGGCTGGGGATCTGGTGCCCCCTGCTTCCGTATATAGAACATCGTGGTGTTATCGGTGAAGATCCTCACCACTTTGTCCTTGAGGGACTGAATGAACGACTTGAGCACGCGCTGTGCTGGAGGGTGACCGTCCTGAATTTCTGCGCCTTGATGTATTTGTTTCACCGACGCAGGTCCAGGATGGGGCGCCAACCGCCTGTCTTCTTTGATGAGGAAGTACCTTGAGTACACTCGGAGCCCCGGAGCCTCCTGGGGACGAGCTCGATGGCACCTTTCTTGAGCATCGCCATTACCTCCAACAGCAGTAGAGGGACGTGATTCTCCTTCCTAGCCACTGGAGTAATGCGAGGGCACTTTTGGAATTCCAGCGAGTGCCCGTTGGCCAGGGTGTCCAACACCCAACGATCGGTGGAGATGGACTCCCACACGCCGACGAACTTCGTCAGCCAGCCTCCCACCGGGGTGCTTCGGTGGTGGCCCCCCCCCCCCCCCCGACAACCCGGCCGGGTCAGTCTTGCTTGGAGTAGGCCTTGGCGCCTTGGCGACGACGGCGGGATCCCCTTGCTTGCCACGACCTCTGTAGGCCTCCTGGGAAGAGGAACGGGGCGCCTGGCGGTAAGTGGAGGAGCCACCGCTGGATCCTTTGGGGGCACCCTGTCTGCCTCCGGAGCTCCGAAAGGGCCGTCGCTGTTGAAGCACCCCAAGGGCCCGGGCCGTCTCCCAGTCAGTCTTGATGGCCTGTAGAGACACGTCCACCGCCTTACCAAAGAGGTTGTTGCCGTCGAACGGCATGTCCAACACTCTGGTCTGGACGTCCTGGCAAAAGTCTGTCGCCTTGAGCCGCCATCGTCGTCTGAGGCAAACCCCGTTGCCCAGTTGGCGAAATCTGGTATCGGCAATGTCCGTTGCCACAGTTATGGTGTGATGCGACGCCACCTCGCCTTCCGGCAGAATTTCTAGGGCCTCCGCCCTCTTGTCATCAGGTAGGAAGTCTAGCAGGGGAGCCATCTTGAACCAGACTCACTCCCCCTTCGAGATCGACCGGGTCCGCTCCAGCGGCTTACCTGGGTTCTCGGACTTCCTCTTCCCCGAACCAGAGCGCTGGCTCATGGTCGAACGTGCCGGGGAAGTAGCGCCCTGCCTGGCAGCCGAAGAGCCCGACCTTTCGGCGCTCCCGGTCTCACGGTGCTTGGCCTTCTGTTGGGCCCCACCCCTCCCCCGCATCGCCGGGGCGCCCTCACAGGACTTAGAAGCCCGCTCAGACTTCTTCGCCTTCTCACCTGCTGTGCCCTTCTCCAGCCAGGCGGCGAGGCAGGCACGACAATCTTGTTTGGTCCGTTCCGAAAGGTTCTTGCAGAACGCACAGTCTTTCTCCACGTGCGTCTTTTCCTTATGAAGGCAGTAGAGACATCCCGAATGCTCGTCCTCCTTGAAAACGTTCTGTAATCCGCATCCAGGGCAGCACCTGAAAAGCTTGGATCCAGGCGTCGAGCTTCCCTTGTCCTGGGCCATGTCCGTTGAGGTAGGCCGCAGATCTTCCGGAATGCTCCAAGAAGTGTAAACTCGACGAAAACTTCACCCTTGAGGGGCGTAGAAGAATTCCGAAACGGGTCCCCGTTGTCGGAAGTAGAAACGGTGGAGCTTGAGGCTCGATTAAACCGAAAAAATGAGAATCTCCTGAAAAAGCGTGAAAACGCAGCAAAAAACTCGAGAGCTAAACACGAGGACTCCCAACACTTGAGCGTGCGGTAAAAATCTGAGGATGGCTGCCAGAGGCGGGGCTTAGGGAGAGGGCAGTCATTGGCTGGGGGCAGTAGGACCCAGAGATCAGAGATTGGTTACTACTAAGACAGACAGATCAGAAACGAAACTGATACTGATTTTTTTCTTTACCGTGGATTCCCAGCCTGACGACGGGGAATATTAATGAGCATGTGAATCCATGCCAGACCCCATGCTGGAGAAACAGGTTCCTGCACCACCAGACAAGTCGCAAGCTCCAAATGCCAATATGCCTATATTCCCTTCACTTAAACCTTGATGCACCATATCACTGTCTCTTCCCCTAGCATCCACCTGCCAACGTCCTCTGCAAGATGCCATACAAGCCCTCCATAGGCCAGAATCTTCATAGCAGCCTTCCACCGGCAGCGTTGGCATAGATCTGCCATACAGGTTTTCCAAGTGGAAGCCAGGCTCCTCCAGCAAACCAGCACTTGTACACTGGCCTCCTCCAGGCAAATGCCTAAATCAAAGAGTCCTCTCACAGCATTTACATTTAACTGCTCTGTTCCTTGGAGTAGGCCCCTTGAGCCTGCACTCAATGCCAGCTTTCAAACTACCTGCATTAAGGTGCACTCCCTAGATTAGCCTCAACTGCCAGTGGACATACATCACCAGAGAGTACCCTCCTCCCAAACGTGCCCCTTCCAAATCAGGCACGAGTAACCAACCCAGAAGTGAGATCCTGGGGCGATGTGTTGCAGTGCGGTGTGCACGTGTAATGTCAGGTTATTAGGGAGCAGCCTGCATAGACTGGCTGCGATTAGGGACCAGCAGCTCCCGTCTGCAGAGGACGCATTTGCTTGGTGTACCGAGCCAGGAGTGCAGGATTTTGCCTGAACTGTTAAGAATCTTAATATTGGCACAAGCATGAAAATAATTTCACCACTAGGCAATTTTATCTTTGAAGAAATGAAAAAAAAAAATTCAAAGAATGCAGAATACTACAAGGGAAACAAAAGGCTACCCAAATAAAGATGCAAAGTAAAGCCAAAAATAAGGACAGACTCCAAATGTGCCTGCAAGGATTCCAGAATAGTATGCTTCTATACATCAAACCGCACAAAAAGAATGATTTGATACAAGATAGCTAAAAAATAGGAAATATTTCCAACTGCACTTTGCACGAAAAGATAAAATAAGCACCAACTTACCAGAAGTTGCAGTATACCGGATCTTATTGAAAATTACCATGTAGGCACATGCTGTTTGCAAGTTCACCAAGAAAAAATAAAATATGAAGGAAACGCATGGCCAATGAAAAGCTTAACTGCAAAACCAATTTCATCTATGGAATGAAATGCCAATAACTAAACATGGGATCCAACTACAAAAATCAGGCCAAGCACAGCTGAGTATTGGCCTAGAATCAAGATGAAAATCTTGCAAGGATCTATGGTAATGTACTATGTGGAACTAGGACATGCAGAAAAATTACAGTGGACTATTCTGGGGATCAATAATAAAGATAACCGAGACAGAACAACATTTGAGAAAAAGAGCAACTATGGATACTACAAACGTGAACACACAGAATAAATCTAAATGAACATGCAGCTATTCGACACAGTCGGGTTTACAGACACTATATAATAAAAAGGCCAGATGCATGTTGATGTCCTGCGCAGTAGAGACAGCCAGCTTCACCACCGCTAGATAGCCGTTGCGTTAGAAACCAGTGGTCCTACTGTGTGAATGAAAACCTACAAAATATTGTTTCCATTAACATGAATTACAACCAATTGAAATCAAATATACCACATAACGCAACTGTCTCAAAATTCCTTTCCTTACACACTTTGACCAGTGCACACGGGTTTGACACTAGACAGGCTATATTGGACCAAGCAAAATCAGAAAGTAAACCAGTCTGTTGATCAAACAGACTACTGTGGTTTACCAGTGAATGCATGATGCAATGGCATTTGTAACAAGTGAGAAATGTTTTTGACGATAAGCCATAGAGACAAAGAGGGTTATAGGCGGGGTAGCCACCAAGGATGGGATAAAATAAAGCAACCGAGAGGCAGATACCTACTAACGCAAGCAAGAGTCGCGCTGGACCATTAGTAACTGAACCCCAGCGGGGTGGTGCCTGGTGGATGGTGCGGCACGGAAGTAGGTATGGGCCACAAGACTGGGGGTAAGGGTATAATGAGCAAGCTACGACAATTTCAATAGCTGGAGCGATGTATATCATGATGCTTATGGTATTTTCTCCTTTGTCTTACGATTATGTATGATGTTCACTGTTAAAAACAACAAGAAGTTTTTAAGAAGTGAGAAATGTTAATACAATTTTGTTGGTTATCCTTTATAAAAATGAAAAGCGCATTCTGAATAAACACAAATCTAGGCATAACTTTCCAACACCTTAACTACAAAGAATGAAAATATTTTACAAAAACCAGTTATTTGTTCACAAAATAAAGAAAATGTCTTACAAGCAAGGATACCATTTTTTCAACATGGAGGATGACACCACATTATTCATAAAATTAGACAGCCAGAAACTCAAAATGGGAAAGGAAACAGGTAGAAGTCACTAGCTGGTCCACGACCAAAACGGGAGAAACAGACTAAAAATGAAGTTAACAGAGGTATTGGTAGACAGCCTCTTCTCAAAACTTGCAGGTCAGTGACAACAAATAGCCTCACATTTTGAGCCAAGCAGATTTGGACCAAATAAAAATCGGCAAAACCAAGAATTACTAGACCTGGATTAAGAAACCACCAAAAAAAATAAAGCCTACATCATAAAAGTAATTCCTAAAATGATTTGATCCTAAAGTCATGATTCGTTTACATGTACGTTTTCAAATCGAATGTGATTTTTTTAGTACATTTAGCATCCAAATAAATGCTGAAGTCACAAAAAACAATATAAGTCGGCCCAGTCTACTATACAACTATAAGAGCTCTGGATGGACCTACAAGTTATAAAGAATTATTTTTTTGCAGGTACCAACCTCATCCCCTGCATCGAGAGCCAAAAAAGCCATTCATTTTTTTATTCATTTATTTTTTAAAAAGGGGGTACATTACAGTATTAACTGAAATGAAAAGTTAAAGTGAAACTTTGGATAGACTAACGAGGAACAAGTTACTTACCTGTAACTGTTGTTCTCCAGCATGGGTCTGGCATGGATTCACATGCTCATGAATATTCCCCGTCGTCAGGCTGGGAATCCTCGGTTAAGAAAAATCAGTATCAGTTTCGTTTCTGATCTGTCTTTCGTAGTTGTAACCAATCACTGATCTCTGCGTCATACTGACCACAGCCAATGACTGCCATCTCCCTAAGCCCCGCCTCTGGCAGCCATCTTCAGATTTGGTAGCACGTGAAGTGGCAGTATGACCAAGTGAAGAGCCGCAGAGGGGTAGGCGGGAGGGTTCGCGTGTGAATCCATGCCAGACCCATGCTGGAGAACAACAGTTACAGGTAAGTAACTTGTTCCTTCTCCAGCATGGGGTCTCCCATGGATTCACATGCTCATGAATAAAAGAATATGTAGCAGTACACACATGCACAACCACGGGAGGTGGCAAAGGCTCAACATTAAGCATTACATCCAAAATTCAACATTAAGCAATTCTTACCTCCTCACCAGGCTCACCTTAGGCGAACAGGTTGCACATCACTGCTTGGCAGACCCTGGACTCCTCCCTGGAATCCCGATCGACGCAGTAGAATTTCGTGAAGGTGTGCGTCGACCTCCACGTAGCAGCTCTGCAGATGTCCAGCAAGGGCACACCAGTTAGGAATGCCGTGGTAGCTGCGATCGCTCTGGTGGAATGGGCTCTCTGACGGCCAGGCAGCGGTCGGTTTGCCAACCGATGACAGTAAATGATACAGCCGGAGAGCCATCTGGAAATGGAAGCCTTCGAGAGAGCCTTCCCCTGATTGACAGGTCCAAAGTTCACAAAAAGTTGTGACGTCTTCCGAAAACTCTTTGTGCGGTCCACGTAGAACTTCAGCGCTCTAGCCACATCCAGCGAGTGCAAAGTCCTTTCAGCCGGCGACGGGAAGAAAACAGGTAACACCAAGGGTTCGTTGAGGTGGAAGTCCGACGGCACCTTGGGCATGAAGGAGGGGTGCGTCCTGAGCACTACCCTCGTGTCGTGAAAAGTCAAGTACGGGGGCTTGCAGGAAAGGGCCTGGATCTCTCCCACCCGTCGTGCGGAGGTGATGGCCACAAGAAACGCTGTTTTCCACGACAAGAACTTCAACGGAGCTGAGTGCAGAGGCTCGAACGGAGGTCCCATGAGCTTGCTCTTCACCACGTTGAGCTCCCACACCGGGGACTGGGGCCTTCACCGGCGGGAACGATCTGAACAGTCCCTTCATGAATTCTTTCACCAGACGATGAGACCACAAAGACGTCTGTCCCGTGGTTCTGGTGTATCGGGAGATCGCAGCAAGATGAATCTTGCTGGAAGCGTGCGCCAGCCCAGCCTTGGCCAGCGTCAGCAGGTACTGCAGTACTTGAGGAGCCGTAATCCGTAGAGGGTTAATCTTCTGTGCTTGTCACCAGACAGAGAACCTCTTCCATTTGTGTCCGTAGCATTTAAGAGTTGAGGAGCCCCTGGCCTTTGCAAGAACCTCTCTGCAGTCGGCCGGTAGGTCGTATCCTCCAAACTCTAACGCTGCAGGAGCCAGGCCTGCAAGTTCAGCGACTTCGGGTCGTGGTGGAGGATGGCGCCTCCTTCCCTGGAGAGAAGATCGGCATCCACTGGCAGCTTGATTGGCGGGGACGCTGACAAGTCCAGAAGGTCCGGGAACCATATCTGCCTCGGCCACGCAGGTGCGACGAGGATCATCCTGCACCGTGACCTCCTGAGCTGGTTGATGAGCCGGATCAGCAGCGGCAATGGAGGGAACGCATATAGGAACAGGCCCTCCCAGGGGAACGAGAAAGCATCGCCCATGCTCCTCGGCTGGGGAAACCTGCTGGCGAACCTCTGGCACTTGGAGTTCGTCGCCGTCGTGAACAGATCGATCTGGGGTGAGCCCCACCGTCGGAAGAGGCGGTCCACTAGATCCTGTCGCAGTTCCCACTCGTGGCACGAGCGCAGCTCCCTGCTGAGCGAGTCGGCGATGGTGTTTTTTTATCCCGGCCAGATGAAACGGCACCAGAAACATCCCTTGGGCGACAGCCCAATGCCACAGATCCTGCGCCTCCTTGGACAGGGCTGGGGATCTGGTACCGCCCTGCTTCCTGATGTAGAACATGGTGGTGGTGTTGTCGGTGAAGATCCTCACCACCTTGCCCTTGAGGGACGGAAGAAAGGACCTGAGGGCCCAAAACACTGCACGGAGTTCCAGGACGTTGATATGGAGGGACTTCTCCGTCGGCAGCCAAAGGCCCCTCGCGTGCAGATTTTCGGTGTGCGCTCCCCACCCTTCCAGGGAGGCATCCGTGGTCACCGTCTTCTGGTGGTCCGGGGTCTTCAAGTCCATGCCCGTCCGCCAGATGCGCGCGGGTGCCCCACCACCGGATCGCTCGTCGGAAGCTCTCGTTGAGTGTGATCCTCTCCTCGAAGCTGCCCGTCTGGATCCAGCGAGCGTCCAGGAACTCCTGTAACGGGCGCATCCGAAGCCTGCTCAGGCGGATGAGATAAATGCAAGAAGACATCATTCCGAGGAGGGATTTGATGGACCTCACCCTGGCCGCGTCCGCAACCAGCATCTGCTGCACCTTGCCCAAGATGGCCCTCGTCCTTTCCTCCGACGGAGAGGCCAGAAGCGCCACTGTGTCGAGCTTTGCTCCCATAAACAGTGCGTCTTGAGCGGGCACCAGGTGGGACTTGGCGTAGTTTATGGAGAATCCCAGGTCCGTGAGTAGTTGGACGGTCCTTGCCATGTGTTCCTCGGCGAGCTCCTTTGTCTTTGCTCGGATGAGCCAGTCGTCCAGGTAGGAGTAGACGTGGATCCCCTCCAGGCGCAGCCGCAGCGTCACTGGTGCGAGGCACTTGGTGAACACCCTGGGTGCCGACCTCAATCCGAAGGGAAGGGCTCTGAACTGGTAGCGACGCCCTTGGACCACGAATCTGAGAAACTTTCGGTGTCCCTTTAGGATGGGGATATGGAAGTAGGCATCCTCCAAATCCAACGATGACAGGAAATCGCCCTCCTCCAGTTGACCCAGGACGTGCTGGAGGGTGACCATCCAGAACTTCTGTGCCTTGATGAATTTGTTCAGTCGTCGTAGGTCCAGGATGGGATGCCATCCTCCCATCTTCTTCTTCACGAGTAAGTATCTTGAGTAAACTCCGGAGCCCCAAAGCCTCTTTGGGACGAGCTCAACGGCGCCTTTCTTGAGCATCGCCTTTACCTCCAAGAGAAGTTGAGGGACGTGATGTTCCTTCCTGGCCACGGGGGGGGGGGGGGGGGGGGGAGACGCGCAGGCACTTCTTTAGAAACTCGAGCGCGTGACCCTGGGCCAGGGCGTCCAGCACTCAAACGGTCGGTGGAGATGGACTCCCACACGCTGACGAAGCTCGCCAGCCGGCCTCCCACCGGGGTGCTTCGGTGGGGGCCCAACCCCACGGCCGGTTCAGTCCTGCTTTGATGAGGCTTTGCCGCCTTGTCCTCCTTGGCGACGACGGCGGGGTCCGCCCGACTTGCCTCGTCCCCTGTAGACTTCCTGTGACAACGAACGGGCCGCTTGACAATAGGTGGAAAATCCG
Source organism: Ambystoma mexicanum (assembly GCF_040938575.1). Taxonomy (NCBI): domain Eukaryota; kingdom Metazoa; phylum Chordata; class Amphibia; order Caudata; family Ambystomatidae; genus Ambystoma; species Ambystoma mexicanum. The sequence goes on along the minus strand of NC_090936.1, from coordinate 612,118,264 downwards.
CCGCCGGAACCTTTGGAGGCACCCTGCTTGCCTCCACCGCTCCGAAAGGGCGGCCGTCGTTGCTGGAGGACACCAAGAGCCCGGGCAGTCTCCGTGTCAGTCTTGATGGCTTGTAGGGAATGGTCCACTGTTTTCCCAAACAGGTTGCTCCCGTCGAACGGCATGTCCAAGACTCTGGTCTGCACGTCCTGACGGAAGTCAGTTGCCTTGAGCCATCCACGCTGTCTAAGGCATACGCCGTTGCCCAACTGGCGAAATCCAGTGTCAGCGATGTCCGTCACTATCGTAATGGCGTGGTCCGACGCCACTTCTCCTTCCTGCAAGATCTCTAGGGCCTCCGCCCTCTTGTCTGGTAGGAAATCCAGCAGGGGGGCGATTTTGTACCACAACTCCCTGTCGTAGCGGGCTACGATAGCCAAGGCGTTAGCAGCCTTAATCGTCGTCGCTGCCGATGAGATGACTCTGCGTCCCATCATGTCCAACTTCTTCCCCTCGCCGTCCGGCGGGGGAGGTTGACGTAGAGGCCGAGGCCCCCCTCCGCTTTCTTCCTGGCCGCCGCGGAGACGACCGAGTCCGGGGTCGGCTGTGCCCGAAGGCACAAGGGGGCTGCGTCCGGGACCCGGTACTTCTCGTACCGATCCCTTCTCGCAGGCGTTGTGGATGCGTTCTTGAGGAGGGCGAGACCCTCATCCCAGATATCGTCCAGTAGAGGTACAGCGAGGACCGTCTTCCTCTTGGTCTCGCGCCGTTGATAAAGGAAACCTTCCTTCTTCTCTTCCCGGGCAGAGCTGGAAAAAAATCGGATGCCCTGGCGATCATGGCATGAAACGATCCAATCTCGTCGGGCGGGGAAGCCCGGGAGGAGGTGACGACGGGAGATCCTCGTCATAACCTCGTCGTCTGTGCCCGTCGCGGCCGTGTCAGTCCCTGTATCATCCCCACGGGTCGTGGACTGGGAGGAGGGCTGAGCAGTCCCTGTATCATCCCCACGGGTCGTGGACTGGGGAAGAGGGCTGAGCAGGGCGCGATGTTTGAAAAGGAGGTGGAGGATGAATCCTCTTAGGAGGCGGGCTCCCAGAAGGGCCTGGCTCCGGGTCCCCGTCGGGAGAGGTTCCTCCGTTGGTGGTAATGGCAATCTCGTCCTCATCTCCGAGCATACGGACTGTATAGCCAAAAAATGGCCGCCGAGTTGTCTTGCGGCACTGGTTGAGGGGAGTCCGACGGGCGGTCAGGAGCCCCGTCGCACCCTAGACGTTCTCGTTGTCTCCTACGTCGGGGTCCCTCCCGACGGGCTGGTCTTCTTCCACACCAACGCGTGGCTAAGACTTCAATCAGCTCCTCCTCAGAGGTTGAGGCCGAATCCACAACGACCTCCTGCCCCCCCTTTTTCTTCTCCATCGGAGGTTTCACGGGGGTCCTGTCGATGGGCATTAAAGAGGACTCCCTCCGCGGTGGCAGGGAGACCCTGGGCCCCGAGTCGCCACCACTGGTGTAGCCTCCACAGGCTGAGCCAGGGCCGCCGCGACTGTCTCGATAGAGGCCTTGGCCGGATGGATTAAGGCTTTCACCACCGTAGGTGCGCTCACCGCCTTCTCCTGGGGGGGGGGGGGGGGGGGGGGGGGGGGGGGGGGGGGGGGGGGGGGGGGTAAGGGTCACCGCCTCGCTCCCCCTCCGATGGGGCCTTCGAGCTCGACCGGGGTCTCTCCAGGAGCTTCGCCGGGTGCTCGGCCTTCCTCTTACCCGAGCCAGAGCGTTGGCTCGTGGTTGATGGCGCCGGGGAGGATGCGCCCTGCCTGGCGCCCGTAGAGCCCGAACGTTCGGCGCTCCCGGTGCCAGCGGACTCGCGGTGCTTGGCCTTCTGTTGGACCCCGTCGCCGGGCCGCTCGGACTTCTTCTCGCCTGACGGGCTCTTCCATTCCAGCCAGTTGGCGAGACGCAGATGGCGGTCCTTCATGGTCCGCTCCGACATATTGCCGCAAAACGCACAGTCCTTCTCCACGTGAGTCTTGTCCAAATGCAGGCAGTAGAGGCAAAGGGAGTGTTCGTCCTACTTAAAGACATTCTGAAGCTGGTATCCAGGGCAGACCCTGAACAGCTTTCCGGGCGTCGAGCTTCCCTTCTCCTGGGCCATGTCCGAGATGGGCCTGAGAAACTTCTGGAGTCCTCCAAAAGCGTGGCTCGACGAAGTCTTCACCCTTGAGGGGCGTAGAAGAATCCGACACGGGTCCCCGTTGATCGGATAAAGAAACGGTGGAGCTTGAGGCTCTTTTGACCGAAAGAGAGAACATTTTCCTAGGAAAAACGCGAAAAAAGCACTAAAGCTCGAGAGCAATAGCACGAGGATCCCAACACTTGAACATGCGGTAAAAATCTGAAGATGGCTGCCAGAGGCGGGGCTTAGGGAGATGGCAGTCATTGGCTGTGGTCAGTATGACACAGATCAGTGATTGGTTACTACTACGAAAGACAGATCAGAAACGAACTGATACCGATTTTCTTTACCGAGGATTCCCAGCCTGACGGGGAATATTCATGAGCATGTGAATCCATGCCAGACCCCATGCTGGAGAAGTAACGTTTTAATGTTTTCAGGAAAATGCTACAAAACACACATGGGAACGATATAACAAGCCGTGCATGGCAAGATAAAGAATTACACATAATACCTTGAAGGCCGAGCTAATATTTTCAAGCCTTTTCAAACAAGCTCACGTGAAACTATGTCAAGAACGATCCAGTACAATGTTCAAAAAGGATAATTTCTATTCCAAGTTGGATGTTATAGAAACTGTACAAGAAATGGTGTGGAAGTGTAACATAAATGGCTGTTTGTATAGACAATTAGGAGTAGGTTTGCGATGTGAATGAAAATGGTATGAGATGAATGCATCATTTTGAGACCAGGTGCTCATGTGTGGATGCATTTCTATATTCTCTTTTTAAAGCCATTTGTTTTATGAATACAAATGTGAAGTTTTGCCCATCAAGGGTTAACTTTTTTGTATTACTGAGGTGGGGGCGGGGTTCTGATAAGTGGGCAACTATTAGTGAGACTGGGCCCAAACACGGTTTTAAAATCCTTGGTAACCAAGAATACTAATGGTAGAAATCCCGCGTTCATGAAAGCTGTACGGGGCACCCAACATGTATACACTGGAGGTGGGAAAGTCAGAATTACAACACGCCAGCATTCCTAGAACGAACACAGTCCATTCAACACGAAAGGGCTTCAATAACTAGGTCGTGTGACAAGTCAGGCCATAACAGGAGGCCAGAAGTAATATCACACACGCAACAAATGCATGGACCAACCCCAGTAGTAGTGAAGGAAATAAATAGTAAACACATTTGGTAAGGCCTTGGACATACTTATTAGTCAAGCTGGACGGGGTACAACTGAGAGGTTAGACTCTCAGAAGGTACCAGAGATGATGGGTTCTGTCAGTCACTTGCAATCATATTTGCCGTTTTTACAAAGTCCTCGCTCTCGTAAGGCTACGTCTTGACAAACCAAGTAATGCAAAACCTACAAATGGTGCATACTTTGCAAAGTAATAAACAACCTTTTTCTAGTATGCTGCTGTGAACCCCCACCTTTCTCCTTTTGGATCATGGTTGCAAGACGTCAGTATGAGCTCTAGGCCTGGAGGTCACTGAGCACAGAATCCTTTTCTTTCACATCCAGATTGAACACCCAAAGCAGCCAAGCTGGCACTCGGGATCCACTGGATGCCGAGCTTTCTACCCTCGAAGAGATCCACAAAACTAGTGACTGTCACCACCTGCCACCTGCTGAACATTACATCCCAAAAAAACAAAAAATGTACTATTTGCAAAGGTCCACTTACTCCTATTGACACTCAATAGTGAGATGTACCCAGTTCCAACGTTTTGCACTTTTCAAAACAGGGCCATAGGAAAATTAAGTGATTTGGCCAAACTAGGAAAACAGAACTCAAACCAGGTCCCTAGGATCCCAAATCTGCAACATAGTTGCAGGCAACAAAATTGCACTCACCGCTACCCATTCAAGAGTGATCATTCACGCTTGGCAAGTAAGAATGGTGTGCTGTATGCTAGTGGAGAATTGGTTTCGTGGGTAGAGGATAGCAACTACCTTCCTAGTAATCCAAAACTTGAAATCGTTCACACTTACATCTCTTGAAAATAAACAAAGGTGCTGGAGAGGAAGGGTTCAAAATTAAGATTGGATAAGCAGAAGTGAAAAGCAGCTCCTGGGTATCAAGCATCAACCAGTGACCAGGAGCTACCACTGAAGAACGAGGAGCTAGTACATAGCATTCTGCAAATGTACCTTGCACATCGGACAGAAACCGGTCTAATTTATTTATAGATTGTCCCAAATGCATAGAGTTAAATTCACATGGGTTTATTTGTTCCTGGGGAACGAAGAGAGGATCTTGTTAGCTACTGGTGTCAAACTAACCAGGCTCTTTTAGGCAACAGCAGGAGCTAAATAGCTCCCAGCGGTCCTCAATTGAGCCCTGAGGGGACATGAAAATTAAAGTAAACACAAAAACTGGGGTTGGTACTTACAATAGAAGCCCCTTACGAGGTCATCCGGGAAACATGTACTACTTTCAGATTGTTCAGTGCCACGAGGTCACCATATCAGACTGCAGGGGATACTGGACACCTGAAGATGTTTCAGACCCATTTGTATATTTGTGCACTCTCACATTAGGTACTTCTTACTGAAGGAGGCGTTACAAAAATGCAGCCTCTTCAGCAGAGATCAACCACAACGAAGAGCAACCCATGCATTTAAAAATCAAAACTATCGTAGTGAAGTAGCGCTGCACATAGATAAAACCCTCTACCAATGTTAGCACAATCAAGAAGAGCCATTTTGGGGTTAGGACTGTGCCACCTCAGAAGGTCAATAGACCTTGCTGCAAGCCACCCAGTGTTGCTGCTCTTTGAATGGGAAATACAGTTCCTCTGCCCCATTCTGGAACAGGTTTTGCCAAATCCTGCAATTCCAGCCCAGTATAAAAAAGCAAATACGGCCTCTGCTCCACAATCGGAGCAGCTGCTCCCTAAACACAAAACAGCAGTTACACAACAGTAACAGCAAGAAGGGCGTGGGGGGCGGACGGGGTCTTACACAGAGGTTATGTGGAGGGGGATGTGTATCGAGTATGAAGATCAAGGTGGGCAATTAAGAGTAACATTGGATGTGTTGGGGCAGACCCCCCCCACCCCCAGGCATGCCAGAGGGACACTGCAAGTCAGTTGACTGAGACCCCAACTCCCTCCCCCGGATACACATAGGACTCAGTGAACGGCAAGTTCAAATTGGGGTTTATTACAGGCAAAACCAACAGGGATCAGCACAGCAACAGGAAAAGAAATCCATGCACATCTCGCTCTTCCTCGGCTCGCATGCTGGTACCACGTCATCAGCATGACGTCACAACTTGGGCCCTTCGCCAGGAAACTTATCGGGCCAAATGATTGAGTATTCTACCACCTACAGTGGACATTATAGATGCGTCAGGTGGCTGGCCTGGTCCATCCCCAAGTCACCAACTATAAAATTGTTGCAGTGTGGTGGACTTACCATTGGTTCTTCCCCGTTGCTACCCACCCTTAGGGTACTAAACTGATTGGCTACAGCGGATGTCCCCACGCAAAGCATCCACAAAGGTCCTCAGCTCACTGTGTACAAAGTAACAGGAATGACTGTCTGCATTTTAACGTATGTGTACCACCATAGCTTATGAGAGAGCTCTCCTGATCGGCACACTTGTTGCATACTTACCACTGACTGTGTCCGCCGGCCTGGGACCAGCTCTCCTTTCCCACCGCTGTCAGCGGTCCATCGTCTGCTTCAGCCACGTCACATGTTCAGAGACCACGAATTTGAGCGGTGCAGCTCTAGACGATTTATTAGCACTTTCTGCAGCTGATCAGTTTGTCGTCTTCTGGGGATTGGCATGTCATCCTCATCTTTTGGCCTTGGCTGCAGGCCGCGTCTTGCTCCCGGTCCAGCCTGAATCAGTTCAGCTTGTCTCTTGCTCTGAGGTCCGAGGACTACTGTAATTTTCCTAAACCTTATAATGCGTTACAGTGTCTATGCTAGACTAAGTTTCCATAGGTTAGTCACACTTGACTCCGTCAGGTCCCATAGGTGCCCCTGCAGCTCCATAGAGTTATTCACGTTTAAGCATCCGCAAGCTTTGTCAGGATCTCGTGGTTTCTGTGTTTGGCTAATGGCAAAATAATAAAAGCAATGACAGTATGCATCTGTCCACTAACCACAGAACTGTACGCTCGTGTTCATGTATTTGAGGGAGCGCTTGTGTCCCGAAGTGCGGATGGCACATCTGCTTCATGTCCAACGCTATGTTGTGTGTCTCCAACAACATCAGCAACATGGCTTCTTGGTTTTAGTCCAAGCTGTCATACAAGTGTCCTTATGGCCTGTGGCTCTTCATCCACACATTGGTAGATATGCATGTCCCTCGAGCGGTATGGCTGGCTGAGGGAATACATTTCAACATACTTGTCAATCATGGGTCCATTGGGAATTGGGCGATTGCAGTGTTTCTGGCCTTCTTGTCATGAATTTAGTAGGAGGGGTGGTAGGCTTCCCCATCCCTCTTCAGTAGAGTACGGGGCTGAGGCAGGGATGGAAGGAGATCCGGGGGGACAAGAGTACTGTGCAGAAGGCCAAATATGTAAAGCAATTGACGAGCAGGTGGATATTTCTCTTCCTCATCATTCCCCATCCATGGATCGACCTGAATAACCGGATCATGAAAGCAGGCTTACACAGCTCAGGCTCCAACACCCACAGCTTCTCATTGCATCGAGTGCTCAGTATGACACAGGCTGCCCCGCCCAATACCACAGCAGGTATAGACCTGCACAGGTAATTACCTCCTGCACAGAGGTGTGTTGAAGTTTACAGCACCTTAGGCTGCTTCAGAGTGAGGGGTTGGTGTAGGTTGGGCTCGGAGTAGGTTCCCAGGCTGGCACTTTTGCTTTGCCGACTGCGGCCTTCATGACGTTCACTGGACAAGAGGGCCACAGACACTGGATGCCTCCTAGAAACAGGGGGGCTGGGCTGTAGAAAGGAACAAGGAACGGTAGTTCCTAACAGTCCAACACCTTTCACAGATATGAGGGGGGAAATCTCTCGCGGCTAATAGCACATAGACTCATGTACAGTGGAACACAAATTAAACAAAAATAAGTAATTAAGTACTGTAGAGTTGGCGGTAAGCCGCTAACAGAGCGGCCACCTCTGCTCGCCCCCCTCACATACAGACCACACCCTGTACATCTTGCTTCAACACCCTTCATTCGTACACACAGGACTTCCCCATACGTCACTTCCCCCCCCCATTGACCCACCAGAAATTTGCCCTCCCACATAACGAGGCCAATAATCAAATGTGATATCTCGCCCCTTCTTAAACACTAGATGTACATTAACCCATTTCTTCAATTAGTCTTGTCGGTTTTATACGTTTGCCCTGACGGCCGTCCCTCTAATCACAGATACACTAACAGCTTAACACCTTTCACTAATGCACGATAAACCGCTCTGGCAAGGGTCTCATAGTACGCCGACTCATGTACTGTGGAACACGAATTACACACAAATATATTAAATATCAACGTGGAGCAGTACATTAAACCAGAGTCCATACAAGTAGGCAACGGAAGGATAGCCCGCCAGTTAAACCCTGGCCTCTCACGAGACCACACAGCACTTCGCAAGTTCGAAACTGCAGCAAAGCCGACCTGGCCTTTCACCCTTATGAAATCAATGCACTAAAGCACCATTTAAAAAAATAAATGGGGGAGGCAATCAACACCCGTTAATGCAGAGTGTCGCTTGAAGAGCTATATAAAGAAACCCATGATCAGGTGTGCCATTAGAGCGGCTACCTACCTGCTCGTTAGCAATCCTTTTCACCGACCATTCAGAAATTCACAGCTTCAGTTCATCAAAACAAATATATACCCACCCAATTCCCGTACAGAAAGAAACAGTTACAATGGGAAGATTGAGGGGCGTTCTAACAACCAGCCAGCAAATGCCAACACAAGAGAGACAGCTCACTGCTCCTAGAGTGGTTATCCCAAGTTGTAATGAATAGCACTTATCTGTTGAATCATTAGCAGTGGCCACCCGTGGCACTCCGGATTAGCTAAAAGTTCACCAGCAAACTACCAGTAAATGGTTACAGTGGGTATGGTGTCGGGGTCAAATGTGATAATCCCTCCCCTGTAAATAACCTGTACCTAACCCATTAAAAGGGTAACCCACGTTCAGGCATGTCTTACATTCCACATTCCCAACCACCCCTACCCTTAAGCAGAGGGGACGTGCTGATCGGGTGGGTGTTCAGGCAAGGCATCAGTCACACTAAGGGGGCTATATAGTAAACAAGCTTACATCTTCAAAAAACGCACACACTTAACTAGCGCTTAATGCCAGACAGGAAGGTGAAGTTGCCCGAGCTGGAGAGAATTCATGGTTAAAGCAGAGCCCAGACACTAATCTTTTTTTTAAATTATCCAACATCAGGTATCCAAATAAAGTCCTTGTGGCAATGTACATTTTCTAAATTAATTAGCAGCCAAATGCATTTTAAATGTTAACGAAAGGCTTTAGCATTTGTAAAACGTTACCACGTTTTCGCCATGTATGTATGTAAACAGGAGCCATGAGGACTGTTTTAACAGAAGAGCTGGACTGTACATAGAGCAACATGCCACCTTACACTACCCTGCGAAAAACCGGTCAGTACATGCGAAGGGGGCAGAGCCGATAGAGGCCAGACAAAGTTCGTTTAACGTCAGAGTGCCTATTCTTCGGATGGCCCATATTTGGTGTGGCTAAGCAACAAAAAGGTATCCTTGAAACTGTTGGTTTTGATGTGTATCCAAAGCACGGGTAGCAGCTGGCTGGTGTTCACTAGAAGACGACTGCACTCACAAATGAAGTTCCAGATTAGGAAGTGTTAAGGATCTATTTTCTGGAAGCTGTACCTCATGCTGATCGAGCCCAGAACTACTACAAAAAGTTCCCTAGAGTACGAATCTGTTCAATATAAATACAATGATGCATTTTTCTAATTGATATCAAAAAGGTAAACCAGCAGACGAAACAAATATACAAATCAATGAATCAATCCAAAAGCAAAGTATGCAATTGTTTGAACCAATACTGCAAGTTACATTGAAACAATGGACATAAATACACTAACTCCCCCCCCCCCCCCCAAAAAAAAAAAAAAAAAAAAAAAAAAAAAAGCCCATGTGTCGGTCCGTTACTCAAACGAATTATTCTATTTTATTATTTTTCTACATTAAAAGTTAAAAACCACAAGGCATATAAATTTGTTTTAAACATTTAGTGTAGTGACATACATATAGACCTAGATACAAACTAGTACAATTCCCAAAAATATGACGACACCTACTCTTACTTTGAAAACATGGCATACACATGTACAAAAAGGAGATTTTGTACATGTGAAAGACATTTTATATAATAATTGGCCCTGTTCTGGTCTGTCAGACACAGCCTTTGGTCATTTTTTGGAGGTTAGTAGACCGTTAGCCAGGGCCATCAAGGCTTTACCAGTTTACACGCCCCCCCCCCCCAACATAACAAAATACACTACAGAAAAAAACATGCAACATTTACAAGGAAACGTGTACCATTTGAACTACGTGTTCAAATGTACACAGTAAGGCAAAGTCAGGGAAATGTATCATTATTCGACTTTTTGCTAGAAAGACATCGTAAACAATTATCACTGATCAACTGAAGTTTTAGCTAGCATAGAGTGCAAAGAGGCAGTATCAAGCCTTCCCCAGGCCAAGTAATAGGTTGTTGTACCACGTTTTGAAATGAAGCAAAGGCACAAGTGAAGGTCAAAAGGTGTGAACAAGCCAACAGAAATTGTGCTTTCGTGTTTCCAAATTCTTGCCAACAAGAAGAACCCATCAATTTACAAGAAGATAATCTGCCTCCGTTATGGAGATGAGTGATATGCAACTAATCACCCCTGAAACTATGGGTGAAACAAAGGAAGTCACCTAATTGCAAGACTGGGAAATGTCCCAGAGGCAAAGCCAATACAGTGGCAGACAGATGTATGTAAAGTCATCCCTGAAACCAAAATGGTGCAAGTCAAGAGTGCAATCCGCAAGCCCTTTAGTAAGTGAACAGGATTCAAGCAGAAAAGCAGCAACGAAAGTACCACATTTCAGGGACGGTCCTTACAGGCGTAAAGTTACATGGAGATGCATGGATCTGCTTTCCGAAATGCAATACAAATTATTATAATCAAAATGGCCCAGAAGAGACTAGTTCGAAGAGACGCGGATATCAGAATTAGACTATACAATCCAATCTGTGGCATAATAGATCACAAGAAATTGATACATTTGACACAAAGGGCCATGCTTAATGGGCCCCATCAAAATTAAAGGCTCCCATCCCAAGGATTTAAAAACTGCTCCTATCCAAAAACACAACATTTTGAAAAGAATCTTGGCGGCTCACAACACAAAAATTATTCATATATCACCCCAACCAAATGACACCATTCGCAGTTCATGACTATCCACCCTAGTGGATTGGGAAAGAACAGGAGAATCGCACACCAAATAACCCCCAAAAACCAAGTGTTCGGTCGGGTCTGATCTGCATTCAATCAAACTGAAAACCCTACCTGCAAGGACAAGTAAGTCCCCCATGTCACAAGACTCACTAAGAGGCGGTCCAAAGTATTTTATTGAAATACAAACGGGCCCTATGTCCATCCCTTGCTCACTCCCTGGTCTTCAAGCATCACATGAATAACCCAAGCGTCCTTATGATGGATTCAGTCTTTTCTGTTCACTCACCCCTTTCCCTCTCTCCTCGCTGGTCTTCTCCCTTCATTTCCCCGGTCTGCTCACTCTGCTTCAGGTCCCCGATTGATCCCATTCTCCTCCCCCGATGTCACTTTTCTCTCCTCTTCCACACCACTACTCAGACTATCCTTTCACTCAGACCCATGGACTTCAGTGTCATTCCCTACTAACTCCTAGTCCCACTTACCACACTAACAGTCACAAAACAGTACCACCTACACTCCCCAAACAATAACTCACCTTCTCCACAAATCACCTCAAAACTCTGCCGCCATTGCCTCCCTCCTGCCCGGCTATTTGTCTACCACCTTCATCCTCAGACTTCACCCAAATAACCCACACTTCCTGCAGTGTTTTTTTTTTTTAGAAGGCCACACCCTACCCTTGTTGGGTGGTCTCTCTGCGCCTTGCCAATGTAGCCCCATCTTCCCCACCCCGAATGTGTTGCAGGCAGTACTTTGAGATCTTAATTCCACCCAGTTCCTCTTTGTGCCACATAATAATGGAAGCCTGGGGGCGGGTGGGAAGGGAGAGTATTTGTACTCGTGGGCGTGTGACCCAAAAGCTATGTTCCAAGGTTAGTAGGAGTTGAATCCCCTTCATCAGTTCCTGGTAGTGTAGTGGTTCTGGTGCATGCTCACCACAACTATATGGCAGCACTGCAGTTTTCCTCCTCCTACTGTTCTCTCTCCACCACTGGTTGATTGTAGCCTTTAGGGGAGCTGGCTACTGCCTTTTTGTGTCAGTCTACAAGTGGCTAGTATATGGCTCTGAGTCACTTCTCCCAAACGTGTTGGTTTCGGGAGGGCACTAGAAAAACACGACAACACTGACAAGCATCTTGTGGCAGAGGCATGGCTTGAGACAAAGGTGGACTGCATACTGGCGGGGGGGGGGTGAATTCGAGCCCCTCGCAAGTGCCACGGTCTACCCAAGCGGTAGGACTAGCTCTAGATTTCTCCCTGGGAGGTCTCCCACTCTCTGCTGAGAGGGGTGTCATTCCTCTCGACATTAACCTAGCATGATCCAACAATGAAAGTCCGTGGATTCTCAGCCATGGTAGACAATGCCTGCCAATTTCATCTACTAACTCTGCTTTTTAATAAAAGACCTAGTGTCAGAATCAAGTCTATACATATCATTCTGTAACAAGAGACTCGAACATTAACTGCCTTGTTCAGCTCCATAAGGTGGATTCAGATTTGCTACAGTGTCGCTGATGGTCCATTTAGCTCTTTATGGTTAAGCAAGTAGTCGTCCAACCAGGCGTCCGAATTCTAAGCAGATGGTTGCCAATCTGATCATCACACACAGGCCATGCCAAAGTAAATGTGATTGCATGGATACAATGCAACCATGTTTTTAGTATGACATTTTCTAGGATGTTTGCATTTCCAATGAAATTCACCATATATGAATGTATGCTTTGATATCAACCAGCATAAGGCTCAAGATCCAAATTAAATTAAAGGCGTTTGGTCTCCTACCCTGCATACACCATCATGTCCCCTGCGATTTTTCACTTAACGTTCATGAGCAAGAATAGGTTTCAGAAGAACAGCCTTCTTGGTGTCCAAAAATGCCAAGTGTTAACAGGTCAATACTTAATGGGTTGGTGCAAAGTAGGACCCAACACACCCGAGTCTTTACTGCATTTATTTTATTGTCGTAATTGAACATGGTAACATAAGAGGCTGTAGAGTTTAGCAAAACCATTGATTTTTATTCTTGAACATCCCCCTTTAGGAAACCCTCTTTTGTTGGCGGGGGTGTCTCTGGTGTTACTTTGGAGGCCCAAGAAAAGTAATTGTGGTAAGAGCGAAAAGAGACTGAAGAGGCGGATTGCCGATGGGATTATTGACCTTTGCCTTAATGCAATAAAATACCTATTGAATGTAAATGACTTAACTGAGGTGGTTACAAATACTAACCAGCATATATAAAAAGGTCAGAATGTTGGTGGCCGGGATGCGATTTACAAACAAAGAGTGGTTAGGAATGATGTGCTTTGTTACGTTAGCAAAAAAGGTTTGCTGGTTAAGGAAGTCCTGTTAACAGAAATGTCAGTTAAACACCTACCCTGGCAAAGGGTTGGAATGGACATAGTGGGCACTGTACACAGTAGAGTTCCTTATTTTTGTATAGTACGGAGAGATGTACTAACGAGATGGGTCAAGAGAAAAAAAAAAAATCACAAGATTACTGCACAAAATTATCCCATTATATATTTCTAGAAGAAACATTTAGTAGGGAAGGTTATCCTACAGTGATATTGACAATGGTGTACAATTCAGATTGGTCGAGATGAAAAATTACCTGAGAATGTCACAGTTGAAAGTTAATACTTATCAAAGGCAGTGTCAGGAGGTCATAGGCAAACAAATCAGGCAGTACAGGATAAAGTAGTTGCACACCAATTTTCTCCACACGTTTAACACTTTTGTCAATTTTAGAGTAGCAGGGTGAGGAAACCAAATACAAAGTAAAGCCAAAGTGGAATGAAAAATATTTAAAAGAAAATAGAAACTACATCAAACAGACAAGTGGAACAAAAGGAGGTATGTAGCCGAAGATGTAAAAGTGAATGTGGGAGAGCATCGGAGGATAAAACGTACTGTTGCAATACAGGATGGACCTTTGAAATGGTCTCGCCCACAACAAAAAGAAAAATAGATTTATTCACAAAGCCATTCAGCCGAAGAGGATAGAGTGGCATTTCAAGAGCATTTCCTCCCAAATGTTTAGGTCCTTAACAGTCATGCAGAGCATTGGGAAAAAAAATTGAGCGTTCCCAACAAATTCTTGGTTTTGTTTGGTGGACGTCCATCCAGGTCTCCCTCACTGACTTCTTGCAAGCATATGCATGGACAATCGAAATGAACCATCCCACCAGTGCCTCTCAAAAAAACAATGAGTTCTCGCTTTCACAGGCCCACAAGCACCCACTCATTCCACCTAGGGATCAGGAAGGTCTAGCTTGCTTTGAGGGCCAGCCCCAAAACAGCCATGAAGGGGCAGGCAAGACAATACTCTCCCACTGGGGTACAACCACTTCGGATACCACCAATTCAATTTTCTTCTACTCTTCCATTGTTCAGTCCCCTTTCCACCACCTGAATTTGCCAAATGCTCACCACATGCTAGCCTCACCCTTTTTTCTTAAGCAATGTCCTCCCTTTCTTCTCCACTGCTCCCAGGTCTTCCTGGTCTCCTCCCCGCAACAACCCATTTCCCCCAACATATCATTGCACCAGGATGAATTCACCTCTCGGATACCATTTCAGAGTTGTCTGCTTCAAAAATCGCTTCATACCCCTAGTCAATCGCTCTTCTCTCTACCCCCTTCTTTAGCCAATTAAGCCCCTCTGGCGTGCTGCTTGTGCCCAACACCTCATTTTCATTCTTCTCCCATGGACTTAATTAGCTCCTCCTTCACAATGTTTTAACTTTCTCCTTGCCAACCTCCTCACTTTCACTGTTCCGCCTTCCAATCCTTGTTGGTCCTTTACCACCTCCTTGTCACTGCTCTCCCAATAGATCACTCCTGATGTCCCCCATCTCCACTTCTTCGGCTTTCACCTCCTCTTCCAGCACTCCACACATTTCTCCCGCCTCCATCAGCTCCACTAACTCACAACCACTTCAGTCCTGCTCATTCCCAGAGATCTGTACCGACCCTTTATCTGGGCCACAATATGCCCCAGAGAGGATACTCTGTCCAACAATTTCAGTTTCGTATGCTCGACTTGGTATGGATGGTTTCCTGTGACTAGGAGACCCTCCTGCCTCCAATTGCACAAATCCTGCACACACCATGCACACGGACAGCCTTCTTAATGGAAGTCTGCCATGCTGGATTACTACAGCAAGCACACGAGAGGCAATAGCTGAATATCCCCCTTTACATTTCATTATAAAGTGTACAACAAAAATGCTTTCCTGACGTTATTCAAAAGAATAAGATCACAGCAGATTACTAACTTCAGAAACACAACCAGGCATTCAAATTCATATGAAATTGAAAGTTCTGAGGTTTAGTACTTCGCTCACACCAGATTGAAGTTTTACTGTGCAAGTGCCTGTTGGTCAGGCTCTGAGCACATTTAACTCTTGGTGTACCATGAATTATATACGCATGGCCTATCTACACTTCAGGGGGTTTGCCTCGGCAAAGCGGATCATAGCCATCCTGCTCTTTTACAATACCATAATTTCTTAAAGGGGCAGTCTCCCCAAGGCCTCATAGGGCATAACCCCCCGACCCTCTTCAAACCTTAGTCCCCAGCCACCCTAACCGTTCTCAAGGGTCAGGCAAGTGACTTAATCACAGGAGCAAGTAGTTGGTCTGTACCAGGCCACCTGGTGTGCTTTTTAACCAGATGTAGGAGGATACTCTTGGTTCACCAATGTATGAATAAGAGCACTGCCATGCATAGCATAAATCTAATTTAGGTGCAGCTCCATTTGACTTTAAGGAAATGTTGATTGGGAAAAAACATCTGAGCTGTATGGTGATAGAATGCAGCAGCAAAGTATTTGCCAGTTTCTGTTTTTTTGGTACAGAGTAGTACCAAACATACTTTGATAATGTTTAACCGCAGGATTCTAAAAACACACTTTCTTCGGAGTCAAAGTGCACAGTGATTTTAAGTGTCAAGTTCGGATGTGGCAAGTTAATCCAACTATTCTTTGAAACCCTGCTAGATCATGACCACGTCAACTACAAACCTTTGGCAGCAACATTTTTTATGGCTAGCTTTCATCGGGACAAATTATCAATAACATCCCTTCTCCAGGAGCAACATAGGTTGGCGACAAGGGATGTGATGGGCATAGGGGCAGTGCCTAGCTATTCCTTTGATTTTTAAATGAGTCCTTCTCTTGCTGAAATTAAGAAGCGGATGATGAATGGGACCTCGCCGGGAATAATCCTACTCCTATTTAGCACCTTGCATGTTAATTCAGTAAGGCCATCCTGTTGTACGATGATGTAAAGAGAGACAAGAAGACACTTCAATAGGAGTTCTGTGGCTCAAGAGATCCCCCTACAAGCTTGACGACACCTATATTCATGTCAGGCAAGAATGAGTTTCCAGGTCAAGTGGTTGGAGAAATGTATCCACATACGTGTCCACAGATTCCAAACAAACCACAGATGCCATGCGTCTGCTTGGGGCGTGTAAAGGATTATTGGAAATTTGTGGGTGCATTTGTATACCAGGACTCCCGGCATTTATAGGATTAAGAAAATCATCCATATTTTTGTTATCTGTGACTCAAGTGCTTCAGAGGTAATCTTCCTAATTTCAGTCATCAAATTGGGACCTGAATGGAGATTCGACTTGATTTAACCATTAGTTCTGACGGCAGAAAATGGGACAACAAAAAACTACTGCTATACCTTTTTTACATGCCAATGATGCTCTAAATCCTGGTTTATGCTACCCCATCATCGATTGCATCTTTACCCCCCCCCCCCCCCCAACAATTAACACACCATCTCCACAGCATTTCTGAATGAAGGCATTATCCTCCTTTTTAGTACAAACAGTGGTGTTCTTCTGGTGGTCCCAGGGCACAGCTACAAAGATAGCTTCGTCCCTTTTAAGTTGGGAATGCACAGAGCACAATGGAGACACAGCCAATCTGGGTTCCCTGGGAATTGATTTACACAGATGAGTAACTGCGATTCCCCATGGTCGGGCACACTGCGGAGACTCAACAAAAAGCAGGAAGCTATGGGTATCTAAAATTAACTAGTAAGCAGGAGCTACCCCAGGAACGAGACGCTAGTGCATAGTACGCAGCAAATCAAACACCAACATGAGATGCAAAGTAACTTTACCATAATGGGCTATCACGCTTTAAAATGTTATTTATATATGTTCCAACTCGCCTTTATAGAGTTCAAGTCACATAAGCATACTTTGAAGAGTTTTTCATACTTTGTTAGTCACCACCATCGTAGTCAGCACAGAGACTTTCCCAAAGAGTTGGCTCTTGTGCCCCACCAGGGATAGCGCAGATGACAAAGTGGCAAATGTTTGTTGCTCCTGCCAACAAGCTACCTGTGTGGGCAGTGCCTACTACTGGGATCAGTTAATCAGCAGTAGTGTGATGGGCTTATGATTTGCCCCAGCCAAGTTAAGTCGATTTATACCGCTACCACCCAAGAGAAGTCTCCAGGCGCTCACGTGGCTCTGCAAGAGAAGAGGGCTGGGTGTGTTCATCAAGATAGGATAGGTTCAGGACCAGGACGAAATGGCGTCAAAGCATTGTCTTGCATGCAGTAGTTAGTTCGGGAGGCCCGGTGTGCTGCACCCGTATGGTTAGGACTCAGTGCCTCGGATGTGTGTGTTGGGGGGGGAAATGTGTGTCATGTAATGTTACAGTGGGGTTTGTGGTCATGCACACTGGTTAGTTGTATCCATAAGGGGTCCAGAGTTATGGATGGCTGTAGGTGTTAAATCTAGAATGTTGGTGTGCATCTGTGTAGTCTCAGTGGATTTATGCACTATGTGCAGAGGGTTTCCTAGTGTTGTTTCCAGTCTCAGAGGTATGTTAGGGTGTGAGCATTAGATTCATTACCAGTGTGTTTAGGTGTAGTGCGGCTAGGCCCTAGTCATGTTTGTTGGCGTTGGTTATTGTGGAGAAGCAGGTTGGGGGGTGGGGTAGATCAGTAAATTGGTCTAACGATGCCTCTGGCGTGAGTCTTTGGTTGCTGCTTGATGGTATCCACCAAAGTTCTTGGTTGTGGTTTATTGGTCAATCTTGCCGCCCATCCGGGCCTGGAGGATGACTTCCCTTTGGGTTTGGTGGTAAAGGTTTGGTTGTACCAAGTGCGTTTCCGGTTACTCGTTTGGGTTAATCTTGGCAGTTCAGGTGTGGGCCTGTGGTGAGGCTGGCTGCTGATTGGGTGCGCACTTTGTGTTTAGTGGTGCTCAGCCGGGGGCCCTAGTTGTGCAGGTGGGCAAGTTAGGGTGATGCTTTCGTTTTAATGCTTTACCCGTTTGGGTTTGCCTTGGTGCATACATTGCACGTGGTTGATATCCCTAAATCAGTTGGTTTGGGCGGTTCTCTTCATTGGTCACGGCTGGAACAGGCAAGGGGGAGCAAGGTGGGAGGGCAGTGCGAGTGCTGGTTGGTCTGTTGTGTTATCGTAGCTGGACTAAGAAATCCAGGACTGCCCAGCCGACCGTTAAAAGAAAAAAGGAAACATTTAAAAAGCACCCATAGTGGACTTGTGTATAAAAAAAAAAACATAACGAACAAACTGAGGAAGAGAAGTCGGATGTGTCGGCTGTCTCTACTTGCACATGGCCACATATTGAGGGACCGGTGTAGTGTGAGGGAATAGTGCAATATTCTGGTAACATTCTATTGGAATGTATTGTCTGGGAGTGAAGTTGCTGAGCAGCCAGGGTTCGAGTACAGAGGTGGGTGCATGCGTTACAAAACTCACCAAGTCTTCGACACGTTCATTGCTGGTCTAGAGCTTTATGCCACACACGGCCACTACACAGCTCTTCGGGCGAGGACTGGGAAGGGCATCTTTAAAGCTAAAAATCCAACAGCGTAAACACCAGTGTGCTCAAAGGTCTGCACTGGAGGCAACCCCATCCAGTTCAGAATAGTAGATAAGTGGGAAATTCTGAAGACCCTCTTCAGCTTTAGGGTGGCCTTCGAATTGCAGTATGCCAACAGTCTGGAAAGTCCAAAGTAGTGGTCATCAGGCTAACATGCTTGTCTAGTCTACAAGTGGCTGTTAAATAACTATTTGAGCATGGTTCGAAAGTGCAGAGACATTCAAAAGGGAAGCCATCCAGTCAAGCAAGACCAGTCGCTAAGGGCGGATAGATTTTCAGTTTTACACATGCTGGGCAACTGTACCGGTGCATGTATAACCAATCCTTAGATACTAGAATATTCACTTGGTAATACTCATTAGGCCAGCTCTAGTACAAGACAAAAAGCCCTTTACCGAATGGAGTTTTCCCTTATAAGACTAAGCATGATGTTTCGTAATTGGAATACTTTGCGATCGCTAGTTAAATGAACAAAGTCATATTTGTTTCAAATTGAAAATGGCTCCCCACATACAGTACCCATCACTGTTTGTTGGAAGTCACGTACGTCGACTGACCATGTGCTAAACAGGAAGGAATTCAGCAAATTCTATGAAAAATGCCATTCATCCGATTGGTATGGAACTCAAACACATACTGAATCTGCATCATCACATCCCCTGCAAACAAAAGGCCACATACACAAGAGAATAGACAGCAGCTATTCACCGACAGCAGCTATTCGCCAACAGCAGCGTGAGATAACCTCTTCGCAGTGATCAACGAGAAGGACGCTGCCTGCGCCATTAATCACCTGCATAGGAAGGCATTTGCCTGGAAGGGGATACCTGCTGGTACCACCACCTGGGACAGTGGAACCAGTACCACACAAACCTCACTGCCATTAAATCTAGGAAATGTGCTCATGCTCCATGTTATGGGGCTTTGCTGCATCACAGCCTCGCCATTTGCCAGGCCTCTTGGTGGTTTGCGAGTGGAGACAGGCTCTGCCTGCGAGTGATGGGTCCTTCTCTAGGTCCCCTCATCTGTCCATTTTCAAAAACTCTTTCCATTCACTGCATCGCAGCCCCTGCGGTTATAAGCAGACCACAGGGCAATCACTTCCCTGCAAACTAAGGGGAAAGGAAGTGGTGAAACTGTGGTTGAGGCCACATCCGTAGACTGTCAGTCAAGACCAAGTTTTACAGCCTTCGAATCGCACTCCCACACTACCAGCAAAGGCCATACATGCTCATGGCATTTAGCATGTTGGTACACAAAAGGAAACAATACCACAACATTAAGTGTATCTGATGCAAGGGATTTTTTTTTTGGGGGGCGGGACTTTAGTATCCCTTAGAGAACAACCACTCACCCTCTATTTGCAGGAATTGGCGGTAAAGAGATCATCCAAGCATTAAAGTATAACGCCAATGATACCTGGTGGTAGACGGCAAACGTACTCTTACGGTCCTGCTCGGATTGAGAGAGGGATGACGTTGGGATGACAGTTCTGTATGCGAGTAAGAAGCTTAACCACAGGAGAAGCAGGCTACAGCACAGTCTGTTTGCAGTATAATGGCCCATCATTTTTTATCTGGCAATGTATCCTGCAAACATCAGGGGTACTTTGAAGCTTCCGGCTACGCCAACCCTGTACAACTGCTGATGCATCAAATACACTAATCACCACTTCACAACAGGTTTACGTTTCTCATTGTGCTGTGCTTGATTTGAACATGCCAGCATCACAAACTACTCCATATTAGAGCACAGAACACTACCACAACAACCCAGCGTTCACAAAGAAAGACTGACTGGGCCGTGTCTTCCTTCAACACTGGCCACTATGCTTGGGCAATGCTCATTGAATAGTCAGCTAAGAGACCACAGATGTTAAGTGTTAAGGTATTTGTACCGCGCACTGTCACCAACGGAGTTGGGCCCCGGGCGCTCTGGCGGATCTGTAAACGAGAAGGTGAGGTGGGTTAGTAAGGTGAGGGAGTAGGATAGTGAGAGAAGTGGGGTTCTGTTCACTGGCGTAACTGGGGCCCCGGCACGCCCTGCAGTGCGGGGGGCCCCGTCCATGTCACGGGAGGGGCCCCTCAGACTAAAATAATATTTTGTTTATAAAATTTTTTTAACAAAAAAAATACCACCAGAAAAAAGAAAGTTCCTTTTTGAAGTCACTCTGCCTTCATAAAGATTTTTTTTTTTTTACAGAAATGTCTTTATGAAGGTAAAGGCACTAAAAAAAAGATTCTATTTCTTTATGAAGTCCGAGAGCTCCCCCACCTCATGACGTGGAAGCCTAAAGGCGAATGGCCTCCAATGCATGGGGCGGGAGCCCTACGACTTAGGGCCTCATTATGAGGCCGCCGACAGCGTAACACCATTTCCGACACCTAGATTCCCGGTGCTACCGGGACATTACAAGTCCCGGCTGACCGAGAAGCTAGGTGCCGGAAAATGTTAGTCCCCATGGGTTCACGGAAGCACCGGCACCGTCACCAACGGTGCCAGTGCTTCCGTGATAAGTCAGCTTACTGGGGCCGCTGTGCCTGCCAGAGTCAGACCTGTCGGGCGCAGCGACTCCAGCAGGCAGACTTAGTGTGGCGGTCTGGAAACAAGGGTGCCGGTATGCTTACCAGCACCCTTGTTTCCAGAACGCCACACTCATAAGGAGGCCCATAGTTTGTTTGAAGTCACTCTAAACCATTTATTTTTGAAGCAATGGGACTCACCTCCACCCCATGACACAGGGGCCTCCCAATCCTCTGCAGATGGGAACAAGCATTACTGGCTATTGCAGGGAGCTGAAGGTGTCCCGTTCCCTGGACCAACGGATTAAAAGGCAAGAAAATGTATTTTCTTTAAATGTGTGCATGCATGTAAGTGTATATGTATGTATAAAATGTCATGTGCATTTATGAGTGAGTGCATGTTGCGGCCTGGGTATGCCTTTGTGAGTGTATGGCGATAGTGTGCACACTCACGGGGATGGTGGGGGGCTGGAGGGTGTGTGTATTCAGGGGCTCAGCAAAACCTACATTTCGGGAGACCGCTAACTCTTGAAATGCTGGGAGAGGTGCCAACTTCACGAGTGGTGTGGGAGGGGCAAACCTATTTGTGTGCGGGCATCTTATCTTCTTTACGCATTCTAATGAGACTATTCTAGTGCAGCTTCAATGTTACAAGCAGTTAACTCTTCTTTAAGTCTGAAAGCATGCACTTATGGACAGCTGTGAGAATGAGCGGTCTGTCCCCTTTCTACGCTTCCAATCACTCCCCTGACATGCAAGTATTAAACTCACATCACAATTTCAACTGCCTAAAAAGGAACAGTGAAATGCTTTACGTTAGTATTTGCTGGGCCTTAATGACGAAACACAGGCGGGCCTTAATGGCGAAAAACAGGCGCTGTTTAACACCTGTGTCCTGTTCTGTCCGGCAACGGGTTTGTAGGTCAGCCAGATAGAGTCAACATAGCCCAAAATTTCAGGGGTTAGGAGAGAGGACTGACGCAAAATCAGATCAATGGTGTTGTGCCACTGCTTGTGTTTAATACCATGATTACCTATTGGTAATCTTAATTACTCTTATCCACATTCTTTCTCATCCCAGTACTGGTTTATGAGGCACTTCGCCTCATACGCACAAGTACTGGGATGAGGTAGCGGGACATGGAGGTAATGCCTGGCTTAGTTAACTGTAATCTTCATTACTTCAAGCCCAACTCTTCCTCATCCTTGTACTTACCTATGAGGGAAGGCGCCTCATATGTCCCCACTGGGACAAGGAAGAGGGGCGTGGAGGTAATTCTGGGCCGATGTGCAGATTTTGGGGTTGGAGGGAGAGGGGTTGTGTGGGGAAGGGATTGTGGGATAAATCGCAATGGCAATCTATCTCCGGGCTAAGCAGGCATGATATGTGGTATTAGTTGCTAGAGGGGCATTTTGGTGCAGCGAGTCTAATCGTTTTAGTTTGGCTCGACTTTCTTTAACTGGGCATCTCTGATAAAGCAGTTCTGCTATGTTTAATTACCTGGCTCGACTGGCATTTGGTTACTGCCAATCTAGCTGTTTCTTACTGTGGCATTGTATATTTTTCTGGGCATTTGTGATAAACAACCATAACGGTTATTGCTTCGTCTGCCATTTTGGTGCAACCAGCCTAGGTATGTCTAAATGTGTCCTGGCATGCTTTACTTTAACATGTTATTATGTTTCTAAACTGGTCTACATTGTACAGCCAGTTGGACAGGTTTTCATTGTGCCATGGCATTTTTAATGGCAAAGTATTCAATTAAGAAAAACATTAAGGCTCCTGTGCACTGTTGGTGCCTTGCATGTATTGGATTTTTGGACTGCCGTTACCCTACAAAAGATTTGCAAACGCTCTGGCTTTTTAGCCAATTTTTCTCAAAGTGTGCTGTATAATGCATTAAAATACACATATATGCTTCTCCTAGTACAGTGGGCGGCATACCCTTAAAGCAGCACGCTCGTGCGTGCGTATTGCGCAAGCGTTGTAATGTAGGCCGGCCAAGATTGTGGCGCGACCCATGATTTGCTCAGCATGGCTCGCAGGGGGGCCCCCAAATGTTACGCCACTGGTTCTGTTGGCAGCTTCAACTCGGTATACACCAGGTGCTGAGCTTTGGTTTGAGTATCAGATCGATGTCAGTCCTCGTGTGCTGTTGGTCCGACCAATGTGTTGCGGTGTGGTGAAGTGCATGTGGCTTGTTGTGCAAGAGATGGTTGTGTGAGTTTGATTAAGTAAGCAGAATGTTTGAGCTTTTTTGTTAATGAGATTATGACATTTAACATGCTACCATTCACAATCCTGTCTAGGTGTGGTACTTGCAAGCCTTCACAATCCCACCCAGGCCAACGTTCACAATTCCGAGTGTGGCACCTGCTAAACCCCACAAGTCTGACAATGCGTGGCACATGCCAACATTCACAATCCCATGCAGATGCGGCACACGCCAACGTTCACAACTCTAGTGTGGGTAAGTACAATCAACACCCAAATATCTACCTTGTGATCACGCCACTGGAAAATGAAGACTATAGACGAAAGTATTGAAGGGGAGGTGCAGGCCACTATATCCAATCCAGCTAAACAGTGCAGAGCTTTCAAGAAGCACCCCTTTGAGAACATTAGCCTAGGAAGGCAAGTTGTGCTGGCAAGGAGACAGTAACCACTTGTATCTTTGGATAGCCTTTCGGCCAAAGGTTTGTGTTGGGTACATTTTTTTGCAGCTTTCCCTAGCATTCATTTCAATCTAACTCCAGCATATTTGCAGATATCCTGGTTAACTTGAGGCCAGTAAAGCCATTTTAGCTTAACTTACTTGCTCAACTCAACGCTACCAGTGTAGGGATACCCTTTCTCCCAATTAGGCTTTCCTGGGTTTACATTGCAGAACACCGTCTTACGTGTTAATTGTGTATGTATACCTTTTGTCTGGCAATATTTTATGCCTAGGACAGGCTGGAAGCAACGCACTGTTCCCAGTGAAGTGCCTTGCACCAACTTTTTAAAATCATGTTGCCATTTTGTTTACCATATACTGAAAAATGCTGCTCTATGCATTTTAAAACCCTGTCCTTTGGCAGACTTGCTTTCTGGCAGTCTTCCTGCACTATAAGGCCAGAAACCTCAAAATAAGGGCATGCATTTTTAATGGCGCCCGCTCAGGAATGCCAGTCAGTGTTATTTGACTGTATTGTGGCATGGGGACTGTCAGTCCCAATACACACTTCCCGCAGGGAAGGCATGTTGCTGGCCAGATAGGAGGTAGGTAGTTTTACATGGTTGAATATCCATTACCTGTTGCAGATAATTGCAGTTGCAAGGCTGGGATAACTTCCCAACCTGGATTCTGTATAAAAGGACAGGGTGTTGGGGAGAATTCTCTTATAAGGCTAATTTCCCAAACCTAGTGAGTCCCCCAGCAGCTTTGCTGGATTTTTGGGGTTTGTTTTTTTCTCCTGCTAAGAGCGACTCTCTTTTACTCCCACTCTTAAGCATGATTGGAGGTAGGTCTTTGCCTTGTTATGTACTTATGGGCTATGGGGTTCCTTTTTTCTCCATAAGGTATCATCTGTTTTTTTATGTGTGGTACACAACACCCTCAGTGCAGTACCACAGGGTTGTCAGTGACCCCCAAACATAGATTCCATACCCTGGGACTGACTACTGTCTCCCAGGGCATGAGTCACCACTGGCTTTACTAGTCCAAAATTGTGAACAGAACCAGTACAAACCATCATATTGTGGAAGTACTGGTAAGGGGTAATTCGATTGCCCCTGGGTCTGTTTGAGGGGGCACTGTCCTGTCCCCCCTTGTCGAGTTTCTGGTTGTGGCAGTGGTTACCACGCGAAATATTCCACCGGAATATAAACGCACCACTTTTTGGGGCAATGTTAAAGATACCACTGGTTTATTTATTTAATATTAAGTCACCGGTTGGGTCCTGCCAGAACTCAATTCTAAAATGGCGTTTGTGTCAGTCTCTGTAACTCTGACCAAGGTCGAGCCCTTTGTTCCACTATTTTGGCGGGCTTCTCCACAGAAGCCCTCCAAATGGTGCCACTCTGTCTGGGTTCCACAGGGTGTGTGGGGAGGGGAATTGGCACCCTGGACTGTGTTGCCTTAGCAACCCAAGTTGCACTCTACTCTGATTGGCCCATGTGTGATTGACAGCTAGGCTGATGAATGAGGGGTTTTCTGCATAAAAGCAGGGCCGTTGGGACTGGAACTTCAGGAGTCGCCACAGGACCCAAGAATCCAAAGAAGGACGAAGCTGAGCCAACTGCAACGACGACACCACCGGTAAAGCCCTGCTGCAGCTACCTCACCACTTTCCCCGATGACAACAGACAATCTTCTGCTGGACGAGTCTTCTTCCTCTGAGCTGGTGGGACCAACCAGTTCACCCTTTTCGCCTTCCAAAGACGGCCGTTGGTCGAATTGCCCGTGCCAAGCACCCCGGCGGCCGGATAGCCAAGCTCACCACTTTTGACCGCGAATAAAAGGACCGCACCTTTTAACCGGGAACTCCGCGGCTGGTTTCATCCCTGTGCAGTGCAACGACTCCGCGTTTCCTCCTCCTCGAGATCTTCTCTTCCCCTGGTCGGAACCACAAACCTCAACCACTGCCAGGAACAACTGCCCCCGCTGGAGCTTCCTTTCTATTTTAGGTACTGTGTCCTGCCTAGCCTCCCCTTTCTACAGACTGCTAAAGGGGACCCTTAAATCCTTGGCTTCTAAACTGGGTTGGCTCCAGGCCTTCCAACTATATCTTTTGACTCACCAACCTCTTTTGAACACTCTGCAAAGACTTACAGTGCACTTTAAACCGTGTGATCCTGGGCACATTTCGCTTTGCTCCATTTAAAGTGGGCCTAGCCTACGAACTTTGGCTCTACAGTATAACCTACCTTTCTCCCCTTGCTCTTAACTCAAAAGTGTTGGGCACTGTTTTGTTTTATGCTCTGCCTTTCCTCTCCCTTCTTAACCTAAACTATTGGAGTGCCATCTAGGTTAAGCGCTCGCTTCCGTCTTAACAAATAGTTGTGCTTTAACCCTGACTTGTCTGATAGGTAAGTATACACACCTCCCTTGATAACTGACTGTTTTACATCACTTTTCATTTAGAGTGTTAGTGTATTGCCTAAAGTGTGTTTTAAATAAATAAATAACGATATACTTTTTATACAAAGCTCTGGTCAGTGTTTGTTTACTCTACTGTGTTTTGAACCTATTGTGTATACTCTGCATACTGCCCTACTCTTCTTGAGAGAAGTCTGACTGCTCAGCCACAGCTACCAGGTAAATCTGGGTGGTGCAGACTGCTAGCAATTGGGTTTACTGCTGCTCCTGTAGTCTTAATCTTTTTGCAGTGTTCCCCAAGGGAACTGCACAGGATTCTGCCTAACACAGGGCCATTCTGAGGTTTGCTCACTAGAGCAAAGAATGCAAAGGCGAGAAGAGACTGCACTGCCCAGGCCATCTATCGGGGATCCTCTATTTAATCTCCTTTGAAAAGATAAGACCTTCCTCCCTTGGACTGGTGGGATCAACCAGTCCTGTGCACTGCATAATTACCAGTCCATCCCCCCTATGAGTCGCAGTGGTCACTGTCCCAAGTTGTATCGCCTGTCCTGCTGCAAGCCTGTTGGAAACATCCCTGAACCAGAGGAGAGAAGCGCTGCCTAGCCAGACCTAAACCTGGCATACTTCTCAGCCACAAACTCCTCCCCCCATGCCGCCCCCCAAACACCTGTCCCTTCAAACACAGGATCAACAGCAGTTCCCTACATGTGCCCAACCCCATTAATAGCCAGGTCAGTGAGTGATGTTGTGGAATAGATCCCTAGATTCCCACACCGTCACAATAGGAAAATGCCTAGCTAATGTATGTATACCTCCACAATGGTGGAAATGTAAAAAAAAATGTGGTGGCAGATCCCACAACACAAGAGCCAGGGCGGGGGGAGGAGTTTGGGGCGCGGTGTCCGATGGGGCGTGGTCTAGAGGGGGCAGGGCTCGTAGGGGGACACCCAGCACTGCTGGAATACTTCCTTTTTTTTAAAAAAAAAGCCTGCGACGGCGGCAGCAGCATTGCCTTTTACCGCGGCTTTGGCACTGGTGTGTAACGCACAATGTTCGCTACATGTACAACTGAAAGGAATCAGTTGTACATGTAGCTAGCATTGTGCATTACACACCAGTGCCAAAGCCGCGGTAAAAGGCAATGCTGCCTTCGCGGGCGTTTATTTTTTAAAATTAAGTATTCCAGCGTGGTTCATGGGCCGGGATGCGGCTCCAGATCTGGTGCCGGATCTCGGATCTGCCGAGAGCCGGCCCAATGACCAGCACTGTACCTCCAACATTAATGCCCGCAGAAACATCAAGCCCTTTCTACCAAACGACCAGCTTCAGATCCAGCGTTCAGGTTCCACATCACTTGGAGGAAATGCAAGTCATTTTGTATGCCTGGCTACACCAATCAACTGAAATGTTGCAACCGGACTCCTTGTGCTTATCCGGCTACCCATACAAACTTATCACCTTCAAAACCCACTGTATCATACGATTCACCAAAACACTGCCAAGCCCTTACCAAACCCAGCACAGTGTGACACTTTCCAAGCTGAAACTACCAACCCCACAAAGATCTGTTGCGCTCTCCCTCTCCATCCCATCCTCCAGAGCCAGCCTTCCTTTTCGGATCCACCCGAGCGCCTGCAGAGCACGAAAATGGCAGGGGTGTGATATAAATCGCAACAACACATGCAAAGCAGTCTATGCACACCCCCCGCCTGACAAAATCCCCTTCTCCAAAAGTCAGCACCTGGCCGACGAGAGTAGCAGAAAAAGAAAAAACGAACCACGAAACAAGCCTTTATATGGCCCCAGCATATAGAACTGCACACCACTCGCATACTTGGCAACCCCCACCTATCCATATAACTGAGAAAAGAAATCAAGGCCCACCTCAAGAAGCACCTCCCTCCATAATATTCCGAGCAGCATCCACCATTTAGAGCGCAGCCTTCTGTTCCACCAACACTGCACCCTTCAGCACGGTTCAATGTTGTCCCACTAACTAGAAGCCTTTCCTGCTCCGCTAAATGGTACACCGGTAATAAATGCTGTATTGCGAGGACTCCTCGCCCAACACCCAATGATGCACAGAAGTCTATTGCTCGCTGAAACCATGTTTGTGCTCAAATACCAAAAAAAAAATAAATAATAAAAACAGCACTAGCATACGCAAGTATTCTGTGTTGCATAGAATTAGAAGGGTTCAAACCTCAACACCTCACACTTCGGGATGCGCGGATTAAGTCCAAGGCGTAGGAGTAACGGCCCAACCCTCAAATACAGTTTTGCTCCAATGGAGCACAATGTAAGTGCACATTTACGAAGGAAACAGATAAACAAGCAATTGTGCTAACAGAACAGACGAATCAAAAGCAAAGAGTAACGAATATCCTCTACAGTGGTTTCGAACACACAACACCGGCCACGCAGACTGCGGACACTACACTGCGAATTTATTTTCCCTCTGCACGCATACTGTTTAAATGTTTATTTTTTTTAAAACACCTCTCCCCTCCCCCAGTACAGAGAGACGTCCCCAGAGTGGAGACAGGCTCCCCCTGCCCAGCACAGTCTCATGCATGAATAAATCACGAAAATAAACAGCAATGCAGCCCTTTGGTCACAAAACCAGGTGAGAAAATAAACTAGGTTGCCACTACGAATCCAAAGAACACGATTGAGCAGCTGTCACTTGGCACGTGTCGCCGTCACTTCATTCGACATTGGAAAAATAACCTTTAGTGAGCTTTAATGGACACGTGGCCATGTCAGCACGGCGACTGCCCGACAGCCAAGGAACATCACAGACACTGGGTATAGATTTAAGGAGTAACCCCGCCTCCCGCCAACCCTACCCCCCCAAGAACAGGTGGTCATCGAGCACAGCTGCAATATCAAGTAAGCCAGGGCTGCTGGCCACGCACCAAAGCACGCCGAATCCATTCAAATCGGCCCAAGCATCTTCACTGCCATCTACACAATCTATTCCCTCAGATCCGTTACTGGCCAATACGGAGCTGCCAATTAATTGAAGCAACTGTGGCACGTGGCGCCAACCCAGATTTCTCCCTTTAGCAACATGTAATGCGTCAAAACTGTCTTTTAAGGGTAAGCAACTTTCCACTGGTGTACTCAGTATATAGGAAAAAATGGACTGGGTGACCGTTTGAGCAGTCGTGTACTGACTGTACAGCGCAGCAATAAAGTTAATCTCTTTTTTTAGCATTCCAATGCCGAAAAGGTTAAGCAAATCACCGTTTTGCAGGAAGTGCGAGGGGGTGGGGGATGGAGAGGGATCGGAGGCATAGAGAGACAGATGAAACCATGGTGCTGTAAACCCCGCCCACCCTAAACAAATGTGACGAACGATAATGTAACCCCCCCCCCCCCCAACAAGGCATTTGTTTGCACCAGGGGGTGTGGCATCCCCACATGGAGAGGGTTCAGGGCAAATCGGGAAAATTAGGTTGCAAACAAATAACGAAGTGCCCCCCCCCTTGCCTGTATAAAAAGCGGTATTTACCCAGTGCTAAGAACATCTGGTGTCCGCATTAGATTTATTCCTGAAATTAAGTTGAGGTGGCAGGGGCGCACGCTCAGCCTATAATAGAGGGCCCCTTCACCCCCACCCTGCTAGGGCAAGGCAGAGTCCCTCCCTGGATCATGTACTGCTTAACGACAGCCTCGCCTGGGTCTACCAGGGAGCTAGAAAGCAGTTCCTCCTGTATGTGCCTCGGAACAAGACCGTCTCTGTAATATCCGCCAACGCCCGTGTACACCCTCAGCCAGTCCCCCATAGCTCCCCCCAAGCTATCTGGAGCAAGCGTGAACCAAGGCCTTACCGGTTTATGCTCAAACCGACTGCTATACGCTCTTAACGGGGGCTACTTTATTAGCATTTGCCTCACCTTTATGCAAAATCCACTCACAGCAGGTTTAGGAACTTGTACAGTAAAAACAAAGATGGCTAAAACTTCGCTAAAATAACAGTCACTTCTGTTTTGTAGACACCCTGAGATGAAAGATTTGGACGCAAGACAGGTTTAGCACTGCAAACTCACATTTCCCACCAACTTCTAGATCCACCAGAGTGCCTGGAGACCAAGCAAATGGTAGTGTGCTGTATGAACCCCAGGAACAAACGCTTGCATATATTCACTCCCACCCAATCCACTGCTGCCCAACTGAGAATGGTTTGTCCTAGTTGAGTTTGCTCCTTGGAGCCAAGATAGTTTGCCAACGATATGAATGGATCGTTTGCCAAACACTTGCATCCTCCTCTTCATGCCCAAACAATATTTGGCAAGTTGAGGCCTTGTACATAGAGGGAGCTGATACACACTGCAAGCCAGTCCAGGCATTATTTAGCTGTTTAACCCCACATGGCTCACCTTCCCTGAGACAAATGCATCATTGATGGACTTCCATCCCTGGAGCCCACCAGACACCAAACCAACTTTGAGTCAGCACACTCAGGACCACATAAGAAATAAACACAATGAACTCCTCCCTCCCAGCCCCCCCCCCATTAGTCACCTAGTATGGGATCAAACCACCAGTAGTCCCTCCTGAACTCTGATACAGCCCAACAAAAACTTTTCCCACAGCTCCTTCCAGCACACTATATTTCGAGCCACCTCACTTCCCCTCCCACTCTCTCCACCTCCTGCCCCCTTCATTCCCAAATCCAGTTTCAGTTCTCCCACCAACATTCCTTCTTTAACTTGGTCCCCAACAGCACTCTTCATAGCATTTATTGCACTACCAACGGGCTCCCACCAAGTTTAACCCCCCCTCCGCCCCGAACCATACCTTCCCTAGCTGGCTGTGACTGCAGCGTTACCATCCCCAGAGTAAATCTGTTCCCCCCTCCCTCCACAGGGGAGGAGTTGCTTATACTTCCGTGATCTGAGGGATCTTCTGTCTAGCATTCAACTGGCGACTGCGGCACGCTCCTTCCAACGTGTTGCCAGGCCCCCACGGCGGGGCCAGCAGTCACCCATAAGCACAGCCATCACTCTTTGAATGTCATCTTCCGTTACAAGCCTGTACGAGTATCCCTTGTACGTTAGTGAGAAAGGGAAGACCCAGCAGTATCTCACTCCCTTGTTAGTCAGCCATTTCGTCAGGGGACCACATTGCTTCCTCCTGGCCAAAGTAAAGGCAGATTGGTCCTGGTATATGGTTATCTTGGCAGGGCCGTAGGCCACTGGACCAGTTTCCCTAGCCCTCTCCAAAATCTTCACCTTTTCCATGAAGTAGTGGAAGCTTGACAATACTGTTCTCTGTCCCCTGTCCCACCCCATGCATGGTGTGCTCGGTCGACCGTGGGCTCGTCAATTGCATCGAACCCAAACAGGAGTCTCAGCACTTCCATGATTGATCTTTTTATATCTCCCTCGGTTTCCCCCCCCCCTCTCTCCGGAAATGCGACAAACCGTAGGTTATTCCTTCATTCCCTATACACCAAGTCGTCCATCTATAGCTACACTTCGGATTTCCCTCCTTTCCAGTTCTGAGAGCCTCATGTCCATTTGTGTCTCCAGTGTATCCAACAAGAATTAATTGCTCTACAGACATTGAACCCTCTCGTCAATTGAGTGCATTCTCTGGTCCATTTTGTCCAGCCAAAGGTACAATGCTGAGCGCATTCCCCTAGACCCTCCAACAGTGACACAACATCTTTCTTGGTGGACACCAGGTCCTCCTCCATTCCTACTGCTTGGGTGGGCACAAGCCAGTGGTTCTCCTGACAGAGGGGGTGGGCAGCATTTAAGATATGACCCCACCCCCCTCCGATGAAAAAACCTCCGGGGCACCAAGCGTCCAGGGATGAATATCGATTTCTAAACCATCAATGGGGCCCACACCTCTAGTACACCAGAAGGGATACAAACAGATTGGAAACAGAAGTAAATTATAAGCCTGTCCAATTTTGGTAATGTGGAAAGAACAGCAGGATTATCTCAGCCAGGTCGTGGATCATTGGTTAGTTGCAACACAGCTCAAATACAATTACCCAATGAAAAAAGGGACCGTCAAGGTTGTATAAAATATTTAGCAAACCTAAACAACAAACATCACGATTAACGTTGAAAACGGAGTTCGCACCGGCTCCTCAATCGTGGAATGCGCGCGGATTTGTTCATTTATTTAATTCCCCTTGGATGTGCAATTTAGACCTTACAGGAAACATGGCTAACAACTTGCCCTATGTCACCTGCCTTTGAGATAGTGGTAAATCCAGCCGTTAAAACACTAAAAGGTAGGCCGATGTCTGGCCGCCTGATAACGGTTAAAAAAAAATGGTGGACTCAGAATAGTAGAGACAGAATGTTTCACCATATATACAAATTGCTAAAGTGAGTTTCCTTAACACCAGTAAATCCAAGTCCCTATACATAATCAATCTTTATTGGAACCGAATTGCAACTGGCACTCTTAAATTGACCAGGTGACCTCAATTCTTGATAACATAATGGAAAATTCATGTAGAGCACATATTCTTTGTGGCGATCTTAATACAGACTGCTTGAATTTGAACATAAAGCCGAAAACAAAGTCTTCGACTAATAAGGCCAATGAAGTAACAGGCATTTCCTGGATGATCGAAATGAACTTGAGGAATTTAACACTCTTGAATGGGAACACACCTGGTGATATTCCCGCTCATCCGACGTGGAGACGTGATAATCTATCTTCAACTATAGACTATCTTTTCGCGTCGGAAGCTCTTGTAGAAAAAGTTCATCGGCTTGAGATCATTAAAATGGAACATAGTGATCATGACATGCTCAAGATGTCGTTCAATGCCTGCAGCGATACATCTCAACAACTTTGGCCTTATGCCACCTCATATCGATCTGGAAGGATTCGTCTCAATTTCAAAACAAGGGACATTAACTCGCCAACATCTGCCTTGGAGGCCAGACGAGACTGAATACCAACATCTGTTAAGCCAATTCGTGGAACACAAACAAGGCCTTAAGCAACATAAAATACAGAACATACATAAAATCGATTTACAGGTGTTGCAACATAAATGCACTCTTCGCAAAGAAATAAGGATCATACCACGAGGCAACAAAGATTTATATTATGCAGATAAAAAACGTATAACACAAAAATACAGAAATTGGAGAAAAAGCCACTATGCAGTAACTTTGCAGAACGACTCTGAAGAGATGATGTGCAAACGCAAGAATAAAAACTCAGCTGAATTCTGGCATGTAATAAACAATCTTGCCGCCCCATAAGTAGCACTGCAAGCATTGCCAATTCTTCAAGAAACTTGGGTAAAACATTATACAAACTTGTTTAGTACTTTAGAAGTGGAGCCTAAATGCATGAGTAAGGCCGGAACCCTGTGGGTATTAAAGTTCGACATAGACGATATCACAAACTCAATTAAGAACTCTAATGCGTCAAGAGCCCCAGGGCTGGACGGTCTTACGAATTACACAATGAAACAAAATCCTGAAGAATGGGCAAAGCTCCGTTTTCTCCTCTTTGAAAGGATAAAATTGAAACGTGCAACCCCAAGCTCGTGGAAAAACGCTATAATTGTGCCCATTTTCAAAAAGGGTAACAGCCCTTCTAGACGTAATGGGAAAAATGTATGCAACCCAACTCGAACGAATGTTAAAATCCTGGGCACTTAAAAATCACCTTAACGACCCACGACAAGTGGGATTTGTCAAGGGCGTTGGCTGCGGTCTTAATACCCTCTTGCTGAACCTCTTAAAAATGGAGTCAATAAGAACCAACACTACCATCTATGTTGCATCTATTGACCTTTCACACGCTTTTGACAGTGTCGATCGACACTCTGTGGCAGAAACTCGAAGCCTGGAAGGGTCCACCTGACCTCTTAGATGCAATAAAAGAGGTCCACTCTAACACTACAGATCAAGTCAAACTAGACCAACGAGGCTCCTTACCACCTTTGATTCCAACTTTCAAAGGAGTGAAACAAGGCTGTGCCTTGGGAACAATTGTTTTCAATCTTTTTATTTCTGACATGGGTCATGCATTAAAAGAGGTAGCAGCACTTCCACCTAAAATCCATGGATCTCAGTTGGGCTCTTTTTTATATGCTGACAACTTATTGCTCTTGGATGTTACACCTGTTGGTCTACAGTGAAAATTAGATGCTTTAGAAAGATACATAAATAAAAACAAGCTCTGCATAAATAAGGAAAAATGCGAAGTCTTGATTTTACGTAATCTGACATCTTATAAAAGGAGATCAACTCAATACGTTTGGCATTTGGAAAAAACATCGCTTCGGATTTCCCCATACATAAAATATTTGGGATTTCCCCATACATAAAATATTTGGGATCTCTGATAAGTGCCAACATAAATGATAATCCTTGGGTCGAGGCCACCAGAAGAAAGTGTCAGCAACTAGCCTGCCAAGCCGCGATCATAAATAGAAAATTTGGAAAAGTTTCTATAAAACCCTTGATAAACTTTTATAGACAAAAAGTCATACCGACCTCGATTTACGGCGCTGAAAATATTGGTTGCCCACATGAGCTATGGAATACACTTGAAAATAATTTCTGGACCAGAGCGCTACACATATACTTGTATTTCCGACTTAATCTTTTTCTGACCAAAAGATTGTACAAGTACTTGGTCACCTAAAGAAACTGTTGACCTGACTTTGCAAGCATCCCACAGAGACTTTAAAACACTTGACGTTGTTTTGCCCAAAGTTTCGCTCCCTACGAACAAAGTTGCTCAGAACTCTTTGAGGCTCGTGATACCTATACGGCCAACGATTGGTGGAAAGTTATGTTTGAAGGCTTTGTTCGAAAAATTAGGTTTGGTTTAGTATTATTTTTGAAGGATTTGAAACTCCATTTGAACGAATCGAATTCCACACCAAGGAGGAACTACGAACAAAGATATTAATGACAAATGGTGTGGGTTCGTATGGAGCGAAGTAAACGGAAATGTTCCTTTTAATTGTTTTAAAACCAAAGAGGGCCATGTGGTGGCCAAGATTGTGGGGGGTGATGGCTATGGAGAAAGTGACGGCATTAGCCCTTGGCTCATACACGAAATATTCAAACACTTGGCTACCGCTGCATGAATTCATGAATGATAGGGAACAGATGTTCTTTAAACCTAGATTGATCCGGGCAGTATCCATTATCTGAAAGCTATAGACATGTTGAAATGTGGTTCAACCAGTTGATTCTTAAAGCAAGGACAGAATACTTTCGTCACCTATAAGTTGGGATATGTGTTGGGGACGGGGGTGGGGGGGGTTAGTGGTTACTGAACAGGGGTTGTTAAAAGATGAGTAATGGTTTTGCTGCATCCCAAGTAAGGGTAAAAATGAGTTGATACGAAATAATGTATATTTGTTATCACTTTTGGTTATGGATGTACCTATTCCTACATTGCTCTGAAAACTGAAATAAAATTGATTAAAAAAATAAAGGTCTTTTGTAAACCATATAAAATAAATAAAAAAATATTTACTTACTACTACTACAAAACAGTTCGAGCACATTACAAAATACAGCCCACCTTGTAAAGGAACACAGAGGACAGACAGTTTCACGAAAGAAAGGGATGCACTCTGGATACTGACAGGAGGGTAGTCAGTAAAGCAATCAGTCTTAACTGTTCAAGGTTATTTGGTTTCAGCACCAAAGGAGCAAGTGGTCATAAATGTCACTAGGGGTCTTCAGAGAAGGACCAGGGGGAGAGAACCACAATGCACATGGTGCTTGAGATGATCTTGATGCTCGACAGCATCAAGTCGGTTCCAGGACGCTTTGCAGCCCCTGCAACAGAGTTCAAGATGGGAGACAGCTGCAGGTATCAGGCAGTTCGGCAAGCAAGGCTGGACGGACAGCTGCAGGCTGGCCTACATAGTGGCTCGGGGGTCAAGAATGGTGGTCTGTGCTGGTTGGCGGATCTAGAACGTTGGTCGAGGTGTCCGACTGCTTTAGTGACTGCAGCGTGACACCAGTCGGTGGCAGCAGCCGGCCGCAGTTCAAGGGCTTGAGTGCCTCGAAATGTGCTTAAAAGATGGAAGTTGGTTGATACTTATTGCGGCACTCCTAGCATCTTCACTGGGCTCGTGACGTCCTTTAAGGCGGGCAGCATAAAGCGGAAGAGAGCGTTTGCAGGCAACGGCCATGTCCGTTGTTCGGAGAATCTCTGGCACTTCCCATCTAGGAAGCTTGTTGGCATACCCCAGCAGGGCATGCTTGTATGCTGGCTGGGTACCGGTTCTGGAGCTGCTGGACGGGTCCTCCGTGGTATCTCCCTAAGTTCCCTGGGAGATGTATAGGGGAGGGATCTTGCTTCCCTCATGGACATCCTGGCCTTCCTTCATGGGCGGAAGCTAGAAGGCAGACTGTACCTTTAGCCAGGGTCTAAATGAGTCCTTATTCCTGTCGAGTCGTCAGATGATCTGCTAAGCGAGGGACTCAGCCCTCTTCTAAAGCCAAATGGGCCCCAGTGATGGTGCAGGTTAAGCCAATCTTAAACCAATCCTGGGTCCCCACCAACAATCTTTCGTTATGCCGAGGTCATAACCAGAGTGCTCTGCAACAGGAAAGGTAAGGGGTGACAACATGTACTAAGTCCCACCCATCTTCCTGTCTGTTGTGGATCAAAGGGTCTGTTTAAATTGAGCTATGACTCTTGATCAAAGCGCAGGTCTCCCTTGAAATTAGAGGGGTGGGGGGAGCTGAGGACAGACTGTCGACATCAATTCACATAAACCTTCCCTCTGAAAGGGGGTCTGCCTGCAAGGGTGGTCTACTGTAAACAGTTGTTCCAGACATGCCATTTACTGCCATTCATACAGAGGGGTAGGAGCTACCTTCAAGTTAACACATTGCAAAGAGGTGTTGGCGTTTCCCGTCCCTTGTGTTCTACGAACAAGCCCCTTCATAGGCCTGCTTTAATTGTACCACACAGATCTACACTAAAACAGGGCAGATCCATGGAGTGTTTGATATTTTAAATGTAGCTGTTGCCATCCCCCTTCCCGAGATTCTGATGCACCGGTGGCTATCACATTCCAGCTAAATACGACGGGGAGGACTGCACCTGTATGCTGTGTCCCCCCCCCCCCCCCCCAAGAGTACACTTGATGTTTATTGTGTAGCGAACATAGGAAAAGGTGTGGGGATTAGCCGTTTGCTGAGGTTAATCTCCCATCATTCCATTTCTTTCCAAATTTAAAAAAAAGCGCAGGAGAGCGAACACGCCCAGTGCGGATCATCGAATTCCTCATCCCCACCCCGTAAAAAAAAAAAAAAACGACGATGATCAAGTAACCCATGCTAGCTGCAAGGTAATCTGTGAATAAAGCTATGCCAGAGTTTAGGCATGGTACTACTGCTGCTCATGGCCGCCACATCCCAATTGATATTGCACATGTGTCAGCTCCAGTTAGTCAGCTCTGCTGTGAAAGGTGATGTCTATTCTGGCCAACTGGGTGGAGACCTAGAGGAGAGGGTCTCTTTGTAAGAGCAGGTAATACCATCTGCCAGAGGCAGCTGTCCTGGGCCCAGACATCAAAGGAGCACACCTGTTCAAGGAAGTAGCCTCACGCCAGGGTGTTGCATCTCCAAGGGCCTTTGTTCTTAGTGGAAAGGGGTTGGAACTAGACTAGGTAAGAGGCCCTGGTCAATGGAAGTAGACCATCTTGTTTCTCGTTCTCTTTCCTGTCCCCCTCCACTTCCTCAGGAGCAAAGCACTTCGGGTGCGACATCAGAAGGGCAAAGTGCACTCCGTTCAAGAACAGGGAATGGACCTCAAAGCCAGACTATCTAGCCCAATCAACTGGGGGCTTTTGCCTTTAAAAGAAGGGGTCTGCCACTCCTTTAGATTCTTCTCTCAGATCCTCTCAACACACAAGGATTTACCTGAGAACAACTCAATGGACTTCCTTTGGTAAAGTTGCACGTTCCAGAGCACTCAGCCTGAGGTGAGGAGGGAGACGTCTAAAGGCGGAAAGGTGGTCTGCCCCCTACAGACTCCCAGAGTACATCAGGAGTGACCTTTTCTGTGGACGAGAAGCTACCACTCTGCGCCAGAATCTCCCGAGGTTGGGAGAGCAGACCCTGAACGAAACCATCCTGTGCTCGAGTCCCCTTGAGCAGGCTTTATTTAATGGTTTTTATTAAACATTTTCTAACACCACACACAGAGGTCTCAGGGCGCACACAAGACAAAAAGACTGACAACGGAAGTCATGGAACAGAGAGGGGGCAGCAGGTAATCCATTAAAGGGAAAGGTTAAAGAGCTGCATCTTGATCCTTTTTTTGAAATCATTCAAAATGATCTTTTAGT
Organism: Ambystoma mexicanum; assembly: GCF_040938575.1. Classification (NCBI taxonomy): domain Eukaryota; kingdom Metazoa; phylum Chordata; class Amphibia; order Caudata; family Ambystomatidae; genus Ambystoma; species Ambystoma mexicanum. The sequence goes on along the minus strand of NC_090936.1, from coordinate 612,079,836 downwards.
TCAAGAGGGAGTGTTTTCCAAGGCAAGAGTGCCAGGACATTGAACATAGTGCCACTGAACCCTTTGAACCTGAAGTTGGGTTGGTGGAGTTACACCTGGTCAGAGGACCCAGAGTGTGCGGCTCGGTTGGTAGAGCTTTGTGCGATAAATGAAAGGGCGCGTAATTCAGGTCCTAGGGACTGGTTAGGTCAAGATCACACCAGTTTTCAACAAACATTCGTGGCTAGTAATGGACCTACCACCCCTGGAAGCATGCTCCCGTGCCTTTTCTCTTCTCTTTTCACCTTTGGGTGGGTTTTTACACAGTATGTTCTTTTAAAGATGGTGAAAATATATATATATTTTTATAGAACCCTGAATGAACATTCCCTTTATTTTGGATTGTGACCTTGTGTTGTTGGGGTTACTAATATATATATATATATATATATATCATCCCCCTTGTGGGGGTGCGTTAGGGTAATAACAAATATGAATGGGGCATGGGGTGCAGCCCACAGTGGGGTCTGCCCCACATATAATTGCAGTGTTATATGCAAATAACAATTCAACACTTTCGTTTTCAGCATTTTAAATTTGCAATAATTACTTAGATCCCATCAGCTTCGGGCAGTATAAGCATATACTCACTGGGTGCTTCTCATTTCATTCTTTCTACCATTACTTTAATTTGTCTGCTGTGTAGGCATGAACTCAAATGCTAAGTCAATTTTGATGTTTGTACATGCATATTTTTCCAAGTGCATGTACATACATTCATACACAAAAAAAAAGTCAGGTTGAATCACTTAAATACTTAAATCATTTCCCTTTAATTTCTCAAAATATAGGATTCGAAATACAAAGCGAAAATGTCTATTGTAGCCTCTTGAGGAAACAGGTCAAGATGTGTAAGGTTTATATTTTATTATCTAGATAATCCATTTAAAGGCCTAGACGAGTTTCTGATGATGTGACTGACCTTCAGGTATGCAATGCCTTCATTTTGCAGATTGGGAGGGGGCATGGGTTTTGAAGGAGCTTCGGGGGCAAGGCTGTCTCTGCCTCGGGCCCCAGAAACGTTAAAATGGCCTTGACTAGCCCACTTGTGCCTGCAGAGGACATTGGGTTGGTATAACCAGGGCAAGGCCCTGGGTGCATCCTGGCCCAACACTCTCATCTACCAAGATTCATTGTCAAGTAAAACACAGAGGTGCAAGCCATTCTGCCTGGTAGGGAGGATGCAGAGCAGGGATCAGGTAGTCATCACTGTGCAGGAACTCTAGTTACAGGTTAGAAGAACCTAGACATTCTATCATCTCCATCAAGAGACAATCCTAGCATCTGTTGAGGATCTGTGGAGCCACGCAGAGTACAGCGTGGAGGTGGGGGGGATCGTGAATGGGGTGGTGCTTGGGGGTAAGTTAATTGCTAGCCCCAGGAGGGTCCCACGCCTTCGGTCGTAGCCTACATTGAGAATTAAAAAAAAAAAAAAAAGGGACATAGTTAAGTTCACAAAATAATGTATCCTTTCTATCGGTAGAAAAATCTATGGCCGTTATAAAAAGAGACACCATCAGCCCAGAGTCACAGAAAACTGCAGGTTACTCCACAGCAGGTGGCACGAGCCTACAATTGCGTTCCATGCTGCCCACCAGCACCGTACACAGAGGACCAGCTCACGGCACAGGGAAGCGCCGACAGCACAGCGGGCGTTCACCTAGCCGCCCAGTCGCCGTGCAAATAGCTTACGTGTACTGCAACAGAGCCATCTGGCCTAGGATTTTAGAACTGTTGCAGCCCAGGAAGCTTGCAAAAACACCGGGACGGCCACGGCCATAAGCAAGGTGTTTTTGCCTGAGCTGCGAGATTTTGAAAATGTCTTCCCGAGGTCACTGGAGATTAGCGGGCTGTCCAGTAATGCGCGCCTTCCCCCACAAACAAAAGATGTGATCATTCAACTGTAAGCGCGCACGTATAAGCCAAGGGACCAAAATCTAATTAAAATGGAAGAAAAAAAATAATAATAATCTTTCAATGAGATCCATAGGAATACAAGCAGGAGTCTGGGGAAGAGCCAGACAAGGACCAGAAGTCCCGAGCACGACCCGTGAATATGCCCGCAAGGTAATGCAGAATGTTAACGTTACTAAGTTACAACATTTCAGACAGTACCTCCACTCCCTGAGCATTGACCGGACTAACAGCACGTAGTGATGTCAGACTCTAGGCACTTGGAACATAGAAGCCTGCACTGAGAATCATGCTACTAGCAGCAAGTATGACAGTAGAGCGGTGGAGGACTTGGTGATGGGAGGTGATCCAGATCCTACTTTAGACGCTTCTGGCACGTTTGCCCTCATCTTATAGAAAACGAGTGTAGGGGCCATAAAGGCAACGTTTGCTGGAGTACAAACGTGGGCCACCCCCCCTCATGTGTCAGGCTAATCTGCCTTCTGAATTATGTGCTAGCCAGTGGGGCAGTTCCTAGTTGACAGTGCACATAATCTACAGGGCTGTGCGCTTCAGGGACCACCTGAAGCAACACTTTACGACCTTTCTTTGTAGCCAAGGAAGAAAAGAAAGTTTACAATAATAGATCAGTTATCAAGCAAAATGTAACGTGAAAAAGCGGCTGGGGACAACAAACAATACATTTGACTAGAACTAATGCTGGGCACAGCGCTTTGGCCGTTTAAGTCGAATTTTGTTTAAATTGGCATGGTTGGCCTCAGTGCTTTGCAGTGTATGTTCCACTTGTGCAGGGCCCAGACATCTTCAGTAAATCAAGGCATATGTGCCAGGGAGGTCTGAGAGTGCAAGCCTAGGAAAACATTTGCAAATCCTGAGACTTTGCAAAGGCCACACTCCGCTGCTTGCCGTTCTCAAGATGAAGGTTACCTGAGGAATATTGGAGCAATAGTTATCCCTCAGCTCAGTTAGAGCAAACACTTCCTTCCACTCGAGCAGGACCCGGTGAAATACCAGTCACTTATCACCATTAGATCCACTGGGTGGCAAATGGAGCCAACTAAAATGCTGCAATGGGGCTCATCTAGGTTATTGCACTTCCGATGGGCAGGTAAATTTAGTGGGAGAAGCAGTTTTCTCATCACCGATTAAGTTTCTCGGCTGTTACAATATTTTGAGCTTCCTGGCAGGAAGCTCTCCCCATTATACGCCGTCTAGACATAGCCCAGCATATATACTAGAGGGCAGTAGAATGCTTCAAAGGGTCCTAGTAGAATGCTTCTAGCCAGGTATCCAGATAAGGTTTGTACAAAGCCTTTTTATGCATGAAAAGCTTGTAAATGACAGGTTTATTATTTGCCTGTATACATTTACACACAAGTTTAGAGCAGAGGGCAGTGCAAAAGTCAGTTTACATGACAGAAACCCATCTACATGAAACCAATTGCAAGCCATGGAGAAAACAGAATGCATTTCTCTGAAGCCTTTCAAACTGCACACTGATAAAAATAATGGTTTCTTTCCACTCAGCTTCTGCCGTCTTGTGTGTAGAAAACAGAAGTACTGTGCATATTTTTTTTTTCCCTAGCATTTTAGGATTGTATAATATAATGGTAAAAGTTGCAAATTAACATTAATCTTTTGTAACAAATTATGCGGTTTTCCCCAGTGAAATCAAACCAGCATTGCACAATTGTATGTTTCAGCGTTCCTGTGCTGTGTGCATAGTCATGCAGAGGCAGATCATCTTTACATTTTTTATTTACGCTCCAATTATGTAAACAGCGTGTAAAATGATGAGTATGCACAGTCTAGTTTACATCCATGCAACCTTGTAGTTTATAGTAATGCACCCCATTAACTGTCAGTGGCAGCAGAGTGTTTGCTCAAGGGTGAGTTATTGTTAGTACACCCATCACAGGTGTTATAGCCGCTCAAATCTTCAAGACAACAATAAAAACATACACTATCCAGGAAGTGCAAGCGCTGTTCAAAAACAAACAAATGCAAGTTACGTTTGAAACTGAAACTCAGCAAAACCTGTCCCTTTGATAATCCACATAGGTATTTAATTTTATGTAGTGGTTCATCCAACATCTAGGTGCTGTGATGATTATATCTCAGTCGAAACTCGGTTGACGGACCTCTGAAGGGTTCCATTTAATAAAGCCGATGCGGGGAAAAAAAATTAAAAAAAAAAAATTTCAAAAGCAAAAAGGCTGTGGTGTGGCCCCTGCAATCCAAGTAATGGATGCGGGGGGACACCCCCGCTCCCCTTGTGTGGTATAATGGAAACATACCACAGCCTTTTTGCAGGGATTTTTTGTAAAAACTGCTATTTTTCGGCGACCATATTACTGCATACCCTCTGAAGGACGTTATCCAATAAGATAACATTGAGCACTTGCTGCTGCAATCTGCAGGTCCAAATCCCACAAAGGCCAACTCGGCCAACTTTCGAGGTTGATAAAGGAGTATCGACCAAGGCGATAATTGTGATAAATATGAACTATGTACAGCAAGTTGCCAAAATCACTATATAAATAACCCTTTGACCATGAGATTAGGTATAGAATTTAGCATGGAGTACTTGCCTCTCTGTACTGTTGCATAACATTGGCATACCATTAGGTATTAATAATAGCTCCAGGAAATGAGGACTTCATTAAACACCAAAAGACAATTCTTATATCTTACCTCAAAACGCACAATACAATTCACGTTTGCTTTACTATGTAATTGGCTAGGTTTTTGTGTTTTCAACATTTAAATATATACAGGAGAGATCAAATGGTCAGACCTTAGAAAAATAATGAAAGGTGTATTCTGTCATAATGCAGAAAGCTGCTGCATGGTAATGATTTCCATACAGTTTTTGCACACGTCGGCTGGATGTCACATGTATTTTACTCTTGCAAAGGAGAAAACTCATTTTTACTGTTGAAATCACATTAACTCTCAAAGTTTTAAAATCGGGACTAAAATACTCACCTCAAAATCTTATCTGGAGCCCTCGTTCTAGCAATTAATTCTGCTCCTGTGAGTTGCCTGTAATATTCTTGTGCTGATAATGGGTCTTATATTACTACCTTTCTAAGACTCGTAGAGATAGATTCTAGGTTTATTTGGGAATGCGTTTTGAATTGTAAAGTTGAACGTTATTGTTACCTTCCGAATACACCACTACATATTCCCCAAGAGCATCAAGCTAAAAAATGCCTTCATTTAAATTAGTAATTTAGGGTGAAAACCGGACGACCAAGACTACTGTGTCCAGGCAGCTTTTAAAAATAAATTACCACATCACTACAGGATGCGGTAAATGGCAACAAATGAACTGTAAAGTAACTCGACGAAAAATGCAGCCAAACCTGACTATGTAGTCTACTCCACTGAACAGCCAAGAAACAAAATATGGTTTTGAACTGTAAAGTTTCAACCAAACACTATGCAATGGAAACCTCCAGAAAGTCTCCCTAGGAGGAATTAGATCGGAAAGTCTGCAGCTTTTCCGTACAGCCAGTAGTTCCATCGCATGGCCGTACCCCTCTAGCAAAACTAGGCATGGTAACCTGTAAAGCCTGCAAGCAGTGGGCCTGCACATCTGAAATTCTGTGGCCCACTTAACGGGTCGTCTTGGCTGTCTTCTGGGTTAAGATCAGTAGCCCAATAAAAAAGGCCAAGAGGAGGCTGCCAGCTTACCTGTAGGCGGAAGGGGGGGGGGGGGAGCTTGCTAATAATAGTTTTCTTGGAATTCTGAAGAAAACTCACTGTATCGCTCTTGTTCAAAGGTCAAAGAACTGGTCCTCCGGTAACCAAGGTTTTAATAAAGCATTTTGAGAATATAGTTGGTACCAATAGGATAATTCAAGCTCAAAAGGGCAAGTTGAGATAGCAGGAGTTGGGAAAAATACCTAGAGGGTTTGCACAAGGCTACTCAAATATGGTGCCGACACTTGGACTCGGAGGGATGGGGTTTGCAGGCACACAAACCAGTCCACTGGCATGAGAGAAGTGGTCGCCCTTTTGTTCATACGGCCCCAGATTCTTCCAACTAGGACAGTGTGGCCTGGTTTTTCCTAGGCACAGTTAACCCTATAACCGGAAGAAAACCTGTAGGGGAGTACACATCAATTCCCTTACGTTTAAAAAAAAGAAATAAAAAATGTAAAATAAAAAAATATGGCCATACTGGAAAAAGTAAACGATGTGCAGCCAACGGAACAGAAGAGGGCCCAAGAACTTGATTTTATGGAAAGCTAGAAGTCACGTGTGGAGAAGAAAGGGGGGAGGGGCAATAGCCTGGCCAATAGGATGGGCTGAATGAATATTTAAAGAAACAAGAGTGAACCAGTTAATAAAATTCAGAGGAGCTCAAATTATGTATTGCCATCTTCCACTCGCCCTTGCAAGCTGACACGGTAAAGGGTTTGACGGTTCGCAAGGAGGTGGGGGGTGGGTGCAGCAGTTGGACAGGCCTACCAGGATGAATGACCGACCGAGCCATTAACACCCCAGAGGTGGGGCGAGGGGTTTGGGGGAGCCAGGCCTGGAATGTGCTTAAAAAATCAAATGAAAATTTAGGCTGAAGCCGTTACTGCAAACTCCCGTACTTTGTTGGAAGGGTGGGGTGTAAAGAGGTAGAGTAGGCGAGCTGAGATAAGGGGTTCATGGGTAGAAAAGGATTAGCTGAAGAGCTAAAAAGGCGCTCACTGGCATCAGGCACCACCCAGGAGCAGGGACTACCTCCAGACAATGACGAGCTAATGCACAGCATGCCTCAAAAACTAGCTTGAGCACAAGATCAAACTTTACAATTCTCTTCATTAAAAAAAAAAAGAATTATGCTTTCTCCATTTGTTACCAATGCTCTCCAATGACCTTTTATGCACATTTACAAACACAGTGAATGTCACAAGGTATATTTAAAAAGGCACAAGTTGGCAGGGAAAAGAGCAGGGTGTGGCACAGAGGTCCAAAAGTGTCAGGCCAATCTAGACTACAAGCAGAGGCTACATAGTGCCCAGCAATTTCCAACCCTGAGGGTTCCATGTATCAAGTTGAGGTGGAAAGGTATCAGGTCTTAAGGAGAAGCGTTGCAGGGCATACAAGGGGGAAAGAAACGGCGGGCCGGTTTTTGCTGAGAGAAGGTAGAGTGTGAAGGAGTGCACCAAGAACAGGACCAGAATGTCAAAAAACCTAGAATCTGAACGCAGATAAGTAGGCCTTTCCATCTCCCACCTGCCCTTTAATGAACCCTGGCAAGCTGTGCCATTGCCCGGTTCCCCCCCCACACACCGAACTCCATTAGGTTTGCCACAAATTCTGCTGCAGGTTGTTCCATGCATTCACTACCCTTATAAATGCAACGTCACTCTGTGTCAAATTCACCAATTCCCTAGCACCTACAAATCTAGAAGTCTGCAACTAATGGCAATAGTCCTGCAGCACTTTCCTGTCATTTGCAACAAAGATAAGGCCAATCAAGCACCAAAAAAACCTTAAAGTCTGTGAATACCTCAAACTCCACTGCCTAAGAAACCAGTTTTAACAATCATCCCAGGTGTTTAGAACACCTCGCACTACAGACTATACTATACTTGCCCCATTAGACTAAAGTCAGACTGGAGAGCACTGATCCACAGACCTGCAGAGGTGATGGGAGCGGAGGGGGAAAGAGTTATCTAGCCCCCAGATACATTTTATTGAGTAGCCATGGACTCTTTACCATAGCGACTGTGCCCATTTATTTATACATTTAAGTATCATGGCGCTTGTTACAGAATTACAGGTAAGCAAGTACAGTCGGTAAGAACATCAGTCGTATTTGTCGAAGAGCTATGTTTTTACAAGCTTTTTGGATGCAGTGGTGTGCAATAGTCTGTGTAAGTCAATGTAAGCAAGCCCCAAGAGGCTCCCCACAAACTAACAGAACGCATACAGGGGACAGGAGATTAAGAGATTTTCTTACCACTCGCACAAGTACACCCAGAGTCGCACTACTCCTAGAAACCCCCTCAATCAGGGCAAACCAGTCTCTTTTCCTACCACTCTAAAAATCTTTCAGAGGGCGTGCTGCCACCACATAAGGTACAAACACTCACCAACCCTCTTCAACCTAGATTCTGGTCCAAACACACCAGAGACTGCATGCAGTCACATCAACAGGTGACCAACCAATGCCCACCACTTTCAACCCGCCTCCATTCTCCTCAGTCTAAACCTTACAGTTGCATTTGACACTGTGGTTCACCCCCCCCCCCAAACTTTGTCCCTCCTTCGCTTCAAGGACATGGTACTCTAATGGGTTTTCTCTTCAAAAGGGCACCAGCACCTCTTCCCAGGGGTGTTCCTCGCGGACCATTACTAAGCCCATTCCTCTTCATCCTATACACACCCTCTAGGCCAAATTTCTCCCTACGCAAAGTGTCCTCCTTTGGATTCACTTCTTTGCAGACAGTACTCGGTTATTCTTCTCCTTTCCCTACCCTACGCACGGTCAGAATACATTACCAACTGCCTATCCTCTATCGACCACTGGATGGCTCTACGCTGCTTCATGCTAAACTGTTTTAAAGATAGTCATATTTCTCTCTGCCATAAAACACCAACCCAACTCCTCTTTCCCCCAAACCATCTCAACCCCTTGGAGCTTCTGGTCCCTGTTGGAGAACCCCAGCACTTACTCACAGCCACCACCACAGCCAGACTCGAACCCCCCCCCCCCCCCCCCCCCAAGCATTTGAAATCGTATGAACCCATACTTGGCTACCACGAGGCCCATTGCACAGTTGAGTGAATCTTCATTAGATACGTAAATACTACTACGGTCCGATTGCGAGTATGCTGGCACATTCCTGTGGCTTCCGTTTTAAGTCTACCTTTGATGACCTAACAGTTGCATTAAGACGCACCAGAGTACTTTTTATTGTTTCAAAATCAAAGGCATTTTTTATATTCAAAAGTAGCCTCTCTCTCTCCCCAGAGGATTATGTTACAGCTTTCCCGGGTTTATTTACATGAGGTTCCTTATTTGGCATGTTTACTCAAGATTGTACCACTCTTGCTACTTGCAGGCAGAGAAGAAAAACTTCAAGTAAAGGTAAAACAGGAATGTTAATGAGTTTAACCAGTGATCACCACCAGATTTATGAATTACATTAAGAAATTGCAGCAGTAAATACTTTCAGCGTAAAATACCCATCAAATAGATCAAGGCATGGTAAAAGTCCATGAAGCCCTGCTGGTAGTGGTTGTCGGCAGGGTTTCTTCTGGCAACCCGTCCGCCGGCCAGGGACAGTTTACCCTGGTGGGTCTGTGTACAGAAGACCTTCACATATGGGAGTTGTTTGAGACTACATCAGATCCTATGAAATTACATTGAATGTGTCTCCATTGATGTGTGTTGACAACCCAGACATACAATTATGTGTAGTCATGTGATGAACTAAATTTCTTCAGTAGGGATGCCACGTTGATACATCTACTTTGAACAAACGTGAACACTACTGGAGTTTAATATTGTGGCGTTATGTAGCCATTCCACGGGCAACACCAGGGGAGCGGCCCCAGATAACAGCCCGAGTGAAGCGAGGGCCATTAATGTCATTGACTTTGGTAAGCTACAGTGTCTGCCACAGACTGTAACACTGATAGTTCCTAGATCAAAATGTACACCAATTGCCGCCTCAAAATGTGCATTTGCCACCAGCCATTGGCTAATGATATTGGACTCTTAGCAAGTAAGAAATGGTGTGCTGTGTATATGTATATAATGGAGAGGGCGAGCGACTTGTAGGGCTGGCAAGTAGCTTGCAGTGTAGCCCCAGGGATGACAAGTCTGCACATACCATTGCTCTTACCTCCATTAAGCACAGAAGGGACATGGAGATCGTACCGACATATTGAAATTACAAATCATAAAGTCCAAAACTTCCTACTATTGGCCGATGTCGTAGACTAATAAAACATCTTGAGCCTTAACTTCCTCAGGTGTCCTATGTGGAGGTGAGGAATGCCAAAGGCAAGAAACTGTGAAACGCCTAGTCATGAAATGTGACTTGGTATTTCTCGGTCTGTTTTAAGTTAGCCTCGAATCCTCGTCCTAGCACCCAATCGAATCCTCGTCCTAACACCCAATCGAATATCTTATTTGGCACATGGTACCTTTGCAGTGTGGTTTTGCTAAGTTGCACTAGGCTTTGCTGGGTATTTAGGAGTAAACTATTCTATCCCATACTATAGGTTTGCACTCCACCAATCTATGCCAATGTAACCCATCGCCCACATTGGGGACTGGTTAGGTCAGGGTTGGTGTCCTCGTTACATGTTACCAAGAAAATAACATACACTAGTGTGTTTTAATTGCAGTTTCTTTTTTGGGAAGGGCTACAGAGGATTTGAGGTACTACCCTCTACTGTATGAATTGCTTACTGCCCAGCTGTGGGACAACAGACTGGGTGGACCTTTCGGGGACAGCGGTTGCAACAATAACAGTTGCGAGGAAAGTGAGGGAACCACAAACAGAAAAAAAAAAAAAAAACAGCACCTACTCTGATTGGGGACAGGTGTGGCAAAAGGCTTGATAAAGGGTGCAGAAGGAGAAACATTTCACTCTGCAAACATACGTGCATTTACCCACTGGGCACCCAGAGCATTGAACACTGCTCTGTGACCTCCATGACCACTTTCCAAAATAGGTTCAAAGTATACCCGTTTTCCTGCACGTATTCCATCCTCTCCAACCGCTGGTCTAACTCAACCTTCCTGTCCTGAAAACATTTTTTAACTGGAACTTTTCAAACTTGTAAGGTGTTGAACATAACAAAAATTCAAATATAGAACAAAAATGTAACTATTTTGCTCTAGTAGCCTATGATAAAAAATAAATAAATAAATGTATATATTGCCAAAACCATCTTATGTCATTTGATGTCCCCCTAGTTCCCAGCGATTCCTGTAAACTGTCAAGATACTGTGTATTACTGCCTTGGCCTGGGGTTCACTCAACAGGTTTCTGGGCCAAGCCCTTGAGGGTCTTTGTTCTCTGGTTAAGTCTTCACGCCTCCCCAGAGGAACAGGGCCTGCCCCCAGGGGATAGGGCAGGAAGCCAGGAGCTCTGCCAGCATAATGGGCAAGTCACACCAAGGGCATAATTACTGAAGCCTCTGATAAGACAGGCATGAGAAGGCGTGGGGACTGTAGCTGAGCTTAGATGGGGATGGTCACCAGAAGAAGGGGACTGCCAATTTAGAAAAGTTTAGGCCCTAGGCCCCAACTCCTGCATGTGCCCCTTCTAAACTTCCTGCAGACAGGGCACTCTAGGAGTTATCGGAAAGCAAAACCTTTTTCAAACAGCTACAAGACCCAGCCTATATGCGTTTGACATTCGGTTTGACATTCTTATATGCTCAGAACCGTTGAAAAACCACTACCTGCCTGTTCTACAATACCTTCGATCCAATCGATGTCGAACAGTCGTGCATCTTTAGGCCCACTAAAACCAGCTCACCACTACAGTTGAATCAACCCAGAGACACCCTCAATCCAAAGCATGAGGCTATACGCAGCACCTGTTTACAAGTTTCATTCAAGTCTATGTGCCATTTGTTAAAGTGCAGGGTTTGTCTGCTGAACTGGCTGGCTATCAAGTCCTGAGAATTTTTTTTTTCTTTTTACAAAAAAAAAAGTAAGTATACCACAACGGTTCTGTCACGCTAGCCTGGTTTTAAGGGCCTTAGTGATGATTAAGACACCACTTCAATTAAGTACGTGTTTTTTTAAAAAAAAAAAAAAACTATGAACAGGGCTGCAAGTTACCTGTATTACCCCAATCTTAACGAGTGCGCTGGTTCCCCCAAAATTCTGCATTATTTGCATGTACTGTTAAAGGGTTGGGTTGCTCGTCTTGCAATACTGCACCCCCTCCCCACATTTAAATAAACATGTTTTCATTTTATTACATGGGCATTTCTTTTGGGGGGGGGGGGTCTACAGTAATACTGTTTTTTACGTGTTATTTCAAGTGCACACCAGCTTGAAGATCAATTTAACCTGCCCTTGGCCTATACTAGCTTAGAGAGGCAACGGAAGTGTACCATTCATGTTCTACCCATTTCAGTTTTGGGATTGAGATCACTGCTGGTTTGATAGAAGTGTGGGGCTAAGTAGAAGTTCATGAACCAATCGTCTTCCCAGTACCCCTGGAGAACAGCAATAATTTCTTCTGCAGTTTAAGTATGCTAAAAAAAACACATTTACCTCACATCTTCCCCCAAAACATCACGCTCAAGTTCTACTCCTAGAGCTGTTCATTCCGAGTCATGAATTGCAAAACGTGTAACCCTGTTTAGCTTTGGCTATTAGATGGCACTACATTCCCCTATAAAGCCACAATTATTGCATTGGAGTACAGCTAGGAGAGAGATTGTATTCACGGTGCACACGGCTTGTAGGTGTAGGGGTGGTTATTTACCTGCCCATGACCATAATAATCCATATGGCCATTCCTGCCCACTCGCAAAAACATTCTCCAGGAATCTCCTAGAGTTCATTTTAAAAATCATTAACATCAAATGTTGCGTTCGAGGGGCCTGCCAGTACTATTTCAAATTCGTCTTCTGGGTGTTTAATTGGAGCTGTAAATTGAGTAGTATAAGTGTCCTTCCCTGAAGTCCTCTTAATAACAAGCATTGGCAGAGGCAACCGTTTTGGCTTGTGTAGATCATTTGCTTAGCATTACTATTATATGTCCAGGTGTCAACCATTTCAATACACGAACTTTGTTTCTAGTAGCCTATTTTTTCAGTCAGGATAGTACAATGAATACATCAGCAATGGCAGTACATACGTTTAGTAGCTACTTAGCCCATGAATGTCACAGTATTTGATCGTTCTATGCTCCAATCTCTACCTGAAAGATAAAACTCGCATTTCACCAGGTCACCTAAAATGTTGTTTAAAGAGGAAGCGTCTTTTATTATCACCCATTAAGTTACAAGTATAATTTTCATCGCGGCCCACACCACCAGCAGCCAGCCTACGTAAACCTGAAAAATGACACCCCTCACACCTGAGGGGCCTCATGGGGCGCCACACCCCCACGCCGAAAACTTTCCACACCTGTGCAATGCATGTCTGCAAAAGAACAAAAAAAAGGGGGGGGGGTGCATAGTTTTAATGCCACACGAGCACTTGCAACTAATTACAACTAATTCGTTAGATTAGAAATTATTCAACGAAAATCATTTAGAGGATAAAAGAAACGCCTCCGGAATTTCACTCCGATCGAGGAGAAAAAAAAGCGAGCACATGTATCAAATGACTTAACCTCACCTATATTCAGGTTAGAATAAAAAAAGTTTTACACATAATTTGCAAACAAAGACAATCTGTTAACTACGATCAATCAACAGTGCCTGCGAAAAATAAATACATCTCACAACAACACACCGGGCAAACAATAAGGCTGCACATCTCTTGGCGGTTAGAGCATTTTGAAAACTGTGCGAGGCGTACACACCTACCTTTTACCTGGCAGGAAGGGAGCAGCGCCCACACCCAGAGGAGGGAGAAGGGGGTAGATCTTCCCTCAAACTTTCAAAGACAAACACACACATCTCGCAGCAAACGAAATGGGGCACATGCGACCACTTCGTATGCTCCAGGTAAATAACCAACAACGCAAAAATTAATAATCCGTGTTTAAACCAACAAAAGAAATACATAAGCGTGAAATAAACCCGGAAAGACACAACGACTTTTAGAAGTCACGAAAGAGGTGCAAATAAACCCGTCCCTATCAAAAACCAAAAGGTGCCGTGCGAATCCATTTCTTTGTCAAATTAGACTGAACAATTTCGGGGGGGGGGGGGTTATTGAAAAAACAATACCGCTATCTCACCTTCTAGGTCCAATCAGTGTCGCTCTCCTGCCAGGTAATAAGTGCAGTTAATGCCGCTGCTGATCCACCAAAAGTATCACCAAACCCCAGGAAGTGGAGGAAAAAAGGAAAACAAAATATCTCACTTGCGCTCGTTGTCCTATCCAAGCAAAAAAGAAAACACAAAAATCCAGTAGAGGAGCAAAAAGCTCACAAGCAAGACCCCAGGCTGAACCTCACCACTTCCGGAGCAGGACAAAAGGGTGGGAGTATAACCCAAAAATGAAGGATTTCCGAGGGGGGGGGCGTGGGGGTAGCAGTAGGGGGTCAGGGGTCTCTTCTAGGACGCTCCGGGGGGCGGGGGAAGGGCTTACGCCTTTGCTCTGAGCTCCAGCACCTAAAATGGAAGTTGAACCCAAGGAAGAGGGAGGAGAGACGAAAAAAAAAAGCTGAGAATGAGACGGGAAAAAGGCAGGGAAGGAGGGGGAGGGAGGGTCACCTCACCCTGGGATGATGTCACCCTGGGCAGCCAGCCACTAGGAAGCTGCTATGAACTGGGGCCCCGGACTAGCCAATGGGAGCCCGGCTTGTACAGAGACAGATGAGAAGCAAAACTTTACAAAAGCAGTGCAAAAACATGGGACAATGTATCTGCTTACGTTTAAGGTTGTGGTTATATGCGGTCCTCTCCCCCCCCCCCCCCCCCCCCTCCCACCCCCCCCTTGTGGAACAGAGACAGGATGGAATAAAGGGGAGACGAGGGCATTGCAGTTGTACCAGTGGGTCTGTGAGTTGTTATCAGAGAGGAGGGGTGAGCGGGTGACACACCTTGCATACCAGGAAGGAGAAAGGGAGGAGGGAGAGTACAAACAAAACGAGAAGCGGGGGTAACCCTTTTGCCACACCCAAACAAATACATTAAATGGGTTTTCATACTGCTTGTCCTTCCAAAAAAAAAACAAATGTTGCACGAAGGCAGGAGAAAAGAGGATGAAAAACAGTAAAATCTAAAATTTGACATACAGATTTAAGAATATTTCATAACAGGTACGCAGTTACTTCCGCGGAGGGACCAAGGACCAGCTCGAAAGAGACCAAGTCTTACAGTGGCATAACATGTTTAGGGTCTTGGGCAGTGGCGTCACTGGGGGGGAGGGCTGAGGGGGCCGCCCCCCTGTGAAACCCTGTAACCCCCCCTTGTACCCCCCTACCTAAAACGAGCAGTGACCCTGTTCTACCCTTACTTTTGTCTGTGCCCCCCTCTGTGCCCCTCCTAAATTTGATTCCTTGCGACGCCACTGGTCTTGGGAGAGTTCTCTTGTGACAGTTCCAATCCCGCTCGGCTTCAGGAAGAATTTTTAAATACTTTGCTTGCTCAGCGATTTGCCCTGAAGGAGGCCACGGTGACTCCCCTGCACTGTCCAAGTAAATGTTGGGGGATTAAACGAACGAATAAATAAAATAAAAAAAAAGGTCGGAGGCTTTCACTTAAGTAGTTCACGGACTGGGCTAGAATCATGTGTGCCGAGCTGTCCTCTACTGGAAGAAGTCGGAAATGCAGGCGCAAAGTCTAAAAGTCTGAATAAAGGTGTTTGCAACATGCTTCTACTTCACGTTGCCATGCTCCCTATAATATAGCTAGAAAAGTGTGCCAGGCTTCAAACCTCCTTTACGCTGATTACAGTGTGGTAGAAATGGTGGTCAGGTGACTCAGCATCAACAGACAGCAATTTTCCAGTCCTCGGGGTCTCATTAAAGTAATTCTGGATTTTCTTTGTTCATTTTACATGCAGAAATTAGCGTTAGATTACGCACTATTAATGATGATTTGTTAAATCAAGCCGCAGGACTAGAAATGTGTCTGTCATTAATGCATTAGAGGACTGGTGGAACCATTTTCGCAGCACTGGAGAACACGCAGACACCATAAGGGCCCGATTCAGAGATCCTTGTAAAACGAGAAACGCTTTTCTTAAAAGCACCATATTCTGTTAAGAAAGAATATAGAGTACTGACTCCAAAGCCTCGACTCTTAGCCGATTTACGGCCTGACAACGGCCTGCCCCAGTGGCCATCATCACTGCAAGGCAGACACTACAGGCATTCTTCGTGCACAGCCCTACTTCTACATGTAAAAAAAGTGTTCTTTGACCGGGAACCAATCTGCATTACGCCTTGCGTGGGAGATGTGGTCCCTTTTGGGAATGCTCAGTACTGCCCTGAGCACATTATTTGGAATGATTTGTAGTCTGTTGAGATTTTTGGCCCAGGTGCCAGCAAATAGGACGTTACGGTAGTCCAGTTTAGCCCCAATAGTTACTCTAGCTATGGAGAGACAGTTCTGCGTGGATAAGTTTGGTTTGACAGCATTGATCATTTTCGTTGTGAAGGCAACCGAGGAGGCAATGGCGCTAGCTTGGTATGACATGGATAGAGTTCAGTCGATGTATACCCCCAAGATTTTAACTACTGGTGAGACAGTAATTTGGGTGTTGTCACTGCTGAAGGGGCTATATTGTTTGTCAAGCTTGTTGAGCGTTTTCTTGGGGCCTACTAGGAGGATTTCAGTTTTATTCCCGTTAAGACACAGTCCATTGGCTGCCCTCCAGGCTTGGATGGTGGCATAGGTTTTGCACAGGGTTTCTGCGTATTTTTCATATGAGCCAGAGAGTGGGAGGATGGCCTGTGTGTCATCGGTATAGTTTGTGTATGCTATGCCAAGAATGTCCAGCTTGTTGAAGAGGGGTAGGGTGAAAATATTGTATAGTGTGGGTGAGGTGCAGGAGCCCTGTGAGACTCCGCAGTGGATGGTGGTTGGTTCCGTGCAGGCCTGATTTGAGAACACCTTCAAGGCTCTCCCTTCCAGGAAGGAGGTGATCCAAGAGGTGGCTTCAGGAGTTAAATGGGCTGAGTTCAAGAGTTGTCTACAGAGTATCTTATGGTCCACAAGATCAAACGCTGCAGACAAATCCAGGAGGAGGAGCAGCGCTGGCTTGCCTTCCTCCATTATTTCCCCTAACTGGTTCTTTAAATCTAGTAGGGCCGATCCTGTCCCACTACCTGGGCGGAAATCTGATTGCCTCTTACGTAGAATGCTATTTTCCAGGAAATGTTGGATTTATTTTTTTTTACTTATAAAGCGCTGAATGCCCACAGGCATCGAGGCGCATCACATAAAACTGGGTTACTGCAAAAAGACATAACACCCTATACTGGTAGTGATCTCCCTACTCATGGTGACCATCGATCACTTGAAGACATGTGTTTTAGACTCCTTCTAAAGGCCATATGGTTGGGCTCAAGTCTAAGGGCCAGAGGGAGTTTATTCCATTCCCTTGCTGCAAGCACGGGGAAAGTCCTGCCCAGCCCAGTTGCTCATCTATGTGATAACATTGAAATCCTGCCCTGAGCCTCTGATCTCAATGCTCGATTAGGATGATATTGTATGATTTTTTTCTTTAAATATTCTGGTGCTGTGCCAAAAATACACTTGTGTACAAGAGTTAAAGATTTGAAATGGATCCAGTCTTCAATCTTTAGCCAATACAATGCTATCTTGTCCCTTGAGATGTTTTCACTCTTGGATTTTCCTTGTATCATTCTAACAGCATTGTTCTCTATGACCTGGCATTTTTCCATGCAGTTCTTACTCGCCCCAAGCATAAGAGCATTGCCGTAATCCAAGCGGGACAGTAGGACAGTATGATAGCTCTTGCAATAGTTGCTGTGTTTTTCTCGTTCAAGAAAAGACGGATGGCTCTGAGTAGGCGGCGATGATAGGAGCTGCTCTTGTGTAAATAATGCACCTGAGCATCAGCACCCAGCGATGCTTCCATGACGAGTCCAAGAGTTTTTACCTGCCCTGACACCTGTATATGGGTGTCCTTGATGACAAAAGACTCATATTCGTGCCCTAACTTAGCTCGTGCTTGATGTGTTCCAAATATCATCAACTATGTATTCTTGCTGTTAAGGCACATCCAGTTACTCATCATCCACTTCTCAATGATGTTATACAGTGACGCATATTTTGTGCTATCCTTCTGGTAATCCCCATCTAGTTCAACCACTAATTGGGTATCATCAGCGTAGTTTGTGAAAAACGCTCCGAATCCTTCCAGTACCTCACACAGACATCTCATATACAGGTTGAAGAGGAGCGGGGATAGACTAGCCCCCTGCGGGACTCCGTACTTTATAAGGGCTGCCATGGAGAGTTTTCCCCCCATTGAATTTTGGCTTCTCTATCAGCCAGGAAGGATGCCAGCCATGCAGATGCTTCCTTTGAGCAGTTAGCTACCTTTTCTAGGACCTGTTGGAGCAGTTGGTGATCTACCAGATCGAAACGCTGCACTCAGATCCAGTAGCATAAGCATCCCTATCTTGCCTTTATCCATATTTGAATATATGCCACTTTGTCTAGAATTTTTTGCAGGAATGGTACTGTGGTGATGGGTCTGTAATTGTTAGGTGAGGCTGGGTCTAAGGATGTTTTTTTCAGGAGAGGGCGAACTTAGGCGGGACAGTGCCGGACGCGAAGGAGACAATTATGAATGCTGCCAGGAATGGTGCTAGGGTGTCTGCGCAATCTTTGATGAGCTTGGCCGGGCAGATGTCGCCTTTGCAATTGGAGGGTTTTATATTTTTAAGGAGGGCTAATACTTCAGTTTCAGACACATCTCTGAAGGCGAAGGGCGTCTTATCCTTACTGTGGGAAATTTTTGTTGGCGAGAAGGGCAGGTCAGATTTAGGCAGGGCATTAAAGTGAGAGTTAATTTTGCTCTGCAGGAGCTGTATTTTGTTGAGCATGGCTGTTTGGATGCTCAAGCACCAGGATTCGTCTTTCACAATGTCTTAGGGGCTGGGGTAGCCAGTTCCTTGAAGATGGCAAACATTTCTTGGGATTCCGATCTGGCATTCGCAATTCTAGTGTTAGAGGATGTGGACTTGGCTAGAGTGATGGCTTTTTTGTATTGGGTGGGCAGTGTTTTGTAAGCATCAAGAGTAGAGTTCTCAGGATCTGATTGAAACTTGGTCAGCGCAGTGCGTAGTTCCAGGAGTTACGATGTGTACCATGAGTTGGCATGTTTCTTTCCTTTTGCTTTCTTTCTTTCTAGGGGAGCAATGGAGTCAACTGCTCTTCTTATAATGAGGTTATATAATTCTGCCAGAACAAGGGGATCATTGGAGAATGGAGGTTTCACGGCAGGAACATCTAGAAACGGTAGGATCTTTTCTTTAGTTAGGTTACGTGGCTTCTAGGTTATGCTGGTGGTAACAGAGTGTTGGGTTTAACGGTTTTGGTGGTGGTGGGGATGGAGAAATGAATGATGTAGTGGTCCGTCCAGGGCCACAGGGTGTTGAAGCTGATGTCAGTTGAGCAGTTGTGGTCCGCCACCCAATCTAGAATACATCCTTCAGAGTGGGTTGGGTTGGTGATTTGCTGTAGAAATCCCAAGTCAAGAAGAGCTTTGGCCAGAGGCTTGGCTTGTTTGTCTTTAGGATCATTGAAGCCAAGGTTAAGGTCACCCAGTAGGATGTATTTGGTAGTGGTTTTTAAGTTCTCACCTAGTAGATGGAGTAGGTTTTCCTGAAATTCCAGTAAAGGGCCAGGAGGCGGTAGATAACATGGATGGCAATCGTGCAGTTTGGCGAGAGAGAGAGTTTAACAGTCAGGCCGTCTGTGTTGCCTCCTAGAGGGAATTGATTTGCCTGAGAGACAGAGATTCCTTTACTATGAGTGCAACCCTCCCCCTTTTGTAAGCAGTCTGTCCTGCCGGAGAAAGGTGTAGCCTGGAGGGAGGACTAGGGAAATAGCTGGTCCGGCTGCTTCGTGCAGCCATGATTCTGTAATGGCAAGCGCGTCAAGATCAAGGTTAGTGAGTAGGTCACAGATCTCTGTAGCATGGGCTGGGAGTGAGCGTGCGTTTATGAGGGCACATTGGAGTGGAGCAGGAGGAATGGGAGGTTTGGTATGGGGTATCTTAGGCAATATAATGGGTCGAGCGCTGTTGGTAACGGGAGGGGCGGCGGGGCTGAGGTTGGTGGGGTAAGTGGAGTGGGCGACAGACTTTTGTGGCTACTGTGGAGGAATATGAGCACAGGCCTAGTAGTTGGTTCCTCTCACACGTTGGCCTGGGACAGGTTTGATACTGGTAGGTCTTAAAACGACAACTCAGCATGGATAGTCTGCGTGCTAAGAGGTCAATGGAATGATCTGCAGAGTAAGGTTTCTGGGCCCGTGGTTTAGGTCGGTGGCTGAAGAAGGAGGGTAGGAAGGGGGTGGATGAATGTCATCTGATTTAGGTGGTCTTTGGGCCATGCCTAAATCGCAGGGGTTGCACAGTCTGGGTTGCCTAACGCTGTGGCGTTGGGGGTGCAGGTAAGGCCGCGCCTTAAGGACGCTACTATGCACAGTGGAGCGAGAGTGGGAGAGTCTCGTCCCTAGGCGGTAGGGAAGCCTAACAGCTTTACAGATGGTATTGCAAATACAGCAAGGTGGATAAAGGCAATGTGCTAGCTTAGACTGGACTGGGTTCCCTTAGCAGGCTAGAATGTGCACAGCTGCATATTAATAGTGCAATACCATCTGTAAAGCTGTTAGGCTTCCCTACCGCCTAGGAACCAGACTCTCCCACTCGCGCTCCACTGCGCATAATAGGGTCCTGAAGGCACCGCCATAAGCAGCCTTACCTGCCTCCCCAATGCCACAGCAATGACCAGGCTATTGAACTCAGGTGGCGTGGGTGCCCTGATCCTATTCGATCTCTCAGCGGCATTCAACACTGTCAATCGGCCTATTCTGTGGTCCCGTCTTGCCCAAATAAGGATATCTGGCCAAGTACTGGCCTGGTTTACCTCGTTCCTGGCGGACCGCACTCAAACCATTGCCATGCCTTCATTTCTTTCTGCCACGTGCCAACTCAGTTGTGGGGTGTCACAGGGCTCCTCATTGTCTCCGATTCTATTTAATATCTATATTTGGACTCTTGTGTGTCTCATCTGCTCCTTCGGCGTCAGATGCTACTCTTATGCAGATGAAACCCAGATCCTGTTTCGTTTAGATCTTAATCGGACTGAGGTGTCATCCTGCCTACGGGAGTGCCTGGCTGCCTTGGGAGTGGATGAACCACAATTGGCTCAAATTGAACGGCGACAAGACTGAGGTTCTTGTGGTTGGCTATCCTTCCGATCCCTCACTCTGGGTGTCCTCCTTTTGGCCTGCATCTCTTGGTCCCCTTCCAGCGGCGAAGGTGAAAAACTTGGGTGTGGTCCTTTCGGTGCCCCTGTCTATGGATAATCAAGTATCAGCTGTTTGTCAAGCAGGTTACTTCCAGTTAAAAATGCTAAAAAAAGGACTTCCCATGATTCCGGCCTCTCTCCGTCCGCCGGTGGTAGCCGCTATGGTGTTATCCCGCCTGGAATATATTGCAACTCTCTATATTTGGCACAGCCAAAAGGGTTGATCCAGCGGCTTCAGTGCCTCCAAAACCTGGCAGCCCGTGTGGCAACGGGCACGCCCTACGGGGCCCATATTTCTCCTGGGCTCCGGTCTCTTCCCTGGCTCCTGGTTGCTCAACGTGTTAGATTTAAGGCACTATGTATTGTTCATCGAGCTCTGCACGACTTGGTGGCAGAATTTCTTAGAGAAAAGTGTACACGCTACTGTCCTGCGCACTGTCTATGCTCTGCCTCTGCTGATCAGCTCTGTGTGCCTTCCTACCGACGTGTTAGTATTGGAGGCCGTGCTTTCTCCATAGCAGCAGTTCTGCTTTGGAACGAACTACCGATAGCCATTAAAAAGCTAACTAACCATCTGGCCTTCAGGAACGCTGTTAAGACCTATCTGTTCTAAGGGAGCACTTTCAGTTTCAGGCTTGCTTCGTCCTCTAGTGCCAAGATACCTCTGGTGACCGTGTGCTTTAGAGCTTGCTTTACCATAACATAACATTCCTAATCATGCTAGAAAATGCCCAGCTGCTTAGTATTACTGGAGTACAGTAAATTGCCCTAATAAGCGAGAACTCTAAGTTAAAAGGATGATTCACAAATTCGCCCCAAAAAAGAACCATGCTAAAACGCACCTTCAGACTAGCTAACCTCGACATATTATTTGTCCAAGAAACCAAGTATAAGCAACTGGGAGAATTTGAGGTTAAAGGAGGAGGTATAGGGGGATCAATTTGGAAATCTGGGCCGGATAAGAAAGGTGGGGTGGGCATATTGTACCGAGCCTCCCTGGGCCTCCAAATAATACGTTTGCGCAGAGACCTAAAGGGTGCATTTCTCATTATACACGGGTCCATCGGTTCCACAGCACTCACGCTGTGTTCAGTGTACGCTGCCAATACTCGGCAACTATCTTTTTGCAAAGATTTTTTGATGACCCTCGAGGGAGAGGGGGTGGCCCTATTATCTGTGGTGGAGATTTCAATCAAATCACTAATCCAAACCTTGATTGGCGATCGTATCGCCTGGGTGCTTTACCCCCTCCAGACAACAGAGCCTTTCAGCCGCTTTTTGCGGTACACCACCTCATAGATGAGTGGAGGACCACACACCCACAGAGCAAAGCCTACACATTTTACTAACCACCTCACCAAACCTTTACCTGCATTGATTATATCTTTTTGGAAGGGCGCCTAGAACACTTGATCGTAGAAGCAACAATTGAAGTAGTGGGATGGTCAGATCACGACATGGTCACACTCGACCTAGACCTGGTGCGGAACATACTGGTAGACAAAAGATGGACATTCAACAATACACTCTTTAGAGATAGGCTCTTCCGGGAAAGCCTGGACGAAGAGATACGCAACTTCTTTGAGAGAAACAATACAGGTGAGACCTCCACCCAGACCGTCTGGGAGGCCGCAAAAGCCACGATAAGAGGCTTAAGCATAGCACAAGACTCTTCAGTTAAAAGACTGAGAATGCTAAGAGAAACACAAGTCAGACGTTTAATTGCTGATAAAGAAGGTGTCCTCACTAGAGAGGAGGCAGACCATACCGAGACGAGAGAGGAGATAAGGGCCCTTAGGAAAGAATTAAAATAGATTTGGGAAAGCAAAGCGCTGAGTAGTCTTCGATTTGTTAAGCAAAAATATTTTGAGAAAGGGGATAAAGCGCACACAGTCTTAGAAGCCAGGCTCAGAAGGGAGAAAGCAGATAGGGCAGTCTTGAAGGTCAGGACTTCCTCTGATTCCATACCGACGAACCTGATAGGCATAACAGCCACATTTGCCCAATTCTATGAGCAGCTCTACACCTCTGACACCGCCCCCACCCCTGTGAGCAGTGAGGAATACTTGTCCAAAGTAGCGTTCCCCGCACTGATCGACGAGGACCGAGATGTATAGCCCGGTAACCACAGAGGAGGTTGATCATGCCATTTCTGGCCTAAAGATAGGGTCGGCTCTGGGATCGGATGGATTCACCCCAGCCTAGTACAAAAGGTTCAAAGCTGCTCTAATGCTGTTCCTCACTTTACTCTTTAACAGTGTTATAGAGTCGGGCATAGCCCCACCAACCTTCACAGAGGCAAGGATTATAGTAATACTCAAAGAGGGGAAAGACAGGATGGACTGTGGCTCCTATATGCCTATCTCACTGTTAAATGTTGATGCAAAGGTCTACGGTAGCATTCTGGCCAAGAGGTTGGGCGCTGTTCTTCCCTGTCTGATACACAATGATCAGGCAGGTTATGTCACCAGTAGATAGGGCTCGGATAATGTCTGCAAAACTCTGGACCTCATGGCCTCCATCCCGATAATGGAAGTAGAGCCCACATTGATATCAGTCGATGCCGAAAAGGCCTTCGATCGAGTGGAGTGGAGGTTCATGTCGGAGGTCCTGTGTAGAGCAGGTCTGAGCCCAAACTGGATCAGGGGGCCCAGGCTCTATATCGGAATACCCAAGCGAAAGTAGTGGTAAATGGAATCGCTTCCAAACAGTTTACGTTAACCAGGGTTACGAGACAGGGGTGTCCCCTTTCCCCGCTTGTATGCGTTTTAGTCATGGAGTCGATAGCTCAAAACATTAGACGAAATCCAAAAATCAGAGGTCTCCTTAGATATGGTGTAGAATCCAAACTAGCGCTATTTGCGGATGACGTGCTGGCTTATGTCTCCCACCCCGAACACTCGATCCCAGCACTCATGCAGGACATTGAGGAGTATGGAGCGCAATTGTGGGTTTGGCATAAACAGGAATAAAACAATGATCCTCCCTCTTAGGGATCCTGATCCGTCATCTGTGCCGCACACACAGACATGGGGTCTCTGAGTCGCGCAATGGAGCATTAGATATCTAGGCATAATGATCACGAGGAATCTTCAAGAGTTGTTTCAGTCTAACGACAAAACATTGTGGTCAGTGATCCAACAAGATCTCGATAGATAGGTGTGAAGACTGGAGGGGGGTTGTCTGTACTTCTGCTCTCTATATGGTAGAGGAGAGGCACAGAGGACCCCAGCCAAGATTCTCTATAAGGTAGCAATGGACGAGCAATCAAGGCCTAGCTTCTCAGGAGGTGATGTAGGCTGGTTCTTAAGTAAGGTGTAGTCCCCAAGCCCCCACAAAGGAATGTCCACACACAGTATTACTGAAAACACAGTCTTTATATAATTAATATTCAAGGTAATGTACACTATCACAATAACTCACTTTGTGCTCAGAAAATCTACAATGGCAAATATATACCGTTCTAAAGTAGTACCACAATTATTATCAGATCTCCTTAAAGTGCATCAACTATACTCTGGTTAAATGTCACACAGATCAAGAAATAAAAGTAACCAACAATAGACATAGGAGGAAAGCAGTTGGTTAGAACAATTGGCAGAATACTGGCCTCTACCGTTAAACACAGTTCTTTGTGGAGATCCCCCCACCTGGGCAACCTGTAAAATAAAGATATAACACAAGCCCAGTCCATATATTGTTCTATAAGTCTTGTTTCCTTCTATAATGTTTCTACCCCCCCCCGATGTACCTGGTGGAGCAGAGTTCTTCGAAGAGCCGTCGAGAGATCCTTCTTGGGTGACTCCCTTTAAAGCAGGAGCCACGGAACGTCGAGAGGCATCGAAGAGGGTGAACTTGGTGTCGATGGCGTCGATGAAAAGTTCGAGGGTGCCAAGGCCACGTCGTCGATCCAGGCAGTGCTCGTTGGCGACGTCCTGCGAGGATGAGGTGTGCGGGGCACCTCGGTGTTTGATAGTTCTGGACCGCAAAGAGTTTCAGAAGAACTGTGGCCCGACAAGGGCGTCGAGTCGTTGAAATCTTTGTGGTCTTTGGTGGCGGGAAACCCACTGGCGGATTCTCTTCGGTACGTCGGCGTCCTCGACTTTCTCCGGCGGGATAAAGCAGTCGTCGGTGCGGACAACGGAGTCCTTCGATTCAACAGTCTTAGGCAAAGGAGTGGACGGCTTCAGTCGTTGGCGGCACGGCGTCAAGCAGTCCCCTCTTCTGGGCAACACGGCTTCAATGGGCCTCCAGCGGTTACGGCGATACTCCGAACCATGGTCGATGGCAATGGACTTCAACAGCGTCGATGTCCGGGTGCTTCACTTCGTTCTCCTCGGTGTTCCCCATCTCCCGGTCGGCAGCCTTTCGAGGATCTGACTTCCAGGGAGCTTCGGCGAAGGTTAGCGGTGCTCGATGGTTCCTCAGAGCACGGGAAGAGGGCGCCTAGCCAGGTCCTCTCTCGGATCAGTCCTCGACGAACTCGGCAACTTTCGGATCGGGTCGAAGCAAATGCAGCAGTTCTTCTTCTTCCAGCTGGGCGTCGAGGGTCAGCAGTTCCAGTTACTCTTCAAGTGTAGACACAGCTTCTGAACAATTTCCAGTGGTGAGAGGTCCCCAGATATACTATTCTGCCTCTCATCCACACTGCTGGGTCACACCCAGCAGCCAATCATACAGAAGTGCATTCATGCAGTCAGTCAGCCAATCAGGCATACAGTGCATTCAGGCCATACTCCTCCCTCTCAGACACTCACAACAAGGAATGTGTATTGGGACAAGTACCCAGCCATTCAACACTACACACTGCATTCATAACAGTTTCGGGCAGGGCTGTCTCAATCTTTGTCTCTCATACCAGAAACCAGACAGCCACAACGAGAAGTGCATATTGGTCACACACTCCATTCACCCAGGTCTCACCCACAGGGTGTACCCACAACATACAGTCACTGGGAAGGCTCCAGCCAGTCTGGCCTGGACTTCACAACAACACCATATATGGAACTTCCACCCAACAGTCAGTCAGGGGGAAGGGACAGAGTCAGGGCTTCCCGGGACTTTGGGAAAACAAGGTAACAGGCAATAGAAAGCAAGAGGCCACAGGGGCCATCTTGTTTCCTATCAGGAATCAACTGATTCCAAGGGCAGGGCCTGGGTATCCCAAAATGGAGGATACTCAGAGCACCTGTCAAATTCAGCATGGAGCTGCCACCAGCCCATATCCTGCTCTGTGGGCCACACACAGGTGCCCAAAAAACATACACTAGGGGCACAGGGTTGCCCCCCCACCCATGGGTGCCATAAGGGTATCCCATGGGTCTGTACACCAAACCAAAAACAGGAAGAGCTGCACTGCCAGGAGTCCTACATGGACTCCTGGGCAGAAAACAATACAGAACATAAGTGAAAAAGGACTACAGGACAAGGACAGGGAGGCCCTGTCCCTCCAATGCATTTCCAGCATCACAATAGGGCACACTCAACCTCTCCTGGGCCGGTAGACTCACAGCAATCAAAATGAACATCCTGCCGCGGCTCCTTTTCCTTTTCCAATCCCTCCCCATCGTACTCCCTAGTGCCTTCCTGAACACAGCCCAAAAAACCTTGCTGGCATTCCTCGGGGGCAATAAAAGACTGCGCATTGCATACAGTACTCTCATTCTTGCAAAGGAAAAGGGGGGTCTTGCCTATCCAGACATTCACACATACTACGCTGCCGCCTAGCTTCGTGTTCTTGTAGACCACATCTGTGAAACCAATAGCAAACAATGGGTCACTTTGGAAAATGGTCTCTTTGCCCCAGTCACCCTGGGAGAATGGCTGTGGACCCCCCGAGAGGCTATCCCGCGCAGGGCAAGGGAGCACCCGGTCCTCAAGGCACTCTGGACATTATGGGATAGAAGAAAACCAGGCATGGTGGGAGTCACAACATGGCCCTTCCCACTTAGCTGCATCTGGGCCTCACCAATTAGGGATTCTATCTTGGAGCCCCTTTGGTTCCAACCCCAATATGAGCAGGGACTGGTCAGAGCGGGCAATTGTGGAAGGGCGGCTCGTTCTTGACTAAAGAAGAACTCGAAGAGGCGCAACAAGGCCTGACCATTAACCCCCTGCCGTTCTTGCAGCTGAAAGGAGTCCTCATGGATCGCAAATGGAAAGACCGGCTGAAGCGCTCTCTGACTCCATTTGAAAAAATATTGAAATATTGAACACGCACTCTGGTACCAAGGGGCTCACAACCTGCATGTATAGGGTGCTTATAGACAGGGGCCATCTCCCCCCCACCCCCAAGCACCAAGGCCAAATGGAACCAAGAACTAGGCTGGGAGGATAAACAAGCAGGCTGGGATGCTATACATAGAGCAGTCTGGAAGTCCTCGATCGCAATGCAATATAAAATGCACAATTGCAGAATTCAGACTCAATGGCATCTAACCCCGCAACGCCTAGCTAAAATGTATGAGGGCATCTCCCCTTACTGCTGGAGAGGGTGTACACAGGTGTGCACATACTGGCACCAATGGTGGAGCTGTCCCCAAATCCAGCTGTTCTGGGAAGAAATCCTAGGGTGGATCCACGAGACTGAAGGTATTCATAGAGAATGAACTCCCCTCCTGGTCCTTTTTTCGAATTTGAAGAGATTGAAAACAGATATCTGCTTTTCCCACATATGCCAAGAAACTTGCTATTAGCTGCCAGTGTCTGTGTTACAATCAAGAGGAAAGCGTCCTCCCTCCCTACAAAATCGGATTGGTTGAGCAAAGCTAAGGAAATCTATGACATGGAAAGCCTACCAGCCCTTATGGTGGAGACCCACACGCACATAGACCAGCAATGGCTTCCGTTCCTGCAGTATCTCAGTGAAGGTCAAATAGCCTAGGCCTGACATACAGCTCAGCGCTACTGTCGAGATAGGAGTAAAACAACGGCTTAAGTCCTCACGCACAATACACCCTCGAAACCCAGCACAGACAAGTCTATCATAGACCAGCAGCCATGACAGAACCTTCCCTATCACGCAACCTGGCCAACAGGCATAGACTCTGCTACAAAGCCAGCCGAACGCCCCTAATGGACAAGGCATTCTCTCGATCCTCGCTGGACAATAGTTTGCTATAACGTCTGCGGGAGGGGGGTGACGTGGGCTCTTCTTTCTGTCCTTTTTCGCTTCTTTTTCTGATTGTTACCTACTTCCTTCTCGCTCTTCCTTTCCTTATCCTGCTTCTCTATTCCCCCCTCCTCTTTTCTGTTCTGAGCTTTCAGATGGCAGGGGGTCTTTCTTCTTTTTCCTAATCCTTCCTTTGAATTGTTTAACTCTATTATTATGAGTGATCAAATTGGCATGTTTGGTACTTGTTTTCAAGCTTCTTGGTCGATGCACCTGTTGATCACAATAAAAAAATATTTGAAAAGAAGAAAAAAAAAAGGATGAGTTACATAGAGTAACATTAACAGTGTACTGCAGTTAGACTTTAGAGTGTTACCTTCATGGCTTGGAGCCCCATGCCAGCTTTATGTGTCTAGGATGAGGAGCATAAGGGCACAGCGCAGTAGAGAAGAGGCTTCAGGCACAATGTATGAAGGCCCTTGGGGATGGGCTGGGCGGCGTAAAACTATGGGGACAGCGGCACGAGGTGCCAATGTGAACGCCCTGCGGAGGGCCTACGCTACCCAGTGGCAAGCTGCTCTCGTGATCGTGTGGGTGTTTGCGGTCTGGGCAGGGCTTCGGAGTAATGCTACTCCGCTTAGAGCATCTGGCATGCAATGGTTGCAGACCCATGTACTAAAGGCCCAGTAAGAATTTAGTCAATCGTTAAAGTGGCAAACTGGATTTTCAAAATCCTTGCAGCGAGACTGGTGCACATGCTGCTCTCACAACAATGCATTTCATAAACATTTACAGTTGGAAAGCACAACAGCTCCCCTCCAATCCTTCCACCCATCTCAGAAAGGTGGTGCTGGAAACTAGATGGAAGAATGCTTTCAGCACTATTTTTTGCCCAAGCGCAGAACCGAGCCCTGAGAATGTTGATTCCGGCTCTTTATTTTCAGATACACAAATCAGTATTGCATCATTAACTGATGAAGTGCACACTCAGTGGAGCACTCTTTCTTTAAGACTATCTTTCATCCTGTCAACGACATACAAATCATCACAGAAACCAAACCTACAGGTTCATACTGGTGGTTATTTGAGGAAATCCCCGGCCTTAATCCCCTTTCTCACAGTGTCTCATCCGCTAGTCCCCAGGATCTGTCAACCAGGTGGCCAGGACACAGCCATCGCTTTTGGATCCAGTTCCTGTGGGTGGACCAGTGCGGGAGGATCACCTGGATGAGGGGTCCTCGGGGAGTGGAAGTGGGACACTGGAGGGCGAGAAGCGGTATCCTCTTCCCAATCACACCTTTTCCCCATCCAACCAGGTAGGATACCTACGAATTCTATTCCCCCACCCTCTTTTCCGACACAAACACTTTCTCATGGACAGTTCACCGTGAGGGACAACAGACTAACACCAAAGCCATTTACCTGAAATGTCCCAACACCATGGACAGGCATGGTCAGGCAATTACAGATGATTACACACACCTGACTTCCATTACACTTCCCCACATGGATAAAAGGCGGAGCACGAAAGCACACTGTGGGCGAGGCAAAACACGAGGAAACATTGGTTCCAAGATGGCAGTTTAATACATGGAGAAAGACGGCGAGACCGGAGAGTGTTGCAAGAAGGGAAGCAACCATGACCTATAAGACCATTACTTTCAAGAGCCTTGGAAAGTAAGAAACCGAAGACCAGGAACTAAGGCTGATCAAACCAGCACAGTATGTCAGAGGTAACTGGGGCTCTCCCACGTCGATGACCAAGGCAGGGAGGAGTGATTGCTGCCGTGGTTCTGTCCTTGGCTCCTACAACAAAGCAGCGTCAGAAAAGACAGCACAGCCGGTAAGTTGGAGAGACTGATACCAGAGCGGCTTGTGTTTTGAACCAAGGTTGCAAGCAGCAACTTTGTATAAAGAGAACAGTGTATGAGGTGTTGGCGATGAGCGACAAGACTATAATTGGAACCAAAGAAGTAATTGAACTTTGTGATTGAACTATGGGAGGCAACCCAAGATACCATACACAAAGTGGTCTGGCGCCACGTGGACGCTCATTTGAAGGTCTCTAATAGGTATACAACTGATGCTGAGTGTGAGAAAAAGTAATGCTGATATCGAACTGGTCATGCAACGGGTCTTACTAAAAGTCTTGTATACTTTAAAGTACAACACAATTGATCCGAGCCCGGCTGAGGGAGACTAATTGAGTGAAATAAAGGGATCTGAGCCTGGCTGAGGGGGATCCAGGGTGAACCGTGAGTCACCCGAGAAAGATTTATCCAAACATAGTTTGGAAGGGATCTGAGCCCGGAAGAGGGGGATCAAATGTTGAACCTTTTGTTTTGAAAAGGATCTGAGCCCGGTTGAGGGGGATCCAGGGTGAACACCCAAATTGAGTGCTGGAAAAGGAAAAGAATCTTATAGATTTTGGTATATCAGCCACCCATGTGAAGTGGCCTTGGAAGTAGTCTGTTGTGCCTGGAGTTCTCGTCTGACCGTTTTACGAAGATTGAGTACTTCATCTTTAAAACTGCAAGAAAAAACATTGGACTTATTGGCCACGCCCTAAGAGTTGGTGAACACTATAAAAACAGCCGTGCGCACGACCATGCGCGCGCGCCCATGTGAAGTGGCCTTGGAAGTGGCCTGTTGTGCCTGGAGCTCTGTCTGACCGTTTTACGAAGATCGAGTACTTCATCTTTAAAGCGGCAAGAAAAAACGTTGGATTTATTGGTGACTATATTTACATATGGACAAGCATAGTATCACCCATTATACGTGTTAAATTAGTTATATAAGACTCTAAAACACTATTTTCTACTACATTTATTTAGGCCACCCCCTAAGAGTTGGTGAACACCATAAAAACAGCCAGGCGCGCGCCCATGTGAAGAATGTAAATTCTGTAAAGGTTTAAATAAACCATATACAATAATAAAAAATATCAGGCCCTCTAAGTCAAGAGACTTGTAAGAAGTAAAGAAGCTTGGACACAGAAGGTCTTGAACTGTGAAATTGGAACTGTATACTCATGCCATAGAAGCCACAGTGTGTGCTTTGCTAGAGTGAACTGCCTTGTCCCGTGCTGAAAACATGGGGAAGGGAGGCCAACAGCCCGAACATCCTGACTTATCATTTTGTGAACACTTCTTTCTTTTTCATGAACATCACCCCACCTTATTTTGTAATTTAGTGGTAACGATTGGCAATAGGGTTTTTAGTATAGGCCCTTTTTAATTTGACAAGACTCCACTAGGACTGCATTATTATGATTATTTGATGGTCGTAGCTTGAGATTAAGGTTTAGACAGGCGTTTATCCAACCCTTGTAAAAGTTCAATAAACACCCTTGAACTGTGAAAAATGAAAGACTGGTATGATCTTCGATGCAGTAAGGGTACATCTCAATTAAAAAAATCTAGTGTCACAACTTTGTGCACATAAAACCGTATTTAATGGGGTAGTTCCCTCAAAAATGTTATTGTTTAAAAAGATTGCCCATGACACAAAATAGAAATAAAAAATATTTTTACAAAAAGTTCCTATGTAAAATATTTGGCAAATGAGCCTCAAAGTCATTCTTTTGCATCAGTCATGGAAGATATGGAACCGATGGAGACACACCTAAGATGGAGCAAGAAGGGCCATTCAGCGGTCTATAATTTAATTCCAAGATGGCCGCTGCAACGTATATACGTCACACGCATCAGTACACCGATGCGTTGTATCATCGTTTTTTCTCTCAAGAAACCTCTAACGCTTACTCCCTGTTCTGCGCCGAATTTCTACCGAATTTCTGTTATTCTTTCTTCCCTAGTTTTGTTGCCTTTTCGATCACTCTCTAGGTGTCTTTCGCTTTCCGGGTGCGGGTAGATCGAGGGCTGCCTAGCCTACACAGAGGAGGTAAGGGATCTCCTTTCACTTTTCTATTGACTTTCTATACTACCGTTTCCCCTCCTGTTCTCCGTCTCCACTTTCTTTCGAGCTTACCTCTGCTAACGCTACATTCTTAGCTTTTCTTCCTTGCTCTCTTAGCCTTGTTTATTTCACTATCTAAGCCACGTATCTCTCAGGCGTCTTTTTCCTCTTCTGTGGGATAGATACCTTACCTTCCGCCTGGCTGCATCCACTCTCACCAGGCAGTGGATTTCCGCCTGGCTGCATCCTTCCTCTTTCACCAGGCAGCGGATTTCCACGGCTGAACTCCATCTCAGCCAGGCAGCGGGATCTAGGCTGCAGTCTGCCGTAAGCGGCTTTTCACCGCAGTACTACTTTTTGTACCAGAGACTTCTTCAGCCAAATTACTTGGTCCCGTCATTTGCCTCTTCATAGCGACGACCAGGATAGGACAGTTTTCCTTGTTTATTTGAACAACCATAACATTCTACTTTGGTACCTCATACCTATCTTCAAGGAGGAAGAGACATTGTCCGCAGTGTTTTTTCTGCCAACCAGCTTTTTCCCTGTTTTAGGACTGGCTCCTCGGGGGTCTCTGGGACCTGATTCCTTCCGGTCACGACAGCCTCTGAGGAGCCACGCCCCTATTTGCATCACAAGAAGGATAAAAGAGAGAAGAAGACAAGAAAGACCTGCAAGAAGAAGGAGACTGAACTGCCCACAGATTCAACAGAAGAGAGAGGTGAGGAGGAGTTAAGGGAGGAGGTGAAAGTTATTGAGCTGCATGACACAAGCCTCCTGTGTCTCTGCTCACGCGGCAGTAATCAAGCAAAAGTCCCCTACTCAGAGCTTTTGCTTATTGCTGCTGGAGAGCAGAGAACGCTGTCTGGCTCCAGCTGGAGACTACACTGCCTGCATGCCTTTCTTGTTCCTGTGGTCCTGGTGAGTGCTGTCACCACCCCTTTATTTCTATTTTGAATTCCTCCGGCCACCGCAATCCTATATTCATGAACTCAGGTTCTCTTGAGTTCATGCAATATAGAATTATGGCATGGAGCGGAGTATTCATAATTGCATGTACTTTCGTTTGAATTTTCCTGGTCTCCCACGGAACCTTAAAACGAAAGTACCAGCAATTATGAATATTCCGCCGTGATCGGCAGGAGGCTTAGTATTTATAATTTCTGTGACTTTCGCCTTTAAGTGTTTTGGGCTCCCCCGGCCATGAGAGCCCAGGAAAGGTAAAACCAAAGTACCACCAATGACACCACCCGCCATGATCGGCAGGAGGCATAGTATTCATAATTGCTGTGACTTTCGCTTTAAGTGTTCTGGGCTCTCCCGCAGTGAGAGAGATCCCGCCCGGGTGCTCCCTGGCCAAGGCCACCAAGTGGAAGTGATCTGCCCGGTGATCCCGGCTGAGCAGGGTGATCCCTGCAGCAGGTTCACTGCGAGTCCGCAGCTGAACCGTCAGTGTCGGGTGATCCCGACCCTGTCCGTGGCCCGCATTGGTGACCGGAGACGGAACACCACATTGGCAATGAGGGCGGTCTAGGCCCCATGCACCGTGTTGTGTGTGGGCTGCTGGGAGCCTGTGGATCGGTCTTCCCTGCGGTGTCGGCCGCGGGGGACTGTGGGGACCTTGTCTGCGCAGCTGGTGGCCCAGGGACCTCGCGCTGAACACAGGCATGGGTCGCCCAGTGCCAGCAAGTGCAGCAGGGGTGCTAGAGGCTATTTGCGTGGCGGCGGCGGTGGCCACGTGACTGAGGAGGCTGCCAGGCCGCGTGGTCTGCCCGGAACAAAGAAAAGGGGCAGAGGTTATTCCCCGTCGGCCCCGCAGGGAGTATGTCTGTGGAAACAAGCGGCCCCCATTACGACCCGGGCTGCCTGGTGAAGGTCGAGTGGACATTTCAAGGGGAATAAAACACTGTTCCTCTGTTTTTCGTTGCGGCCTCTGCAGTGTGTGGAAGTAGGCTGCTGGGCCGCGTGGTCCGCCCAGAACAAAGAAAAGGGGCGGGGCCTAATTAACAGGGCTCGCAGCAGTGAACAGCTGTGCCATCCCGCCCAGGGCGGGGAGGTGAGAGCAACCCATCTAGCCCCGGGCCGCACAAGGGTGAAAAATATTCTTAGTTTGGACTTGTTAGGAAAAAATAATGAAAGAGAAACCCTGTGGACATTCCCTCTTCCCCGTAGTATGGCCTGAAAGAAAGGGGCGTGGCCTGTGAATCCAGGCTGCAGCGGTGGCTTGAAGTCAACATACTGGGCAGCTGGCCCGGCTCAAGAGGTGTGAGGGGTGAACCCAGTCACACAGGGTGAAGAGGAACACTATATCTTGGTCTCTCCCTTTCCACAACGGGCCAGGAAAGAACGCCTGTCCTCTCCTTTTTCTACACAGGAGGAGGAAGGTCTCCCGGGGGCTTGGTGAAGGGTCCTAGTGCCCGGGACTCTAGGGGATGAGGGTGTCACTCCTCCATTTAGGTTTTCAACCTTTCCCCCAGGTTTCCCCCAGGAGGTAGCGGCTCTTCAAGGAGTGCTGATGAGGGAGGGAGATTGGCCACAATATGCCATTGGTGTGGGTGGGATCTTCCACACCCGCAGGACTGCCCTGCTAAGAGACACACATGTGGGAGGTGCGGGAAGGTGGATCACTTTGCACGGGTGTGCTTTGCCCCGACGCCAGCCAGCATGTTGGGGACATCGGGGGGGGGGGGGTTAGTCGAAGGGGAGAAAGACCCCCAAGAGTGGCTGCGGTCCAGGTGGCGGAAGACCAAAGGAGAATGCAGCATGATGTAGAAGAGGAGGAAGATGAAGAAAACATATTCTTCTTGTCCTGCAGCAGCGCCAATGGTCAGTTCAATCGAAGAATATTCCGGGCCCCGTGGTGTGAGGACGGGAACACACATGTTTGGTTGCAGTGTTTAAAGTTCAAGGTTTTGATTAGTTATTAGGTGGTGCTCAGACTGGAATGCACCTTATTTTTGCGGTGATTATGTAGGATCAGAATGGGTGTGCAGACTGGAATGCACCAAGTTATACCCAGTAGATGGTCGCTATTTTTGCAGTGGGGGGATGATTTTTCTTTTGTTATAATAAAGGAGGGATGTTGTGTGTGGGTCTAGTGTTCTAGTGCGAGAGAGCATCACAACATAATAAAAGGGACTCTGCTGGCACGCACAGGGCAGAGCAGCAGTGCCCCAGGAAGCGGAAACTCATGCCTGTGTGGCTTTATTGGTGTGGGCCTCTGCCATGTGATCGTGGCCTGTGTGCTCTCTGGCCGAAGCCACCAAGTGCTGGGTGCCCCCAGCAGAAGTGATCTGCCCGGTGATCTGGGCTGAGCAGGGTGATCCCTGCAGCAGGTTCGCTGCGAGCCCGCAGCTGAACCGTCTGTCTCGGGTGATCCCGACCCTATTCGTGGCCTGCCCCGGTGACCGGAGGTGGGCCACCACAGGTTTGGCCCCCTTGGCTGGATGAGTGGCCAGGGAAGTTGCGCTCCACTCTGGTGTCCAGCTAGCATTGTGCTGGTGTGCTCGATCCCTGGAGCATTGTGTGCGGCGCCAGAGGCATATTTGGGCATAGAAGCCAGCATGGAGGTGAAGCCGTCAGTCCTGGCATTGCTGGTCCCTTGTGGGCTGCTTGCAAGCGGAATAATAGGCCTTGGAGTGCAATAGCTGCTGATTAGTCTGTGTGGCAGTTATGCCCTCACTTTGCACCCCTACATCACAATAGGGGGTGCCTTGCCCATGTGAGCGCTGTCGCATTTGACACATTATTTGAAGCAATACCAGAAGATTACTTGCTGAGCATCCGGGTGGGCCCCCGGACCTCGTATTGTGACAACTGAGACTGTAATATATCTCTTGGACGGGGGACACTGTGGGGGCTGGCATGCTGGTCGCTGAGTATTGAGCTGAACCCACAGGAGGGGTCCATCCCTAAGGACTGGGAAGGTGGC
The DNA here is from genome assembly GCF_040938575.1 of Ambystoma mexicanum. Classification (NCBI taxonomy): domain Eukaryota; kingdom Metazoa; phylum Chordata; class Amphibia; order Caudata; family Ambystomatidae; genus Ambystoma; species Ambystoma mexicanum. The sequence goes on along the minus strand of NC_090936.1, from coordinate 612,043,802 downwards.
ACATGGGGCCTCTGAGGCTGAGCAAGGTGTGGGACTGATGCTGATTGAGAAGCAGACAGACACTGTTGAGCAGGTGTGCTTTGGGGGAGGTGGACCTGGGCTGGCCTCATCTTGGAGGGCAGGGCATCACTTATGTGACATATGCGTTGCCCCATGGATTGAGAGTGCTTGCTTTACTTTGCGAATCTCTGTGCATACATCCTGCAGCTGCTGCACAGCCTTGGCCTTACCCACCCATAGCCAGCATTCCCAATTTGGCCGCAGATGCCTGGCAAGCATCATAGGAGCAAGCCAGAGTAAGCGTCATGTAGGCCTTTGTGGGGAAGGAACACGCAGGTGCGTTGCAACCGCTTGTCGCTGATGAGGAGAGACCTGCTTCTTCGTCACTGAGCCAGCAGGGGGAAAGTCACATGCTGGCGAAAATTGCATAAAATAAATAATAATAATTTAGCATTTATATAGCGCTATGAACCCTCAGGTATCTGAGCGCTGTTTATTACCCACAGTGTGGGGTGCTCATTTATCGACCTCGGAAGGATGAAAGGCTGAGTTTGGCCCTGCCGGGATTCGAACCTGCATCAGCAGGCTCTGCACAGATGTAAAAGTGAGCGCTCTACTCGTTGTGCTATCGGACCAGTGATAATTGAATAATTATCCGGCATAATTGAAATCATCTCTGGAGCAGAACATTGATGCGGTTATCGTGGATGTTGGACTGCTAAGGCAGAAGGTGTGTGGGTTATCCGATCGGATACGCACTGAAGAAACACAAGTGCAGGCAAATACGACCAGTATCACTACTACCCAATCCCAGGTGACTGAGCTGATTGACAAAGTGTAAGTACTAGAACACTGGCTTGAAGACTCTGAAGGGAGAGCGAGGAGGAATAACATCAGTGTAGAGAAGGAGCTAAGTACCCCCACCTGAATCACCTCACCCATATTGCCTATATGTTGGGAACCAGAGTGTGCGACACGTGGGGTACCAATGACAATATGGATACCAAGGAGAATCCTAGAAGCAAGGTTCCCATTGAGAAAACCATACCTTCATACGAGACAATATGATGGCCATTTGAATGAAATCCTGGAAGAAACAGGACGGTAGAATGACGAAGATGAATGGTGACGTCACACAGAGCAGAACTGACGTATATAGAAGAGATGCAGAGACTAGAGGATGCAGATATTCTATAAGGCATCAAGAAAGTATCGAAGATAAGTGGCATCTTGGGATCAAGATGAAGAAACGTATGCTACAAAAAAATGAAGATATCAAGCTGTTTTACACGTGTACAGATGCAAAGAAACGCAAGCAGATGAAGTATTCTTTGAGACTAGTTTATAGTGAATAGATTGCTCCATCTGCCAACATGTACATATATATTGGAGTCAGTAAAGAATGGATGTTTCCACTACGTATTATAGCAGAGCTCGGCTAAAGGCAGAAGGCCTTTTTTCCAGTATGTCGCAGTTAGGAAACAAATGAATTAAAAGTGAATCTCAGAAAGGGAAGGCTGAATGAGCCATGGTCTTATCAGGCTGGAGTGAGCAGACATTGGATACAAATCGTGTGAAAGAACGAAGCTCCTGTTCAGACAGAAGGCTTGGACAAAAACAAGGAAGATGTCGGAGGTCTATTTGAAAAATAATATTTTAATACACGAGAAGCTCGAATTTGTGTTCTTCAGTCACGTGGTGGGATGAAGTTGGACGAGCATGATGGTCACACCTACGTGTGAGGGCAGAACGTGCCTTCACTCCCCTGAATTCTCCAGAGCAAAAGAACACTCCCAAGGACAAGTTTGAAGCCCTAATTGACAGCAGACCACTGAGGTGGTGATGGATGATTATTCTAATTGGTGGGAGGCTGTGGTCAAAGACTAGCTCACCAGCACCTGGAGGCTCAGCCTGCATGCTATTAAATGTAGGTAGAAAAGTACTGACAGAGGTTAGAAGCCAACCAATGGTAGAGGACAGCATGATTAAGGGTCCTTTAGTTGTGTAGCCAATGGGACGCAGTGTATTTAGTGACATTAATAGTGACCTGTTTAAGGGGAGGGCTTAGTTGCCCCACCTGATGTTAAGAAACAAATAATTTTCTTCCACTGCCTTAGACGGGTATGGATCGTATACTTAGATTTTCCTTAAGACCCAATCACACTTGCCACTAAGCTTTTGTAGTTTGCCAAGTAGGATGACGTTAGTAATACGTAGGTTGAAGTCACCTATGACAATTTATTGTCATAAAAGCAAGTTTTTTTTCAAAAGGCATTGAGAGTCTTTACGCTGAGACATCCGTTGATGTCCGTTGTACTCCCTGTTTTAGATAATTGCTATTAAAACAGTTATCCTCTTGCCAACTACCTGAGTCGTTTCAATTATTGATGTTTGAATCATTTCTGCATCCCCATCCATCTCAAGGGTATTGCTACCTCATTTTAAAGGGCTGGGAGTACCAGTTCATCAGGATCCTCGGTCTGCCTGAAGGAGAGGAAGGGAACGACGTATTGTCTTATATTGAGAATTCTTTCTTGCAGGAAGTGGGACCCAGCACCCTAAAACAGGGCTTCAAGGTGGAGAGGGCACACAGATCCTTGGCCAAGAGACCCCCGCCTGGGGCCCCCTAAAGGCATTTGATTGCAAGAATCATGATTTATAAAGATAGGGAGAGGATCCTTGCCTTCTCCAAAGAGGGAGGGATGTGAAGAATCCTATGGACCCCTCACCGAAACCCTGCCTAAAGTCTCCTCCCAGGTGGCCAGGGGAAGGCAGACGCTCCCTGATCCCAACCCTGGGGGTGGTGTACTGCAGGTGAATCACCTGGGAGGAGACCGGGCCCGGGGTGGTGAGGAGATTCTGTGGAATAAGACTCAGTATTTTTCCTCTGGAAGGTAGAATCTTCACAAGATACCTAAAGAGGTAATGGTTTATTGTCATTTTAATGACCCTAAACCTCACAATGTATCTAGGGTTGTGAATCCAAAGGTTGTAAGATCTGAGCAAATATTAGCACAAGAAAGATCTTTTGGGGTATCCCAAACTAAACACCTTCCTCAATCCCAAGAGTATGATATAAAGCAATATGGAAATGTTGTCTTCAATAAACTACCTTCCTCTAAATCAGCTAAAACTCATTGTCCATCTTTAAACAAATAGAAGGAGATTAAATCCATATTTAAAAGTAATTTAGAAGTTGAAAAAAACTAACTCTGTGAAGGGAACTACAAGTCAAAGGACTGAGACAAGGAAGAGTGCTGAAGAATCATGCAGATGTAACATTCAGGCAATTAAGCCCAACAGCCGTTGTAGTAGCTAGGCAATTGGGCCGAACAGCCTACACACAAAGGTAACCTGGGAGGCATAAAAGGACCTTGTGGTGCAGGCAGAGAAAGGAAGAAGTGGAAGGAGCTGGAATGTTGGATGGCGTGCAGGCTGCAGCAGTGGGAGCAGAAGGAAGGCACAAGGTGTCAAACAAAGCAGAAGTGGGAGAACAAAAGGGACAACGGAACGTGGAAACAGCAGATTTCACCTGCAAGTTCTGAGAGGGTCCTGTCCTCCCAAACTCTGAACTGTAGAGGCTGCGCAGAGGAAGATGTGCAGGAGATAAGGTTTTCCCCAAGTGCACCTAATTGCAGTGGTTGCCAAGCTACTGGCGTGTCGGAGACTGAGGCAAAAAGTTATTGTCAAGCCATGGGTTTCGGAGTAGAGGAAACCTCCAAAATGAGTGGCCCGAACTGAGACACCTGTTCAGGAGAAGGTTGTGAGTCCCCAGTGAGCCAGAAGCAGTAGACGTTGCAGTAGAAGTCGGGAAAGCAACCCGCAGAGCAAGAGTGTCAGAAGACGTTGAGTGAAGCACAGCGTTCTAAAACGTTGTGCAAGCCTTGCCGGTAACAGTAACAAGCTCCTTTGCCACTCGTGTAAGAACTGAAGCGAGTAGAAGTTGATCGCAATATTAAAAAGCTTCTGAACAATGGAATTTTAACACACGCCTATAAAGCAAAGTGCTGCTCACTCGTGTAAGAAGCTAATGCCACAAACACCCATTGTTCCACTATTCTAAGAGCATACTTGTTCAAAGAGTGGTTGCGTGTCCCTAGTTAAGGATAGGGAATGCCGAAAAGACCATTTCCGAACACTTAACCATGATGATAACAGAGTTGCAATCTTTACTCTGGGGAAACTACATTAAAGAAAGGGCGTGTGTGCTTTATTGTCATTTCCCGAAGTGGGCTGAACTCTATCCATTTCTTCTACGGGAATACAATTACATACCCACCTTTACAGCTTGAAAAGAACATCAAAGAGTGGTTGTGTATGCCTAATTGCAGTTTCTACTGAAATACTGAACCTTATACTTTGTATAAAAGTGACATACCTTATATTAAACAATTGAAGAAGAGAAGAAGCATTGCCTTAGCCAAGAGGTACCCCATACTTATTGTGACGCTGATCCTTTCTCAGAGTTAAAGAGCAAGACTGTGAAGTTATAAACAGATAATTGACCTAAACAAACAAGTGTACAATTCATACCTGAGGCTTAGAGAGTGGCACCAAGGTGTCTGGGTAATTGTTGGGCTGAAGGCTGCCAAAAAGGTGTGGGTAAAGTTGGGGAAGGAGAATTGGCTGCTTGTGAAGACTATTTTGAAGCAGACTCAATCTGTAATGCCCAAGAGTGTGGAGATCAGAGAGAAGTGAGTCTTGAAGGCACACACAGGTTATCATTTTCACAGTAAGACAAGAGAGGCTTAGAGGCTGCCCCTTTAAAGAAAGTGATTTAAAGGAAGAGTGCTTAGTCTAACGGAGAAGATTGAAGTACTGTAAAACTCTGTCTTGTCAAAGTCTGTCTAAACTCATTGAAGCTGTATCAGTAGTCCAGAGTATTGAAACATAAGAGGTATATCTGATTGTCAGTAGATGCTAAATTGCAGTTGTTGAAACCAAGGTGAAATACTGTGGGACAAAAGCGACTGTTCTCATGGTGAATATAGTTGTTGAAGTAGAAGCAGCAGTATTAAGAAGTCATCCTAACAAATATGACATTGTGAATGTTGAAACCATAATTCAAGGTATCTGTAAGGAACGCATGGTGGCAACAGTAAAGACAGACACAAGTGATCACAGTTCAAGGGTGTTTATTAAACTGTAAATGCAGGATGGAAAACTGCCTAACCTAAACTTAAATCTAAGATGGGAGCAAGCTTCGACCATCAAATAATAATAAGGCAATCCTTGTGGTGTCTTCTCAAAGTAAAAGGCCTATCCTAAAAAAAACTATTGCCAAATCCTTACAACTAATTACAGAAAGAGTGTGGGTTAGGGTTTTTAATAAAGGAAACATTGTTCACAAATAATAAATCAGGATGTGATTGTCATGGGTCTCTCTTCCCCACGTTTTGAGCATGGGATAAAGTGGATCTGCTGAGCAGAGCATACACTCGAGCTTTCCCAGCACGAGCCAACAGTTCTGTGCCAGCTATCAGGTTCTTCGATGGTTAAGTCTCTTTTCAATAAAAAGTCTCTTGCCTTCGAGGGCCAGATATATTCAACAAAACAAACAAAAATGTCTGGTCCACATATATGTTGGGTGATGGCTTCACCTCTGAGTCCACCTCTTCCGGGCACAGACCCCCCACAAATCGTATTCAACAAATAAAAAAAAAACAGTTCCTTTCTCTAAGAACCTTGGGTGATGGCTTCACCCCTAGGTCCCCCTCTTCCGGGCGCAGACCACTCACAGACGTCAGCCTCCCTCCTTCGGGTTCACTATGGCTTTTCTGGAATTCACGAATCACAATGTCTTTTTAAACAATTCTTCACGCTTTCTCAAAATTAGGTTCGGGGTGATGGCTTTCCACCCCTGGATCTCCCTCGTTCAGGCTTGGACCCCTCTTAGACGTCAGCCACCCTCCTTCAGGTTCTCTATGGCTTTTTTTACATTCACAAGTCTTAATGTCTTTTCAAACAATGCATTGTGGACATCCCTCAGTCGGCTTCACTCCTGTCAACACACTGTTCATAGGGACTTCAGGCTTTGCCCCTTTTTGTCAGCATCCCTCCGCCAGGTTCACTCTTGCCAACTTCTGTAACACACTGTTCATTCGGATCAAGTGTCTCCCCAGCACTATATAACATGTTTACTAAACCCATATTTGATAACCTTGATTATCTGGGCATCCCCTACACTAATTATGCAGATGACACCCAGATACTCATACCTATCACTGGAGACCATACATCGGACACTAAATCCCTGAACAATGTCTATCTAGTCATTCAGGCATGGATGGCTCAGCACAAGCTTTGCCTCAATGACGATAAGACAGAGCTCCTCATCCTGGGTTCACATCATCATCTCAACAAACTAGAACCTGCTTTCAAGTCATTTACCATCAACAGCATTGCCATCAAGGTATCTAATGATACCAAAACTCTTGGTATCTATCTCGACTCCACAATGTCACTGTCTAGACAAACTAACTCTGTAATCTCAGTCTCCGCTTACACATGCAAATTCATTACAGCCTGCCGACCATTCCTCACCACTGCAAACTGCACTATCCTAGCTAGAACACTCATCATGTCGAAGATCGACTACTGCAATGCACTATATTTAGGGACTAGCCAACGCAATCTAAACAAACCTCAGGTCACACAGAATAACGCCATCAGGGCAGCCCTTAACATACCAAAGAACCAGCACATCTCGGACACTAGACAAAACTTACGCTGGCTCTCTGTAGCTCAAAGAATCTCCTTGAAAACGCTTGCACTTACCCACAAGTGTCTAGCTAACCAAGCTCCCATTTACTTAGCCAGCCATTTTCCACCCCACAAGTCTATCCGACCGCAGAGATCTGCCCAATCCCATTGTCTTTCCATTCCCAGATTCAAGCTGCAGAAAGCAGGCGGAACTATCTTCCTGGTCTTAGCCACTAAACTGTGGAACACTCTGTCCTCCCCTCTTAGATTGGAACCCTCCTTCCGTGCCTTCAAGTGCAAAGCCAAACTGTGGCTCGCTGCTTGAAACAGTCCGCCCTTGTAATGGCCTACACTACATAGTGTCGCGGTCACACCCTTCTACGGGTCTGTAATCCTGTTCTCAGAACTGTACTTACTGTATATGTATATATAAATATTCTGTACATAGAACCTTGCAGCTTCCTTTTTGTATGCACCTGCATTGTAATTACTATACCATGCTCTGTATCATTTCATGTACTATTTTAATACATGTACCTGTAACCTATAATAAGCGCCCAGATGCCTTTGGGCGCTTATCATAGGTTATAAGGAAATAAGAAATATTAATTTCACCAAGCAGGATTCATTTCCCTTCTCTTCATAATCATCTGTCAGTGAAAGACTTTCGACTGTACAGAGGATTTTACAAGACCCGTGTATGACCACTTTGACCCCCTTTTTGTATTCTTCCAATGCCTTCTGGTTATCGCAGTTTCAACAATTGGGTAATCGCCAGAGTTTCCTGAGTGAGCACCCACATGGTGCCAGACTCCTCTGTTGCTGGTTATACCCCTATAGTTTCAATAGATCTTTATGCTTTGACAGTTCAATTAGCCCCTTGCTACATTTTGTTCAACACAGTTCGGTTTCTTATCGACTCTCCCCTCGACTCACCGGCTGTGATGAACCGCTTGGCTTTCTTTGTCTTTGAAGTCAAGGCCGGTACTCCGGAGACCAGTGTCTCTCCCCAGCTTGGTTATCAGCATTGGAGGGTCTTGAGTACCATTGACATCTGCTGCAACACATGCTGGCTATTGTTTGCGGTCTCACGATTCCTTCCGCTGAGGGTTCACAGACCTTGGTCGGAAAGGGTCAGGTTGCTTCTCTCCTTGTCACCCTGTCGGTATGCGCCGTCTTTCTCCTCCTCTTGAACTGCCATGCTGAGTTAGCTCTCATGTTGTGCGGTCTGCATTGCTCATCCTGTGCTCTCTTGCTCCACCTTTTATCCCTGTAGGAAAGGGACGTCAGGTGTGTGTGATTCTGGTCAATTGCCTGACTTTGTCTGACCCTTGTGCTGGGACATGTCAGGTAAACAGCTCTGGTGTTAGTCTGTTGTCTTCCATGTTGTGCGAGAGTGTTCGTGTTGGAGAAGGGGGCGGGGGGCAGTGATTTTGAATGTCCTACGTGATAAGATGGGGAAAAGGTGTAAAAAGAAGGGGGATACCGCTTCTCATGCATCGGTGTCCCACGCCCACTGCCCAAGGATACCCCATCCAGGTGATCCTCCCTCACTGGTCCACCCCTGTTTTGCTTTTCAGACTCGTGTCATGACCTCAGCACTTACCCCATTACACGGACTAACAGTTCTTGGACTCAGGAGGGCAACAATGTACACTTAGACCTTTAGTTGGTAAATAATTGTCTCTTTACTGTAACGCTCACCTGTAACTCTGCGGGGACGCCTTTGAAGAACTCCCTCGAACTTCAGAGAATAACTATTCCTGTAGAAAGGATGACAAGGAAACAACCCTCCTTCATTAGTGTTCCCTAAATAACTCTAACTCTAATAAAAACAAGAAGGGAATTAGTTAAACCAACACCAGAAAAAGCTCACCTTAAATTATTTTTTGTGAGCTCTCCATCCTGCATTCATACAGGGGCGCATGTCCTGAAGAGATGGTGTCGTGTGGATGCAAGGCAATAATTCTTATAGAATGACAAAGGGCAACTAATGGCATGGGGGAAAAAGACACCCTTAATAGCAATGCCTAATATGAAATTTAACTGTGGAAGAAAAGAAAATCAATTCAGATGGTTCCTAATGAGGAAGCAACTAAAAAGTAAGTAACCGTTAATATCAGGCTGGTGAGGCAAATAAACGGTCACAAGCAACCACTCTGTTCTGAGAGAAATCCTCAATACACTAACCTAATAGAAAACAAACTAAAAATGGTTACCAGCTGTGTGTATAAGTACAGTGTGAAATAAAAGGCCTGCCTCAGCAATGAGAGTAATCACAGGGGGGAATGGAGCGCTAAAACTTGCAAGCTGAGGAAAATGGAATTGCAGAGTGACACGAAACTACCTCAGTCAATGAATGCAACACAGAAGCACGGTGCGCTATAACTCGCAATGCTGAGGCAAATGGAAATGCAGTGTGACACAAAACTACCCCAGTCAATGAATCTAACACAGGAGCGCAATGGGTAAATGCACAATAAAAGGAAATGAAAACAAGTCTGTTGCTAATGATTCACTCGCAACAAAGTTCCAACTAAACAATCTGATTAAACATGGGAAAACCCCGAAAGGGTACTTGCGTGAAGAAAAGCAGAACTTCTTACGGACTTCTGAGGAGGGGAACACTGGAAATTAAAACTTGAGGATAGGAAGTGGAAAGGGGAACAGAAACTAACGGGCTATAATCAGACTATGGACGGAGGAGAAATAATCAAGGACAGGACTGAAAAAACTATGAAAAAAGGGGCAGGCTGAAGACTCTGACTCGAATTCTGTAGAGACCGCGGTGAGCGTCCGTACTGCAAGACAGTCAGCAACGCGAAGCGCGAGTCTCCTCAGGAAACGAGTACTTGTAACAAAGGTTGCTCAAAGACTAGACCTGCAAGATTAGTTCCTGGTTGGCACCACTAGGCAACCATTAAGGAAACACAAATTTCACATGTCTTCCTATATGGATCTAATAGGAAACTAGACCCCCTCCCAATAACAGAGCGATATTAACCCTTAAGGAACCATTGGCTTAATGAGAGAACTGGCTGGGAATCATGACAGTACCCCCCCTCAAAGATTTCCTTCCCGGTTTGGTAGGGTGGTTACGATTAAATCTTTTTAACAGTCTTGGGGCATGAATGTTCTCCAAAGGTTCCCAAGATCTATCAAGAGGACCATAACCTTTCCAATCGACCAGGTAAAATAATTTGTGGCGCACTATTTTGGAGTCCAAAATCTCCTTGACTTCAAATTCTGGTTGGTCGTCTTCAACTTCCACTGGAGGTGGAGCTGATAGTAAACGTGTCTATGATTCTACTGGCTTTAATAGAGAAACATGAAAAACTGGATGGATTTGCATTTTCTTCGGAAGTGTCAACCTCATAGCCACTGGGTTAATAACGGCTTCTATGACAAATGGTCCTAGATATCTGGGAAGGAACTTCTTAGAACCTTTCAAGGCCAGGTTTCTGGAGAACAACCAGACAGAGTCGCCAACTTGAAAACTGGGAGGAGTACTTCGATGTCGATCAGCTAAGTTCTTTTGGGATTTCTTAGCGCCACTAAACTAGCTTGAGCCTCACTAGTTGTGGTTAAAATCTTGTCATGAAGGTTCTTGACTGCCGGCATTTCTAGTGGATCTGGAGGGTCAAATGCTGATGTTCGAGGATGTTGCCCATGCAAGGTATAAAATGGCGTGAGTCCAGTAGAAGAGTGGATAGAATTGTTGTAAGCGTATTCTGCCACCCACAAAATGTCCAACCAGGAGTCATTGGTCTGATGAAGCATGCAGCGTAAGTACTGCTCCAGGGTCTGATTAGTGCATTCTGTTTGTCCATCGGTTTGGGGGTGGTGACTAGTGGATAATCTCACCTCAATCTGAGCCAGGTCACAACATTTCCTACAGAATCTGGATACAAATTGACTACCTCTGTCAGAAACAACGATGGAAGGAAACCCATGTAGTTTAACAATATTTTCTAAAAAACTCCTTGCCAGACCGGCAGCAGTGGGAAGCCCTTGTACGGGCACAAAGTGAGCCATCTTCGAAAATAAATCTACCACCACAAGGATTGTGTCGTAACCCTCACATGACGGAAGATCTGTGATAAAATCCATAGATATGGTATGCCATGGATTGGGTGGAACATTCAAAGGTTGAAGTAGACCGGCCGGTTTCTTCTTGGAGTTCTTGTTCTGTGCACAAATTCCGCAAGTCTGAATGAAATGAGTAACATCCTTACGCCAAATTTGCCACCAATAATACCTTTTGATTTTCTCCAAGGTTTTGGTTACTCCGGGATGACCCTCAATGAGGGAGCCATGGTAGTTGGAAATCACTTTGTTTCTCATCGTCTCAGTAGGTAAATACATACAGTCTTGATAATAAGGCATATCATCTTGAACTCTGAATGGATCTCCTCGATTAATCCATGTTAGCAACTCTTCCTGAGTAAAAGTTCCATTAACTTCCTTCTTCAGGTTCTCGAAGAATGGGTCTTCAGTGTGCAACAACCTCAGAACTCTTTCTCCAGCAATGATATTCGTGGGAGTAGGAGAAACAAATGCTTCCTCTCCATTGCCAATTTGAGATAAGGTGTCAGCCTTTCCATTACGCACTGCAGGTCTAAACGTGATGATGAAATCACATTCAGCGAAGAACAAGGCCCATCGCAGTTGTCGAGCAGATTGGGCCTTGACGGAATGTAAATACTGTAGGTTTCGGTGGTCAGTGAGGATGGTAATCGTGTGTTGAGCTCCCAGTAGATAGTGTCTCCATTCCTTTAGGGCACACTTGATGGCTAACAACTCTTTGTCTGTGATGGTGTAGTTGCGTTCAGCTGGAGAGAGCTTCTTAGACCAGAATGCCACCGGGTGCAAGATCTGAGTTTCAGGATTGCGTTGCGACAAGACAGCACCCATAGCAACATTAGAGGCATCAGTTTCCATGACAAATGGTAAGTCAGCTTGAGGATGTTGTAATACTGGAGCCTCAGTAAATTTGGTTTTTAGATTCTGAAAGGCTTCTTCCGTCTCCTTGGTCCATTCACATTTTTTATTTTTCTTTAGCAAGGACGTAATGGGGTGTACCAATTGTGAGAAATTGTCCACAAAGCGACGATAGAAATTAGGAAAACCCAAAAAACTTTGGACTCCTTTCAAAGACGTTGGAGCGGACCAGGTTAGTATAGCCTCCACCTTTCGCATGTCCATCTTGACTCCTTGAGAGGATAGCACAAAACCTAGAAATTCGACTTCAGGAACATGAAATGAACATTTTTCCAACTTTACAAAAAGAGAATTCTCTCGTAGCTTCTGAAGAGCTGCTGTCACATGTTTCACATGTTCTTGGGGGTTCCTGGAGAAAATCAAAATGTCGTCAATATAGACCACCGCACCAACATCCAGTACATCCCTCAAGACATTGTTCATAAAGCATTGAAATGCTGCCGGAGCACTGCATAATCCGAAGGGCATAACTTGGTACTCAAATAGGCCATATTTGGTGCGAAAAGCGGTCTTCCATTCGTCACCAATGTTCCCTCTAAGCTGTGCGCATGTGCGCTTGCCCAGCTTCCCTCTGGTTGCCGCTCAGAAGAATTTTAGCAGCGCACACAGACAAATCCCACCTATTTATAAAGATGTAATAAGGGTCAAGCCACAGTAACTACCTTATATTTGCTTTCTCTCAAAATGAAGATAAATTATACTAACTATTCTTCATAGTCTGGTCTAGCCTATTTACATTGCCCTACTATACAATCTTGACCTTAAAAACCTAAAAACCCTAAAAACAGAATACACTGACAAGAGGTTAAAAACGAATATGAAAAAGTGGCTGTATGAAGAGAACATATAACTAAGATATGCCTGCACACATTAACCAAATTATCTTCCTGCCACACCGATAGCTCCTATACTTGATTCTATGGTATCCCTACAAAATATCCCCACCGTACATATGGCTGTTTGTCTCGCCATAGGCAATATTTTTGGGGGGGATAATTTGTGGGAGCGGGGGTGTCCCCCGCACATTTTAAAATAATGTGGGGGTTTCAGGGGTGTCCCCCGCAAGGTCCATGGGTCAATATTGCAGCAAATATATGGCAATATTTTAGTATCACGATATTTTTGCGGGGATATTAAGAATGGGACCGTTTCTACCACATTACTCGAACGCCACCCAAGGCCACATTTAGATATTACCAGACTTAGATAATAGTCTTGTTTTATGTTTGTTATAATATGAATGACGTTCAAGCACAAGCATTTGTTACTCATGGTGCCTTAGCAAAAGCATTACCCACACTATGTAACCCAAGTTTCAGCTCAAATATTGGATACTGAATTTAAGTAAGCAGTCTACTATGATGTGCAACCTCATCCCATGCTTCATATTCTCTGTAAATATGTCACACAAGCACTTTGAAAAACCCCACTTGCAAGTTAACGCATTATAAAACTCAAACATTAATTTGCCCTGTAAGGATTTTGAGTAGGCAAATGTCATGGTCAGTGTCTCCTAGTTAGCATTGCTAACATTACCATATATGAGGAGAGCAACATTGCAATATACATTACTTGGCCTGCAAGTGATATTTGGTATGGACTCTGCCTGGCATTATTCATATTTAAAATTAGGGCAACACTATTCAGATAACTAGAATGTTTTTCACACAGTCTGCAACCTTTCAAAATGTTTAGAGTTCCATGGAACATAGACCTTAACAAATGATATGTTAACTCGCTGCTATACAAAAATGGTTTCACTGATCACTTGTATAATCCTACCCAACAATTGAAAGGTGGGGTATGTTGCAAACAATCTTGTGTGTAATAAATATTAATTCTACACATGCAGACTTGTGACATTTTCTTAAACTCCACATAATATCATTGTGAGGCTTTACATTGGATTTGCTTGCAAAGTATTGTAGGTATGCACATCTCCCAGTTAGTGTTTTACTGCTACAATCCCTCACTTTTTACAGAGCCCCGTCAACTAATATTTGAGGCTAGTACAGGAGCCGGGGAGGGGAACGGGTGAAAGGGAACAGGAGAACACTCCTTTGGGGTGAAGAACAAATCATCAACTTTCAAAACCAAATCAGATGTTTTGACAGTACAGTACAGTGAAGGAAATGTTTGTTTACTAAAGAATAGGAAACTATATTAATAGTCTAGGAAACTGCACCTTCTCCTTCTGTCGATGCTTAACTGCTGAGGGCTTTTCAATATAATCATGGGTTTGCATGTATTGCCTCTAGTATCCCCATGCATCTTGTGCAGCTGATAACAGTGAATTTCAGAGGAGGAGTCCCTGCTTAAAGAAGAAGGTTCTCAGTGGTGGTCAGTCAAAATATCGAAAAAAAAATCTCGGCTAACAAATAGGTAGAAAAAAAAGACCGAAAAAAAGTCGAATTTCTCTTTTTTTAATTATATATTTATTTTGAGGTCCGGGATTAAAAAACAAATTGTAAAAATAAAAAAAATTAAAAAAGGGGGTTAGGGGGGGAACCCCCCCATTTCGAATAAAAAACGTCATTAAAAAAAAAAGTGACTTTTTTTTTGGCCTTTTTTTCGCGATTTTTTTTCGCGATTTTTTTTTTCGAGATTATGACCATAAACCATATAGTATGTTGAACCTGTGAGCATTGCTACTGTTGACAGGGCAAATATATGTAATGTTCAGGGCACCAGAAGAAACCTCAGTAAGGCCCTTGATTTTTTGTCTAGGCTGTGGCGAGGAAGGGTGGGCAAAACTATAAGCTGTATTATGTGCCCTGTAATTTCACTTCCAATGTCAGGGCTACAATCAGGGTTTGTATATGATTTTACTCCATACTTGGAATCAAAAGATTTTTCAGGGAGTAAGAAGGTAGTTGGCTTTTCCAGTACGGATATTTCATACTCATTAAAATATGTTCTTTCTCCTTAAAATTCCTCTTGAGATCGGGCAGTAATATTATTTGAGTTTCTACCAATGCCACTGCTCCGGTGGTCATTGATTAAAAAAGATATCATTGGAAGTTTGTGGGTAGAGGCGAGGTAGATTCTTATATGTTCATGGCTTCCTGTGTTTGTTGGGCCCATTACACTGTTTTTAGGGAGTAAAATGGATGGTGTATATGCCTCCTAGCTGTAAGACTGTTTTTGAGTATATGTTGTCACAACTCACAGACCAACATAATGTGGATAGTGAGCAGAGGCCCAGGAATTCTGTTAATCATATTCTGTGGTGCAGTTATGATGCAATTATCGTCCTAACACATGATGAGAGGCATTTTCTCCTGGCCCTTGAATTACTCCATTAAAGTGGCACATGAACTCTTATTGGCATGTTTTCTGACAAATTCCTTTCAGTTACAATTATTCAATTAGCAAAAATTGTATAATGTCTGAATTAGCCATACTTGTTTTTTGTCATAAACATGAGTTGTTTCCAAATGGCATTAAGCACTTTCTGTGTTGTCTCTGAGAAGTGCTGACAAATGAATAGCCACAACTAAACCTATTGTTTATCCTGAGCATGCAACACTTTTTTTGTGTAAACACGTTTTTCTCTCTGTGCAGGAGTTCTTTTGTTAAGTACTATGGCATATCTTGAAGTCTTGGACCGGTTGATAAGCTCTCTTTATAATCATATATAAAATAATTTTTATTTAGGATATATCTTCAGAAAAAGAGTTGTAAGATGCTCCTTTTACACTGATTTGTAAAGAATTGCGTTGGTTGGAAAGTGGAAATTGCCTTCCAAACTCTTCAAAGATGACATCTCACTAACTATGCATGCCCAAAAAGTAGCTTACATCGTTATTCAGTTGCGCACATGGAAAATAATGTGCGCACAAAGAAAAATCATGTCTGCACATAGAGAAAAATAATTAGAGGGAACATTGTTCGTCACCCTCTTTTATTCGAATGAGATGGTATGCGCCTCGAAGATCTAATTTGGTAAAAATCTGGGCGCCCTTGATTTGATCCAACAAATTAGAAATGAGAGGAATGGGGTACCGGTTCTTGACTGTAATCTGATTTAGAGCACGATAATCAATTCAGGTCCTGAGATCTCCATCCTTTTTCGGTACAAAAAAAAGAGGAGAGGCAGTGGGGGACTTCGAAGGCCTAATGAATCTATTCGCTAAATACTGGTCTAGATACTTCTTGAGGTGAGCGTCCTCCTTCTCAGATAATGAATATATTTGATTGCAAGGAATTTGTCCTCCTGGAAGTAGATCGATCTGACAGTCGTAAGGGCGATGAGGAGGTACCCTCTCAGCCAATTTTTCTTCAAAGACCTCCTGGAATTTCCTATATTCAGCAGGGTAGACTTCCAATTAATCCAAGTGTTGAGTCAGTAGATGATCTCTGTAGACCGGAATTTTTCTGGTTACTCATTATAGAGCAGGAGTCTTCACATTCTGCAGCAAAGGTCAGGGATCTGCAGCGCCAATTTATAGTGGGATTGTGTTTCTCGAGCCAAGGCATACCTAGAATGATTTGAAATTGTGCAGCACTTATAAGGTCGAATGTTATTTTCTCTTTATGTCTTTCCTGGCAAAGCATGGTAAGGTCACCCGTGCGCTGTGTGACTGGGCCAGAAGCTAAAGGAGTACCGTCGATTGTAGTTACATTTTCAGCTTCAAACTTGTCCACAACGGAAAGATCTAACTTGTATGCCAGTTTAGAATCCATTTAGTTCCCGATGACACCACAATCAATGTAGGCTTGTAAAGCATGCATCTTAGTGGGCTGTTCTGGACTAAATAAGATAATTGGAAAGACAAAGTGAGAGGTCACGACTCCCTGTTTCATGCTCGACAAGCTAACCTCTACACTTGCCGGGCACTGGAGTTTACCGAAATCTGATCCTTCTTTTCCTGGTTGATACCTCCAATAGGTCTTCTCAAAGGTTTTACAGGGCAATCTTTTAGAAAATGTCCAGGTTTGCCACAGTAAAGGCACAATTGTTGTTGACGCCTTTGGTCCCTCTCAGCCTGCGAAATGGGTCCTCTGACAATCCCTAACTGCATCGGTTCCGGGCGAGTATCAGGACCAGCTCTTACTGGGTTTTCCTTGGGGCGCACAAAATAGGTTCGATTTTCGGAACGGGAACGATCCACTCTTCGGTCTTGCAGACGCTGGTCTAATTGAATAGTAAGGTCAATAAACTCAGCAATACCATCGGGCGGATTGACTTCCTGAGCCAAAACATCCTTTAATTCACTGCGCAACCCTCTATGAAATAAGGTTGTTCTTTTTTCGTTGGGCCAATTGGACTCTGCCACTAATCTATTGAAAGTTGCCACATAAGCCAACAATTCTTGGTTTCCCTGTCGGAGAGAGAGTAGCTCATGATCTAGGGCCTGACCCTGGGTATGTCGAGCGAAGAATTTTTCCATTTCCTTCTGGAAATCTTGGAGATTCCTCAAGATTGGGTCGTCTCTATTGACTAGGGGAATGGACCAAACCGCAGCATAACCACCCAAGTAAGATAAAATAAAGGCTACCTTGGCCTGATCAGTTGGGAAGATTCCTGGACGACAGAGGAAATGTAACCTACACTGATTCATAAAGACAGCAAAATTCTTGGAATCCCCCAAAAAACGCTCAAGAGGAGCTAAAGGAATGTTTCTGGGAACTATTACTTCGACTGGAGCAAGGGGTGCAGCTGGAATAAGGGCTGATGGATTAGCTGCGGGTAAGGGAACTTGACCAGCCTGTGTTTGTAAGAGTTGGCGTGCCAATTCGTCAGTACGGTCCCTATTAACCACCAACTCCCTGCGCAATGCACTAGTTTCAGAACGGGCGGCATGAACTTCCGCTCTTAACTCCCCCAATAACTGGGCCAACTGATCCACCTCAGGAGTCTCCATGGCGACCAGGCAGAGATTTTCAAAAGGGCGCCTTCGCGTTCTGTAACGCTCACCTGTAACTCTGCGGGGACGCCTTTGAAAAACTCCCTCGAACTTCAGAGAATAACTATTCCTGTAGAAAGGATAACAAGGAAACAACCCTCCTTAATTAGTGTTCCCTAAATAAATCTAACTCTAATAAAAACAAGAAGGGAATTAGTTCAACCAACACCAGAAAAAGCTCACCTTAAATTATTTTTTGTGAGCTCTCCATCCTGCATTCATACAGGGGCGCATGTCCTGAAGAGATGGTGTCGTGTGGATGCAAGGTAATAATTCTTATAGAATGAAAAAGGGCAACTAATGGCATGGGGGAAAAAGACACCCATAATAGCAATGCCTAATATGAAATTTGACTGTGTAAGAAAAGAAAATCAATTCAGATGGTTCCTAATGAGGAAGCAACTAAAAAGTAAGTAACTGTTAATATCAGGCTGGTGAGGCAAATAAACGGTCACAAGAAACCACTCTGTTCTGAGAGAAATCCTCAATACACTAACCTAATAGAAAACAAACTAAAAAGGGTTACCAGCTGTGTGTATAAGTACAGTGTGAAATAAAAGGCCTGCCTCAGCAATGAGAGTAATCACAGGGGGGAATGGAGCGCTAAAACTCGCAAGCTGAGGAAAATGGAATTGCAGAGTGACACGAAACTACCTCAGTCAATGAATGCAACACAGAAGCGCGGTGCGCTATAACTCTGCAGTGTGACACGAAACTACCCCAGTCAATGAATCTAACACACAAGCGCAATGGGTAAATGCACAATAAAAGGAAATGAAAACAAGTCTGTTGCTAATGATTCACTCGCAACAAAGTTCCAACTAAACAATCTGATTAAACATGGGAAAACCCCGAAAAGGTACTTGCGTGAAGAAAAGCAGAACTTCTTACGGACTTCTGAGGAGGGGAACACTGGAAATTAAAACTTGGGGATAGGAAGTGGAAAGGGGAACAGAAACTAACGGGCTATAATCAGACTATGGACGGAGGAGAAATAATCAAGGACAGGACTGAAAAAACTATGAAAAAAGGGGCAGGCTGAAGACTCTGGCTAGAATTCTGTGGAGACCGCAGTGAGCGTCCGTAGTGCAAGGCAGTCAGCAACATGAAGCGCAAGTCTCCTCAGGAAACGAGTACTTGTAACAAAGGTTGCTCAAAGACTAGACCTGCAAGATTAGGTCCTGGTTGGCACCACTAGGCGGCCATTAAGGAAACACAAATTTCACATGTCTTCCTATATGGATCTAAAAGGAAACTAGACCCCCTCCCAATAACAGAGCGATATTAACCCTTAAGGAACCATTGGCTTAATGAGAGAACTGGCTGGGAATCATGACATTTAAAGGCCCTTTATTCATATTCTTTTGGCATACATATTGCTACGAGATAAATGCAACTGGTTATACACTAATACATGGACAAAAATAAACACGTTGGGTATACGTCACCGTTAGTGCAGTTGTAGGAGAAAGCTTCATCTCGGCCACGACAACACTACCCAGTCCCAAAGCAGGTAGGCAGAGAGATTGCACATCAACTAACAGGGTCTAGACCGGAGCGTCCTCCCTCTACGTGAGACTTCAACACCCGGGGTTCCAATTCTCTGTTTCCTCTCGGGGTACCTCTCTTCCTAAGGGGGGACACATCCCTGCCCCTCATACGTTGCTGACTGCCCCGGCCGAAGGACAGACAGCAAGCAAGGGAGGCAAGAGTGGAAAAATCCAGAGAGTAGTGGAAAAACCCAGCTCGTCTCCCGCTCGTTCCCAGCACCCCTTATCAATGTACCTGCATATCTCTGACTCCCCTCTCGGCTCGTCCGAAAGTGAACAATGTAAAACGGTCCTCCATAATAAGCTCATTTGCTTCACACTAAAATATTGCAACTGTTGCATAACTTATGTCTGCCTTCTAACTGAGCTCACAGAAACGTAAACTTTAATTGCGGTTTGGTAGTGAATGTCCAAAATGGCTGCACACCATCACCATGTTGTTTAGCTCGTTTTCGTACACGCACTACAATCCACCCTTTGGACAATCAACTACTATACCCCAATGAAACAAATGAAGGTTTCTGAAACCGACGAAACATCCCAATCAAATTAGGAATACACGAAATACAACAACAAGCAATCAAAATCAAAACAATAACAAAAATACAAACAAAAGCATAGCACAATGCTTCAGGAATCCAGGCAACATTTGGTCCCACCAACTCCTGCCCTTATGTTGAGTCACTTGAGAAATCAGGTCATTCAAATTACCAATATGCTTTTCAATGGAACAGGAATGGACATTCAAATCAAAACAGCACATCCCTTCAACAGCATTGCAACCAAAACTATGCTTCAGAGACAAATAATTGATAGCTGCTCCGTTCTGCAAAATAGCCTTCCTAAAATGTATTCCATCCAAAAGCAGCTCTGTCAAAGCTTGAGAAGTCTCATTAAGCCCCTTAAACACTACGCTAGCTAACCTAATCAAGGATTTATAACCGCCAGCCGCCAACCCCCAAACACCCACCCAAGAAAATGTAAGCGCTAAAACCTCAGGTCCAGACAACAAATGCACAGTAGAATCACAATCCAGCGACATGCCAAAATGATGAACAGAACACATAGCTCGATGAATTGCAGGCTGCAAAGGAAACATCATTAAACCGAGCAACGTCAAAGCACCAGGCCCATCAGAAATATTTGCAGGAATGTAAGTGTAGGTAAAATTACCGCAGGAAAACAGCCAACCTGTCGGAGGTTTAACATGCCTAAAATGGCTGGCAGCTACAACGGTAAATTTACAAAACATAGTAATAGACACATCAGTACATACAACTTTAGTGCACATAAACATTTCTCAAAATCTGTCGCACCCTTCCCATACGTCAAGTTCAATTGCTGACATTTGCCAATGTGTGGAGGATCACAAGTCATCAAGTAGCAAACATCTGCTGGAGCAATGTCATAAGAGACAATACGCGACATGTTCCTCCACATGCGTTCAGTATCAGAACAAAATTTACAGTACTCATAAACAGAAAAAGAAGTTCTCACATTAAAGTCTTGCACCAGAGTATAAATATGCAATACTCTGAAAACATGCCGTAGCACAGATGCCGGCTTCGGTACGGCCACAAGACACGTCGAAATCAAGTTGGAAGCATCATGAACATCAGCCAGGCCAAAGTGAGAAATGTTCAGAACCCGACGACCCAGAAAAACCCACATATTCTCAGGTTGCCTGACAATAGCAGCATAGCGATGCCGCACCAAAGACAGGGATGTCAAGGAAGAGGGTAAAACATCACGCCCATTGTCACAGCGTCTCCTCGACGACACAGTTGAATCTGCATTAGGCAAATTGGTCACCTCAAGGCTGGCAGACGTCATCCAGATCATCAGAGTCAGTCGGACAATGGAGACATTGACCACATCTTCTCGCATGTCCCCGGACCCTCCCAAATGGACTCCGCACAAATCCACAAGAGCACACATTACGAACAGGGTCTGGGGAATTTCTTTTTCCAAAATAAACAAAATATCAGTGAAGTATATCACTCACACAAAAAGCATTTGTCAGAGGGAACATGGCTCCATTTCCTTTTTCCTGGTTCCATTACCAGAACAACTTGATCCTCACCTGCTGCAATCACATCCGCCAGAACCAGCTCACCACTAGGTTTATCACCCCAAACCTTTGCTCCCAGAACCATTTTGTCTGATGAGCCAAAACCTTCATCCCCACATGTAGTTACCACTGTGGGCGGCTCTCCCTTTTTCACTATGGATAACTTTACAGGGACGATAATTAGTTGTGCCACTCGATCCTCTTTATGGATTGGCAGCATTTTGTCTCCACTATTGATTAAAATTACTTTTATTATCTCCTGAGAATCTGCATCCACAATCCGTCCCAGTACCTGGATCCCTCTCAAGGCTAACCCAGATCTAGGGGCAATAATTCCCATGTGTTCTGATGGAATTTACACTACAAATCCTGCCTATCCCCCACTCTGTATAACGCCTACACCAAGCTATTATTTGCAGCCCTGGATGCCCTGGGTGTCATCTATACTAACTTCGCCGATGACACCCAAATCCTCATTCCTCTCACAGGTAACCATGAACAAGACTCCCTCCTGGTCAACCAAATCTACTCACTCATCCAAAACTGGATGGCTAACAACAGCCTTTGTCTCAACGACGACAAAACCGAACTCCTCATACTAGGCTCCTCCAGCAAAATCAACACCCTTGAGCCCGCCTTCAAATCATTCACCATCGATGGAACCATAATCCCCGTTCTTAAACAAGTCAAGACCCTCGGAGTATACCTAGATGCCACACTATCCATGTCTAAACAAGTAAACACATTAGCCTCATCCACTTCCTACACCTCTAAACTCATCTCCCTCAGCCGTAAATTCCTCTCCACCAACAACTGTGTCACTCTAGCCAGAGCACTCATACTGTCTAAGCTAGACTATTGTAATATCCTATTCCTTGGCACTTCCAAAGCCAACATAGCTAAACTTCAACTTATGCAAAACAAAGCCCTCAGAGCAGCTCTAGGCATCAAAAAATCTGAACATATATCCAACACCAGAAGAGACCACCACTGGCTCCCCATACAAGCCAGAATTCTATTTAAAACCCTGAGCATCACCCACAAATGCAGGGCTAACAAAGCGCCCAAATACCTCAACAACACAGTCATGATGAAGCCCCACACCAGACTCCTCAGGTCCAACAAAAACGCACTCCTTGAAACCCCCAGATATAAAAGAGAGAAAGCAGGGGGCAGCAGCTTCAAAACATTGGCCCCCAGACATTGGAATGCGCTACCTACCCACATTATGAATGAAACCTCATTCCCCAAATTCAAAAGCCTCTTGAAGACCTGGCTCTTCAATAAGTTCTAACTGAACCAGTGCACTAATCCTCTCCAATCAACTATTTTACTTGATTGCTTTGTATATTACTGTATATTTGATTCCTATTATGGTACATTTTTTGATTGTTATACCTGTACACCACTATGTTCATTCTAAGATTGCATTTTCCATTGTCTGTAACTACGCCGTGATACCCCCGGGTCTGGGCGTATAACAAATGTAATAAAATAAATAAATAAATAAATTCCTGTTTCAATAACACTGATACCTCTTGGTCCAAGTCTGATCTCCTCCATAGCATGCAAGTCCACCCCTGCAGACTCAGGTGTCACTCAATAAGGAGTCAGAGCTCCAGGTAACATTTCCTAGTACATCAAGGTTTCAAATACCCTATTTGGTTTTCTTTGTAAAGCTAGTGTTAACATTTGCATTAATGAAGTTTCACAATTGGCAATTGGTCTGTTATTCAACACTTGCACCGCATCCAAAATGTGATCACGCCACCCTTTCAGGTTACCAGCACCAGTCTTTGGCAACTGTTCTTTCAACAAACCATTCATCCCCTCAATCAATCCCAAAGCCTTGGCGTGATACGGGACATGGAATATCCATTCAACGCCCATCTCCTGACAATAATCCTGAATTAGCTTTCCTTTAACATGTGACCCATTGTCACTTTGAATTTCTAAAGGTACACCATAGTATACTGCCACGTGATCTAACAATTGAATGGTATTCAACTGCATAGCATTTATGCATGATAATACCATCAAGTATCCTGAATACGTGTGTACAATCGTACACGCATATTGACATCCTCTGCTAATTGGCATCAGACCGAAGTAATCAATTTTCCAAATTTGTCCAGGTCATTTACCTCTTTTCAATGTGCCCTGAATCACATGTGGGATGGATCTCTGTTTCTGATGCTGGCACACTGGACATTGCAAAATCACTGTTTTCACTACTTTTAAAGGAATACTAATTCCTCGATCTTGTGTCCACCTGATAGTAGCCTTTTCTCCAAGATGGCCACTTTTCTGGTGTGCCCACTTTGCAATCCCTTCCAGATCATCTTCCTCAGACCTTGTGTCCATAGTTGAAATTTTGGCATGTTCATCTGCAACAGAATTGCACAAACGTTCCAATTAGTCTGTCAAGCAATGTGCATCTAGATGATACACAGTCACCTCACTATGCATCAAGATTTCTGTGATATTCTGCCAGTTATTTTCCCCATAACTCTTTTGCATGTATTTTCCATCTATTCTTTTGCCATCTTGGTAGCTAAACAGCTAGCCCATTAGCCACAGACCACGAGTCAGTGTACACATAACATTGATCAGGCGCTTCTTGCTTCAATGCCTGATAAACCGCATACAATTCTGCAAACTGACTACTCTTTCCCTTGCCTGTTGTTGTCAGAATCTTCTCTGTTTTGGGATTGTATGAAACTGCCTACCAGTATCGATCAGTCCCCACATATTTAGCTGAACCATCAGTGAACCACACATGTTCAGGTTGTTAATTCGTCAAATTTCCATAAGGGACTCCCCATTTCACAGGAGACTCACAAATTTCAGTCACATTTGGTGGTTCCAAATCAACTAGTGGAACCACAGCCGCTTGCTCATGTAACTTCGCAATTCCACCCTTCCCAGTTTTGACACGATCTTGAATGTACCATTTCCATTTAATAATACTAGCCTCTTAAGCCTGTCCTATTCTATGTGTTTTAGGAGAGTTCAGTACACACTGCATGATGGGAATTTCTGGTCAGATCAATACATCATGGCCCACAGTCATTTGCTCTATAGGCACAAGAGCCCAATAGCATGCCAACAACTGCTTTTCAAAGGGAGTGTATCTGTCACCAGCCTCGGGTAACTTACGACTCCAAAATCCCAAAGGGACGCGATTCCTGTCCTGTTTTTGCCATACACTCCAATTGGTGTAATTCTCATGTACAGACACGTTCAACTCAACTTCACCTGCTTTTAATGGCCATAAGTCAAGCACTCTTTGAATCGTATCTTTTGCCAGCTGAAAGGCTTTTTCTTGCTCCAGTCCTCACCCCATTCAAAGTCAAATTTCTTTTGTGTCACTTTGTAAAGTGGCACTAGAATTTGCCCCAAATGTGGTATATGTTGTCTCCAGAACCCAAACAACCCTATCAACTGTTGAGCGTGTTTCTTACTCACAGGTGTAGTTTGAATTCAAGAATCTTTTGTTTGGCCTTCAGCACCATTTCACGATACCTATTATGCCACTGAATTCCCAGAAAAATGACAGTCTCTGCTGGACCCTGAGATTTAGTCTCATTAATTTCCCATATTTCTTTTCTCAATCCCTGAATGATTACTTCTAGATGCGTTCACACGCTGTGCTCATCCTTTCCCTGAATTAGTATGTCATCAACATAGTGTGAAATCTGTACATCGGGTTTGCACGGTATCTTATCCAAATGCTCTGCCACCAGCCGGTGACAAACAGTCGGACTGTGCATGTACCCCATGGGCAGAGGTTGAAACGTATACTGCCTCCCATTCGAAGAAAATGCAAATTGCTCTTGACACTCATTAGAAATTGGGACATTGAAGATGGCATTTGTCAAATCTATCAATGCGTACCAAGTGCCTTCACATTTCGGCACATTCTCAATCAAAGTAACAGCATCTGGGACTGTGGGTACTAACGTAGGAGTGTACTTATTCAATCTGCGATAATCCACAGTCATTCTGTATCTTCTGTCTGGCTTCTTAACTGGCCAGACCGGAATGTTCCAAGCCGAAGTTACAGGACGTAACACACCTGCTTCAACATATACCTTACTAGTATCTGATATTTCCTTATGCCCCCCGGGAATGCAATATTGCTTCATCGACACACGTTTTGTGGCCACAGGAACCTGCAATGGGGGCATCTTCAATTTTCTTACAATAACGGGTGTACATATCAATGCACTTACTCCAAACTGATATATTTTACCTCCCAGTCCTAGAGTCAATCCCTCCAGAATATCAAAGCCAATAATATATTCAGGTATGGGAACAATCTACACTTGATATTTACTCCTTTTCAAATAACCAATTTTGATATCAACTTTTGTTTGGACTGCAGGGGTCTCTTTCCCTCCCAGTCCAGTTATGCTAAAAATGTCTACCATTAAGCTGTCATGATGCCTACCCCCGGGCAACCAGACCAGGTCCAGCAACCCCGGAAGCAGGCATCCAGTTGTTTTGAGCAAGCCCAAAAGCCCCTGTTAGGGGCTGTTTGGGTGCGGTCCTGGCGCCTATGGCGCCAGGCTCATATGGAGAGTCATTCCTGGCGCCTATGGCGCCAGGCTCATAGAGTAAACTTACCTGATGCAGACCATGCTGCAAGCTTACCTGGTGCAGACCATGCTGCAGAGCTCCAAGCCAAATGAGGCTTGGAAGGAACTATTTTACCTAGGGACTATTTTTTTACTCGGGTGGGGCTGGGGAAGAATACTCACCTGGGACTACTTTGGGGGCTATTTAAACCACGCCCGAAGAGCAGCACACGCTTGGCGCTATTCTGCATCCAGCAGCGTAACACTCACCGTGTCTGCAAGCCTGCATCCAGTCTTCTGCCACACCCGCCTCGAGTCTGCAGCTCCTAGAAAAAGGGAGGAACAGAAGGAAAAAGGTTAGAATAAGAGCAAACCTTTGATCCTTACCTGGATTCCGGATCCACCGCACCTTCAAACTGGAAGAAAGAAGCATTTACACGCGCCGCCTCGCCTGCTGCAGGGCCGCGCTGAACTCACCGGCCCTCGCAGCACCCTCACGATCCACCGCATCCTTCTGCACGTTCCGCCGCATTCTGGCACCTAAGGGGAACACAAGAACAGCAAAGGTGAGCCCAGGAAATAAAAAGAGGCAATAGTAACTACCCCCATAGACTTACCTGATTACGGCCGGGGGTACTATTCCTCTTCACGGGTCGGCGCAGTCTCCATTGCATCCTCGCCGCACCCCGGCCCCTAAGGGGAACAAAAGGACGACAAGGTGAGACAACGGGACAAATAAGGGGAACTCTTCTCACCGCAATAGACTTACCTAATTTTACCGCTGGAGGTATAATTCCTCGAACTTCATATTTTCTTGCCACACCTGAATAAGGGAACAGGCAGCTTACATTCTGGCCTTATTTTATTGAACTGTGTAGGATAAACCAAATCCTTACCTGAACTTCGTCAGCTACCACGAGGAACTCTTCGCTGGGGTCAAGCTGAAAACTGCAAGGAATCGGACAAGAGTGAAGGTCAAACATCTGAACTCTTACGAACTACATATTTTTCGGAGTCATTATTGTTCTGGAACTCACTGATTCCTTCGAGCCAGTGAAGCAACTGTTTATCAACGCGCCCCTGAGCTCAATGCAGGATGGAGAGCTCATCTTTTCAAACCATCAGAAGGATATTCCTATGGGCCAAGCAAACGAAGCTAGGTGGGCCAGTCCAGTCCGTCATCTCGGCCCTACGCGTCACATTGGTGGAGACCGCAGCTGTCCAGTTCAGATCGACGCCTCTGTGAGAGCCAGGTGAGCGTAACAGAACGTGAAGCCTACCCACAAATTCCCACCCGGGCGTTATGGATACCTCAGAGACTGACCAATTGGTCCAATTACTAGGGGAACTGAGGACTGAAGTGCATTCGGCCTGTCAAGAAACTAATGCTCTTAGGAGAGAACTGATTTTGTCAAAGGAGCGAACTGATGACCTTGCTAGGCAGCTACTGCAAAGCCAGGCTGGACAGGCACCCCTACCTGGTTCCAGGGGTCACCCAGCTCCTGTGTTATCGAGTAACCCTGTGCAAATAAACCTACCAGGAAATATTCCTTTAGCTCCACCCGAACGCTTTGCCGGAGATCCCAAGAGGTTCGCCGTGTTTATAAACCAATGCCGCTTGCACTTTTTATGCAGACCTGGAGCCTTCCCAAACGACCAAGCCAAGGTAGCCTTTGTATTGTCATATCTCAGCGGCAGTGCAGCTGATTGGTCAATTCCACTTGTCACTCAGGATGACCCAATTCTTCGGGATTTTCAGGGCTTTCAAACTAGCATGGAAAGACTATTTGCCCAGCACTCCCAAGGACAGGCCCTGGATAACAAACTTTTGCCCCTACGACAGGGTAACCAGGACCTTCTATCCTACATCGCGACCTTTAATAGGTTGATAGTGGAAACTGGATGGCCTGAGAAAAAACGAATCATGTTATTTCATCAAGGGCTTTGAGGAGAACTCAAGGATGTCTTGGCTCAAGTCGTGAACCCACCTCAAGACTGCGCTGAATATTTGGACTTGGTGGTCCAGTTACATCACAGACTTCAGAACAGAAAGGCTGATTGAGCCAGGTTTGAGAATCGGGTATTGGTCAAAACTCACGCTAACCCCAAAGGAGCAGATGCTTCAGAACCCATGCAAATCGGAGGGGTTAAAGGACCCTTAACCCAGAAGGAAAGAGAAAGGAGACGACAAATGCAATTGTGTCTATATAGTGGAACTTCTGGGCATTTTCTACGGGATTGCCCTGTAAAACCACCCAAGAAGGTGGTAGGAGCTGCTGATAAAAGCCATATGGAGTCAGACTCGGGAAACAACCACGCCCGACAAGCTAGAGGTCCGCTTGCCGAGCTTGAAGAAGGATACTCAGACCTCGCATTTCATCATACCAATGGTCCTCGTAGATCCAGGGCAGCCATCGCGTATGCACGCAGTAAGGGCATACATTGATAGCGGGGCCATAGGAAACTATGTGGACTATGAATTGGCTTCCAGGATGAATCTACCTCTCTGCCGAAAAACTACCTCAGATGTCATCACCACAGTCGATGGAACTGAAATTGCCTCTGGGCCTGTAACTCATTCCACCGCAGAGATGACACTATTGGGTCAGGATGGGCATCGAGAGACTATTGTGTTTGATCTAATCAAAGCCCACAGTTCCAAATAATACTGGGGATACCTTGGTTGGAAACACATAATCCTTGTATTGATTGGCGAGAGAAGAGAATAACCTTCCCGGATTGTGCACAAACCTGTTACCCACAGAAAAATCAAAACGTAGGCCTGGCCACAGTAACCACAGCAGTCATGCAACTACCTCCAGAATACCAGGAATTCCAGGATGTCTTCCAAAAGGAACAGGCAAACACCTTACCTCCTCACAGATCGTACGATTGTCAAATCGACCTCATACACGGTGCACAACCCCCTTGTAGCAGGATCTATGCCCTTACGGAACCTGAGAACCTTCATCTACGACAATATTTAGACCAGTACCTTGCCAATGGCTTTATTCACTCATCCAGGGCCCCTGCATCTTCAGCTTTGTTCTTCGTGCCCAAAAAGGAAGGTGACCTCAGAACGTGCATAGACTACCGCGCATTGAACCAGATAACTGTTAAGAACCGATACCCATTGCCTCTGATCCCTGAACTATTAGACCAAGTGAAGGACGCCTGTATATACACCAAGTTAGATCTCCGGGGGCCATACCATCTGGTACGTGTTAAAGAGGGCGACAAATGGAAGACTGCTTTCCCCACTAAGTATGAGTTATTCGAGTACCAGGTGATGCCTTTCGGGTTGTGCAATGCACCAGCAGCCTTCCAATACTTCATGAACGATGTCTTTCGTGAACTCATTGACGTTTGTGTTGTTGTGTATATCGATGATATTCTAGTATACTCCTCTTCAGAATCTGACCATGTGAAGCACGTTCGAGCAGTCCTTGAGAAATTACGCCAGCACAAACTATACGCAAAACTAGAAAAATGCGTTTTTCATGCCACAGAAGTTGAATTCCTTGGGTTTATCCTGACCCAAAGGGAGTCTGAATGGACTCACTAAAGGTGGACGCAATCCTTAAGTGGCCATCACCAAGTTCAGTTAAGGGAGTACAAAGCATGCTCGGCTTTGCCAATTTCTACCGCAGATTCATCCCAGATTTTTCACGTCGTACATACCATCACAGCACTTTTGCGAAAAAATAAAAGCTTTATATGGACTGAAGGAGCTGAAAAGGCCTTCCAAGAGCTGAAAGCGAAATTCACGTCTGCACCTGTGTTAAAGCACCCACGCCCTGAACTTCCATACATAGTGGAAACTGATGCATCCAGTCTAGCCATGGGAGCTGTCCTGTCTCAAAAGGACCCTGAAACTGGCCAGCTTCACCCAGTAGCATTTTGGTCCAGAAAGTTCTCGGCACCCGAGTTAAACTATGCGTTTACCGACAAGGAGTTATTAGCCATTAAATCCGCCTTCAAGGCTTGGCGGCATTACCTTCTCGGTGCCAGGCATGGTGGTAAGTCAAAATCTCGAATTTCTAAATATCGAAAAATATAATCTCGAATTTATTTTACCGAAAATACAAAATCTCGAAAGACAAAATATCGAAATTATTCAAGTAAACTCGAATTTTCTAACATGGGTAAAAATCTTATTTTTTGACAAGGTAAGTAATAATTACACTTTTTTTTCTTTTATCATCTTAGCAACAACTTTAACTTTAAATTTGATAATATATATTATAAGAAAAGTATTGTAATTTCACAGTATTTAATATATATTTATATTGAATAATATTAACCTACATAAAGTCTATGTTTAACCGAATAATAATTTTAACATGTAATACATCCTTTTTCCTCTTGATGGTGCTATTGCATCAATAATAACAGTTGTATATATATGTAAGTTTGTCGTTGTTTATTTATGTAAATCCACGTTACGTGGTCATACGTAAAACATAAGCGCCATTTTTAAAAGTCATATTCGATCGGTTTCTGCTGCGGTCGCGTCTCCTGGATGCTGTCCTTGGATTTTCGTGGATTTTTTTTTTTTTTAATTTGGATTGGCTTTTTCCCCTGGATTTCCTCCGGTTACATGTACTGTGGATGTCGTATGGATTTCCTAGTTTCGATGGACTTCGCTTCTCCTGGATGCTGTCCCTGGATTTTCGTGGATTTTTTTTTTCTTTAAATTGGATTGGCTTTTTCCACTGGATTTCCTCGGGTTACATGTACTGTGGATGTCGTCCGGATTTCCTGGTTTCGATGGACTTCGCTTCTCCTGCATGCTGTTCCTGGATTTTCGTGGATTTCGTTTGCATTTTTCTTAGGATGGCTTTTTTTCATTGGATGTATTCGAATTGCATGGACTGTGGATTTCTACAGGCTTTCCTGGATTCGGTGAAATATGGGTTTACTTGTGGATTTACTTGCTGTCGCTGGATTCTGGATTATGGCTACAACGTGGTTTTCTATCAGGAATTGCACTGGCTTTTTTGTTTTCATGAGGATTTTCTTGGTTCTTTCAATGGATTTTCTTGGTCATTTTTTCCTGGCTGGCAATTTTGCCTTATTTGTTTTTTTTGGTTTTTTGGGTTTATTTCCATCTGTTTGCCATTCCAGTTCCTGTATTTTTCATCACCAGGATTGTTTTATTCGTCATAAACTTCGCCATGGCACAGAGGACTGCACCTTTATCCGAAACGTGAGTTACATTTTTTAACATTTTAAGTTGAACGCTATAGAATCTAAGAAGGTTTCTTTGTTTTGGGGGTCAAAAGCTTCTATTAATTGTAACAGTTTTCCTTCATAGTCTCTGTATATTTTTCTCGTTTGTGTCTGGTTAGTTAAGGATATGGTTTGTGCCAATTTAAACTGTTGGTGTTGTTCTTCTTCCTGCAAGTCGCGTAGAAAATGCCACAAAGTGGGGTTATTGATGTTAAAATGCTTGTTTAACCTGCTGTGCCATCCCTCCAGGGCGTTATTAGTTCTAGGTGTTTTTTCTAGGGTTGCCTGATAACAATTCCAATAATTTAATGGGTATTTTGGCCGTCTTCTTGTGCCACTTCTTGTTAATTGTCCAATCCATGATTTTTCAAAATAGTCCAATAGATCACTAAATTCTTCCTCATGATTTTTGTAAAATGTACTGTCAATTAAATGTTCATAAAATTCAGTCACATAATCTATTGGTACGAAAGCTAATGCAAATAGTTTTTTAATATTAATCTGGTAGCAACTGTCCTCCGTGTATTGTGTGTTCAGACCTAATTTCTGCATTTTGCGCCATATACTCTGTGTAAAGTGGAAAAAACATCCCTGAATTCGTGTATTTTCGAAAATTGATCTAAAACCGTTGATTTGTGCAGTCTCGTAATCCATGATTATTGTATTTGGGTTCGCCTCAGGGATCGTTTGTTTTATTTTATCAAAGACTATTTTGTACGCCTCTTCAGTCTTTTTCGGCATTAATGTATATTCAAGTGGAATTGTCTTGCCGTTTATTGTTCCATGAATAGTATAAAACTGGTAGAATGGCTGTGGGCATATTTTAAAAGTTGCGTCACTCTGCCACTTTTCACTGTTGGTCAGATGGTGGAAATTACTCGCAGTGGCGAAAATTAATATTTTTTCGCGGTGTAAATCAATTGTTGCTTGGTGAAAAATGTCTCCATTCTTACTTGTTTTAAATACATCAGGAATTGTAATGTCCTCGAAAAGCCTTGGTACAGGTGGCATATTTTCTTTTTGTTTTCTCGCTCTGTTTATTGTCCGTTGCATTAACCTTTCACCTGGTAATTGTGCAGCGATATGGATTGGTAAATTGTCACATACTTTTGACACAACCGAACCACTTGTTTCCCCGATATTATCTTCTGCCTTTCTCTTCAGCTCCGAGAGAGTTTTTTTAATAATTATATTAGATTGGTCCGGTAGATGATTATGTTCATTTTTACTGCGCACATTTGTTCCCTCAGTTATAGCGCGAGCCGGGCATGTATTTCTCTTATATTCGGCGCATTTCCAGTATACACGCTCATTCTTCTCATATTCCTTATGGTAAACGTATCCATTTAGTGTTAGCTGTTGTCCTCCCTTTTGGCTTGTTATAAATTCCATTTCGTATTCTAAAAAAAACGCAAGAAATGTCTTCTGTCACATATGTCTATGGTAAATGTTTTTTTTTTTTACTGTTATTTCACTTCAATGTTTTATAAATATTACCTGGTATTTTGCGAAGTGAACTCAAGCGATTTCCCGCAGTACAGCATCAAATGTCGTCCTGTCAGGTAATGACGGTTTGGCAATATCGTTATGCCAATCTTGGTTCCTGAACAAGGTTCTTTACTCTTGGTTTTCACCTATCATGTTAACCCATGCTACACTCGTGATTCCAATATGTATGTTGACAACACTGTGGGCGGGGGAGGGGGGGGTAGAGTGGGGGTAGCGGGCTGGCCGGTAAGAGGGTGGTCGATAAGGGGGGGTTTGGGGGGGAGGTACCCCCCCCTATCATAAAATGCAACTTTCGTCTTTTTCTTTATTTCTATTTATGCATTTTCGGTTTTTTTTATTCGACATTTAAGTATTCGAGATATTGACCCTTTTAATGACATGTATATATTTTCGATATTTTAAATTTCGATATTTTTTTTTCGAGATTTTGATCGTTCGAGATTTTGTTTTCGGTATTTTGACTATAAACCGCCAGGCATACCATTACTGTGATCACGATCACCGGAACTTACAGTATTTAAAAACAGCCAAGGCCCAATCGTCACGTCAACTCCGATGGGCATTGTTCTTTGCCGAGTTTGATTTCGTGATAACCAATCGACCAGGTTGTAAGAATGGTAAAGCAGACGCCTTATCCCGAATAGGGATGGGAGAGGCAGAAGTGAACCCAGAACCAGTACCGATAATTTCCGAACAAAGGATCCTTGGCATGACTACTCTACAGACACTAGAGGACATTCAGGTAAAGATCCAGCAACTCTTTGATCCTACAGCCCTGCAGGACTGGGTAAAGAAAGGCCCGGACTACTCTGTCACCAATGATTTGCCTTATTACCAAGACCGACTGTTTCTGCCACACAAGGAACTACAAGAGCAAGTCCTTTCCCGTTATCATGATACCCTAATGGAGGGGCACCCAGGTATTGCAAAAACTGAAGCTAAGATTAAAAGACAATTCTGGTGGCCCACCTGGCAAAAGAATATTAAATCATTTGTGATGTCTTGTGGCATTTGCGCCCAAAACAAAAGTCAAAAGAAAAAAACAGCTGGCCTCTTACAACCTTTAGACATTCCGCCTACACCATGGCACACCTTATCGTTAGACTTTATTACTGATCTACCTCCTTGTAATGGGTTTAACACCATTCTAGTTATTGTGGATCTTTTTTCCAAGATGGCCCACTTTATTCCTTTAAAAGGACTACCTTCAGCCTTAATCCTGGCCAAAGAATTCCTCGAAAACATTGTTCGCTTACGTGGATTTCCGTCCGTGTTGGTCTCTGACCGGGGCAGTCAATTTGTTTCACATTTTTGGAAGAAATGTTGTCAATTGGCGCAAGTCGACGTGAGATTATCGACCAGTCACCACCCCCA
Organism: Ambystoma mexicanum; assembly: GCF_040938575.1. Taxonomy (NCBI): domain Eukaryota; kingdom Metazoa; phylum Chordata; class Amphibia; order Caudata; family Ambystomatidae; genus Ambystoma; species Ambystoma mexicanum. Next base: position 612,009,874 of record NC_090936.1, on the reverse strand, counting down.
GACCGATGGTCAAACGGAGAGAACCAACCAGACTCTTGAACAATACCTGCGTTGTATGTTACATCAAACTCAGAGTAATTGGAAGGACATCCTTTGGATCGCCGGATATGCATACAATAATTCAGTACATTCTGGAACTGGACAAAGTCCCTTTTATACCCTATATGGGCACCACCCTCGAACCTCAGACCTTGACTCACCCCAACACTTAGAAATGCCCGCAGTGGACCATCTACACGCTACGATTACACAAGCCTTTAAGCAAGCAACTGCACATTAGAAACAGGCGAAGGAGAAATATAAGAAAGATGCTGATCGGCATAGAAGTGAGACTCCACAGTACCAGATAGGGGACCAAGTATGGTTGGCCACAAAACACATACCTCTCAAAGGAACGCGGACCTTTAACCCTAGGTATTTGGGACCTTACTCTATTAAGGCCATTATCAACCTGCTAATATGCAAATTCATCCCGTCTTTCATGTGTCACTTTTGAAGCCAGTGCAACCAGGGAAGAGACTAACCAAGCCACCAGACCCCGTCCTTATAGACGGGGAACCCGAATTTGAAGTTAAGAATATCCTGGACTCCAAGATGATGAAGTCAAAACGTTTTTATTTAATCGACTGGAAAGGGTACGGACCACAGGAAAGGTCTTGGGAACCCAGTGACCACGTGCATGCACCTCGATTGGTGAAAAGATTCCATCGAAATTTCCCAGACAAACCAAAACCACGGGGAAGAACGACTTTAGGAGGGGCCTTGGGGGGGAGTGCTGTCATGATGCCTACCCCCGGGGAACCAGACCAGGTCCAGCAACCCCGGAAGCAGGCATCAAGTTGTTTTGAGCAAGCCCAAAAGCCCCTGTTAGGGGCTGTTTGGGTGCGGTCCTGGCGCCTATGGCGCCAGGCTCATACGGAGCGTCAGACCTGGTGCCTATGGCGCCAGGCTCATAGAGTAAACTTACCTGATGCAGACCAAGCTGCAAGCTTACCTGGTGCAGACCATGCTGCAGAGCTCCAAGCCAAATGAGGCTTGGAAGGAACTATTTTACCTAGGGACTATTTATTTACTCGGGTGGGGCTGGGGAAGAATACTCACCTGGGACTACTTTGGAGGCTATGTAAACCACGCCCGATGAGCAGCACACGCTTCGTGTTATTCTGCATCCAGCAGCGTAACGCTCACCGTGTCTGAAAGCCTGCATCCAGTCTACTGCCACGCCTGCCTCGAGTCTGCAGCTCCTAGAAAAAGGGAGGAGCAGAAGGAGAAATGTTAGAATAAGAGCAAACCTTCGATCCTTACCTGGATTCCAGATCCACCGCACCTTCAAACTGGAAGAAAGAAGCATTTACGCGCGCCGCCTCGCCTGCTGCAGCGCCGTGCTGAACTCACCGGCCCCCGCAGCACCCTCACAATCCACCGCATCCTTCTGCACGTTCCGCCGCATTCTGGCACCTAAGGGGAACACAAGAACAGCAAAGGTGAGCCCAGGAAATAAACAGAGGCAATAGTAACTACCCCATAGACTTACCTGATTATGGCCGGGGGTACTATTCCTCTTCACGGGTCGGCGCAGTCTCCATTGCATCCTCGCCGCACCCCGGCCCCTAAGGGGAACAAAAGGACGACAAGGTGAGACAACGGGACAAATAAGGGGAACTCTTCTCACCGCAAAAGACTTACCTAATTTTACCGCCGGAGGCATAATTCCCCCAACTTCATATTTTCTCGCCACACCTGAATAAGGGAACAGGCAGCTTACATTCTGGCCTTATTTTATTGAACTGTGTAGGATAAACCGAATGGTTTGCTGCCAATGACCTCTGCCTTAATGCTAGTACGACTGAGATCCTACTCATTGGCACACCCACTCCCTCCTTCCCTGCAGCTCTCTGGCCGGCCTCTCTTGGCCCTCTTCCTGCTCCTACCTGCAAGGCAAAAAACCTCGGGGTCATCTTCGACTCCACACTCTCCTTCTCTCCTCATATATCTGACGTCTCTAAGAAGTCACATTACCAGCTGCACCTCCTCAGAGGTATTCTTCCCTTCCTCTCCTTCCCCCAGAATCTCACTGTCTCCCGAGCCCTGGTTCTCTCGAAGCTGGACTACTGTAACAGCCTCTATCTTAATCTGCCTGCCTCCACTCTCCGCCCTCTGCAACTCATCCAGAACAGAACTGCGAGACTTGTCCTTGGCCTCAAGCCCAGGGACCGTATCTCTCCAGGACTGAAATCTCTACACTGGCTCCCAGTGGCTGCGAGGATTAAGTTCAAAACCCTCTGCATTGTCCACAAGGCCTTCTGGGGCCTGGGGCCTAAATACCTTCAACTCTCTCTTCCTAAATATCTTCCTTCCCGAGCCCTACGCTCATCCGTCTCCAACTCCCTCAGGGTCAGCCGCTTCTCGAAGCAACGAGCTGGGGGTAGATCTCTCTCCGCGGCAGGGGCCTCCCTCTGGAACAGCCTTCCTGCCTCCCTGAAACTTGAGGAGAACCATCTCCGGTTCCGAAAGCACCTCAAAACCTTCCTCTTCACTTCTGCTTTCTCTCTCCCTCTCCCCTGCTAAATTCTTCACCAATACTGCACTGATTCTGCAATCTGGGCCACTCTCACCGACCTCGGTCCTGGGCCCAGTCACTCTTCACTTGCACTGCCTCCCTGGCAACCCCTGCACTGCGGGACTGTCTCTGTATCACTACAGCCCCCCCACCCCCCAGCACTTGTCTGCACTTACCTTGCACTTGCCACCAGCTGGCCCTATTTATTTATTATTTTATTTCTATTCTACTTATTTGTACTGCACTCCCCCCCTCCCCCTTCCCCTTGCACTTTTTCCCTTCCCCCTACCCCTGCACTTGCGCGGTCTGAATGACACCTGGCCTAGTAGGATCGTTGTCTGTCTTCCCCTTGTTCCCCCCTCCCTGCCTCGTCGCGCCTTGAAACACTTGTGTATAGGCGCGTTACAAATGCCATATCATATCATATCATATCCTTACCTGAACTTCGTCAGCTACCACAAGGAACTCTTTGCTGGGGTCAAGCTGCAAACTGCAACGAATCGGACAAGAGTGAAGGTCAGACATGTGAACTCTTACGAACTACATATTTTTCGGAGTAATTATTGTTCTGGAACTCACCGATTCCTTCGAGCCAGTGAAGCAACTGGTTATCAACGCGCCCCTGCGCTCAATGCAGGATGGGGGGCTCATCTTTTCAAACCATCAGAAGGATATTCCTACGGGCCAAGCAAACGAAGCTAGGTGGGCCAGTCCAGTCCGTCATCTCGGCCCTACGCGTCACATTGGTGGAGACCGCAGCTGTCCAGTTCAGATCGACGCCTCTGTGGGAGCCAGCTGAGCGTAACATAAACCTCAAAGAATTACCATGGATAAATGAGGCCTCTGCCCGATATCAACCACAGCTGAAACCTCTTGTGTATTTGCTGATTGCCAAAATAATTTCAACCCTAAATCTGTTTAGACGCATCAGAGTTTAACCACAATCCTATTCGTATTTTGAATGCGTGTATTTTGTCTCTGTCTCCAACACCGCTCTCACCACTTCTCGCAAATCAGCATAGGTCGGCTGATATGGTAGAGCTGTTCCCATGGACTCCTCATCCACCTCCTCTTCAGGTGGCACGGAAGGGGACTTATCCCCCTCTCGTTTATTCACAACCTGCCTTGTCACCTGTTTGTACCGCTCTTTCACTGCTAGCCCACGCTTTTTATATAACTGGTACATTTCCCGGGTTTCAATCCCGTCAATGACTTCTTGTGGTACTCCATCTTTTAATAGCACCAAAAACATCTCTTTTCTCGATACACGAGAATCTCTACTGTCGGATCTCTTTCCAGGAGTCCGCTTATGAGTACGCCCATCTCTCTCCCTCTCATGGGGTCTATCTTCCACTCTCCCATTCCCCAGGTCTGCTAACTGTCTGATAGCATCAACTACTTCATCTGTAAATGTACCTGTCATCTCCACCAGCAAAGTCATGATTACATTTTTATAAGCTGGTGGAGCAGTTGGAATGATTGTATTTCTGCCTGAAACCGATAATGCCACCACCCCAATATGTTCGGGATCATCAATATGGATGGCTTCTTTCATAGCATGCTCCCTGAGTCTTTGTATTGCCTCTCTCAACGTATACCACATCTGTTCATCGCTAGGACAGTCCGATGTAATCAGATACTTGTGATTACATCCTTGAGCCGCTATCTGTAACAAAGACACCTGTGAATCTCTCCCCATGGCACCAGGAGGAGGCCCTGCATGCAATACCTTCTGAAAATGAGTTTCATGAGACAATGGCAGGAACCTTGAAGAATCAGTTGGATCCACCAGAAGGCCTGCCGCACCGCCATCAAATAACCTGACCATCCAAGATAACAGAGAGACTGACCAGCCCTCTGTTTCAATCGATTAATGATCTCTCCAATCTCTTGCTGAGAGTAACCCTCTAATGTTGTCAAATCCACCAGACCACCTCCAGGATTATTCGGATGTGGCCCAGCACGTCTGTGCGTAACCGGTTTAACGGTCACCGCCTTCCTATCAGGCTCCAGTTTAGACGGTATCTCCCTGTCGGAACCACTCTCTAAATTAGTGCTATTAAACACATCCCCGTCCCATTGGCTGGGTCCAAATCAACCCCTGCAGAAGCAATTACTGTTGCCACTTTGCGGGCATTCACTCTAACTCTCCTTTTTCGATATTTTTACTGGGCAACTCTTACAGCAGCTCTTTCGGCCACTGCTTGATATTTATCTGCCTTATCATGATACAATTTCATCTGAAGTTGCTGCATTAGCGCAATCTGTTTCTCAGCAGTCATCTCTTTCTCCAACCTTAAGACATTCGCCTGCAATTCTACATTCTGTTTATGCATCTTTCTGAACGCATGCAACAAAACCCAACCTCTTCTGCCCAAAGCTGAGCACTCCTTTCCCTTCTCTACGAATATCTGTTGCAAGCAAGCCGCCACCTCAGCCAGACTCACCTCTCCTATACTCGTATCCCAGGTCTCACTCACACCTGCACACCATGCCCAAGTCTGTGCAAGTTTGTCATATGGACTCTTTGTCCACCCTGGAATCATCACTTCGGGACATTCTCCACTTGCAGAACTTCCCTTTTTCCTAAATAAGGAACTCATGATTTTGATGGATTGTTTAAGTCCCCTATCAAAACCTCAACAACAGTCAAACAATATTCACAAATTCAAAACAGAAATCAAGAAATTGTGTCCAAGCTTCAGATTAGTTTAGTATTTGGAACTAATTTCATCATAAATACCCTGCTCACAGTGCCACTATGTTTTGCTTTTCAGACTTGTGTAATGACCTCAGCACTTACCCTATTACAAGGACTAAAAGTTATTGGACTCAGGAGGGCAATAATGAACACTTAGACCATTAGTTGGAAAATAATTGTCTCTTTACAGGCTCTTTATTCATATTCTTTTGGCATGCATATGGCTACGAGATAAATGCAACTGGTTATACATAAATGCATGGGCAAAAAGAAACACATTGGGCCTCATTACGAGTTTGGAGGTAGCCATGCTGTTTTTACCGGCATGGCTACCCCCAAACTCGGGTCCGGGTCGGGAAAAATGGGAATTACCGGCCCATTCCAACCTATGCGGGCCCAGTAATTCCCATTCGCGGGACCTGGACCCGGTACGTCCCCATTCCCATTGAGCCCCCATAGGACCGTTGCTACCATCCTGTTCTGCTAGCGGGTGCTACTCTGCACGTCTAGTCTGACCAGGCATACAGAGCAGCCCCGCAAGCAGAACTCGTAATGTGGCGGTAGAGTGATAACGGCACCGGCAGCACTACCAGCGCCATTATCACTCTACCGCCAGAGTCGTAATGAGGCCCATTGGGTATACATCAACATTAGTGCAGATGTAGGAGAAAGCTTCATCTTGACCACAACAACACTACTGAGTCCCAGGGCAGGTAGGCAGAGAGATTGCACATCAACCAACGGGGTCTGGAGCAGAGCGTGCTCCCTCCGAGCGAGACTTCAACACCTGGGACTCCAATTCTCTGTCTCCTCTCTGGATATTTATTTTTATTTATTTAACATTTCCGCAGGCATCGAGGCGCTGCTACAGGAAATGTTTGTTTTTCTTAGTTGCGTAATTGTGGTTTTTTTTTGTCTTAGTTACGTATTTATAACGCGCTTAAACACCCAGAGGTTTCTAAGCGCGGACCCGGGGATCGAACCTGTTGTTGCTTCGTGTCGTCTTGCTTCCAAGACGCGCACGCTGCCGCTGAGCTATCCTCCCGGGACTGGATACCTCTCTTCTTAAGGGGGACAAATCACTGCCCCTCATAAATTGCTGACTGTCCCCAGCTGAAGGACACACAGCAAGCTTGGGAGGCAAGAGTGGAAAAATCCAGACAGTAGTGGAAAAACCCAGCTCGTCTCCCGCACTCTTGTTCCCAGCACCCCTTATCAATGTACCTGCACATCTCTGACTCCCCTCTCTGTTCGTCCTTGAGTGAACAATGCGAAAACTGTCCTCCATAATAAACTCATCTGCTTCACACTAAAATATCGCAACCGTTGCAGAAATTATGTCTGCCTTCTAAATGAGCAGAAACGTAGATTTTCATTGCGGTTTGGAAGTGAATGTCCAAAATGGCCACGCACAGGCGCCATGTTGTTTAGCTCATTTTTGCACACACTACAACCCTGTGGAAGTGGTTCCAATAGCCATGACTGTGTTCTGGCCACCTGGATGACAGATCCTCTGGGACTTATCAGGGAGACACCTTCAGGTTTCCCACATATCCTAACTGTTAACTAAGAACTGTCTATCACTGACAGTGTGGCTATTGCATTTTCTTTTGAACAGTGCAAAATCTTCCTGGATTGACAAAGCATGGTGGCCAGGATTACCATTGGGGCTATTCTGTTTGGAGCGGGAAATCGAAAACACCACCAAAAGAGATTTGCTGCCCTTGGAACTTTTGTAAAGAGGAGATTTGTTGATCGTGGAACTTTTTGTTGATTAAACTTTATTTTGACTTTATAACTACAAGAACTGAATTAAGACATTTTCCTTCCAGGGTTGAACATTTTGTTGAAGTATCTTTAAATCCTGGGGAAGGGAAATCACCCAGGACATTGAAATGTCATTTAAGAAATGTTCATATTATGTTGAATTGCCATACCTTATCTTTATGTGTTTGTTGTTTAGTGTGAGGGCCAGTTATCCTGTGTTAAGAGTATATTCCCTTAGCTTTTAGACCAGGCAGGGAATTCCTCAGAAGTGTAGGGACAGTGAGGCATTTTGATACATTTTCTTTAATAGTAAAATGGCATATTTTGAAAGATTTTCAAACAGTTGTCCGCCTTGCATTATTGACCCCTCACAGGGAGAATTACCCCACGAAACTCAAGGTGCTTCATAACGACAGGTCACACGTTTTTGAAGACACGGCAGCGGCGCATTCGTGCATGGATGCTTTACGATTTGCACAGCTCCCACACAGGGGGAATAATGCTCTGTAACTATTGATGTCAAGCCCCATATGGACCCTTCTATCATATGAGCAACCAAGGGCAAAGTCTGAGCAGCAAAATGCAGGATCGGAACGCTTGTCGTTTCCATAATGCAGTCAGGAGCTTAGTCAGCTGTCTGCATTGCCTGCTGGAACGCCCCAATTGACAATATCTTCTAGATGCCCATTTTAAGGCATCACGCTGCTGTATAATACCTTAGGGAGTGGGGGAAGAAGCGGGAGAGGCAGCTGGGCCTGAGTACAAGACACGTTACTGGGATATTGGTTTGCGGTCGGGGAGAGGGATTTTGGTTAGTTTCTCCATTATGTTCTTTTTCAGTACATCTTTTTTGAAGGTGTGTTTGTTTTATTTGTGTGTTAGTATGTTATCAGGGCTGTATTGGTACACACAGCGCATGCATGCGTATTACGTCAGCAGACAACTGTTTTATTTACATGTTCGGGGTACGCCTCGTCGGTGCACAGTGGCCGCATGCGTGACCTTTGACCGATCCTATTGGGTGCATGGCTAGCCTGGGCGATCCTAGGAGGGGCAGTGGTCGGTCAGTGGGGACCTGTGGGACCCAGAGGAAGCAGGAGGGTGGCAAGGAGTTTGAAAATAATCACTTGGAACTTCAGAGGCCTCAATAGTTATGTTAAGAGACTGCAAGTGAGCACTTATTTAAGAAGGATGGGGGTGCACATTGCACTCCTCCAAGAAACTCACCTCACAGCGGATAGACAGTATGTGATAGCAAAAATGTGGGGTGGGAAATTGTATGGATCCCTGTTTTTAACATATGCTAAAGGTGGTCTTACTTGGATCCCACCGCCCCCTTCAAGGTGCTGGAATCCAAACATGATGAGGAAGGATATACTGTTGCTGGTGCACAGGTTTATAGAAAACAGGGAGGTATGCATTATTAACACATATGCCCCTAATAACACAACCGCAGCCTTTTTTAACTCCCTCTTCTCCAGGGTGGCCGCGTACAGGGGGGCTGCATACATTTTGGGGGGATTTTAATTGCACACTTAACCCCCTTCTGGACATGTCTGGCGATAAATAATGGAAGCCGTCCCTGCCTTGCCAGAGCTTTAAGCTCTTTGCTGCAAATCGTAGACTTAGTGGACGTTTGGAAGAGTTTACACGGCATTACCCATGGCTATTCGCATTATGCAGAACCGCAGGGAGCATATACCCACATTAATTATATTTTCGCCGGGGGAGACATATTAGGGGAGTTCACTGCCATTGAATACAAGGCCGGGGTCCTCTCTGATCATGTCCCACTGATAGCGACATTGCAGAAGTCCTAACCCAGACCGCCAAACCCAACTTGGAAACTAAGGGCTGAAGCCTTACAGGATGGCGAGTTGAGGGATTACCTCAATGACAAGATGGAGGGATATGTTGACACCAAAACAGGCAGTGTAGAGAAAATCAGCACTTTATAGGTGGCCTTTAAGATTGTAGTGAGGAGGGAGACTATTGGCAAGATGGGTGGACTCATGAAAGAAATACTGGAGGATATTTCGGGGACAGAAGTAGCGATTCAAAAAGCAGAACGTGGGATGATGGGGGCAGAGGAGGAGGCTGTGGACCTAACAGCTCTCCGTCAGAGGTGCCTGGTGGAATGGGATTGGTTGGGCAGATTTGATTAAATATACACAGAGCCTCCATGCAGAAGGAGACAAGCCGAGCAGACTGCTTGCGTGGTTTTGCCACTGGGAAGAGCCATGGGAGATGATTTGCGCCATCCAGGATGAGGAAGACAAAATAGTGAAGACCTAGCATGAGATTAATGAAGTATTTTCTAGATGCTTTAAGAATCTGTACTCGGCAGGGTCGGATGGGAGTGAGGTTGACATTGTAGAGGCCTTGGCTCAGATTGCATTGCCCAGGCTAGACAGGGTGCAGGAAGAATCGTTTGACGCCCTGTACACCCACAGGAAATCAGGTCAGTGATAAGTTCCCTGTCGTCTGGAAGACCCCGGGACCAGACGGTCTGCCTGGGGAATTCTATAAGACATACACCGAGACATTGGCTCCCAGGCTTCTAGCGATGTTCGAAGAGACATATGAAGTGGGACAGCTGTCTCATAGCCTGAGAGAGGCCATAATTGTGCCTGCACTTAAACCAGACAAGTCCCCATTGAGCTGTGGCTCTTATAAGCCCCTCTCTATGGGTAATCAGGACCATATGTTCCTCACGGCCCTATTAGCAAACAGACTGAAAGGTGTGCTTGGAGAACTGATACACACTGATCAAACACGTTATGTGCTGGGCAGGAACACCTTGTGAAATCTGCGCAGACTCCAGATGACAGACTGCGCTGTGGCCTCGGTCAAGGTATTTGATTCTGTGAGGTGGGACTGGCTACACACGAGACCTTGTGACAATTCAGCATAGGAACAGTATTTCTGATGTGGGTTCAGATTGTTTATACTAAACCACAATCAAGGGTAAGGATGGGGAAGCAGAAATCTGAGGTATGGGAACTGCACAAGGGCACCAAGCAGAGTTGACCGCTGTCCCCAATGTTGTTTATTCTTGCTAGAACTGTTTGCTGCATTCTTAACACAGACTATGCTGAGGCGGGTACAGTGACCAATGGGGTTAGACACTTGATATCTATGTATGTGTATGATGTACTCCTTTATGTTAACACCTCTTAGGTAAACCTTCCATACATCTTGGATATATTAGACCATTTTGCAGAGCTCTCTGGCATCCATATAAGCCGTGCTATGTCCTGCTTGTTCCCGTTGGTGGGCCTCACTTGCTTGAACCTGAATCAGCTGCCCAATTCGCGTTTGAAATGGAACACAGACACCTTCAGATATTTGGGAGTTACTGTCTGGCACGACTCTGTATCTATGCACACCAAGTGGGCACTAGATAACGTTATTAAGTCCATAAAGCCCTGGAGGAGGCTTCCCTTGTCTGTGGCAGGCAGGGATGCCCTTCTTAAAATGGTAGTGTTGCCATGCCTGTTATACTATTTTGTCAATATAACCCACATCCTACCTGAGAGGTTCTTCAGCAGTCTGGAGTCAGATGCAAGATCATTCCTATGGGGAGGGAGACAGAACAGAATAGAACTGATTACATTGTATTGGGATTACAGAATCCGACTGCCCCCACTTTAAGTTATACAACCTCACAGGACAACTGCAATTTGCAGTCAGTTGGTTGGCAGACAAAATGTCATTTGACATGACTCTTCTGCATCCGTCGCTTAAGCAGTAATTTCTGAAGTAGGTGCGGTGAGTTGAGGAAGACTGACTCCAGCGTCAGCCCTAGCTTCTCGTGTTAGGCAGGAAGGTTTGGCACAGAGCATGGAAATTGATGGGAATCTTGGACCCCTACTCCCCGAATATCCCATTGGTGGGGCTAGCTGGGAAAGGCTGTGAATCCGTAACACAGATCAGGCGGCACTGGGAGAGCAAGGGATAGTCACATTGCAAGACTTGCGGCTATAGGGGAGATTAATGGACGTTGCCATGCTGACGCAAATCTCTGACATACACAATGGCCAGTTTCTGATGAACATGGTGTGAGGTCAGCAGATTTTCAGGGAGAGATTGAAATTGACCAGGTACTAGAGACTATGTATGCAGTGGTGGAGGGGGCTCATGCGGTTTCCAGATTAAATTAACTGTTTTCGACTAAACTCAGAGAATCGGTTCTAGTGGTACAATCAAAATGGGAGGCAGACCTGGGTAAGACACTCACTGATGCGGAATGGGCAATAGCACAGTGTCATGCCCCGGGTTCCCATAGACGGACACCAGGGCAATCCCTGCAGTTCTTGGAGGCTGCCCTGGCGCCTTTCCCAGCATCGGCTTGGCCACAGGCGTAGACAAACTACAGTTCCCCGCAGGCTCGGGATAACCTAGTCACGTGGTGCGTCCTCAACGTGCCTTCTGCACTTCCCAGTGGCATGGCTTTTAACACAGCTGACAGCCCCGGTTCGGTGATCCTTAACTGTTACTGTTTTGGGTCCCGGAAAGTTGCATCTCTTGTTTCTTCCGGTTTCCAGTATTTTTGTGGCCACTGAACTCAGGACTGTTTTCACAGACTCTGCTCCTGGCTTATCCTTTTTGGCTTCTGACTTCTGGTTCCCTCTTACTGCCTCCCCCTGGCTACTCGACCCTTGGCAATGTCCCTCGGCTATTCTCCTGTCTGATCCTCCATTTCCGACTTCTCATTCCCAGTTCCCACATCTCCACTTTCCATTCTGCTACAGTGTCAGCGTTACCTTTCAACGCTGGGCACTGCTCCGACAACCACCCCTGCCTTTCATATACTGAGAGCTTTTCTGCCTTTACCTTCCACACATCACCGGTGTTGTTTAAGGACGCTTTGCTGCATATCCACACGGATTCTCTCATCACAAGCACCAACAGATCTGAACACTGTTTTCTTTATGGACGCTCTGCTGCTTTTCACTCCCACTCCTAGTGACCTGTTGGACACTCTGCAGTGATTGAACACAGGTTACTACTTTGGATTATTTGCTGGATCTTTTTGGGACGCTCTGCTGCCTTCTTGCTGCATGTACACTTTCTTCAGGATTTCAGGATTCCCTTAGCTTGCGCCCTTGTGCTGTTTGGGTCAGGGTTCACTGTGACAGACACTCCTCTTGGGACTTGGTTCTTCTGGTACTATACTCCGTCAACTGTGGTGAACTACCTTTTGGCTACAAATAGGTTTCCGGCTTATCCGCACTACATAGCAGGTAAGAGTGGGGTTGATGAGGGTGGTGTGGCTGGGACCTCTTGTTTACTATTGGTACTTATTGAATCCATTGTATGTTCTTTTTTCCTTAGCTCTGTTGCTGCTCCTGCCTTTTCACTCAAGCCCCTCAGGTATGCTACTAACCTGAAGGCTGCACTCTTGGGGGGGAAAGTCTTTTTGTCATCGGTGTTCCAGACCCCGGACACCCTCTGAGTGACCTGTCTTCCAGGGTCTGTGGTTCCTCCCCAAAGCTCTCGGTACGTGACATACTGTTATACACTAAAAAAGTCTCCAGGTACTCCAGATCCGAGCTCACCCAACTGTATATTCCACATAGAGCCTTCCTGACCCCCCACAGGACATAATTGTTCCGCAGATCAGGAGAATTGAACTGCCTCAGATGTGCACACAATGTCGCTGATTTGCTACACATGTTTTGGGACTGCCCGGTCATTGGACGGTTCTGGCAGGCGATAGCAGATAAGGTGGTTAGGTAGGGGATTCAGCTGCACACGTGGCCCCCAGAGGCTTGTTTGCTGGGATTATACCCAAGAGGGGGAAACACACGGTATATCTCACTAGGATGAAAGACCTTATCTGTGTATTAGCTAAATAGAGAAGAGTAATGGCTTGGAAGTTGGCTGAGGGTCCTACAATCGAAGCTTAGTGGGCCGGTTTGGAATGTTGGACGATGGCTGAATCAGCTGTATTGCATAGAGCGGTGTGTATTGAAACGAGAGAGGTGATTACGGACGTAGTGGTTTGGGACGTATTGGTGCAGACAATGTCACCCCCCCCTCTGACGGGAGACCCCCGTGAGTGAGCCTGCGGTAGAGGCATCCTGGATATGGGTTGATACATGTCATGGATGGTGGAGGGTTTCTCAGAACAGTAGGAGTCGCAATGAAGCACCCACAGGCTCAATGGGACTGTAAACATGCATGTGAGAGCAACTCTGCACTAGCTTGTCTGGGTACTGCCTTAGGTACAGTGAGAAACCTGAGGACATCCTCACATTTTCTTCCCTTGGATCCTCGGCTCACGTGGCCAGGGCACGGCCATCGTCTTTGGATACAGATCCTGGGGGTAGACAAGTGCGGGTGGATCACCTGAGTAGGGGATCCTTGGGGAGTAGAACGAGAATACCCAAGGGTGAGACGCAGTATTCTATACCTCTTTTCCGATATCCATCACCCTGCTCGTCTTCAGACTTTGCAGAACACTATCCTTTTCCTGACAGTAATATACCACACCTACCTATTATACCTATAAGACACTACAACTCCCACAATCGCTATTTCTCACTTGCTTGTCTAAGTACTGAGACGAAGAAGAAACAACATAGAGGAGGAAAGATTACCCATACAAACCAATGTACCATGGGTTCCTATGGGCAGGCTCCATTTTGTCCCACTAATAAAGTCAGGCAGAGTCAAGAAATCTAGCACAACCAGAGACACCTCACTTCACTTAACTCTGGCTGGGAGTATAAAGGCAGCAGTCAGAAAAAGCATTTTGAGCGAGCTGAAAGACCCCAGAAGCAGGAAGGAGCAGAGAGAGCTATGTGTCCAGAAGAGAACAGAGGGGCGAGGCGTTGACCCATTGCCTGTGTGGGGCTACAGCACAGCTGAGAAACCGTGTCTCCAAGGGCCAAAGAAGGCAGACTGCAGCCTGCTGGCTGTGTCCACTGCAATACTTGTTTCAGGTGGTGAGACCCTGACCTCAACCTAGAAATCCCGGGGAGTTGACCACCAGCGCCATGCTATCCGGGGGAGTCTCATGACCAGAGGAGAGGGGAACCCGGTAAGCCTTTGTGTGGCTGCAATGGGAGAAGGAGGCATACGTTTAATGAAAGATGAACTGCATTCTAGGACTTGGGGAAACAGCAAGATTTAAAAAGCCAGAAGAGAGAAGTGCCCAAGAGGAACAGCATGCTGGGACTTGCAGTACGAGAAAACAGCTAAGAAAGCAAGGTAAACCCGAAGGTGTCACACCCACTAGTCGCCGGGGATCTGTCATCCAGGTAGCCAGGATACGGCCATTGCTTTTGGATCCAGTTCCTGGGGGTGGACCAGTGTGCGAGGATCACCTGGGTGAGGGGCCTTTGGGGAGTGGAAGTGGGACACCGGATGGTGAGAGCCGTTATCCCCTTCCCTGTAACACCTTTCCCCATCCTACCAGGTAGGATATTTAGGAACTCTATCCCCCTGGCCCCCTTTTACAACACAAATACTTTCACACGACAGCCCGCTACGGGAGAAAACGGACTAACGCCCGAGCAGTATACCTGACATGTCCCAATACAATGATCAGGCAATTATTGATCATCACACACATCTGACATTCATTAAGCTTTCCCACATGGATAAAAGGCGGAACACGAGAGCACACTCTGAGCGAAGGCAAAGCACACAAGGAAACAGCATTTTCGAGACGGCAGCTGAACGAGAGAAGAAATATGGCAATACAGAAGGGGATCACAAGGAGAGAAGTTTCCTTGAACTTTTCGACAAGAAAACGTTACTTTCCAGAGACTTTGAGAAAAGAAATCGTAAGACCAGGAAACCAGGCCGAAAAATCCTGCATTGTGTGTCGGAGATACCCGGGGCCTTCCTGTGTCATTAATCAAGGCGGGGAGAAGCACCAGTCGCCATGGTCCCGTCCTTGGCTCCAAGAAGAAAGCAACGTCAGTGAAATCAATGCAGCCAGTAGGTTGGGGAGACCGATACAAGACCTGTCTGTATTGAAGGTAAGGTTGCAAGCAGTAACATTATATGGCGAGTGCTGTAACGAACATTGTTAAAACGCGTGTGATAAGAGACACAAGTAAAGTTGAACTGCTGATGAGTGAATGAACTTTAAAAGCAAGATACAATACCTTTGACAGAGCAGTCCGGCACCACATGGTTGCTCAGTCGAAGGTCTCTGTTAGGTATCCAGCTGAGAAGTGGCAAAAGCGAAAGTCAGGAAAAGGACATCAAGAAGAGAACGAGCAATTGTGAATCCAAGTGGTCCAGCAACTGGTCAAGCAAAATCCTGCACACACGCGAAAGCCTTCGATTTTGATGAAGTAGAGAAAGTTTAGGAAAGTAGTTACATTTGGTCCGAGCCCGGCTGAGGGAGCCCAATTGAAGGTAATTGTGATAAAGTGGGTCTGAGCCCGGTGGAGGGGGACCCGGGGTGAAAAGTAAATCATTCGAGAAGTTGTACATGTGAAATCCTAAGAAGAAAGGAACTTTAATGTTTGTCGTGTTGCACCAGGCCCTCTGAAATAAGAGACTTTGAATGGTAAAGAGACTTTGGCACAGGAGGTCCTGATGTTTAGGTTTTGAACTGCATCCTCGTGCTAGAGAAGCCAGAGAGTGTGCTAAGCTCGAGTGTGCCGCCTTGTCCCGTGCTGAAAATGTGGGGAAGGGAAGACAATGGCCTGAATATCCTGACATACCATTTCTTGAACACTTTTCTTTTGCATAACATTGTTTCCCACACTATTTGTATTTAGAAGTAAGGATTGGCAACAAGTTTATTAGTACAGGCCCTTTTATTTTGACAGACTTGACGAGGACTGCATTATTATTATTTGATGGTTGTAGCTTGCTCCCATCTTTAGATTTAGAATTAGAAAGAGTTTTTCAAACCCAATTGAAGTTCAATAAACACCCTTGAACTGTGGTCACATGTGTCTATCTTACTGTTTGATACCATGCCTTCCTTACATATGGTCTCATCAGTGGGATGCGACTCAATTGAGACAAATTGGGGAACCCTAAAATTCCCAAAGCTTAGTCATAGAGCCTCAGATCCCTCTTTCGCCACAAAAGAATCCATAGGCTTTTGCTATCTGTAGCAGCAGAGAAGCTACCAACCCTCCAGGGAAAAGAGGAATGGTTCCCACATACTGAGTGCTAACTCTTGAACCGTTCCCACAGTGATCAATGTATGCAGCAAAAGATATTAAACTCTTGCCTGTTCCTTGGATGGCTCTAGCTGGTATTCATCTATCCCGTTCTCTGCCGTGTGTAGACAAACCCAGAAAGCCTCTCCATTTCCCCAATGATATAGAGGAACCCTAGGAGGTGCTCCCGGAGCCAAGCTCGAGTTGTGAGGAAAACCCTGGTAGGGGAAAAAACCTTGTGATTTAATCCTTCCTGGGCATAGTAGTTGCTGCCAATTTTCAGTAGTCCAGCGATAGCAAGAGAGTACAACTCAGTTAGGAAGTGTCCAGATAAGAGTAAGCAAGTCCAAATCGAGCAGAAAATATTTGCGGGAAAGCTGACACAGGAGGAGTCAGTGAGTCCAATGGAAGGATTGGAACTGCAGAGTATCTGAAATCCCAAACCGGGCACACAAAATAATAGAAGGCTTGTTATACGCTGAATGAGAGCCTCGGAATGTACCCGCTGAGGAACTGCGATAAGGAGGAGCTGCACATAAAGCAGTAGCTCTGAATGCATGGCAGAACGCTGCAAGTACAGCGTCGCGGGGGAGAATGGAATCCAATTCCCCTCTCGACGAGCCGCGGTAGCAAGGCAGAAATAGATAAAGGAACAAGGCGAACCACGGCAGGTAGAACACGGCGCCTGCAGTAAAAGCAGACAGAGCACATAGTAGGAGAAGTTGGTTTGCTCCTGGTTATCTTGCTTCAAATTTCGGGATAAATAATCCTTCTAACACGGTAGTTAGTGCGATACAGGTTCGCTTTTATTAATGGTATTTGGAGCGGTTCTTCTCAATACAATGGTGAGTGTCTAGAACACTGTTCTGGCATTTGTGCACTAGCTCGGTCAGCCGACACGTGTTTCGACCCGGAGGGTCTTTCTCAAGGCTGAACAATATTCAAGAGTGCAAGGTGATGTGTGATAAATTACATTTTGTGACAAGCATGTTTAATTACATTGATTTAACGTGGTGGGTGATATGAGGTGGTGGTTACAGATTAAAAGCATTACATGATTGTACATTCCATTCATGGTTGGATTAGTATAACAGTTGGAACAAGAAAAAAGAAAAAGGGGGAGAGAGAACAGAGAGAGGTTATCAAGAGGGGCAGGAGGGGGCGAGTGGTAGGAAAAGATGGTGGAGAGGAGGGTGATCCTCTTACCATGTAAGCAATGCTGCGATCCCCAAGTGGGGTCCTTGTCGTGTTTGTAGTGGCTGTCCTTAGGACAGTCTGGCTCTTGTTGGGCCCTGAAAATAATTCATAGGGAAATTAGTGGTTTGAAGATGAACGGTGGATGGCTGTAAAAATTGCAGTTTTGGAGAGCCTAGTGAGAGCCCCTAGCAGACTCCCGTGCCGTGGTGGCTGATAAGTAGCTGGGAGTAATAAACGGGCTGTGCCCAAAAAGGCCGTTCCCTGTTGGAATGGGCGTGTGGTCCGTGCGTTGGAGGCAGGAAACCCCCCCCCCTGGGTGAGCTGGGGGGAGAAGTAGTGCTTACCTGTATACGAGTGATTCTCGTGCTGGGTTGCTCCCTGCGGCTTCTGTGGGGAATGGAGTGCCGCCATGATTAAGTACTCGCGCATGCGCCAACCAGCCGATGTTTGACTGGCGGCGCATGTGCGAGTGTGTAGTGTCCCTGTGGACGCAACCGCGCATGTGCGAATATGTAGTGTCCCTGTGGACGCAATCGCGCATGCGCGAGTGTGACGTGTCCCTGTGGACGCAATCGCGCATGTGCACGAATTGGTGTATGTCTGAACAGTGGCTGGTGCCTGATAAAAAAGGGGGTGCCTGTTGGGACAAGGGGCCCTGTGAGAGTATTTGGGGTGGGGATAGAACTCTGGGAGTGTGCAATGCTAAGTTGCTATTTACTAAAATAAAAGGGAGATCCTCATTGTGTTTGTGGGTGTGCCTCTTGTGAGTATCAGAGGGCACACTGGCTGGAGTTGCCCATGTGGGGCCAAGGTTAGTGGAGGGGTCCCGGCAAGGGGGAGGTTTCCTGCCTCCAACGCACGGACCACATGCCCATTCCAACAGCGTTTTTGGGCACAGCCTGTTTATTACTCCCAGCTACTTATCAGCTACTTGTCAGCCACCACGGCACGGGAGTCTGCTAGGGGCTCTCACTAGGCTCTCCAAAACTGCAATTTTTACAGCCATCCACCGTTTATCTTCAAACCACTAATTTCCCTATGAATTATTTTCAGGGCCCAACAAGAGCCAGACTGCCCTAAGGACAGCCACTACAAACACGACAAGGACCCCACTTGGGGATCGCAGCATTGCTTACATGGTAAGAGGATCACCCTCCTCTCCACCATCTTTTCCTACCACTCGCCCCCTCCTGCCCCTCTTGCTAACCTCTCTCTGTTCTCTCTCCTCCTTTTTCTTTTTTCTTGTTCCAACTGTTATACTAATCCAACCATGAATGGAATGTACAATCATGTAATGCTTTTAATCTGTAACCACCACCTCACATCACCCACCACGTTAAATCAATGTAATTAAACATGCTTGTCGCAAAATGTCATTTATCACACATCACCTTGCACTCTTGAATATTGTTCAGCCTTGAGAAAGACCCTCCGGGTCGAAACACGTGTCGGCTGACCGAGCTAGTGCACAAATGCCAGAACAGTGTTCTAGACACTCACCATTGTATTGAGAAGAACCGCTCAAAATACCATTAATAAAAGCGAACCTGTATCGCACTAACTACCGTGTTAGAAGGATTATTTATCCCGAAATTTGAAGCAAGATAACCAGGAGCAAACCAACTTCTCCTACGCACCAAATTGGGGTCCAGGATAAACCCCTCCCACTCCTGTGATCTTGCGACACCAGAACAGTCCTCCAACCCAAATAGGAGTGGCGCTCAGCTCGGGCAGGTTCCAATTCTAGAGCCAACCCAGACCCTCCATTCAACACTAGGGAACCAGCCTTGCTCAAGCACCTGGATTTTTCCAAATAACTAACGCACACAAGTGAACAGCCAAGGAATGGCAGAATACATGATGTCAAGGAATGAGGACATCAGAGCACTTTTTGCCCCACGAGGATCCACAGACAACGCTTTTCGAGACTCAAATCTACAAGAAGACCTCAAACATAAGTTTATGAGACTAGAGAAATTGTCTAAGAAAGAAATCAACAAATTCTGGGAAAAAACAACAATGCAGGAATATGCGGAACAAAAGAAAATACCGAGAGGTCTCAGGATACTCATCTTCCCGGACTTTGATGACCCACTCGACTCAGATCTAGCAGATGAATGGGAACAAAATCTCATAACAGGCTCACTAAGAATGATAGAGCTGTTGATTGAACACGCCAAAAGAAAACATGAAAGGGTTGTGATCCTACTAGAAGAGCTGAAAAAGGAAATAGAGATATACGATGCCCCTAAAGCAACCAAGGAGAAAAATTACAAAACCATGTATAGAATCCTCAAAACCCATCAAGACGAAGTCAAAATGAGAAAACTGCACAAATTCTTCAGAGATGACAAAGATTATAGGGAAGACAGGGTTTTCACCTACCAACCCAAATATGACCAGAACCAACAGCAACAGAAGTTCAAAGAAAGCACCCCCAATAGCTCGGGGGCGAGTTCTGAAATTGATAGTGAACAGGAAGAATCATCAGATTTACTGGAAAAAGCAACAGAAAAACAACCAGTTAAGCGTTCTTTTTTAGACCAAATCAAGCTACACAAGAAGGCAAGTCGCCTGAAACCACAACCCAACAAAAAATCGGTATCCTTCGCAACACCATTGACAAATACAAGAACCCCTCAAGAAGAAGAAGAGGAGGAAGAACAGACAGAGGACGCAAGAGACCTGGAAGAGGAAATCGAACAAAGACCAACAAGGTCGCAATCACAGAAAACTGTGGGACAGAAACACAACAAAATCTAATCATGAATTTGTCACGCAGGGAACTAACAAATTTGGAAATAAGAGTACTCAACAAGGGACTCTCCTTCTCACCATCAAGCAAGAACAACTTTGTAGATATACAAATAGATCTATTCAAATTTACAAGACGCCTTAAACTTACTAAATTCTTTGCCACCAAAACAACGGTGTACAAACCGCCAGAAACGATACCAGAACCCAGCTTGCTTACCATCAGAGACGTTGAAGACATCCACCTCCTGAGCACACTTGCAGAGAACAACAAGAGCAAACAAGAATGTATGCAAGAACTGGGGATTCACAATGTAGCCATGGCAATCCCTGAATTTAAAAATAAATCAAAATTGAATCCAAAACTCTTTGCAGAGAACTACATAGACACCTTCCATCAAGCAGTGATCAATGACCTTCATAGATTGGAAGACCAACGAACCAGAAGTACTAATAACTGTCATGATGCCTACCTCTAAGGAGCCAGGCCGGGCCCAGCAACCCCAGAGGCAGACATCATTTTCCCCAGGGAAGTCTCCGCGGGCCCAAGTCGGGGCCCTTTGGACTCAGTCCTGGTGCCTTAGGCGCCAGGCTCATAGAAGAGGATATGTGTTTAAGTGCTTGGGTGCACACTTACCTGATGCAGACCTTGCTGCTTCATCCAGGCCCTCTTGAGGCCTGAATGGGACTACTTAACCTGTAGGACTACTTCACCACCCGGGTGTGGTCGGGGAAGGATACATACCTGATTGGTGGAAGGATACATACCAGGAACATCTTCCAAGGCTATTTAAACCCCACCCGAACAGCCACACATGCTTCGCGTTGTTCTGCACCTAGCAGCTGGACGCTCACCGTGTCAGCTCCTGCATCCTGACTTCAGCCACGCCTGCCAGCACCCTGGAACACCTGCAAGGGGAGAAAGGAAGAGAATAGGAGAAGAAAAGCCCTTACCTGCTAAATCTGCATCCCTGAGTCATTTCTCCAACGGCCCTGAAAAGGAAGACATCATTTTAAAGGCATTTCGTTTCGATGGCTGCAGCGCTGCATTTTACTCACCTTTGCAAGGCGCTTCCATCTTCAGCAGCGATCTTCCGGATTCAGCTACGCCCCGGCGCCTAGAGGAAAAAAGACAAGAACAAAGGTGAGAGGGAGAAAAGGAATAAGGAAAGCTCAGTTTCCTTTTAAGTCTTACCTGTTGGATTATTCCCACTGCATTTCGGGTCCTGCCGCTTCCTGGCATCTCCGGACCCCGGCCCCTATGGGGAAAAAAGACAAAGACATTGAATGAGCGAATGCAAAGACATTACCTGAGCGCTCATCCAGAACTGTTTCACTTCGGGTCGGCGCCATATCTCCGGCACTCCGAACCCCGGCCCCTAAGGGGAAAAAGACATAAGCATTAGCGCTTGCTGCAATTAGACAACGAACATTATTATTAAGCTTGACCTTTTGAACAGAACTTTTACAGCGCCTTACCTGAACAGTCAAGCTTACCTGAACTCCCATCAATCCTCAATCCAGTGAAGTAACTGGGTTTCAACGCGCCCCTGCATCAGAAGCAGGATGGAGAGCTCATCCTTCCAAACCCTAAGGTGAGGCTTCACGGGGAATCGTGGAAGAGGTATTGTGGAGGGTTGGAAGGGAGTGGGAGGCTTGAGCATTGTTCCACAGTTGGTAATACTCCCTTTTCACGTACAGGAGGGTATCCAACGAGCCAGGGAAGCCAGAATAGAGGGGCCCTTCCTGTCCCATCTTCAGAGTTCTGCGCCTTCGACGCCGCGCCTCCGTGGGAACCAGGTGAGCGTTACAGAACGCGAAGCCTTACCACAATTTCCCACCTGGGCGCTATGGAGACTTCCGAGACAGATCAGCTGGCCCATCTTTTAGAGGAATTACGGGCAGAGTGCACTCAGCCCGCCAGGAGACTAATGCTCTCAGAAGGGAACTAATCCTATCCAAGGAAAGAACTGATGATCTGGCCAAAAGGTTATTGCAGGGCCAGGCAGAGCACACTCCTTTACCTGTTTCCGGAGATATTTCTACAACAATGGGTTCGAATAACCCGGTACAAATCAATCTACCTGGACACATGCCTTTGGCCCCGCCGGAACGTTTTGCGGGGGATCCCAAGAAATATGCCGTTTTTATGAACCAATGCCGTTTACACTTTTTATGCAGGCCCGGGGCCTTCCCCAACGACCAGACCAAAGTAGCCTTTGTACTATCTTACCTCAGTGGCTGTGCTGCCGATTGGTCTATTCCATTGGTAAATCAGGATGATCCCATTCTCCGGGATTTCCAGGGCTTCCAGGCCAGCATGGAAAGATTGTTCGCTCGACACTCGCAGGGACAGGCCCTTAACAACGAACTGCTATCCTTACGACAAGGTAATCAGGATCTTTTGTCCTATATCGCCACCTTTAATAGACTAGTTGTGGAAACCGGATGGCCTGAAAACAAAAGGATCACATTGTTTAATCGAGGCCTGCGCGGAGAGCTTAAAGATGTTATAGCTCAGATAGTAGATCCACCCCAGGCCTGCGCAGACTACATAGACTTAGTGGTTCAACTTGATCACAGACTTCAAAATAGAAAAGCAGATCGGCTCAAGTATGAAACCAGAGTACCTATCAAGACCCACGTTAACTCCAAGAGTACTGACGTTTCCGAACCTATGCAAATTGGCAGTGTTAAAGGACCATTAACGCAGAAGGAACGAGAGAGAAGGCGACAAATGCAACTTTGTCTGTATTGCGGAACTTCCGGTCACTTTCTTCAAAGTTGTCCAGTTAAACCACCCAAGAAGGTGGTTGGAGCCACTGATAACGAGTTATTGACACCTGGTTCGGGAAACGACCAAGCCCGACAAGCGTAGGGGTCCGCTTGCCGAGCTTGAAAACAAACTCTTTGACCTCGCATTTTGTCATGCCAATGGTGCTTGTGAACCCAAAACAGCCTCAGCAGTTGCATGCTATAAAAGCATACATAGACAGTGGAGCTATTGGAAATTACATAGACCGTGAATTGGCTTCCAGGATTAAGCTTCCTCTCCGCCCGAAAGTAACCCAAGATGTAATTACTACAGTTGATGGAACCGAAATAGCCTCAGGGCCTGTAACGCATTCCACAGTTGAAATCACTCTGGTGGGTCAGGACGGACATCGGGAAGCAATCGTGTTTGATGTGATCAAGGCCCCACAATTTCAAGTACTTCTTGGAATCCCTTGGTTAGAAACACATAATCCGAGAATAGACTGGCGAGCAAAGAAGATAACTTTTCCTGATTGTGAACCAACCTGTTACCCAAGGAATCCAGCTATGGGTCTAGCCTCTGTAACTTCCACCCCTGTACAGCTACCATCTGAATACCAAGAATTCCAAGACGTTTTTCAGAAAGAGCAGGCTAACACCTTACCTCCCCATCGATCTTACGATTGCCAAATCGACTTGGTACCCAATGCACAACTACCTTGTAGTAGGATTTATGCTCTTACTGAACCTGAGAACCTGCATTTGCGCCAGTATTTGGATCAATACCTGGCCAATGGTTTCATTCGCCCATCAAAGTCACCAGTCTCTTCCGCTTTGTTCTTCGTACCTAAAAAGGAAGGAGACCTTAGGGCCTGTATTGACTACCGCGCCCTAAATCAGATAACGATTAAGAATCGTTACCCTTTGCCCCTGATACCTGAGCTTATCGACCAAGTAAAAGATGCTCGTGTGTACACCAAGCTAGATCTCCGAGGAGCTTACCGCCTGGTACGTATAAAAGAGGGAGACGAGTGGAAGACTGCATTCCGCACCAAATTTGGGCTCTTCGAATATCAAGTAATGCCCTTCGGTTTGTGCAACGCACCTGCCGCCTTTCAGTACTTCATGAATGATGTTCTTCGGGAACTTATCGATGTTTGTGTCATCGTTTCTATTGACGACATCCTGGTGTATTCCTCCTCAGAATCTGATCACAGAAACCATGTTAGGGCAGTTCTTGAGAAATTGCGCCAGCACAAATTATTTGCCAAGCTCGAAAAATGTGTTTTTCATACCACAGAAGTGGAGTTTCTCGGATTCATCCTGACACCTCAAGGAATCCGAATGGACTCGCGGAAAGTGGACGCCATTCTCAAATGGCCATCTCCTAGCTCTGTGAAGGGAGTGCAAAGCATGCTTGGCTTTGCCAATTTCTATCGAAGGTTCATCCCGGAATTGTCTCGAACTGTTCAACCCATCACAGCTCTCCTAAAGAAAAACAAACGCTTTGAATGGACTCTTGAGGCTGAACAAGCCTTTCAGGACCTGAAAACCAAATTCACCTCTGCACCTGTATTGAAGCACCCGTGCCCAGATCTCCCTTACATCGTGGAAACCGATGCATCCAGTTCGGCCATGGGAGCTGTCCTGTCGCAAAGAGACCCAGAAACTAACCAACTACACCCTGTAGCCTTTTGGTCCAGAAAATTCTCTCCACCTGAACTCAATTACGCAATTACCGACAAAGAACTACTGGCTATTAAATCAGCTTTCAAGGCTTGGCGTCACTATCTTCTCGGTGCAAGACACACCATCACCGTAATTACGGACCACAGAAATTTGCAGTATTTAAAGACGGCCAAAGCTCAATCTTCGCGACAACTCCGATGGGCTTTATTCTTTGCGGAATTTGATTTTGTAATTACCTATCGCCCTGGCTGCAAGAATGGTAAGGCAGATGCCTTATCCCGGATAGGCATGGAAGAACCCAATTCGAGTTTAGAACCTGTGCCAATCATACCGGAACAAAGAATTCTGGGCTTGACTTCATTGCAAACCATTGAGGACATCCAAGCTCAAGTAAAACAGCTTTTTGACTCTTCTGCCTTACTGGAATGGAGTCAAAAGGGTCCTCATTACACCGTTAAGGATGATTTACCCTACTTCCAAGAGCGGTTATTTCTGCCAAGTAAAGAATTGCAGGAACTTGTCATTACCCGTCATCATGAATCATTAATGGAAGGACACCCCGGTATCGCGAAAACAGAAGAAAAGATCAAACGCCACTTCTGGTGGCCTTCTTGGAGAAAAGACATAAAGTCATTTGTGTTGTCTTGCGGAATCTGTGCCCAAAATAAGAGTCAAAAGAAAAGGCCAGCCGGCCTACTTCAACCTTTGGACATTCCACCAGCACCTTGGCACACCTTGTCAATGGACTTTATAACTGACCTGCCTCCTTGTGGTGGTTACAACACGATTCTCGTAATAGTGGATCTATTCTCCAAAATGGCCCATTTTATCCCTTTAAAAGGATTGCCGTCAGCTTCCACCTTGGCCAAGGAATTTATGGAAAATATAGTGCGGTTACATGGTTTCCCTTCCATATTAGTCTCAGATCGTGGAAGTCAATTTATCTCCCACTTTTGGAAGAAATGTTGCCAACTAGCACAAATAGACGTGCGGTTATCCACCAGCCACCACCCCCAGACCGACGGACAAACCGAGAGAACCAATCAGACTCTCGAGCAATATCTGCGGTGCATGTTACACCAATCCGAGTTGAATTGGAAGGACATCCTTTGGATTGCAGAATATGCATACAACAATTCAGTGCATTCTGGAACCGGACAGACTCCTTTTTATACCCTGTATGGTCACCATCCTCGGACCTCTGACCTAGATCCACCTCTGACCCTGGAGATGCCTGCAGTAAATCACCTACATTCCACAATAACCCAAGCCTTCAAAGAAGCTACAACCCACTTACAGCAAGCCAAGAAAAAGTATAAAGAAAATGCTGATTTGCACCGAAGTAAAACTCCTCCTTACCAAGTAGGAGATCAGGTATGGCTAGCAACTAAACATCTACCCCTCAAGGGTCAGCGAACTTTTAATCCCAGATTCATTGGGCCTTACCCCATCAAAGCTATTATCAACCCAGTGGCCTTTAAACTCGATTTACCATCCAACATGCGGATTCATCCCGTTTTTCACGCATCTCTTCTAAAACCAGTACAACCTGGAACCAGACTGTCTGAGCCCCCAGGCCCTGTCCAAATTGATGGAGAATTAGAATTCGAAGTGAAAGACATTTTAGATTCCAAGATAGTTAAGTCGAAACTCTTCTATCTTGTTGATTGGAAAGGATATGGACCTCAGGAAAGATCTTGGGAACCCAGTAACTATGTTCACGCACCACGATTAATTCAAAGATTCCATCGAAGATTCCCGCACAAACCAAAACCCCCGGAGGAAAAGACCTTGGGAGGGGCCTTGAGGGGGGGTACTGTCATGATGCCTACCTCTAAGGAGCCAGGCCGGGCCCAGCAACCCCAGAGGCAGACATCATTTTCCCCAGGGAAGTCTCAGCGGGCCCAAGTCGGGGCCCTTTGGACTCAGTCCTGGCGCCTTAGGCGCCAGGCTCATAGCGGGCCCCAGTCCTGGCGCCTTAGGCGCCAGGCTCATAGAAGAGGATATGTGTTTAAGTGCTTGGGTGCACACTTACCTGATGCAGACCTTGCTGCTTCATCCAGGCCCTCTTGAGGCCTGAATGGGACTACTTAACCTGTAGGACTACTTCACCACCCGGGTGTGGTCGGGGAAGGATACATACCTGATTGGTGGAAGGATACATACCAGGAACTTCGTCCAAGGCTATTTAAACCCCACCCGAACAGCCACACATGCTTCGCGTTGTTCTGCACCTAGCAGCTGGACGCTCACCGTGTCAGCTCCTGCATCCTGACTTCAGCCACGCCTGCCAGCACCCTGGAACACCTGCAAGGGGAGAAAGGAAGAGAATAGGAGAAGAAAAGCCCTTACCTGCTAAATCTGCATCCCGGAGTCATTTCTCCAACGGCCCTGAAAAGGAAGACATCATTTTAAAGGCATTTCGTTTCGATGGCTGCAGCGCTGCATTTTACTCACCTTTGCAAGGCGCTTCCATCTTCAGCAGCGATCTTCCGGATTCAGCTACGCCCCGGCGCCTAGAGGAAAAAAGACAAGAACAAAGGTGAGAGGGAGAAAAGGAATAAGGAAAGCTCAGTTTCCTTTTAAGTCTTACCTGTTGGATTATTCCCACTGCATTTCGGGTCCTGCCGCTTCCTGGCATCTCCGGACCCCGGCCCCTATGGGGAAAAAAGACAAAGACATTGAATGAGCGAATGCAAAGACATTACCTGAGCGCTCATCCAGAACTGTTTCACTTCGGGTCGGCGCCATATCTCCGGCACTCCGAACCCCGGCCCCTAAGGGGAAAAAGACATAAGCATTAGCGCTTGCTGCAATTAGACAACGAACATTATTATTAAGCTTGACCTTTTGAACAGAACTTTTACAGCGCCTTACCTGAACAGTCAAGCTTACCTGAACTCCCATCAATCCTCAATCCAGTGAAGTAACTGGGTTTCAACGCGCCCCTGCATCAGAAGCAGGATGGAAAGCTCATCCTTCCAAACCCTAAGGTGAGGCTTCACGGGGAATCGTGGAAGAGGTATTGTGGAGGGTTGGAAGGGAGTGGGAGGCTTGAGCATTGTTCCACAGTTGGTAATACTCCCTTTTCACGTACAGGAGGGTATCCAACGAGCCAGGGAAGCCAGAATAGAGGGGCCCTTCCTGTCCATTTTCAGAGTTCTGCGCCTTCGACGCCGCGCCTCCGTGGGAACCAGGTGAGCGTTACAATAACAAAGACAATCTAACGAAGGAAGAACAAACCGTACTCAAGAGCCTACGAGAAGAAACTAATATCGTGATCAAGGAATCTGATAAAGGTGGCAACATAGTTATAATGGAAAAAACAGACTACATCAAAATGGCCCTGAACCACCTTGAAACACCAGGCAACTACGAGAAACTGGACAATAATCCTCAAGTCAGGATTCTCAAAGAACACCAAGAACTCCTGATCAAATACCAAACAGCAGGACTCATTACAGACGAGGAATATGACTACCTCAGAACGGATCACCCGGTTATGCCAACCCTCTTCTTCCTGCCGAAAAACCACAAGACCTTTGACACCATTCCAGAAGGAAGACCGATTATGAGTGGAATTGGTGGGATCACTGAAACACTAGCAAGATACATTAACAATGTGATACAACCACTTGTCACCAAGATCCCTACCTACCTCAGGGATACCATCCACACCTTGGAAATACTTTCTAGAATCAAATGGGAACCAAACTTCATAATGGCCACCCTTGATGTCAAGGCCTTGTACACATCAATTAACCATGAACTTGCCATATCAAGTATGGGGTACCTCCTCAAATACGAGTCAGCGTCACACCTTGACCAAGTGGAAATGACCAAATCCTTCCTGAAATTCTCACTCAACAACAACATATTCATTTTCAATGGAGAATACTATAAGCAAACAAAGGGGATCGCTATGGGAGCCAGCTATGCTCCAGCCCTAGCCAACTGCTTCATGCATGCATATGAACAAGAGCATGCAATGAAGGAAATAAAGTACACCAGCATTATTGTCAACTGGGCGCGCTTCATAGATGACATCATCCTGATATGGAAAGGGACTGAAGATGAACTAAACAAATACATGGATTACCTGAATGCTAACAACTATGGCATTGAACTAACTAGCCACATCAGCTCAGAACAAATAGACTACTTGGATCTCAGGATTATGATAAAAGACAACAAAATTACAACCAGAACCTTCCGCAAACCAACGGAAGTGAACTCAACCCTGCATGCACAAAGTTGCCACAGAAAGAGTGTCATACGAAATATCCCGAAAGGAGAATACATCCGGGCAAGAAGGAACTGCAACATAGACAAGTCCTTCACAGAAGAATGTGACCTACTGGACCGAAGATTCAGATGTCGAGGTTATTCCACCGAAAGCCCGACACCGGCAAGAGAACAAGCTATGCACATTGAAAGATCCACATTGCTTTCACCCAAGCCCAGAAGACAAGATTGCAACCCCAAGATTAGATTTGTAACAAGATACAACCAAGACAGTCATGCCCTCCAAAAAATCCTGACCAAGCACTGGGAACTACTCCGCATGGATGAACATATCAAACCTCAATTGGAAACATACCCTAGCATGTCATTCAGTAGGGCACCAATTCTAAGGAACCTACTGAGCCCTTCCTTTCTCTCTGATAAACACATCACGGCACAGGACTGGCTCAGCAAGCAAACACCTATTGGCTTCACAAAATGCGGAACATGCTCAATGTGCAAGTATGCGACTCAAACCAAATGTGCCAAATTCACAGGTTGCCCAATATTCAAAATCACGGAGCACATTAACTGTAAAAGTAAATTTGTGATCTATGCTCTAATTTGCGTATGCAATAAAATATACATTGGCAGCACCATCCGAGAAACTCGCATCAGGATAAGGGAACATATGAACAGTATACATTCACAAGATCCTAAACTACCACTGGCCAATCACTGGCAGAAGAATCACCAGATGGATGACAAAAGCGAGATAAGGTTCATCGGACTGAAAATTGTCCGGCTGGGCCCCAGAGGAGGCGACAGAATCCAAAAACTCAGACGAGAAGAAGCGCGACTAATCTGCCACTTCAGATGTATTAAAAATGGTTTAAACAAAGATCACAACCTCAATGTCTTTATGTAACCTTCTCAATCCCCCCTTTTGCCCCTACTCTGACACACTCCTATGGGCCTATACACCGCCCTCACACCGCCATGGAATGGACCAGGCCTCTGGCCCTAACAACGATTACGACCAGACCTCTCTGCCATCATCATCCTAAGCCACGACGGACGTTCCGGTAGGCAAGATGCTCATGTCACACCTCGCAATGGACCCCCAGCCACTTAGGACCGGACCAGAGCCACCATAGGCTCATAACCAGAACTATGAGGACCAACCATTTCCTACCAACTCAAGGTGTTTCACCACCTTAACTCGGCCCCATCCACTGCAAGACAGACCGCTACCATCTATCTGGGCTTCTCCCAGCACGTCCAACTAGCGTGGACTCCACTTATCAACAACCATACACTTTTTAGGACCCCCCTACGGCCTTTCTCAGCCGGGACCCCTCCACTAACCTTGGCCCCACATGGGCAACTCCAGCCAGTGTGCCCTCTGATACCCACAAGAGGCACACCCACAAACACAATGAGGATCTCCCGTTTATTTTAGTAAATAGCAACTTAGCATTGCACACTCCCAGAGTTCGATCCCCACCCCAAATACTCTCACAGGGCCCCTTGTCCCAACAGGCACCCCCTTTTTATCAGGCACCAGCCACTGTTCAGACATACACCAATTTGTGAACACGCGCGATTGCGTCCACAGGGACACTTCACACTCGCGCATGCGCGATTGCGTCCACAGGGACACTACATACTCGCACACGCGCGGTTGCGTCCACAGGGACACTACACACTTGCACATGCGCCTCCAGTCAAACATCGGCTGGTTGGCGCATGCGCGAGTACTTAATCATGGCGGCACTCCATTCCCCACAGAAGCCGCAGGGAGCAACCCAGCACGAGAATCACTTGTATACAGGTAAGCACTACTTCTCCCCCCAGCTCACCCAGGGGGGGGTTTCCTGCCTCCAACGCACGGACCACAAGCCCATTCCAACAGGGAACGGCGTTTTTGGGCACAGCCAGTTTATTACTCCCAGCTACTTATCAGCCACCACGGCACGGGAGTCTGCTAGGGGCTCTCACTAGGCTCTCCAAAACTGCAATTTTTACAGCCATCCACCGTTTATCTTCAAACCACTAATTTCCCTATGAATTATTTTCAGGGCCCAACAAGAGCCAGACTGCCCTAAGGACAGCCACTACAAACACGACAAGGACCCCACTTGGGGATCGCAGCATTGCTTACATGGTAAGAGGATCACCCTCCTCTCCACCATCTTTTCCTACCACTCGCCCCCTCCTGCCCCTCTTGCTAACCTCTCTCTGTTCTCTCTCCCCCTTTTTCTTTTTTCTTGTTCCAACTGTTATACTAATCCAACCATGAATGGAATGTACAATCATGTAATGCTTTTAATCTGTAACCACCACCTCACATCACCCACCACGTTAAATCAATGTAATTAAACATGCTTATCACAAAATGTCATTTATCACACATCACCTTGCACTCTTGAATATTGTTCAGCCTTGAGAAAGACCCTCCGGGTCGAAACACGTGTCGGCTGACCGAGCTAGTGCACAAATGCCAGA
The DNA here is from genome assembly GCF_040938575.1 of Ambystoma mexicanum. NCBI lineage: Eukaryota > Metazoa > Chordata > Amphibia > Caudata > Ambystomatidae > Ambystoma > Ambystoma mexicanum. Next base: position 611,978,580 of record NC_090936.1, on the reverse strand, counting down.
ACAGTGTTCTAGACACTCACCATTGTATTGAGAAGAACTGCTCCAAATACCATTAATAAAAGCGAACCTGTATCACACTAACTACCGTGTTAGAAGGATTATTTATCCCGAAATTTGAAGCAAGATAACCAGGAGCAAACCAACTTCTCCTACGCACCAAATTGGGGTCCAGGCTAAACCCCAACCCACTCCTGTGATCTTGCGACACCAGAACAGTTCTCCAACCCAAATAGAAGTGGCGCTCAGCATGGGCAGGTTCCAATTCTAGAGCCAACCCAGACCCTCCAGAGCACATAGTAGAATGCACAGAGAGCTAGCAGTGAAAGGCGAGCGAACTCCCAGTAAAAAGTGTAACCCAAGAAGTAAGGAAAGTATCTTACCCAGCGAAATAGGAAAACTAGCGTTCTGCTAAGAAAAGTATCACGTTGCGCCGGTTTCCCACACCAGACTGCTTATATGCTTAATGAAGCAACAGAACCAGTGCCCCTCTAGTGGTACAACGAGAATGTTTTCTGAGTTGATGAATTGAGGACCATAACGCCACCATCTTGGGAAGGTCTATAGTCCGTAAGCCAGTCTTCTGCACCTGCGCTGCCAGAGAGACCACGAAGAGCGGCCATTTCTAACACTTAGTCCTAGTACTATCACAAGTCTCTCCCCGTCTCACCTGTTTTTGTTGAGTACTTGCGACCTTCTGGGATTTCTTCTTTTTTACGGTCGAGGATTTGTATAGACCCGAACGCTGATCTTAGGCGTCCAGCGTGAGGGTAGCGGTTCAGTTTCCAGGAGCGCTCAGAAAGTCCAGGGTAACACCAGGAAGCAAACAAGTTACGCTTGGAGGCACGGAGGACCGTGACTTGAGCGCAGAAGGTTTAGGTTTCCCAGGCGATTGGAGAGGGTAGGAATAGGACGGGGAATCAAGGAGCTGGGAACAAGGAATCAAACGAGAGCCCTGATCGAACTCCGGCAAAGCACGTCCGACTACAGATAGCGGTAGCGTTGAGATGCGCAGAGCCGCGGGGACGTGTCTCTCTTGTAGGATGAGCAGCGTGGAACGCATAGACTGATCCGGAGCGTTCCGTTCCGAGCGGCCATGTTGGAAGGAATACTGCATGCAATCCTCTGCGAGTCAGGGACCAGGAGGACCAGAAAGGACATAGACGACTGTTCATGACAATATGCCTTCTCTGAAATCCAGCTCCTCCGGGTTTGCCCGGATGGATCATATGAAATCGTCGAACCAATCTGGGCACATTCATGTTAGACACTGGTTCCCACGTACGCTCACTGGAAGGGTAACCTTTCCACTCAACCAGATATTGTAGTTGACCTCGTCGATATCTTGAGTCACAAATCCTGGAAACCTTGTATTCCAGTTGATCATTTATAATAACAGGGGTAGATCTAGGAGCTGTTCGGGATGACTGAATGTATGGTTTTAGCAGAGAAGTGTGAAAGTCTGGATGAATCCTTTTCCAAGATTCAGGTAACCGAAGTCGAAAGGCCACTGGGTTGATGATTTCTTGTATGGAAAGGGGACCGTAGTATCTGGGAGCCAGTTTATTAGGGCACAGGTGTCTAGTAAGGAGCTTTGAGGATAACCAAACCTTATCACCTACTGAATAGGGAGGTCCAGGTCCTCTCTTAGAGTCAGCATAACGTTTGACATCTTTTCGGGCCCTTTCTAGGTTTTCTTTAACCTCCTTATGGACTGTGATGAGGTTTTTGATCCAGGAGTCTACTGCAGGTACTGGGGTAGGATGTGGGAGTACGGAGGGTAGGACAGATGGATGGAATCCTTGACTACAGAAGAAGGGACTGGTCTTGATAGCTGAGTGATCTGAATTGTTATAAGCGAACTCAGCCATAGGTATTAGGAGTGACCAATCGTCCTGAACTTTGGTGGCGAAACAACGTAGGTATTGTTCGAGAGTCTGGTTGACACGCTCCGTGGCTCCATTGGTTTGTGGGTGGTAGCCAGAGGATAAGGCACGTTGGATTCCTAGAATATGACACACTTGCTTCCAAAACTGAGATATGTACTGGAGTCCTCGGTCTGAAATGATTTTGGAAGGCAGCCCATGAAGTCGGAATATGTCTTCCAGGAAAATTCCGGCAAGATCCGATGAGGAAGGTAGTTTGGATAAAGGTGTAAAATGAGCTATATGAGTAAACAAGTCAATAGTGACCATGATTGTTGTGTAGCCTCTAGAGGGTGGTAATTCCACGATAAAGTCAGTGGCGATGAATTTCCAGGGTCTTGTTGGTATTGCTGGTTGGAGTAGGAGTCCGTCCCGCTTCTTATTACCATGTTTGTTCTGATTGCAAACGGCGCATGTTTGGACATGGATCCTAATGTCATCCTTCATCTTCGGCCACCAAAACTGTCTTTGTACTAAATGGAGAGTGTTGGTAATTCCCCGATATCTCGAATGTAAGGTATCATGACATAGCCTTGTGATTCTTGGTCTCAGTCCAGGAGTGGGAATAACTAGGCGATTGTCCTTGAATAAATATCTGTCCTTTGCTGTGAGATTCCATCTGTTATTTCTCTTGTGCTCCTTCCAGAGGTCCGAAAGTCGAGTTTGGCCTTGGATATTCTCCAGGAGGGTGAGTGCTTGGGCAACAAAGATTGTGTGGGGAAACATTTTTGGAAAGGTCCGATCCTCAGGGTTTTCATAGTCAGGACGTCTGGAAAGGGCATCAGCAATTATATTCTGTGATCCAGGGACATGATGGATGTGGAACTGATACTGGGCAAAGAAGAAGGCCCAACGGGCCTGACGACTGTTCCTACACTCCAAGGATTGTAGAACTTGAAGATTTCGGTGGTCCGTACGGACCTGGACTGGATGCCTAGCTCCCAGGAGTAGATGTCGCCACTCTGTAAAGGCTTGGCAGATGGCTAATAGCTCCTTTTCCAAGACGGAATAATGAGTCTCACTGGGAGTCAGAGTTCTTGAAAGGTAAGCAGTGGGGTGCTCCAATTTGTCCTCAAATTCCTGTTTTAGGACTGCTCCTATGGCGTAGTTAGAAGCATCCGTCTCCACTAGGAATGGCCGGTTAATGTCGGGTTGAGCTAGGATGGGGGCTTGAGTGAACTCTGTCTTTAATCGTTGGAATCCCTTGTCTTGGGCTGCGGACCAGAGAAATAGGGTATCTTTCTTCACGAGAGAAATAATCGGTTGAACAATTTCAGAAAAGGACGGTATGAACATTCGGTAAAAATTAGCAAGTCTCAGGAAGGATTGAATTTGTTTCACGGAAGTGGGAGCCGGCCAAGATAGTATGGCCTTTACCTTTGAAGGATTATTTCCAATTCCTTCTGGACTAAGGACAAATCCTAGGTAATTAACAGAAGTGACTGAAATAGGCATTTCTCGGGTTTAGCCAGGAGTTTGTTTTCACGTAATCGTTGTAGGACTGCCTTAACATGCTCTTCATGCTTTAGAAGGTCTTTGGAGTAGATCAAGATATCATCCAGGTAGACGATGCCGAAGAGGAATAGCATATCCGAGAACGCCCTATCCATGAAACGTTGAAAAACTGCTGGGGCATTAGCAAGTCCGAAGGGCACGACAAGGTATTCAAAATGGCCGAAGGGGGTTCTAAAGGCTGTTTTCCATTCGTCACCTTATTTTATACGAATGAGATGGTAAGCACCCCTTAAGTCTAATTTAGTAAAGATTGCTGCACCTCTGACTGCTTCTAGGATATCCAAGATGAGGGGTAATGGATAACGGTCCTTGAGAGTACACTGATTTAGACCACGGTAGTCCAAACATGGTCTGAGTTCCTTGGTATCTTTCTTTGGAACGAAGAACAATGAGGCGCCCGCTGGAGATTTGGACGGGCGTATGGTACCATTTTCCAGATTAGTATCCAGGTATTCTCTGAGAGCCCTCTTTTCAGGTTCAGATAATATAAACATTCTGCCGAAAGGAATCACTGCAGAGGGCTCAGTATGGATGGCACAATCCTCTGGTCTGTGAGGAGGTAGAGAGTGAACTATAGCGGTCGAAAAGACATCAGGAAAGGCTTGATAGGCTCTGGGAATCCCGATGATGTTAGAAACGGTGACTGGACTTTGTTGGTTCTCTTGAAAGTCTTCAGAAGGCTTTGGTATGGTATCCAGGGATAGGCAGTGAGCCATACAATATTCAGATCCAAGAAACAGTGAGCCGGCTGCCCAATTGATGTAAGGATTGTGCCTTTGTAGCCAGGGCATTCCGAGAACCATCGGATAATGGGCTGATTTAATGAGGTCAAATTTGATCCTCTCTTGATGGTGATTAATAGAAAGTAGAATCTCTTTAGTCTGAAGGGTAATGGGTCCTGAGGAAAGAGGCCTTCCATCAATGGCCTCTACTGGTTGCATTGTTACTCGGCTTTCATGTGGAATGCTGTGAGCAGTGACCCAATCTTGATCTAGAAATACGCCCATGGCTCCGCAGTCAACTAATGCCAGGATGGGGTAGGATTCTGTCTTGGAAGGCGATAGAAAGGCCTGAAGAACCACAAGGTTATTTTGTCCAGGAGAGTTCAAGGATGGAATTGATGTGGAGCAAACATCTCTCTCCCGACACTGTGCTCCATCTAGGATCGGGAGCTGGCGTTTCCTGAACGCCGTGGAGGAGCAATAGGACATTCTCTCACCAGATGTTTATCAGAGGCGCAATACATGCACAGACCAGTATGGATCCGTCGCATCCTTTCTTGAGGGGTAATGGGTTCATGGAAGGCTCCTAGTTGCATAGGTTCGGGGTCCTGGGTAGAAGGAACAGTAGGCTCTGCTCTAGGAGCATGTTCCGTGCTGGTCTTTTGGAAACTCGCCTTAGACTTCTTTTTCTCTGCTCTTCTTTCTTGGATTCGGAAATCTATCTGTAAGGATAGGTCCATAAGAGCCCGGAAGGAACTTGGGCGGGCCACCCTTGCTAGCTCATCTTTCATTTCTTCGTTCAGCCCCCTTCGGAAGAGAGTAAAACTAGCTTCTGGAGACCAGCCTGCTTCCTTTACAAGTTGTTTGAAATGAGTAACATAGGTGAGCATATCCTGGGACCTTTGTTGAAACTCGAGTAGTCTCTCTTGAGCACTGTACACTTGTTCTGGGCGATCAAACATTTCCTTAAGGGCTCTCACAAAGCCATCATAGTCATCCAAGAGGGGATCGCCTGAATTGACCAGGGGGGTTGCCCAAGTCAATGCATTTCCAGTGAGGTGTGAGATCATAAAACCCACCTTTGCTCTAGTCCACTATTCCTCCCAACAACACATTTTCTTTTGTCGCTGAATCACGTGATAGAACTAACTGCTTTAATGCAGCGTTCTCTGCCTTGAGGTTCTGTACCTCTATTGTTAACTCCTGCATGCCTCGCATGAGGTCTTGAATGGCGGCTTCCATCTCTGTATCTGTATCATTTTTTTAGGCGTCTCAATCTATCAGAAGTCTCTCCCCGTCTCATCTGTTTTTGTTGAGTACTTGCGACCTTCTGGGATTTCTTCTTTTTTACGGTCCGGGATTTGTTTAGACCCGAACGCTGATCTTCGGCGTCCAGCGTGAGGGTAGCGGTTCAGTTTCCAGGAGCGTTCAGAAAGTCCAGGGTAACACCAGGAAGCAAACAAGTTACGCTCGGAGGCACGGAAGACCGTGACTTGAGCGCAGAAGGTTTTCCAGGAGATTGGAGAGGGTAGGAATAGGACGGGGAATCAAGGAGCTGGGAACAAGGAATCAAGCGAGAGCCCCGATCGAACTCCGGTAAAGCACGTCCGACTACAGGTAGCGGTAGCGTTGAGACGCGCAGAGCCGCAGGGACGTGTCTCTCTTGTAGGATGAGCAGCGTGGAACGCATAGACTGATCCGGAGCGTTCTGTTCCGAGCGGCCATGTTGGTAGGAATACTGCATGCAATCCTCTGCGAGTCAGTGACCAGGAGGACCAGAAAGGTGCTAGACGACGGTTCATGACAAATACCCTCTCCTGGGTGCTATATAAAAGATTGGCTCCAAAATCTGTCCTGGCCTGGAAGTTTGGTCTGGATGTCCTAGCGGGCATCATAGATCCCGACTTCAAAGGAGACATAAAGGTTCTCCTATACAGAGCCATGGTGAAATTCCATTTGAGGTATATCATGGGAACAACATTGCACAGGGAATTCTTGAAAGGGCTCTATTTCCCCGTTTTATAGAGGGGTGAACCAGAAGAAACTGGGAGAGATACCTTAGGCTTTGGGGAAGCTGATGAACTATCTATCACTGAGGCAAAGAGAGGAGAAGAACCTACCATCTGTCCCGATCTAGCTTTTGCCCAGCAAAATGATCCAGCCCTTGCTTTCTTACAGGTGATTCCTGAAGGGGAAGGATTAGAAAAGGGAAGTCCCTTTTTCTTCCTAAGGCACAGATTACTGTACGGTAAGAAACCCGCCAGAGAAGGCCTAAGTAAAACACATCGGAAGATCATGCTAGAGATTGCACATTCTCATTTGGCAGGGGGACACTTAAGACAATCTAAGACCCAAGCACACATCAGGGGAAAGTTTTATTGGCCAGGTATACATGCTGATATAAAGAACTTCATTCAGACATGAGAAAAATGTCAGAAGATCAGTACGCATATTCACTTGCCTGCCCCTCTGAACCCTTTACCAATAATAGAAGTCCCTTTCTTTCGAATTGGGATGGATATCATTGGACCATTGGAAACCTCTACACTGGGTAACAAATATGTCCTTGCAATCGTTGATTACGCTATCCGATACCCAGAGGCGTTCCCCATGAGAAACAATACAACCCAACACATTTTAAAACATCTATTATCATATTTTTCCAGAGTTGGTTTCCCCAAGGAAATTCTAATGGATCAGGGATCCAATTTTATGAGCAAACTCATGGTTGAAGTCAAGGAACTGCTCCATATTTCCACCTTAAGAACCTCAGTTTACCAACCCCAAATGTACAGATTGGTAGAAAGATTTAACAAAACACTTAAGATGATCCTAAGAATATTGGTAGACAAGGATGGGAAAGAATGGGATCGCATTATTCCCTGGGGCCTATTTGCAGTAGTAAAGACCCCTCAGGTATCCACCGGATTCTCTCCTTTCTAACTACTTTATGGTAGATAACCAAAAGATGTCCTAGACATGCTCCGGGAGACCTGAGAAGAAAGAGAACAGGCACATACTCCCCTCACACAAACAGCTTCCCGATTGTGAGAGCATATGAAACTTGTTCAAAATCTAGTTTATACTCGCATGAAAAAAGCCCAAGCACAACAAAAGTCCACCTACAACAAGAAGGTAAACTTAAGATCTTTTCAATAGGACAAAAGGTATTAGTCCTCTTACCTACCTCTGAAAATAAACGTGTCTCATAGTTGCATGGGCCATATGAAGTACTAGAGCAAACAGGGACCTGTACCTATAAAATAGCCCAACCTGACAAAAAACAAAAGACCCACCTCTACCATGTAAATCTCTTCAAAGAGTGGAAAGAAAATCCTTCCACAGCCACTGCCTCCATACTGTCTTGTTTGGTACCGGAGGAAATAGGTCATTTTGAATTAATTCCCCAAGAACTAGCTAATCAACAACAAGAAGTCTTAAAAGATTTAGTCACAACATTCCCTGATGTATTCTGCGAGAAACCAGGGAGAGTGCCCAGCACTTATCATTATATCAGAACTACAAAGGAAAAGGTGGTCCATTTGAAAGCATATAGACTCCTGGAAGCCCGCAGACAGATAGTGGTTGAGGAAGTGAACAAAATGCTAAGGGCAAAAATTATCGAACCCTCTTCAAGCCCATGGTCCTCACCTATTGCGTTGGTCACAAAACCTGATCATTCCTGGAGGTTTTGCATAGACTTCCGAAAGGTCAACGCCATTTCTGACTTCGCTTCCTATCCTATGCCGCGCTTCAACAAATTGATTGATAAACTCGGAAATGCAACCTTCCTATCAACCCTCGATTTAACCAAAGGGTACTGGCAGGTCTCAGTACATGGACCTGATAAGGAAAAGACAGCTTTCTCAACGCCGCTGGCACGATTCCAGTTCAAAGTCCTCCCTTTTGGCCTAAACGGGACCCCACCAAATTCAAACAGCTTATGGACAGGATATTAAAGCCCTATTCCGATTTCTGTGGGGCTTATATTGACGATATAGTAATTTTTTGTAAGACAGGGGAAGACCATCTTTTCCATCTCTTTACTATTATGAGAGTCCTCAGAGAAGCCGGCTTAGTTGCCAATCCATCCAAATGTAAGCTGGCCAATCAGCCGTGAAATACCTTGGCTTCTTTGTAGGAAAAGGCAGTGTCCAGCCTCAACGACAAAAAGGGAAAGCTGTCCTAGATACCCCCACGCATAAGACCAAGCAAGACCTCAGATCATTCTTAGGATTAATCGGTTATTGCCGTAGGTTTATCCCTAATTTCCCGGACAGAACAGCTAGGTTGACAGACAAATTAAAGACAGCCGGACCGCAGAAGGTTTATTGGACTGACGAGGATGATGTATGTTACAACAGCTTAAAACAAACCCATGGCCAGAATCTGATCCTAAAGGTACTCGATTTTATGAAAGAGTCTGTACTACAAACTGACACCTCTCTTACAGGGTTTGGAGCAGTTTTGTCACAAGTTTGTGATTGATTAGAACACCCCATCCTATTCACTAGTCGAAAGCTCTTCCCACGTGAAAAAAACAACCCTGTGTTGGAATTAGAAGCCCTTGCCATCAAATGGGCCATCACCTATCTAAGATACTATCTCCTGGGAAGGAAGTTCACACTCGTCACAGATCATTCTCCATTTGTGTGGATAAGCCAACAAAAGGACTCTAAGCGTCGAGTCATGCGATGGTTCCTAGATCTGCAACTATACTGTTTCACTGTGGAGCCCCGAAAAGGTAAAGACCAGGGGAACGTCGATTTCCTTTTTTCGGTTTCCCTGTGAATCAGATGCGGCTACATCGCACAGGGGAAGGGCATGTGAGAAACCAGAAGGTGTCTCACTCACTAGTCCCTGGGGATCTGTCATCCAGGTGGCCAGGACATGCCCATCGCGTTTGGATCCAGTTTGTCGCTCAGCCACAGTGACATATAATTTGAACACTGATTTTTCCTTTTATGCATTTACATTTCCCTCTTCACATTTATTATCTTAGAGTAAGGGCAGGCATTTTTTTGTTTTTTGTTTTTTAGTAGAGGCCACTTTTATTTGACTAAAGACTGACTAGGACTGCATTTTCTTTGATTTGATGGTCGAGACTACTCCCATCTAAGATATAGGGCTACATAGGAGTTTTCCAACCACATCCAAATTGTCAGATAAAGGTTTTGAAAACTTGCAGGCCTTGTGCCTGTCATACGTTTGATACCATGTGTCTCTCACAGTACCTATTAACATTGTTGCCACCACTTCCTTGAGAAACAAGTTGCGGTTTTGTAAGAAGGCTTGGATACTTGCCGTTGTTTTTTTATTTTGGTTAATTGTTTTGGCATTTGGATACATTAAACACAAAGGTTTGGTCTGCACTGCATTGGGGTAATCTGTTGAGACTCGTCTGTATGGGCAAAATCCTGAGGGTGTAGTCACTGATATTCAGTCATTTTTCTTAATTTTGTACAGTAATATAGGGATCCTATTGTGGCCAAAATAGTGGATTGTGTAGACAGTGTCTGAGGTGACAGCTCTTTGTAAAATCCTGGACCTCCTGATGTTAAGTTCTGGGGAGGACTGCATGTATCAGTGGAAGAAGCATTTAGGGGTGGGGAGGAGTAGGTGGGGGGAACATATGGTAAAGAGGTTGTTGATGGGATTCCATTGATGCTGCCCTGATTTGTAAATTAGCATTTATCAGGTTAAATCCACCTAGGAACTCTCTACACTGTCAACCGTATGAACCCTAAAGACTGTGAACTCCTATGAGTGAGTGTAATATAAAAAAAAATGTTTTGTTAAACAATCTTTTCATTTACTAACTATTAGAGATGTGTATGGATAGAATTTGAGAACCGGATTCAAAAAATCTCTTCAATATATTTTAAAAACTGCAATCCGTTCACTATTTAGATAGGAGGGACATCATTGACATTATTTACCCTAACAACTATTAACATTTACTGGTTAAATCCACCCGGGAACTCTAGTCTGTATATCTACAGCAAACTCTTTAAAGCTAGCGCGCAAACGTGCAACATTTTCTAGATATATTTGTAAACACTCTATCAAACCTGACAACTATTAACATTCACTGGTTAAATCCACTAGGGAACTCCAGTCTGTCTATCTACAGTAAACTTGTTAAAGCTAGCGCGCATTCACGCTTTATTTTCATGATATATTTGTAAACAATCTAAGTAACTTAAGGTCTACAGAATTATTATTAGGACAACTATTAACATTTACTGGTTAAATCCACTTGGGAATTCCAGTCTTTCTATCGACAGCACGCATTTGCGCTTCATTTTCTAGATATATTTGTAAACACTCTTATCAGACCTGAGGTTTACAATGTTATATATTAAAAGCCTCAAAGCATATTAGACCACTGTACACCTTGTACGTCCTTGGATTAAATTTCCATAAATCCATAGTTTATACTGATGAAAATCCTTTGCTGACTTTGCAACAGCATCTTTACACATTTCACTAGGATCACCCAATTATGGACACTTGCGCCACCAAAACTAGGCTATTCTTACTAATATGACGTCACTCACGTTAGCAGATCACAAAGAGACTTTTTCTCTCATCTACAACAAACCTAATCCACTGATGTTAGTTTTTTCAACAGTATTCTAACGCCGCATTTAATATTAGACACTATTAGTTTGCGCAAACGCGAACAGTGTTTACCACAGTGACATCATGCATGTAACTATGTGATGATGTAACAAAAAGCAGCCACTATAACTAGCGGCCATCTTGAATTCAGTAACAGCGTTCAGCACGGAGTTTGGAGCTCTTCCTCATTTCTCCATGTAAGTATCTCACTTGGATGCTTTTTTAAACTTGGGAAAGCCTAAATTGAGGATGTCCAAACCTCATGTAGGGACCTTTAGCCTTTGTATGGGCTAATTTTAAACACAGCATTTTATATTTATATTTTTCAGATGTGCATAGCGCAGCTGTGCAATACTTCTAACCAGCGAGCTCTGGAACCTTGGACTACAGGCCCTTATCCTAAGGGTAAGATATAATTTTGCATAATAGATTGATCTACATAAGATATTACAGATGGTATCTCATAGTGGTTTTTCCACACACATTTAGATACACCGTGAAATTGAGGATATCCCTGAGAGAGAGAAAAACTCCACACCACTTCTAAGTCGTATGGACTATTATCAAGGTTAGCATCTATCCTCTTTGATACATCTATTAAAAGTTTAGCATTTTTGTATTTATTTTCTTGCCTTTGAAACGCTAGCATTAAGGACAAACCAAATTTACAGTTGTCAGAACAGTAATACTCATGGCTATGATATAATTTGTGAAAATAATCGAATCTCTGAAATGAACATGTTGGAAGTGTGAAAATGGCATTACTACAGATACCATAAATGTAAATGGTTTGAAAAACTTAGTTTGATGAATTCTACTGGTTAAATCTTTCGAAAGCCTTCGAGTTCCATGAGCTTGATCCTGAAATTTGAATTATTGACCAGTATTTGTATTAAGTAATTTATATCAAGACAGTTGATTGATCCAATTTTTGTTTGAATTTCTTTACAGAAAATAATGATTGTACGCCCCTGATGAAGAGAGTTTCTCGAAACGCGTTGGGCCATATGAACAATACATTTTGTTTGAATTACTGACTGAATTGTGATCTATAAATATCTTGAAATACTACTGAGGAAATCCATTTGTTGATAAGAGTATAACATAACACAACTAAATGTTCTAAATCACCATTGATAGACAATTCTTGTCCTTTGTAGAAGGGACCATTTGTTTTCTTAACAGTTTGGCTTACTACTGAGCCCTAGATAGTGTGCAGGGGACGGGAGTTCCCTAACAGGGAACCTTTGCTCTCATCAGCCAGACACATTCCAGTGGTGCTGTGTGGGGTGGATCTATAGTCTTGTAGTACTTGGTATAATATTTGCTCAAATGGGCTGTTGGTGAGTTGTTTGATCTATAGCGCCCACTTGATGTTTGCCATATATCGCTCAACTATGCCATTGGTTTGAGGCCACAATGGTATGATTTTTCTATGTTTAACCCTTTAAGTGCCAAGGGCGAGGTATCTCGTCCTTGACAGTGCACACGCAGTGCCAAGGACGAGATAGCTCATCCTTTTCGGCACCTTGTTTTGAGCGATCCCTACAAAGCAGGGATCGCTCAAAACTGTAATCCAACCCCCGGGCTATGTGAGGGGGAGGCTGCGTGAGGTACACCCCACCTCCATTTGGGGTGGGGGGGGTTCAGGGCCACCCCCCGTTGTGGTACATCATTCGCTGCCAATTTAGGGTGGCCCTCAGCCTCCCCTAAAAAGCAGCCTGTGAATTTGTATTTTGTTTTTTGTTTACCCTACTTCGCTTGGTGCAGATGGCCACAATAGTGTGGCTATCTGCCCCCAGGGTGCCCAAACCCTAATGCCCCATCTATTGGGGGTCCTGCCCCACCTTTTGGGGTGGCCCTCTCCCCCCTCACCCCAAATGGACGTGGGGTGTACCTCACGCAGCCGTTTGGAGGAGGCCCAGGGAGGCCTGCATGAGGTGTGTCCCCCAGCCTTTGGGGGTGAGGAGGGGGCACCCCAAAAGGTGGGGCAGGACCCCCAATAGATGGGGCAGTAGGGTTTGGGCACCCTGGGGGCAGATAGCCACACTAATGGGCCCATCTGCACCAAGCGAAGTTGGGTAAACAAAAAAAATATACAAAATCACAGGCTGCTTTTTAGGGCGGGCTGAGGGCCACCCTAAATTGGCAGCGAATGATGTACCGCAACGGGGGGTGGCCCTCAACCCCCCCCCCCACCCCAAATGGAGGGCCCCACCTCATGCAACCCTCCCTGGGGGCAGATATCTGCTCCTAGGAAGGGGCATCTGACCCCAGGGAGGGATGCATGAAGTGGGGCCCCCCCTATCTGCCCCCAGGGTGGGTTGCATGAGGTGGGGCACTCCATTTGGGGTGGGGGGGGGGTTGAGGGCCACCCCCCGTTGCTTTACATCATTCTCTGCCAATTTAGGGTGGCCCTCAGCCCCCCCTAAAAAGCAGCCTATGAAGTTGTATTTTGTTTTTTGTTTACCCAACTTCGCTTGGTGCAGATGGCCACATTAGTGTGGCTATCTGCCCCCAGGGTGCCCAAACCCTACTGCCCCATCTATTGGGGGTCCTGCCCCACCTTTTGGGGTGGCCCTCTCCCCCCTCACCCCAAATGGAGGTGGGGTGTACCTCACGCAGCCGTTTGGAGGAGGCCCAGGGAGGCCTGCATGAGGTGCGTCCCCCAGCCTTTGGGGGTGGGGGGGCACCCCAAAAGTTGGGGCAGGACCCCCAATAGATGGGGCAGTAGGGTTTGGGCACCCTGGGGGCAGATAGCCACACTAATGTGCCCATCTGCACCAAGTGAAGTTGGGTAAACAAAAAAAAATATACAAAATCACAGGCTGCTTTTTAGGGGGGGCTGAGGGCCACCCTATATTGGCAGCGAGTGATGTACCGCAACGGGGGGTGGCCCTCAACCCCCCCCACCCCAAATGGAGGGCCCCACCTCATGCAACCCTCCCTGGGGGCAGACATCTGCTCCTAGGAAGGGGCATCTGACCCCAGGGAGGGATGCATGAGGTGGGGCTCCCCCTATCTGCCCCCAGGGAGGGTTGCATGAGGTGGGGCCCTCCATTTGGGGTGGGGGGGGTTGAGGGCCACCCTCCGTTGCGGTACATCATTCGCTGCCAATTTAGGGTGGCCCTCAGCCCCCCCTAAAAAGCAGCCTGTGAATTTGTATTTTGTTTACCCTACTTTGCTTGGTGCAGATGGCCACATTAGTGTGGCTATCTGCCCCCAGGGTGCCCAAACCCTACTGCCCCATCTATTGGGGGTCCTGCCCCACCTTTTGGGGTGGCCCTCTCCCCCCTCACCCCAAATGGAGGTGGGGTGTACCTCACGCAGCCGTTTGGAGGAGGCCCAGGGAGGCCTGCATGAGGTGTGTCCCCCAGCCATTGAGGCTGGGGTGGGGGGGCACCCCAAAAGGTGGGGCAGGACCCCCAATAGATGGGGCAGTAGGGTTTGGGCACCCTGGGGGCAGATAGCCACACTAATGGGCCCATCTGCACCAAGCGAAGTTGGGTAAACAAAAAAATATACAAAATCACAGGCTGCTTTTTAGGGGGGGCTGAGGGCCACCCTAAATTGGCAGCGAATGATGTACCGCAACGGGGGGTGGCCCTCAACCCCCCCACCCCAAATGGAGGGCCCCACCTCATGCAACCCTCCCTGGTGGCAGATATCTGCTCCTAGGAAGGGGCATCTGACCCCAGAGAGGGATGCAAGAGGTGGGGCCCCCCTATCTGTCCCCAGGGTGGGTTGCATGAGGTGGGGCCCTCCATTTGGGGTGGGGGGGTTGAGGGCCACCCCCCGTTGCGGTACATCATTCGCTGCCAATTTAGGGTGGCCCTCAGCCCCCCCTAAAAAGCAGCCTGTGAATTTGTATTTTGTTTTTTGTTTACCCTACTTCGCTTGGTGCAGATGGCCACATTAGTGTGGCTATCTGCCCCCAGGGTGCCCAAACCCTACTGCCCCATCTATTGGGGGTCCTGCCCCACCTTTTGGGGTGCCCCCCCACCCCCAATGGCTGGGGGACACACCTCATGCAGGCCTCCCTGGGCCTCCTCCAAACGGCTGCGTGAGGTACACCCCACCTCTATTTGGGGTGAGGGGGGAGAGGGCCACCCCAAAAGGTGGGGCAGGACCCCCAATAGATGGGGCAGTAGGGTTTGGGCACCCTGGGGGCAGATAGCCACACTAATGTGCCCATCTGCACCAAGCGAAGTTGGGTAAACAAAAAAAAATATACAAAATCACAGGCTGCTTTTTAGGGGGGGCTGAAGGCCACCCTAAATTGGCAGCGAATGATGTACCGCAACGGGGGGTGGCCCTCAACCCCCCCACCCCAAATGGAGGGCCCCACCTCATGCAACCCTCCCTGGGGGAGATATCAGCTGCTAGGAAGGGGCATCTGACCCCAGGGAGGGATGCATGAGGTGGGGCCCCCCCTATCTGCCCCCAGGGTGGGTTGCATGAGGTGGGGCCCTCCATTTGGGGTGGGGGGGGTTCAGGGCCACCCCCCGTTGCGGTACATCATTCGCTGCCAATTTAGGGTGGCCCTCAGCCTCCCCTAAAAAGCAGCCTGTGAATTTGTATTTTGTTTTTTGTTTACCCTACTTCGCTTGGTGCAGATGGCCACAATAGTGTGGCTATCTGCCCCCAGGGTGCCCAAACCCTACTGCCCCATATATTGGGGGTCCTGCCCCACCTTTTGGGGTGGCCCTCTTCCCCCTCACCCCAAATGGAGGTGGGGTGTACCTCACGCAGCCGTTTGGAGGAGGCCCAGGGAGGCCTGCATGAGGTGTGTCCCCCAGCCTTTGGGGGTGGGGGGGCACCCCAAAAGGTGGGGCAGGACCCCCAATAGATGGGGCAGTAGGGTTTGGGCACCCTGGGGGCAGATAGCCACACTAATGTGCCCATCTGCACCAAGCGAAGTTGGGTAAACAAAAAAAAATATACAAAATCACAGGCTGCTTTTTAGGGGGGGCTGAGGGCCACCCTAAATTGGCAGCAAATGATGTACTGCAACGGGGGGTGGCCCTCAACCCCCCCACCCCAAATGGAGGGCCCCACCTCATGCAACCCTCCCTGGGGGCAGATATCTGCTCCTGGGAAGGGGCATCTGACCCCAGGGAGGGATGCATGAGGTGGGGCTCCCCCTATCTGCCCCCAGGGAGGGCTGCATGAGGTGGGGCCCTCCATTTGGGGTGGGGGGGGGTTGAGGGCCACCCTCCGTTGCGGTACATCATTCGCTGCCAATTTAGGGTGGCCCTCAGCCCCCCCTAAAAAGCAGCCTGTGAATTTGTATTTTGTTTTTGTTTACCTTACTTTGCTTGGTGCAGATGGCCACATTAGTGTGGCTATCTGCCCCCAGGGTGCCCAAACCCTACTGCCCCATCTATTGGGGGTCCTGCCCCACCTTTTGGGGTGGCCCTCTCCCCCCTCACCCCAAATGGAGGTGGGGTGTACCTCACGCAGCCGTTTGGAGGAGGCCCAGGGAGGCCTGCATGAGGTGTGTAACCCAGCCATTGAGGGTGGGGTGGGGGGGCACCCCAAAAGGTGGGGCAGGACCCCCAATAGATGGGGCTGTAGGGTTTGGGCACCCTGGGGGCAGATAGCCACACTAATGGGCCCATCTGCACCAAGCGAAGTTGGGTAAACAAAAAGAAATATACAAAATCACAGGCTGCTTTTTAGGGGGGGCTGAGGGCCACCCTAAATTGGCAGAGAATGATGTACCGTAACGGGGGGTGGCCCTCAACCCCCCCCCCCCACCCCAAATGGAGGGCCCCACCTCATGCAACCCTCCCTGGGGGCAGATATCTGCTCCTAGGAAGGGGCATCTGACCCCAGAGAGGGATGCAAGAGGTGGGGCCCCGCCTATCTGTCCCCAGGGTGGGTTGCATGAGGTGGGGCCCTCCATTTGGGGTGGGGGGGGTTGAGGGCCACCCCCCATTGCGGTACATCATTCGCTGCCAATTTAGGGTGGCCCTCAGCCCCCCCTAAAAAGCAGCCTGTGAATTTGTATTTTGTTTTTTGTTTACCCTACTTCGCTTGGTGCAGATGGCCACATTAGTGTGGCTATCTGCCCCCAGGGTGCCCAAACCCTACTGCCCCATCTATTGGGGGTCCTGCCCCACCTTTTGGGGTGGCCCTCTCCCCCCTCACCCCAAATGGAGGTGGGGTGTACCTCACGCAGCCGTTTGGAGGAGGCCCAGGGAGGCCTGCATGAGGTGTGTCCCCCAGCCATTGGGGGTGGGGGGGCACCCCAAAAGGTGGGGCAGGACCCCCAATAGATGGGGCAGAAGGGTTTGGGCACCCTGGGGGCAGATAGCCACACTAATGTGCCCAACTGCACCAAGCGAAGTTGGGTAAACAAAAAAAAATATACAAAATCACAGGCTGCTTTTTAGGGGGGGCTGAGGGCCACCCTAAATTGGCAGCGAATGATGTACTGCAACGGGGGGTGGCCCTCAACCCCCCACCCACCCCAAATGGAGGGCCCCACCTCATGCAACCCTCCCTGGGGGCAGATATCTGCTCCTAGGAAGGGGCATCTGACCCCAGGGAGGGATGCATGAGGTGGGGCTCCCCCTATCTGCCCCCAGGGTGGGTTGCATGAGGTGGGGCCCTCCATTTGGGGTGGGGGGGGTTGAGGGCCACCCCCCATTGCGGTACATCATTCGCTGCCAATTTAGGGTGGCCCTCAGCCCCCCCTAAAAAGCAGCCTGTGAATTTGTATTTTGTTTTTTGTTTACCCTACTTCGCTTGGTGCAGATGGCCACATTAGTGTGGCTATCTGCCCCCAGGGTGCCCAAACCCTACTGCCCCATCTATTGGGGGTCCTGCCCCACCTTTTGGGGTGGCCCTCTCCCCCCTCACCCCAAATGGAGGTGGGGTGTACCTCACGCAGCCGTTTGGAGGAGGCCCAGGGAGGCCTGCATGAGGTGTGTCCCCCAGCCATTGGGGGTGGGGGGGCACCCCAAAAGGTGGGGCAGGACCCCCAATAGATGGGGCAGAAGGGTTTGGGCACCCTGGGGGCAGATAGCCACACTAATGTAGCCATCTGCACCAAGCGAAGTTGGGTAAACAAAAAAAAATATACAAAATCACAGGCTGCTTTTTAGGGGGGGCTGAGGGCCACCCTAAATTGGCAGCGAATGATGTACCGCAACAGGGGGTGGCCCTCAACCCCCCCCCACCCCAAATGGAGGGCCCCACCTCATGCAACCCACCCTGGGGGCAGATAGGAGGGGCCCCACCTCATGCATCCCTCCCTGGGGTCAGATGCCCCTTAGGAGCAGATATCTGCCCCCAGGGAGGCCTGCATGAGGTGTGTCCCCCAGCCATTGGGGGTGGGGGGGCACCCCAAAAGGTGGGGCAGGAGCCCCAATAGATGGGGCAGTAAGGTTTGGGCACTCTGGCGCCAGATTGGCACACCAATGTGCCCCTGTGCACAAAGGGGAGTTGGGTTACCAAAGGAAAAAAGTGAAATTGTTGGAAGGTTTTTTAGGGGGGGCGGTGGGGCACCCCAAAGGGTTGGGAAAGTTTCTAAAGGAATGGGGCGTTAACCCCCCCCTGCCCACAATGGAGTGGGTGCCATGTCATGCAGCCCTCCCTGGGACCAGATATCTGCTCCTAGGAACGGACGCCTGAGCCCAGGGAGGAGTGCAGGACAGCCTCCCCCCTTATCTGCCCCTTGGGAGGGCTACATGAGATGGGCCGCCCCTCAAATTGGGGTGGTGGTGGAGAGGTGCAACCCCCTTCACGTTAGAAAATTCCACATCGGTGTAGGGGGCCCCTCCGCCCCCACAAAAGGGCAGCCTGCCATTTTGAATTGGGTTCTTCGTTTACTATACCTGCCTTGGCCTAGAGGGGCACATTGGTGTGCCAGTCTGGCGCCGGGGTGC
This sequence comes from Ambystoma mexicanum, assembly GCF_040938575.1. Lineage (NCBI taxonomy): Eukaryota > Metazoa > Chordata > Amphibia > Caudata > Ambystomatidae > Ambystoma > Ambystoma mexicanum. The sequence goes on along the minus strand of NC_090936.1, from coordinate 611,959,902 downwards.
CCAAAACGTACAGGCCAATGCAACAGGGGGGGCCAATATGGGTGGTCTGGTATTTGGGTGGGCTGACAGAGATAATATATGTTTTGTTATTCCCTTTACAGGTCTTGAGCAGTTCAAGCTTCTCCCTTGTTATGTACGTATGAAATTTTTCTTATTCCAACATTTTATAGTGGGTGGAGGGCACATTGCTATTGGGATGGGGGTGAACAGGGCCTGTAGTGTTCTGTTGTGAAGGAAGTGGGTGCTCTGGGGAGGTATTGGGGTGGCCAGGAACACACTTGCCCGGGTTGCGGACAAAACGCCCCCCAGTGCAGCTGAACAGTGCTGTTTCCCTGGGAGGGAAGTTTGCCACTTAGCCATCTGTGCAATGTTTTTTTTGTGTGCTGTGGGTTGCCATACACCCATTGGCCTTATGCCAGTTTGCTATCACTGTGCAGTCCAGCCTTCTGTGGAGGTAGATGACTGAGAAGTTTCATGTATGTGATGGAAGGAGCTGAAAAATGTACAGATATATGCCAGACAGTTTGGATGTGTTATTGGTAGGCAAAGCACTGAATGTAATTCTTTTATGTTTCTGTTGCAGTTGCGGCTACTGAAAAGCTTATGCTGACTTATGTAAGTACCACATATATTACTTGGTAATGTGCGGGTGGAGGGTTACTGTGGTAGGAGAAACTGTGGCTGCAGTGTCAGTGGTATGGGTGAGAAAGGGTAGTAGGGCGGTTCGGGGGCCAGTGATGGGAGTGCCTTGCATTGAGGAAGGTGGCTGCTTTGCAGAAGGAAAAATTGGCCGACATAAGTAGCAGCTCCTTTTCAAAATTGTTGCCGGTAGTAATGCAGATGGTCATTTTGTTCTGAGCATGGTACGCATACTTCATACAGAGAACACTACTTTTACTGCAACGATCACCATTTCTGTGGTCCTTTTCCAGCAGTCGTCCCAGTGAGCCCCGCCAGGCTCCCCATCCTTTTGCAGGGGGAAAAGCTGTAACGCAGGGTACCTAGAGGGGCAGGAGGGGTGGGGGGTGAAGTCATTGGCCTTGGGCGTCCATCTCCCAGATGGATATTTTGTCCCTCAAAAGCAGCAGTGGGTGCAGGGTGCCCCGGCACGGTCCCCATCCCGTCCTAGAGGGGAAAGCTGCAGTGCTGGCCAGGCAGAGATGTAGGGTGGTGGTGGTTGATGTGTGTGACCTTGGCTGCTCTCTGCCTTGGTAGTCGAATGGCCCCAAGTTCACCAGTACTTTAGGAGCTGCGCCCCAATTTCTCACAATCAAAGTGTCCAAATTTGCATGCATGTGTAATGAATGGCGCACATTCTGTCAGAGTAACTATATTCGGAGAGGTTACAAAGCACCCTTGCTGCACAGGTCATATCCTCTGTCAGACTAGTCACCCTGCCAAAGTGTAATGGTGTAGCATGTGGAAGTCACCTTACCACCGTGCAGTGCAGGCGGTGGGCCACAGGAGCAGACAACCTTTACTGATTACAATTGCCCCAGCACAACTGTGTTATTGGCACAAGGTGACATACTGTCTTCTTCACCTCTTTCCCACCTCCTTCCCCTAAAACACAAGTGCCAATTACGTAATGACCTACTGTAAATTCACATGAGAGGTGCATGTCCGAATGGGTGAAGTGTGTGTCTGGGATTGTTACAAGAGCCATGTGTTCACGCAATCATTCAGCTAGTTGGTAAACTGTATGTATAGGCATATTCATGGGGGCTCACTTGTTTCCATATCATTGTGACGATGAGGGTTGTGTAGATAATTGCCTACTCTTTCACCCAAAGGGCTGCACGATTTTCCGAGGGCCAACCACATCTGGCTCTCAAAGGGATGCCCTCCTGGGGCATTGGTTTGGGGTTAGGGGGAAGTGCTTTCACCAGCTCAGAGGAGCCATCATCGCTGCCCAAGCAAAAGGAAAGCCCCCCCCCCCCCCTGACCTTATAGTGGTTCACCTGGGAGGAAATGATTTTGCGTCAGTGGGACGGAAGGGGGTACGGGAGCAGCTCATGGCAGACCTTGAATGGATTGCACAGAGGTTTCCAAACACTGTGGTGGCCTGGTCCCAGATGATTCCCAGGATGGATTGGAGAACTCAAGGGAATAGAAGGGCCATCAACCGCTCGGTGTGGAAACTGAATGGCGAGTTCACTAGACTGACAGAGGGCAACACCAGAATACGGACCATTCACCATGGCAATATCAAAGGTGCTGTGATGTTTCACAGAGATGGGGTGCACCTTTCCAAAACAGGCATGGAGCTGTTCATTGGAAACATAATGGATTTTGCCCAGACGCTATTTTAGGGGGGGTTTGCCCAGTGACTGATGGACGCACTGGAAGATGTGAAAAGTGAATAAAAATGGTAGTAAGTATGTTGGCAGTGAGACTTCCACTTTCTAGCAATTGTTTGCATTCATGGCATGTCAAAGCATTCAGTATGTTTCTGCTACTTATTTCTTAGGTACCCATCACTACTTGCTTCAGCCTACATCAATTTGCTTGGCCTTGCAATAATTTTGTCCTTGTGAGCTTTCCCCTTACAATAGACACCCCTATATGAATGAGCAGGTGTTTTTGTCAAAAGTGTGCCAGCAGTTGCCCGGAAGGGCCAGCCGTGTACTTTATTTATCTTCCCTTTCTGCTTCTTCATTGCCTATGGCTTTTCAACTCACCCAATCACTAATACGTTGCATGGTTCCTTCTCACCTCGATTTCCCATCCACAAGCATCCCATGGAGGAGGGCATGGTGCAAAGCATGTTGGCTGTTTCTGAATAGGTAGTGTGGCTGAAATCCTCGTCCCCACGCTTGTATTTCTGTACAGTTTAGCGGAATAGTACATTGTCCATAGATTTTTTGTTCTCTTTCTTTTAGGTGCAGGTGTGTTGTAGCTGTCTACCCACTTGTAGGAAAGCAGTCAGCTGGTCCTTAGCATTTCACGTGAGTGTTTGCAAAGTACTACTCGGTTTATTGTAGCGTGCAGGGAGTACGTCATATTGCAGAGGGCTGCTACAGTTTGTGAGCAAAGTCTGGACCTTTTGGTGTACTTGTGTGGAGTAGGTTTGTGGCACTGAATACCACTTACTGTGCTACGTTCCATACTTTCAGAAGCACACATACTTCTTGTTTCAGTCTTCATCTGGTCTTTGGGCAGTGAAGGGTTCCATAGCGAAGGTACTCATGGCTTCTTGGCGATCAATGTCTGGTGCGGAGGCATTAGCTGCAGTGATGGAGTCTGGCTCAGAGCAAGGCACAGATGTGTACATGCATTCTGAAACAGATAGTGCTTCTGAGGGGCACGAGGGAAGTGATTGGGGAAGTGAGATGGCCATTGACGAAAGTCCCTCCTCCCACTCATCATAGTCATCATCTGATGATGAAGAGGAAGGAAGAGTGCGTCCACCTTTTCGCACACTTCCCACACGCAGGGGACTTGTAAGGGGGGAGGGGACGTGCAAGACGGCCACGCAATGTGGCAGTTCCTGACATGACTCAAGAGTCGCTCTGGGTGCCTGCAGCAATGGCTCAGCCTGTTGTGCCCCCTTTCACTGGTACATTAGGGTGCACAGTGAATACAGAAGGGTTTCAGCCTATTGATTTTTTCAACCTTTTTGTTGATGATGGGTTCATTGCAGATGTGGTTCAGCAAACCAATTTATACGCTGCACAGTTCATGAGGTCTAGGGGTCCCACTCTGAAACCCCACTCCAGAGCACAAGCATGGGTACCCACAAACGATGTTGAAATGAGACAGTTTTGGGGTCTCATTTTGCTCATGGGAATTGGACACAAGCCGTCTGTCGCAATATACTGGTCTACTGTATCACCACTTTATTGCCCGTTTTTTTCAGCTACAATGAGCAGAAATTGCTTTCAAGCACTGCACCGTATGTTGCACTTCAATGACAACTCGGCAGCATTACCCAAAACGGACCCAAACTTTGATAGGCTGTTCAAACTTAAGCCATTTCTGGACCACTTCACTCACCGATTTGCAGAGGTGTATGTTCCTAGCCAGAACATATTCATTGATGAATCGTTGGTGTTGTTCAAAGGTCGCCTTGTATTCAGGCAATATATTCCTAGCAAGAGATCACGATATGGGATTAAATGTACATGTTGTGTGAAAGTACCACTGGGTATGTCAGCAGCATGAGAGTCTACACCGGTAAAGACTCTACCCTAAACCCTCCGGGCTGCCCAGCCCATTTAAGGACAAGTGAGAAGATTGTTTGGGATCTTCTCACACCATGGCTCCACAAGGGACATCATTTGTATGTAGACAATTTCTACACCGGAATTCCACTGTTCAAGGAATTGTTCAATGTGGGCACACTGGCATGCGGTACAATCCGCAGTAACCGCAAAGGCTTCCCCAGACAACTTGTGTGTAAGAAGTTGGCCAAGGGACAATGTATGGCATTGCGGCAGGATGAATTGTTAGCAGTGAAATTCTGCGACAAAAGGGATGTGTACATGCTAAGTACTATTCATGATGAAAGTACTTCAGCTGTCCCTCTGCGCAGGCAGACTCAGCAAGTGTTGAAGCCCAATTGCATTCTGGATTACAACAAGTACATGGGTGGAGTAGACAAAAATGACCAAGTGCTTGAGTCATACCACGCTGAACGCAAGTCGCGTTTCTGGTACAAAAAGTTAGCCACACACATTGTGCATATGGCAACGTACAATGCTTATGTGGTGTACCGTGCAGCTACTCCAGAAAACAAGCTCTCCTTTTTGGATTTTGAATTAGAAATTGTTCAATCTCTGGCTAATGTTCATGTACAAATTCCCTCCTTTCCAGAGGTCGAAGATGTAGCCAGATTGCAAGAGCGACACTTTGGTGATTATGTTCCTCCCACTGCCACGAAGGCACAACCGTACCGAAAATGTAAGGTGTGTACAAAACAAGGAAAGAGGAAGGATACTCGGGTGTACTGTCCCCAATGCCCTTCCCAGCCTGCCCTCTGCTTTCAGCCTTGTTTCCTTTTGTATCATACAAAGGAAAATTATTGGGAGATCGACTGATTTCCGAAAATGCCCATCATTCCTTGAAAGGGACCCTTAGCCACTGAAATCGTGCATGTCTTGTAAAGGAATGGCACTCTTGCACCCTGCCCTGGAGGTGTACCTTCAATGAAAATGCAACAGGATGTCAACTCACTTCACTTGATTTAGCGTGCATTCACGAGCATCGCTAGTCCTGCTTCCTCCACTTGAGGCCTGCCTTGGAAAGGCAACCACAGCCGTAGCTTTCCCTTGAGGCCTGCCAAGAAAATGTACATCAGTCTAGATCCCTCAGCTCAAAGCGTGACTTGCAAAGGAACGCTAATCAGGCTCCTTCCATTGGAGGCGTGCCTACGAAATAGTAATCATTATGAGTCCCTGTACTTGAGTTGTGCCATGCGGGTCTTTCCCCTTTGGCGTGCTTTGGCAAGCAATGATAGTCCTGCTCCCTCCACTTGAGGCCTGCCTGGGAACGAGACATCACCCCCGGTACCTTTCAATTCAGGTCTTCCTCATAAGGAAAAGGCAGTCTAGCTCCCTCTGCGCGTGGTGTGCCTTGCAAAGTAACGCAATGCTTGTTTCTTCCAAAGCAGGCGCATCTTGGAAAGGAATGCCACTCTAGCTCCCTCCACTTGAGGTGTGCCTTGGAGTAGGTGGGGACAGCACTCTGCTTTACTCCCCTTTGGCGTGCTTTGGCAAGCAATGCTAGTCCTGCCCCCTCCACTTGAGGCCTGCCTGGGAAAGAGACATCACCCCCGGTACCTTTCACTTCAGGTCTGCCTCATAAGGAAAAGGCAGTCTAGCTCCCTCTGCGCGTGGTGTGCCTTGCAAAGTAACGCAATGCTTGTTTCTTCCAAAGCAGGCGCATCTTGGAAAGGAATGCCACTCTAGCTCCCTCCACTTGAGGTGTGCCTTGGAGTAGGTGGGGACAGCACTCTGCTTTACTCCCCTTTGGCGTGCTTTGGCAAGCAATGCTAGTCCTGCCCCCTCCACTTGAGGCCTGCCTGGGAAAGAGACATCACCCCCGGTACCTTTCACTTCAGGTCTGCCTCATAAGGAAAAGGCAGTCTAGCTCCCTCTGCGCATGGTGTGCCTTGCAAAGTAACGCAATGCTTGTTTCTTCCAAAGCAGGCGCATCTTGGAAAGGAATGCCACTCTAGCTCCCTCCACTTGAGGTGTGCCTTGGAGTAGGTGGGGACAGCACTCTGCTTTACTCCCCTTTGGCGAGCTTTGGCAAGCAATGCTAGTCCTGCCCCCTCCACTTGAGGCCTGCCTGGGAAAGAGACATCACCCCCGGTACCTTTCACTTCAGGTCTGCCTCATAAGGAAAAGGCAGTCTAGCTCCCTCTACGCGTGGTGTGCCTTGCAAAGTAACGCAATGCTTGTTTCTTCCAAAGTAGGCGCATCTTGGAAAGGAATGCCACTCTAGCTCCCTCCACTTGAGGTGTGCCTTGGAGTAGGTGGGGACAGCACTCTGCTTTACTCCCCTTTGGCGTGCTTTGGCAAGCAATGCTAGTCCTGCCCCCTCCACTTGAGGCCTGCCTGGGAAAGAGACATCACCCCCGGTACCTTTCACTTCAGGTCTGCCTCATAAGGAAAAGGCAGTCTAGCTCCCTCTGCGCGTGGTGTGCCTTGCAAAGTAACGCAATGCTTGTTTCTTCCAAAGCAGGCGCATCTTGGAAAGGAATGCCACTCCACCGCCTCTAGTTGAGGCGGGCCATGGAGAAGAAGGGTGGAGCACTCTGGGTCACTCCCCTATGGGAGTGCAGCTTGCTCCTGTTCGGGATTGCCTTACAAAAAAAAACGTCTGGAAAACCCCATCCGCTTCCGGCGTACTTTGGACAGGAACCCAAATCTGGCTCCTTCCACCTAAGGTTTGGCAAGCAAAGAAAGGCCAGTCCCGCTCCCTCTACTCAAGCCGTGCGTTGTGGAAGACCAGAACACCATTCAGGTTCCCTCCACTCAAGGGGTGTCTTTTCAAAATAATACACGCCACTTTGGCTCCCTCCCTTGAGGTCTAAGTGTCATGAAAGTGGTACTTGGACACCAACTATATGGCAGCGGTGTCTTGCGTACCTCGTAAGATCCTGCCTTGTTTATTGTTTTACTGCGAGTAATGTTATGTGTGGTGTAAGTGACACGTCTTCTGTAGGAATGAATTGGATATGATTGGTGTGTGAATTAGGTAAAGATACAAAGAAGATGCAGATGCAATTTCTGTGAATGGACTTTTCCAGCACTGCCGAAATGATTGTCATGTTGCAGGATGGCTGTTTTGTGTGGGTACGGTGGAACATAAGAATGTTTGCCCATAGTTGCTATGGGCATACTCAAAGCTGGTGTGGAAGATAGCGCCTGTAGGGCAGGGTAGCGAAGTCAGCCAGTATGCACTTGCTATCACTGTCCACATGTGATTGCCGGCACATAAAGTTTGCATGCAGACACAGTTGCTATGAAATTGATGCCAAATGATAGTTAAGATATTGCTAGAGACACAGTTGCATTGTACACACATGTCCACGTGGTATAAGTGTGTAGATATGCTCATGTGTAGATACACTTGCTCTGGTGCTAGTGATTTGGTAGAAGTGCAACTGCTGAAATGGATGCCAACTGACTGCAGACACGAAAGGGATACGAATGGCCAGTGATCCGGAGGGTACCTTGTCGTGGCATCACTACTCACAAGGACAAACCTTCTTGTGCAACACAAGGAGGTTTGTCCTTGTGCTAAATCCCACCTTGCGTGTCTAACTGCATTGTGTCTGGTATGTATGGGAAGTGTGAGGAAAGGTGCATGTGAAATGGCTTACTACCAGTACTTTACTGTTTCCTAAGCGCACTACAGCGAAGTTACTATACAAAAGATGTACCCATTGTCACTCAGGTACCACACCTGCACACAAGAGGTCAGCCTCTTATTGGGACACGTGTGGCGATGCGGGAAGGTAGGCCACGTGTTGTTGGCGGTGTGTTTCGGTGAGTGGGCAGAGGGAAATGTCTGAGAATTATCTTCATTTCCGGCCAATTTCAGAGACATTTCCCTGTGTCCACTCACCGAAACACGTCGCCAACAGCAGATGTCATACCTTCTCGTGTTCCCACAGGTGTCCGACGAAAAAGGTACCTCGCATGTGTGGGTGCACCTACCGGGGGCGCAAAAGGAAAAGGGTAACCCGCTGGTAACCCCAAGCCTTTCGCCACAGCACAATTTGTTCATGTGTGCAACCTACAGATTTGGGCCTAGGGTGTCGAAGCTAGCAAGGAAAACAGGGAACCCCATGCATTTCCCAAAAGAGACAAAGTGAATATTGTGTTTTTTCCCCACCAAATATCACACTTTGTCGGGGATTGTGGCTAATAAAAACTGGGGCAATTTGCGCAAGCCAGACCTCTGTGGATTCCCACGGGTGTCCTCTTTTCGGAAATGCATGGGGCTCCCTGTTTTCCTCGGTGGCTTGGACACCCGAGGCCCATATCTGTATGTTGTGCCGGGCGGCAGAATGGCTGAGATTCCCCTCTGCAAACAGACTGGGGGTTGCTTGCGTTTTCGGCTTGCCCCTTGCCAGCCAGGTAGGTGCACCCACGCATGTGAGGTACCGTTTTCATCGGGACACCTGTGGGAACGTGTGACGGTAGGCCATGTGTTGTTGGGGGCATGTTTCGATGGGTGCGTCGAGCGAAATGTGCGGAAAAAGCGTTTTTTTCCCCACATTTCGGACTTTGCAGGGGTGTCTGGGTAAAAAAATCTGGGGCGATGTGCGCAAATCATACCTCTGCGGATTCCCACGGGTGTCCTCTTTTCGAAAATGCATGGGGTTCCCTGTTTTCCTTGGTGGCTTGGACACCCGAGGCCCATATCTGTACGTTGTGCCGGTCGGCAGAATGTCTGAGATTTCCCTCTGAAAACAGACTTGGGGTTACTTGTGTTTTAGGCTTTCCCCTTGGCGGCCAGGTAGGTGCACCCACACATGTGAGGTACCGTTTTCATCGGGACACCTGTGGGAACGCGTGACGGTAGGCCATGTGTTGTTGGGGGCGTGTTTCGATGGGTGCGTCGAGCGAAATGTGCGGAAAAAGTGTTTTTTTCCCCACATTTCGGACTTTGCAGGGGTGTCTGGGTAAAAAAATCTGGGGCGATGTGCGCAAATCATACCTCTGCGGATTCCCACGGGTTTTCTCTTTTCGAAAATGCATGGGGTTCCCTGTTTTCCTCGGTGGCTTGGACACCCGAGGCCCATATCTGTACGTTGTGCCGGTCGGCAGAATGTCTGAGATTTCCCTCTGAAAACAGACTTGGGGTTACTTGTGTTTTAGGCTTTCCCCTTGGCGGCCAGGTAGGTGCACCCACACATGTGAGGTACCGTTTTCATCGGGACACCTGTGGGAACGCGTGACGGTAGGCCATGTGTTGTTGGGGGCGTGTTTCGATGGGTGCGTCGAGCGAAATGTGCGGAAAAAGCGTTTTTTTCCCCACATTTCGGACTTTGCAGGGGTGTCTGGGTAAAGAAATCTGGGGCGATGTGCGCAAATAATACCTCTGCGGATTCCCACGGGTGTCCTCTTTTCGAAAATGCATGGGGTTCCCTTTTTTCCTCGGTGGCTTGGACACCCGAGGCCCATATCTGTACGTTGTGCCGGTCGGCAGAATGGCTGAGATTCCCCTCTGCAAACAGACTGGGGGTTGCTTGCGTTTTCGGCTTGCCCCTTGCCAGCCAGGTAGGTGCACCCACGCATGTGAGGTACCGTTTTCATCGGGACACCTGTGGGAACGCGTGACGGTAGGCCATGTGTTGTTGGGGGCGTGTTTCGATGGGTGCGTCAAGCGAAATGTGCGGAAAAAGCGTTTTTTTCCCCAAATTTCGGACTTTGCAGGGGTGTCTGGGTAAAAAAATCTGGGGCGATGTGCGCAAATCATACCTCTGCGGATTCCCACGGGTGTCCTCTTTTCGAAAATGCATGGGGTTCCCTGTTTTCCTCGGTGGCTTGGACACCCGAGGCCCATATCTGTACGTTGTGCCGGTCGGCAGAATGTCTGAGATTTCCCTCTGAAAACAGACTTGGGGTTACTTGTGTTTTAGGCTTTCCCCTTGGCGGCCAGGTAGGTGCACCCACACATGTGAGGTACCGTTTTCATCGGGACACCTGTGGGAACGCGTGACGGTAGGCCATGTGTTGTTGGGGGCGTGTTTCGATGGGTGCGTTGAGCGAAATGTGCGGAAAAAGCGTTTTTTTCCCCACATTTCAGACTTTGCAGGGGTGTCTGGGTAAAAAAATCTGGGGCGATGTGCGCAAATCATACCTCTGCGGATTCCCACGGGTGTCCTCTTTTCGGAAATGCATGGGGTTCCCTGTTTTCCTCGGTGGCTTGGACACCCGAGGCCCATATCTGTACGTTGTACCGGTCGGCAGAATGCCTGAGATTTCCCTCTGAAAACAGACTTGGGGTTACTTGTGTTTTAGGCTTTCCCCTTGGCGGCCAGGTAGGTGCACCCACACATGTGAGGTACCGTTTTCATCGGGACACCTGTGGGAACGCGTGACGGTATGCCATGTGTTGTGGGGGGCGTGTTTCGATGGGTGCGTCAAGCGAAATGTGCGGAAAAAGCGTTTTTTTCCCCACATTCCGGACTTTGCAGGGGTGTCTGGGTAAAAAAATCTGGGGCGATGTGCGCAAATCATACCTCTGCGGATTCCCACGGGTGTCCCCTTTTCGAAAATGCATGGGGTTCCCTGTTTTCCTCGGTGGCTTGGACACCCGAGGCCCATATCTGTACGTTGTGCCGGTCGGCAGAATGTCTGAGATTTCCCTCTGAAAATAGACTTGGGGTTACTTGTGTTTTAGGCTTTCCCCTTGGCGGCCAGGTAGGTGCACCCACACATGTGAGGTACCGTTTTCATCGGGACACCTGTGGGAATGCGTGACGGTAGGCCATGTGTTGTTGGGGGCGTGTTTCGATGGGTGCGTCGAGCGAAATGTGCGGAAAAAGTGTTTTTTTCCCCACATTTCGGACTTTGCAGGGGTGTCTGGGTAAAAAAATCTGAGGCGATGTGGGCAAATCATACCTCTGCGGATTCCCACGGGTGTCCTCTTTTGGGAAATGCATGGGGTTCCCTGTTTTCCTCGGTGGCTTGGACACCCGAGGCCCATATCTGTACGTTGTGCCGGTCGGCAGAATGTCTGAGATTTCCCTCTGAAAACAGACTTGGGGTTACTTGTGTTTTAGGCTTTCCCCTTGGCGGCCAGGTAGGTGCACCCACACATGTGAGGTACCGTTTTCATCGGGACACCTGTGGGAACGCGTGACGGTAGGCCATGTGTTGTTGGGGGCGTATTTCGATGGGTGAGCCGAGCGAAATGTGCGGAAATTGCTTATTGTTTCCCACATTTCGGACTTTGCAGGGGTGTCTGGGTAATAAAATCTGGGGCGATGTGCGCAAATCATACCTCTGCGGATTCCCACGGGTGTCCTCTTTTCGGAAATGCATGGGGTTCCCTGTTTTCCTCGGTGGCTTGGACACCCGAGGCCCATATCTGTACGTTGTGCCGGTCAGCAGAATGTCTGAGATTTCCCTCTGAAAACAGACTTGGGGTTACTTGTGTTTTAGGCTTTCCCCTTGGCGGCCAGGTAGGTGCACCCACACATGTGAGGTACCGTTTTCATCGGGACACCTGTGGGAACGCGTGACGGTAGGCCATGTGTTGTTGGGGGCGTGTTTCCATGGGTGAGCCGAGCGAAATGTGCGAAAATTGCGTATTTTTTCCCACATTTCGGACTTTGCGGGGGTGTCTGGGTAATAAATTCTGGGGCGATTTGGGCATATCATACCTCTGCGGATTCCCACGGGTGTCCTCTTTTCGGAAATGCATGGGGTTCCCTGTTTTCCTTGGTGGCTTGGACACCCAAGACCCATATCTGTATGATGTGAGAGTGTGACATTTCCGGTGTGAAAACAGACTTGGGGTTACTTGTGTTTTAGGCTTTCCCCTTGGCGGCCAGGTAGGTGCACCCACACATGTGAGGTACCGTTTTCATCGGGACACCTGTGGGAAAGCGCGACGGTAGGCCATGTGTTGTTGGGGGCGTGTTTCGATGGGTCCGTCGAGTGAAATGTGCGGAAAAAGCGTTTTTTTCCCCACATTTCGGACTTTGCAGAGGTGTCTGGGTAAAAAAATCTGGGGCGATGTGTGCAAATCATACCTCTGCAGATTCCCACGGGTGTCCTCTTTTCGAAAATGCATGGGGTTCCCTGTTTTCCTCGGTGGCTTGGACACCCGAGGCCCATATCTGTACGTTGTGCCGGTCGGCAGAATGTCTGAGATTTCCCTCTGAAAACAGACTTGGGGTTACTTGTGTTTTAGGCTTTCCCCTTGGCGGCCAGGTAGGTGCACCCACACATGTGAGGTACCGTTTTCATCGGGACACCTGTGGGAACGCGTGACGGTAGGCTATGTGTTCTTGGGGGCGTGTTTCGATGGGTGCGTCGAGCGAAATGTGCGGAAAATGCGTTTTTTTCCCCACATTTCGGACTTTGCAGGGGTGTCTGGGTAAAGAAATCTGGGGCGATGTGCGCAAATCATACCTCTGCGGATTCCCACGGGTGTCCTCTTTTCGAAAATGCATGGGGTTCCCTGTTTTCCTCGGTGGCTTGGACACCCGAGGCCCATATCTGTACGTTGTGCCGGTCGGCAGAATGGCTGAGATTCCCCTCTGCAAACAGACTGGGGGTTGCTTGTGTTTTCGGCCTGCCCCTTGCCAGCCAGGTAGGTGCACCCACGCATGTGAGGTACCGTTTTCATCGGGACACCTGTGGGAACGCGTGACGGTAGGCCATGTGTTGTTGGGGGCGTGTTTCGATGGGTGCGTCAAGCGAAATGTGCGGAAAAAGCGTTTTTTTCCCCAGATTTCGGACTTTGCAGGGGTGTCTGGGTAAAAAAATCTGGGGCGATGTGCGCAAATCATACCTCTGCGGATTCCCACGGGTGTCCTCTTTTCGAAAATGCATGGGGTTCCCTGTTTTCCTCGGTGGCTTGGACACCCGAGGCCCATATCTGTACGTTGTGCCGGTCGGCAGAATGTCTGACATTTCCCTGTGAAAACAGACTTGGGGTTACTTGTGTTTTAGGCTTTCCCCTTGGCGGCCAGGTAGGTGCACCCACACATGTGAGGTACCGTTTTCATCGGGACACCTGTGGGAACGCGTGACGGTAGGCCATGTGTTGTTGGGGGCGTGTTTCGATGGGTGCGTCGAGCGAAATGTGCGGAAAAAGCGTTTTTTTCCCCACATTTCAGACTTTGCAGGGGTGTCTGGGTAAAAAAATCTGGGGCGATGTGCGCAAATCATACCTCTGCGGATTCCCACGGGTGTCCTCTTTTCGGAAATGCATGGGGTTCGCTGTTTTCCTCGGTGGCTTGGACACCCGAGGCCCATATCTGTACGTTGTGCCGGTCGGCAGAATGTCTGAGATTTCCCTCTGAAAACAGACTTGGGGTTACTTGTGTTTTAGGCTTTCCCCTTGGCGGCCAGGTAGGTGCACCCACACATGTGAGGTACCGTTTTCATCGGGACACCTGTGGGAACGCGTGACGGTTGGCCATGTGTTGTCGGGGGCTTGTTACGATGGGTGCGTCGAGCGAAATGTGCGGTAAAAGCATTTTTTTCCCCACATTTCAGACTTTGCAGGGGTGTCTGGGTAAAAACATCTGGGGCGATGTGCGCAAATCATAACTCTGCGGATTCCCACGGGTGTCCTCTTTTCGGAAATGCATGGGGTTCCCTGTTTTCCTCGGTGGCTTGGACACCCGAGGCCCATATCTGTACGTTGTACCGGTCGGCAGAATGTCTGAGATTTCCCTCTGAAAACAGACTTGGGGTTACTTGTGTTTTAGGCTTTCCCCTTGGCGGCCAGGTAGGTGCACCCACACATGTGAGGTACCGTTTTCATCGGGACACCTGTGGGAACGCGTGATGGTAGGCCATGTGTTGTTGGGGGCGTGTTTCTATGGGTGAGCCGAGCGAAATGTGCGGAAATTGCGTATTTTTTCCCACATTTCGGACTTTGCGGGGGTGTCTGGGTAATACATTCTGGGGCGATTTGGGCATATCATACCTCTGCGGATTCCCACGGGTGTCCTCTTTTCGGAAATGCATGGGGTTCCCTGTTTTCCTCGGTGTCTTGGACACCCGAGACCCATATCTGTCTGATGTGAGAGTGTGACATTTCCGGTGTGAAAACAGACTTGGGGTTACTTGTGTTTTAGGCTTTCCCCTTGGCGGCCAGGTAGGTGCACCCACACATGCGAGGTACCGTTTTCATCGGGACACCTGTGGGAACGCGCGACGGTAGGCCATGTGTTGTTGGGGGCGTGTTTCGATTGGGTCCGTCGAGTGAAATGTGCGGAAAAAGCGTTTTTTTCCCCACATTTCGGACATTGCAGGGGTGTCTGGGTAAAAAAATCTGGGGCGATGTGCGCAAATCATACCTCTGCGGATTCCCACGGGTGTCCTCTTTTCGAAAATGCATGGGGTTCCCTGTTTTCCTCGGTGGCTTGGACACCCGAGGCCCATATCTGTACGTTGTGCCGGTCGGCAGAATGTCTGAGATTTCCCTCTGAAAACAGACTTGGGGTTACTTGTGTTTTAGGCTTTCCCCTTGGCGGCCAGGTAGGTGCACCCACACATGTGAGGTACCGTTTTCATCGGGACACCTGTGGGAACGCGTGACGGTTGGCCATGTGTTGTCGGGGGCTTGTTACGATGGGTGCGTCGAGCGAAATGTGCGGTAAAAGCATTTTTTTCCCCACATTTCAGACTTTGCAGGGGTGTCTGGGTAAAAACATCTGGGGCGATGTGCGCAAATCATAACTCTGCGGATTCCCACGGGTGTCCTCTTTTCGGAAATGCATGGGGTTCCCTGTTTTCCTCGGTGGCTTGGACACCCGAGGCCCATATCTGTACGTTGTACCGGTCGGCAGAATGTCTGAGATTTCCCTCTGAAAACAGACTTGGGGTTACTTGTGTTTTAGGCTTTCCCCTTGGCGGCCAGGTAGGTGCACCCACACATGTGAGGTACCGTTTTCATCGGGACACCTGTGGGAACGCGTGACGGTAGGCCATGTGTTGTTGGGGGCGTGTTTCTATGGGTGAGCCGAGCGAAATGTGCGGAAATTGCGTATTTTTTCCCACATTTCGGACTTTGCGGGGGTGTCTGGGTAATACATTCTGGGGCGATTTGGGCATATCATACCTCTGCGGATTCCCACGGGTGTCCTCTTTTCGGAAATGCATGGGGTTCCCTGTTTTCCTCGGTGTCTTGGACACCCGAGACCCATATCTGTCTGATGTGAGAGTGTGACATTTCCGGTGTGAAAACAGACTTGGGGTTACTTGTGTTTTAGGCTTTCCCCTTGGCGGCCAGGTAGGTGCACCCACACATGCGAGGTACCGTTTTCATCGGGACACCTGTGGGAACGCGCGACGGTAGGCCATGTGTTGTTGGGGGCGTGTTTCGATTGGGTCCGTCGAGTGAAATGTGCGGAAAAAGCGTTTTTTTCCCCACATTTCGGACATTGCAGGGGTGTCTGGGTAAAAAAATCTGGGGCGATGTGCGCAAATCATACCTCTGCGGATTCCCACGGGTGTCCTCTTTTCGAAAATGCATGGGGTTCCCTGTTTTCCTCGGTGGCTTGGACACCCGAGGCCCATATCTGTACGTTGTGCCGGTCGGCAGAATGTCTGAGATTTCCCTCTGAAAACAGACTTGGGGTTACTTGTGTTTTAGGCTTTCCCCTTGGCGGCCAGGTAGGTGCACCCACACATGTGAGGTACCGTTTTCATCGGGACACCTGTGGGAACGCGTGACGGTAGGCCATGTGTTGTTGGGGGCGTGTTTCGATGGGTGAGCCGAGCGAAATGTGCGGAAATTGCGTATTTTTTCCCACATTTCGGAAATTTGCTGGGGTGTCTGGGTAATAAAATCTGGGGCGATGTGCGCAAATCATACCTCTGCGGATTCCCACGGGTGTCCTCTTTTCGGAAATGCATGGGGTTCCCTGTTTTCCTCGGTGGCTTGGACACCCGAGGCCCATATCTGTACGTTGTGCCGGTCGGCAGAATGTCTGAGATTTCCCTCTGAAAACAGACTTGGGGTTACTTGTGTTTTAGGCTTTCCCCTTGGCGGCCAGGTAGGTGCACCCACACATGTGAGGTACCGTTTTCATCGGGACACCTGTGGGAACGCGTGACGGTAGGCCATGTGTTGTTGGGGGCGTGTTTCGATGGGTGCGTCGAGCGAAATGTGCGGAAAATGCATTTTTTTCCCCACATTTCGGACTTTGCGGGGCTGTCTGGGTAAAAAATTCTGGGGCGATGTGCGCAAATCATACCTCTGCGGATTCCCACGGGTGTCCTCTTTTCGGAAATGCATGGGGTTCCCTGTTTTCCTCGGTGGCTTGGACACCTGAGGCCCATATCTGTACGTTGTGCCGGTCGGCAGAATGTCTGAGATTTCTCTCTGAAAACAGACTTGGGGTTACTTGTGTTTTAGGCTTTCCCCTTGGCGGCCAGGTAGGTGCACCCACGCATGTGAGGTACCGTTTTCATCGGGACACCTGTGGGAACGCGTGACGGTAGGCCATGTGTTGTTGGGGGCGTGTTTCGATGGGTGCGTCGAGCGAAATGTGCGGAAAATGCATTTTTTTCCCCACATTTCGGACTTTGCGGGGCTGTCTGGGTAAAAAATTCTGGGGCGATGTGCGCAAATCATACCTCTGCGGATTCCCACGGGTGTCCTCTTTTCGAAAATGCATGGGGTTCCCTGTTTTCCTCGGTGGCTTGGACACCTGAGGCCCATATCTGTACGTTGTGCCGGTCGGCAGAATGTCTGAGATTTCTCTCTGAAAACAGACTTGGGGTTACTTGTGTTTTAGGCTTTCCCCTTGGCGGCCAGGTAGGTGCACCCACGCATGTGAGGTACCGTTTTCATCGGGACACCTGTGGGAAAGCGTGACGGTAGGCCATGTGTTGTTGGGGGCGTGTTTCGATGGGTGCGTCGAGCGAAATGTGCGGAAAAAGCGTTTTTTTCCCCACATTTCGGACTTTGCATGGGTGTCTGGGTAAAAAAATCTGGGGCGATGTGCGCAAATCATACCTCTGCCGATTCCCACGGGTGTCCTCTTTTCGGAAATGCATGGGGTTCCCTGTTTTCCTCGGTGGCTTGGACACCCGAGGCCCATATCTGTACGTTGTGCCGGTCGGCAGAATGTGTCATGATGCCTACCCCCGGAGCACCAGGCGAGGCCCAGCACCCCCGGAAGCAGGCATCATGCCCTCGGGTAAAAGCCCAGCGGCCCCTTATAGGGGCTCTTTGGACTCAGTCCTGGCGCCTTTGGCGCCAGGCTCATGTTGGACATCAGTCCTGGCGCCATAGGCGCCAGGCTCATAAAGGGAGGTGTTTTGTGCACTTACCTGATGCAGACCTGAAACCTGAGACCTGAAAGGGACTATTTTTTCATAGGGACTATTTTTTGACTCTGGCGTGGCCAGGGAAGGATACATACCTAGTTGGGGAAGGATACATACCTGGGACTTCTTTGGAGGCTATTTTATGTTCTGCTTCCTGCAGCTTAACGCTCACTGTGTCTGCTCCTGCTCCTGGACTCCAGCCACGCCCGCCTCGAACCTGGAAGACCTGCAAGGAAGGAAGAGAAGAGAAAGGTGAAAACCAAGGACTATTTCAAACTTATTACCTGCATCCGGAATCTTCTCGCCAGCATCCCTGAAGAAAGACTTCCATTTAAAAGCATTGCGTTGCTTGCTGCAGCGCCACGCTTCACTCACCTGTCCTCGAGACATCTCCCGGCTCCATCGCGGCTGTCAGCATCGGACGCCACATCTCTGCACCTAGGGGAGAGAGGAAGAAACAAAAGGTGAGCAGAAGGAACACAGAAGGAAAGCCTGATTAACAGCCATAATACTTACCGGCTTTTCTTCCACATTTCGGGTCGGCGCCGCCCCGTTGGCAGGTACCGTACCCCGGCCCCTATGGGGAAAGGACAAGAGACATTTCTGGGGAATGATAAGGACATTTAGAGGGATCGCCCTCATCACTACTCACCTCGGCAGTTTAACCCCTCGACGCATCGCCTTCATTCTGCACCTGAAATAAAGGACAGATCACAGATTAGAAAGACAACATAAAGGGGGCCTCACTTGAACTTTGAACTTTCATACTTACGGCGCATCGCTCAGGAAAGTCAAGTGGATTTTGCCAGCGCCATTCTGAAAACCAGTGAAGTAACTGGACGAACGCGCGCCACTGCACCAGAAGCAGGATGGAGAGTTCATCCTTCCAAACCATAAGGTGAGCTTAAACCGGGGTTTGGAGGAAGTTAGAGAGGAATGAAGGGGGAAAGGGGGGAGCTAGCACACTATTCTGCAGACTGTTAATCCCCTTTCTCATCTGCAGAAGGATATTCCTACGGGCTAGGCAAGCACGATTTGGAGGTCCTGTCCAATCGGTGATCCGGGTCCTGCGCATCACGCTAGAAGGGGCCACAGCAATCCAGACTAGACCAGCGCCCCCGTGGGAACCAGGTGAGCGTTACAGAACGCGAAGCCTTCCTACAAATTCCCACCCAGGCGCTATGGAAACTTCCGAAACTGACCAGTTGGCCCAATTACTGGGGGAATTACGGGCCGAAGTACACGCCGCTCGTCAAGAGACTAGTGCCCTCAGGAGGGAAGTGATTGTAATAAAGGATAGAGCTGATGACCTGGCTAGACAGCTTTTGCAAGGTCAAGCTGGACAAACTCCTTTACCCGGTTCCGGGGGGAACCCCGCTCCTGTGGTTTCCAGTAACCCGGTGCAGATTAATCTACCTGGAAACATGCCGCTGGCCCCACCTGAACGCTTTGCTGGGGACCCCAAACGATTCGCCGTATTCATGAATCAGTGTCGTTTGCACTTCCTATGCAGACCTGGCGCCTTCCCTAATGATCAGACCAAGGTAGCCTTTGTGTTGTCATATCTCAGCGGCTGTGCTGCCGATTGGTCAGTCCCACTGGTAACTCAAGATGACCCGATTCTTCGTGATTTTCAAGGATTTCAAACAAGCATGGAAAGGTTATTTGCTCGACACTCCCAGGGACAGGCTCTGGATGACGAACTTCTATCTCTGCGACAGGGCAATCAAGACCTTCTATCCTACATTGCAACCTTCAATAGACTAATTGTGGAAACTGGTTGGCCAGAGGATAAAAGAATCACGTTATTCTATCGAGGTCTACGCGGAGAACTTAAAGATGTCATGGCACAAGTTGTAAATCCGCCCCAAGAATGCACTGAATATATAGACTTAGTGGTCCAATTGGATCACAGGCTGCAAAACAGAAAAGCAGATCGGTCCAAGTTTGAAACCCGGGTGTTGGCCAAGACCCACGCTAACCCCAAGGGGGCTGATGGCTCGGAGCCTATGCAAATCGGAGGGGTTAAAGGACCCCTAACTCAAAAAGAACGGGAAAGAAGACGACAGATGCAATTATGCCTTTATTGTGGGTCCTCTGGACACTTTCTACGAGATTGCCCGGTTAAGCCGCCCAAGAAGGTGGTAGGAGCCGCTGATAAAATCCATGGAAACTCTGTATCGGGAAACGACCACGCCCGGCAAGCGTAGGGGTCCGCTTGCCGAGCTTGAAAACTAACTCTCAGACCTCGCATTTCATTGTGCCAATGGTCCTCGTAGATCCGGAACAGCCTAAACGGTTGCATGCTATAAAGGCATACATCAATAGCGGGGCTATAGGAAACTATGTGGATCGAGAATTGGTCTCTAGGATAAACCTCCCTCTGCGTCCTAAAACCAACAAAGATGTCATCACCACAGTAGATGGAACCGAAATTGCCTCTGGGCCGGTAACACATTCCACAGCTGAGGTGACACTTGTAGGTCCGGATGGCCATCGGGAGGCAGTTGTGTTTGATGTAATCAAGGCTCCACAGTTTCAGCTTATTCTCGGAATCCCTTGGTTAGAGACACATAATCCTCGAATTGATTGGCGAGCGAAGAGAATAACCTTCCTGGATTGTGCACAAACCTGCTACCCAGAAAATCCAAAGATTAATCTAGCATCAGTAACCTCTGTCCCCGTGCAACTACCTCCAGAGTACCAAGACTTTCAGGACGTCTTCCAAAAGGAACAGGCCAACACGTTACCTCCCCACAGATCGTACGATTGCCAAATCGATCTGGTGCCCGGTGCACAACCCCCTTGTAGTAGGATTTACGCCCTTACTGAACCAGAGACTCTGCATTTGAGACAATATTTAGATCAATACCTCGCCAATGGTTTCATTCGCCCGTCAAAGTCCCCGGCATCCTCAGCTTTGTTCTTCGTGCCTAAAAAAGAAGGCGACCTTAGAACTTGTATCGATTACCGCGCATTGAACCAGATAACTGTTAAAAATCGTTACCCTCTGCCTCTGATCCCTGAACTCCTTGACCAGGTGAAGGACGCTTGCGTATACACCAAGTTAGATCTCCGGGGGGCTTATCATCTGGTACGAGTAAAAGAAGGCGACGAATGGAAAACGGCCTTCCGTACAAAATATGGACTATTCGAATACCAGGTGATGCCTTTCGGGTTGTGCAACGCGCCTGCAGCCTTCCAATTCTTCATGAACGATGTCCTTCGGGAACTCATCAATGTCTGTGTTGTCGTGTATATCGATGACATTCTTGTGTACTCCTCTTCGGAATCTGATCACAGAAAGCATGTCAGGGCTGTCCTAGAGAAACTGTGCCAGCACAAACTGTTTGCCAAGCTGGAAAAATGTGTTTTCCATACCACCGAGGTTGAGTTTCTCGGATTCATCCTGACACCTAAAGGGGTCCGAATGGATTCACGGAAAGTGGATGCCATCCTCAAGTGGCCATCACCTAGTTCGGTGAAAGGTGTCCAAAGCATGCTTGGTTTTGCCAACTTTTATCGCAGGTTTATCCCGGAGTTTTTACGTGTGGTGCAACCCATCACTGCACTCTTGCGAAAAAATAAACGTTTTGAATGGACCGAGGAAGCCGAACAGGCCTTTCAGGAGTTGAAAGCTAAGTTCACGTCCGCACCTATTTTGAAGCACCCGCGTCCCGATCTCCCATATATAGTCGAAACCGACGCGTCCAGCTTAGCCATGGGAGCTGTCCTGTCTCAGAGAGACCCTGAAACCAACCAACTGCACCCCGTAGCATTTTGGTCCAGAAAGTTCTCGCCGCCGGAGATAAATTATGCGATCACCGATAAGGAACTATTAGCCATTAAGTCCGCCTTTAAGGCTTGGCGGCATTATCTCCTCGGCGCCCGGCATACCATCACCGTGATCACTGATCACCGAAATTTACAATATTTAAAAACTGCCAAGGCTCAATCGTCTCGACAGCTCCGATGGGCTTTGTTCTTTGCTGAGTTCGATTTTGTAATCACCTACCGCCCCAGCTATAAGAATGGTAAGGCGGACGCTCTATCCCGAATTGAAATGGAAGAAATAGACACAAACTCAGAACCTGTGCCGATAATTCCCGAACAAAGAATTTTGGGGATAACCACTTTACAAACCCTAGAAGACATTCAAGCACGAGTGAAACAATTCCTGGACTCTTCAGCCTTGCAGGATTGGATCAAAAGGGGGTCTAACTTTTCAGTCAAGGATGGCTTACCTTACTTCCAAGGATGCTTATTTTTGCCAGAAAAGGAATTGCAAGAACTGGTTATTTCCCGTCATCATGATACCTTGATGTAAGGACATCCTGGCATTGCCAAAACAGAGGAAAAGGTTAAACGACAATTCTGGTGGCCTTCCTGGCGAAAGGATATTAAATCTTTTGTGATGTCCTGTGGAGTTTGTGCCCAAAACAAAGGTCAAAAGACAAGACCCGCCGGTCTTCTTCAGCCCTTAGACATTCCACCAGCACCTTGGCACACCCTGTCACTAGATTTTATCACGGGCCTGCCCTCTTGTAATGGTTACAATACTATTCTGGTCGTGGTGGATTTATTTTCCAAAATGGCCCACTTTATTCCGTTGAAAGGATTACCTTCAGCCTTTGTTCTTGCCAAGGAATTCCTCGAAAATATCATCCGTTTGCATGGATTCCCGTCCATACTAGTCTCCGATCGGGGAAGCCAGTTTATTTCTCATTTTTGGAAAAAGTGTTGTCAACTCGCACAAATCGACGTAAGACTCTCGACCAGCCACCACCCACAGACCGATGGTCAGACGGAGAGAACGAACCAGACCCTTGAACAATATCTACAATGTATGTTGCACCAATCGGAGGGTAATTGGAAGGACATTTTATGGGTGGCTGAATATGCATACAATAACTCGATACACTCTGGAACTGGTCAGAGCCCCTTTTATACCCTATATGGACATCACCCTCGTACTTCAGACTTGGACTCACCTCTGAGCCTTGAAATGCCCGCAGTGGACCATTTGCATTCTACGATTACTCAAGCCTTCAAGGATGCAACTGCACATTTGCAACATGCGAAAGGGAAATACAAAAAGAATGCGGATCTGCATCGAAGAGAGGCGCCTCCATACCAAATAGGGGATCAAGTATGGTTGGCTACCAAACACCTATCACTCAAGGGGCCTCAAACTTTTAATCCAAGCTATTTAGGCCCTTACTCGATCAAAGCTATGTTAAGTTGAGCGTCCCGAGGACGAGGCGTACCTGTATCTCCAGGAGTCTTGAGTGCTGAGGTAGCCAGGCCGTGGTAGGGGTAGACAAGTAGCTGGTGAAGTCTTCCGCAAATGAAGAAAAGTGACGCAAAGAACCGACCCCGGACCCGTCCTGTAATACAGGATTGAACTGGGGCCAGCTCCTGACGCCACGAATGACACTTCCCAATATTAACGTGGCGCCAGAACAGTGCAAGCACTGATAGGGAAGGTCGTAGATGTTACTGGCAAATACTGGCGAAGTATTCCAAGCAGCTATCCAGGGTGGTGAAAGTTCAAGGTAGCCAGTACAGGTAAGCAGAATGTTCAAGGTACCTAAATGCGAGTAGCAGCAAGTCCAAGGTACCAATGCAGGTAAACAGTAAGCCCCAAGGTACCGGTGCAGGTAAGCAGTGAGTCCAGGGCACCAATGCAGGATAAAGAACAGAGATCCAAAGATGCCGGAGAAGCGGACCAGGACCACAGGAACCCAAGCAGGAGGCGGGGAACTCAGGCAAATCGAAAAGGAGCAGGAAGGGGAACCAGGGGGAGAGGTTCCAGGGTGCACAGGAGAACAGGTAAGGGGAAGAAGAAGCAGGAAGGCAGCCCTGACTAGAGGAGGAACAGGAGAGGACCCAGCCCAGGACCAGGACCAGGACCCAAGAACCCAAGGAACAGGGAAGCGAAGCGGGAGGAAACCAACCGCGTTGAGACGCGGTGAAGAACAAAATCGGATCGCTTAAGTAGCGGTCCTGTGTGAAACCGAGGCTTGAACCGCGCTGCAATGCGCATGCGCGAACGGGTGCCGCCGCGTGAACGAGGCTTGGAACGCAAGCTCGCTCGAACAGCTACGTGAACGGCACCCGTGCCCTACACGGGTCAGGACAGAGAGACTCCGCCGGGGAAATGTGCTCAGAGCAGTGCGTCGTCTCCACAACCTGAGACGTCGGTACAACTGCCAGGAACCAGCACGCCGCCTAGGGCCCCGTCGCCCCGCACAGGTAGGTGTTCTAACACTATTCTCCCCACCAGAAAGACCCGGAGCACCCGGTTTCCAGGGATTCCTACGAAAAAATTCACGCATCAGACGGGGAGCATGAATGTACTCACAAGGCTCCCAAGTACGATCACAAGCAGGGTAACCCTTCTAGTCCACCAAAAACTGAAGCCTACCCCGGGAGAAACAGGAGTCACAAATCTCCTGCACCTCAAATTCCGGAGTGCCCCCAACATCTATAGCCGCAGGTCGGGGATGTGAACCACCGTACGGATCAGACCGGAATGGCTTAAAGAGGGACACATGGAAGACGGGGTGAATCCGCCAAGACTGCGGCAGATCCAACTTGAATGCCACAGAGGAAATTCGTCTGACCACCCGGAGGGGTCCCAGAAAACAGGGTGCTAATTTAGTCGGGAGATTGTGTACTGGTAAATTCTTAGAAGAGAGCCATACCATGTCCCCAACCTGGAATGCTGGCTCACTACTCCTTTTCTTGTCCGCCTGTGCCTTCATACTCTCATGTGCCTTAGCGAGGGCTCCCGTGGCCTGGACCTGATTCTTCTGAATGTCAGCAACCATCTGGTCCGCAGAAGGAACTGTGCTGGAAGGAACAGGATGAAATGGAATCAACTTGGGATGAAGGCCTGAGGAACAATAAAAAGGACTCATTCCAGTGGCAGAGTGTTCAGAGTTGTTATAAGCCACCTCCGCTAGGTCCAGATGTTTTGCCCAGTTGGATTGAGAAGCATTGGAAAAACAGCGTAAGTATTGCTCCAAAGTCTGATTAGTTCGCTCAGTCAGGCCGTTGGATTGTGGATGATAGCCGGAACTGAGAGCACGCTGGATTCCCAAGTGACGACAAAGTTGCTTCCAAAAGGCAGAAATGAACTGAGATCCGCGGTCTGAAATAATCTTCTCAGGAAGTCCATGCAAGCGATAAACGGAATGTAAAAAGGCCTGGGCCATACTACCGGCTGAAGGCACCTTCTGGAATGGAATGAAATGGGTCAACTTAGAAAAACAATCGATGACCACCATGATGCAAGTATATCCTTCCGAGGGAGGGAGGTCCACAATAAAATCGGTGGCAATGGTATGCCAAGGATAAGGTGCTCTCTCGGTGGGTTGGAGAAGTCCAATAGGTTTCTTTCGTGGAATCTTGACCTGGGCACACACTGGGCAACTTTCCACATACTCTCTTGTCTGCCTAGCCCATCCTGGCCACCAAAATTGGCGAGAAATCAGTTCCTGGGTGGATCGAATGCCGCAATGTCCCCCAATCCTAGATTCGTGTAAAGCTTGCAGGACGGCAGTCCGAAGTACCTCAGTGGGAAGGTATAACCGGTTATGAAAGAAGAGTAGGCCACCGTTCTCCCTCATTAGAGGGTGTTGTAGAAGTAAGGGATATTTGGGATCCTTTAAAGTATCCTGTAGGATGGTATCCAAGCATTGAGATGTAACCAACAAGAAGTGTTTAGAAGGAAGTAATTGTTGGGCTCGATGATCCAGTTCAACGTTGTTCTCCAAAGAGCGAGAGAGAGCGTCAGCCTTCGAGTTGCGTGACTGAGGAATGTAAGAAATCGTGAAATCATATTGGGAGAAGAACAAGGCCCAACGAGCCAAACGAGAAGTACGACACTGTAATGAGCGTAGATACTGTAGGTTCCGGTGATCAGTGCGTACTTCCACTGAGAATCTTCCCCCCAGAAGATGGTGACGCCATTCCTCAAATGCAGCCTTTATGGCCAAAAGCTCCTTTTCAATGATTGCATAATTTCGTTCACTGGATGTTAACTTCCGGGAATAATAGGCAACAGGAACCTCCAACCCTGTCTGTGAATCGTCTTGAAGTAGGACAGCCCCAACAGCAAAATCGGAAGCATCTGCCTCCACGATGAATGGCCTGTTCTCATCAGGATGATGTAAAATCGGGGAAGTACTGTATGCCTCCTTAAGTTGCTTGAAAGCACTGGTCGCTGCTGAATTCCATATGAACAAAGTCTTACTGCTAGTCAAATCTGACAAAGGAGCGGTTACTTCAGAATAGGCGGGTATGAAGCGCCGGTAGAAGTTGGCGAATCCTAAGAAACGCTGAAGAGATTTCAAATCATAAGGCTGTCTCCATTCCTGAATCGCCCGTACCTTGGCTGGATCCATGTGTATTCCAGATTCGCTAATGACCTAACCAAGAAATTCAATGCTACTCTGATGAAAGTGACATTTCTCGGCCTTGGCATATAAATGATTATGATGTAACCGATCAAGAACCTCCTTCACATGACGTAGATGTTCCTCTTTCTCCTTGGAGAATATCAATATATCATCAAGATATACCCATACGTATACTCCAATCAGATCCGAGAAAATGTCATCCATAAGGCGTTGAAAAACGGCCGGAGCGTTGCACAGACCAAACGGCATTACGCGATACTCAAAATGCCCTGCTGGTGTCTTAAAGGCCGTTTTCCATTCGTCGCCGGGTTTGATACGTACTAAATGGTATGCCCCTCGAAGATCCAATTTAGAAAATATTCGGGCATTCCGCAAAGATTCCATAATGTTGCGTATCAAAGGCAGCGGATATCGATCCTTTCGTGTGATGTCGTTTAACTGCCTATAATCCACACAAGGCCGTAAAGTGCCCTCCTTTTTTTTCACAAAGAACAAAGGGAATCCCGCAGGTGACTTAGAAGGTGTTATATAACCTTTCTGAAGACAGTCATCCAAGTATTCTTGCAGAACTTCTCTTTCGTGGGGTGATAAGGAATACAATTTGCCATGGGGAATTACTGCATTGGGCAGTAGTTCTATGGCACAATCAAAGGCTCTGTGGGGTGGCAAAGGAATGGTACCAGGTTCAGAAAAGACCTCATGGTACTCATCGTAGTCGGAAGGTACTGAAGACAAGGTACACACTCCGAGCGGTCCTGATCCTTCCGTCTGAGTGGCAATGGTAGAAGATCTGGTACTAGGTCCGAAGGTATAACACTCCCGACCACATCGATTGGAAGCGAAAGTCAAGGTACGGCAGGCCCAATCAATAATGGGGTTATGATGTAATAGCCACGGTAACCCCAAAATTATCGGATATGAGGGTGATTTAATCACATCAAGAGAAATCAATTCACGGTGTTCAGCAATCTGTAGCTGTAGAATTCCGGTATGTTGACGAACCGGACCGGAGGTCAAAGGGGTTCCATCGATTACCTCCACCAGAGTAGCACAACCTTTATCAAGCAGAGGTATCCCGTTCTTCTTGGAAAATTCAAAGTCCACATAATTACCTGAGGCTCCACAATCCAGAAGACCCCATACTGTCACTGATTTACTGTGCCAGGTAACCCTGATCTGAAGAGCCTTAAGGGCCACCGGAGTCATGGGTGGATGGGTTGTCACAGGAATGGGAAGGACTGAAGAGATCGAAGGGCCTGTCACTGCCTTCCTCAACCGTGACAGGCCTATTAGTTTTCCAATTTCTTGATTGGTCGCAATGGACAAGTACTGAGAAAATGTCCGGCAGTACCACAATACAAACAGAGACGGAGATTTCTCCTGCGTTTCTTCTCGGCCTCCGATAATGGTCCTCTTAGTGCCCCTAGCTGCATTGGTTCTAGACCCATCTCCGAACTGACAGGTATGCCTCCAGCCTGAGGAAGAGGTCTGGGAAAGAACCTCTCTAGCCGACGTCTCTCCCCTCTTCGTTCAGCCAGGCGATGGTCAATACGTAGGACCTGCTCCTGGAGTAACTGCAGTGTATCAGGTTCGGGTATGTGAAGTAACTCGTCCTTATATTCTTCTCTTAAACCACGTCTGAATAGAGTCTTTTGCGTTACTTCGGGCCATTGTGAGTCCGTAGCCAATTGGCGGAACCGGCTTATATAAGTGATAATATCGCTGGATCCCTGTCTTAAATCCATCAACTGATTCTGTGCCGTGGTCGCCAAATTGGGAGACTGAAACACCTCCAAAAATGCTTTCTCGAATGCCACAAAATCATTAAGAATGGGGCTGTTAGCAGACACCAAAGGAGCAGCCCAAGCCAAAGCATTTCCAGTTAGATTTCCCAAGATGTAGCCAATTTTAGCCCTTTCTTGTGTAAAATGTGATGCCCGGAACAAAAAATGTATCCTGCAATGGTTGCAGAATTCTGCCACACGCCTAGGATCACCATCAAACTTCATTGGCACGATAGTAGCCATTGGTGTCTCTACTTGTGGATTAACAGGGCTGCCTTGCATGACCATCTGGCGGAGATTGAGATTCTCCTGACGTAATGCCGCCATCTCAGCTCTTAAGGCTCTGACCTCATCATGGATATCCTGGGATTCCTCCATCTTAGTTTCAGAACTGGGGGTAAGGCGTCTCAATCTGTTAAGTTGAGCGTCCCGAGGACGAGGCGTACCTGTATCTCCAGGAGTCTTGCGTGCTGAAGTAGCCAGGTCGTGGTAGGGGTAGACAAGTAGCTGGTGAAGTCTTCCGCAAATGAAGAAAATTGACGCAAAGAACCGACACCGTACCCGTCCTGTAATACAGGATTGAACTGGGGCCAGCTCCTGACGCCACGAATGACACTTCCCAATATTAACGTGGTGCCAGAACAGTGCAAGCACTGATAGGGAAGGTCGTAGATGTTACTGGCAAATACTGGCGAAGTATTCCAAGCAGCTATCCAGAGTGGTGAAAGTTCAAGGTAGCCAGTACAGGTAAGCAGAATGTTCAAGGTACCTAAATGCGAGTAGCAGCAAGTCCAAGGTACCAATGCAGGTAAACAGTAAGCCCCAAGGTACCGGTGCAGGTAAGCAGTGAGTCCAGGGCACCAATGCAGGATAAAGAACAGAGATCCACAGATGCCGGAGAAGCGGACCAGGACCACAGGAACCCAAGCAGGAGGCAGGCAACTCAGGCAAATCGAAAAGGAGCAGGAAGGGGAACCAGGGGGAGAGGTTCCAGGGTGCACAGGAGAACAGGTAAGGGGAAGAAGAAGCAGGAAGGCAGCCCTGACTAGAGGAGGAACAGGAGAGGACCCAGCCCAGGACCAGGACCCAAGAACCCAAGGAACAGGGAAGCGAAGCGGGAGGAAACCAACCGCGTTGAGACGCGGTGAAGAACAAAATCGGATCGCTTAAGTAGCGGTCCTGTGTGAAACCGAGGCTTGAACCGCGCTACAATGCGCATGCGCGAACGGGTGCCGCCGCGTGAACGAGGCTTGGAACGCAAGCTCGCTCGAACAGCTACGTGAACGGCACCCATGCCCTACACGGGTCAGGACAGAGAGACTCCGCCGGGGAAATGTGCTCAGAGCAGTGCGTCGTCTCCACAACCTGAGACGTGGGTACAACTGCCAGGAACCAGCACGCCCCCTAGGGCCCCGTCGCCCCGCACAGGTAGGTGTTCTAACAAGCTATAATCAACCCAGTGGCAGTCAAGCTCGATCTACCAGCTAACATGCGGATTCACCCCGTTTTTCATGTGTCACTTTTGAAACCAGTGCACCCAGGAACCAGATTTACAAAGCCACCAGAACCGATTCAGATAGATGGGGAGCCTGAATTCGAGGTGAAGAACATTTTGGATTCTAAGATCTCAAAATCAAAACTTTTCTACCTAATTGATTGGAAAGGGTACGGGCCTCAGGAAAGGTCTTGGGAACCCAGTGATCACGTACATGCACCTCGGCTGGTAAAAAGGTTCCATCGGAATTTCCCAAACAAACCGAAACCTCCAGAAGGAACAACCTTGGGAGGGGCCTTGGGGGGGAGTGCTGTCATGATGCCTACCCCCGGAGCACCAGGCCAGGCCCAGCACCCCCGGAAGCAGGCATCATGCCCTCGGGTAAAAGCCCAGCGGCCCCTTATAGGGGCTCTTTGGACTCAGTCCTGGTGCCTTTGGCGCCAGGCTCATGTTGGACATCAGTCCTGGCGCCATAGGCGCCAGGCTCATAAAGGGAGGTGTTTTGTGCACTTACCTGATGCAGACCATGCTGCACGCTTCAGGCCTCCCTGAGACCTGAAAGGGACTATTTTTTCATAGGGACTATTTTTTCACTCGGGCCTGGCCAGGGAAGGATACATACCTAGTTGGGGAAGGATACATACCTGGGACTTCTTTGGAGGCTATTTAAGCCACGCCCAGACAGCAGCTCATGCTTCGCGTTGTTCTGCTTCCTGCAGCTTAGCGCTCACCGTGTCTGCTCCTGCTCCTGGACTCCAGCCACGCCCGCCTCGAACCTTGAAGACCTGCAAGGAAGGAAGAGAAGAGAAAGGTGAAAACCAAGGACTATTTCAAACTTATTACCTGCATCCGGAATCTTCTCGCCAGCATCCCTGAAGAAAGACTTCCATTTAAAAGCATCGCGTTGCTTGCTGCAGCGCCACGCTTCACTCACCTGTCCTCGAGACATCTCCCGGCTCCATCGCGGCTGTCAGCATCGGACGCCACATCTCTGCACCTAGGGGAGAGAGGAAGAAACAAAAGGTGAGCAGAAGGAACACAGAAGGAAAGCCTGATTAACAGCCATAATACTTACCGGCTTTTCTTCCACATTTCGGGTCGACGCCGCCCGTTGGCAGGTACCGTACCCCGGCCCCTATGGGGAAAGGACAAGAGACATTTCTGGGGAATGATAAGGACATTTAGAGGGATCGCCCTCATCACTACTCACCTCGGCAGTTTAACCCCTCGACGCATCGCCTTCATTCTGCACCTGAAATAAAGGACAGATCACAGGTTAGAAAGACAACATAAAGGGGGCCTCACTTGAACTTTGAACTTTCATACTTACGGCGCATCGCTCAGGAAAGTCAAGTGGATTTTGCCAGCGCCATTCTGAAAACCAGTGAAGTAACTGGACGAACGCGCGCCCCTGCACCAGAAGCAGGATGGAGAGTTTATCCTTCCAAACCATAAGGTGAGCTTAAACCGGGGTTTGGAGGAAGTTAGAGAGGAATGAAGGGGGAACGAGGGAAGTAGCACACTATTCTGCAGACTGTTAATCCCCTTTCTCATCTGCAGAAGGATATTCCTACGGGCCAGGCAAGCACGATTTGGAGGTCCTGTCCAATCGGTGATCCGGGTCCTGCGCATCACGCTAGAAGAGGCCACTGCAATCCAGACTAGACCAGCGCCCCCGTGGGAACCAGGTGAGCGTTACAGAATGTCTGAGATTTCCCTCTGAAAACAGACTTGGGGTTACTTGTGTTTTAGGCTTTCCCCTTGGCGGCCAGGTAGGTGCACCCACACATGTGAGGTACAGTTTTCATCGGGACACCTGTGGGAACGCGTGACGGTAGGCCATGTGTTGTTGGGGCGTGTTTCGATGGGTGAGCCGAGCGAAATGTGCGGAAATTGCGTATTTTTTCCCACATTTCGGACTTTGCGGGGGTGTCTGGGTAATAAATTCTGGGGCAATTTGGGCATATCATACCTCTGCGGATTCCCACGGGTGTCCTCTTTTCGGAAATGCATGGGGTTCCCTGTTTTCCTCGGTGGCTTGGACACCCGAGGCCCATATCTGTATGATGTGAGAGTGTGACATTTGCGGTGTGAAAACAGACTTGGGGTTACTTGTGTTTTAGGCTTTCCCCTTGGCGGCCAGGTAGGTGCACCCACACATGGGAGGTACCGTTTTCATCGGCACACCTGTGGGAACGCGGGACAGTAGACCATGTGTTGTTGGGGGCGTGTTTCAATGGGTGCGTCGAGCAAAATGTGCGGAAAATGCGTATTTATTCCCACATTTCGGACTTTGCGGGGGTGTCTGGGTAATAAATTCTGGGGCGATTTGGGCATATCATACCTCTGCGGATTCCCACGGGTGCCCTCTTTTCGGAAATGCATGGGGTTCCCTGTTTTCCTTGGTGGCTTGGACACCCGAGGCCCATATCTGTATGATGTGAGAGTGTGACATTTCCGGTGTGAAAACAGACTTGGGGTTACTTGTGTTTTTGACTTTCCCCTTGGCGACCAGGTAGGTGCACCCACACATGTGAGGTACCGTTTTCATCAGGACACCTGTGGGAATGCGGGACGGTAGGCCATGTGTTGTGTTTGTGTGGTTTTCATAACGTTTTGACCCATTTGCTGGAGCCCTTTGTCTCACAACCCTTTCTTTTCCCAAATGTGACCTACATTTAGTCGCTGCTTTAGCCACCATACACTTTTGTAACCTGCACAAGTCACCTACCCTTGAAAAGGTCTGCCTGTGCTCTTTCAAAAAATGTATGGCTGCCATTCCTCACCACATTGGTTTTCCCAATTTACACATGCTAAGTGCGTCTGGTCAGGCCGTGAGCATAAAACTCCTGTGTACCATGGCTCAGTGTTTGGCTTGTGGTATTGCTTGTTTTGTAAAAACAGTACAAAAATGGTATGCTCTCCTAACTGCAAGAGTCGGGGGAATGTAGCGGAGCATTGCTTTTCTCAAAATTCATAGAAGCCATTGCCGTACCAAGCCAACCATGTCCAACACATACCTTTTTTTCAGTCATTTTCCCGCTTTTCCCCCGTTCGATGGCAGTTTCCCCTACCTAGTTGTTGCCTGACCTATGCAAATCACCCCTTCCTAAACTTGGAATTTTGTCTACTTTTCAGAAATATATGCCTTTCTGTCCCCCAATTTGGCTTTCCTGCCCTTTTCTTCCATTCCGTCCATGCATGTCCAATTGGCCAAAATGGCAAAAATCGCCTACCTCTCACAAAACGGTTGATAACCCCATCAAAATAATTTTTTTCCATTTCCACTTAACCTGTTCCTGAAAGCCAACACATTGGGGAACTCAGCACAGCAAACCATTTGTTCCTAGCTCTTACAAGGAAAAAACCACAGGCTTCTTTGTACATCATTTTATTGGCATTTTTTGAAAAAACCCAAAATTTTCGCACTTTTTCCTTATTTTCTCTCACCCCCCTACAGCAACCTGGGATTCCTGAGTGGCGTTACGACCGCCTACATGTGGGAAAAAAAAGGAGCCAAATTTGGCCGAGATATCTCATGTAACAAAAAAGTTACAAGCCATTGAATGGCCAGATACCAATATCACCAAAAAAGGCTCTGGCACTGGGGAGAAATACCCATGGCACTTAAAGGTTTAAAGCCCATGTATTGTGCAAAGTTTGCAAAGTCCTGGCTTGTGAATGGCAGGCCATTTTGTCCGATTTAATGACCTTCGGGATCCCATAAGCCTTAAGTATGCAGTCTAAAACTAGAATGGCGCAGGTAGCAGCCATCGATTGTATTAGCTGTACTTCCAGGAATCTGGAATTCTCATCAATTACCACCAGGACATTTGTCCCGTCCCTTGTCGGTCCTACAAAGTACATTTCTAGTTCTTCCCATACTCCTGGTAGTGTCGACATTTGCAAGGGGCTGGGTTGGGATGGTGGTGCTACTACGCAACATGTGGCACACTTCTGTTGCATGTCTTACACTCTGGAGTCTAGTTTCAGGAACCATATTTTCTGCCTTAATAACCTTTTAGTCGACCCCACACCTTGATGATCCACATGAGCTAGTTCGATGACCTGTTGCCTCAATAATCTGGGTAGTAGGATTTAGCAGCCTTTCATGATGATGTGATCAGCTGTGATGGTGAGTTCATCTTGTACTAATGCGAGGTTGTGTACATCCTCCTGGACCGCCCTGCTTTTGCTCTTTACAAAATTCTTAGCATGCATAATTTTTCCACTCGCTATGAATCTAGCAATGATGTTCAGTGCTTCATCATGCTCAGATTCTTTTGGGAGAATAGCCCAGTTGATTGGGAAAGTCTACATCTGGTGTACGGCATAATTTATGTACGCATTTGCTATGGAGGGTTCTACTCTGGCAGATCGAGTGCTATGGCCAGATAGGTAATCAGCAAGATTTTCTTCCTTGCCTGGTCGATGTTTGATCAAGAATTTGTAATCTTGGAGACACATTCCACATCTCGCAATTCTTGCCGCCATTCTGGCCTTGGGATTCCCATAGATGGTGAGAAGCACTTCATGGTCGGTGGCTATGGTGAATTTCTTTCCATATAGGATTAGGTGGAAATGGTCACAGGCCCACACGACCGCCAAGCTTTCCTTTTTGGTCTGGGTATACGCTTGTTCCATGGGGGACAGATTCCTGCTAGCGTATGCCACCACAAACCTGGTGTGGGCTGACTTGGGATCACGTTGTGGCAGTATGGCTCCCAATCCGACCAGACTGGCGTCAACTGTTACTTCAGTGTCTCTGCTTGTGTTGAAATTGGCCATGTCCTCCACTGTTGTGATATCTTGACAAATATTTTCAAATGCTGCCTGACACTCTGATGTCCATCTAAACTCCTGTTTGTTTTCTTGTGAGTTCTCATAGTGGGCTGCCTACTGTGGCATAATCTTGTAGATAGCATGAGCAATTGCTTGCCAGTCGAAGGAATAACTGCAGGTCAGAGACATTCTCTGGCCTTGGGTTTTCGTTTAGAGCTGCCACCTGGTCAGGATCCAGTTGCATGCCTTTTCCCAAAATATGAGTTCTTTTACGGAATTCACACTTGCTCTTGTTCACTGTCAATCTAGCTGCTTGGAGAGCAAAACAGGCGTGATGTAGTGTGACATTGTGATCTTCTAATGACTTGCCAAACACCAGAATGTCATCACTGTAGTTTAGACTGTTTGGGACATGCCTTATGAATTTATGAATCTCTTCCTGAAAGATTTCTGCCGCCAACGATACTCCAAAGCTCAGATGTTTCTATCTATATTTACCAGGATTCTGGGGCTAGTTCCAGCTGAAGGTGGTCTTTTTAAAGGTCGAGTTTGGAAAAGTCTGTCACACGATGAAGTAAATGGATCATGTCTGTGATTCTCGGCACCTGGTGTCTTTCTCTCTGTATAGTCTTGTTTGCTCTCCTCATATCCACACATATCCATATGATCCATTGTCTGCCTTCTTTGGGGACGGTACTATGGGGGACACCCACAGGGGTGGGCCCTGTCGCTGATACGATGATGTGTTGGCCTAGTCATGTCCTGATTTATTCTTCTACCTGTTTTTTTATGTTAAATTGTATGCCTCAATAATGTTGAGCCACTGGTTTGACAGATGGGTCGTTGTGGAGGGTTCACTTTGCAGTTGATTAATTTGCCTAGACCTTTAAACTATGTTCTTTCGATGTTTCCATCTTTCACCAAAGTTCAGTTTCATATTTCTTCATTTTTGTTTATAGAAATTGTCTGTCTGTCCCACTCTCTTTAGCAATCCTTGTTTTATTTCATCAAAAGTATCTGTCCCCAAAGTATTTAATAGCTGATAGGAGTTTTCTAATTCTCCTTTCAAAAAGGGGGCCAGGTAACAGGTTTTCAGCTTGTCTTCCCAATGAAACCGATGTGCCAATCTTTCAAAGTTGAGAAAAAAAATCCCTAGGTCTTCCCCTTCCTTATATGGCTGTAATATCCCATGTGGCAATATAGGTCTGTGTGAAGGCATCATGAAGCAAGACACAGACAACAGATTCAATGTTCAACTCAAATGCTTTTTTAACTTAAATGTCAGGATGGTGTAAGGCCTAACTTTCCCTAGGTTAAGGTGGGATTTCCCTACCTAAAGAAACTAAGGATGGTCTGAGTCAGTAAGTTCAACTTAAAAGTCTGTCTGTGTCCAAAACCTATACTTGCCATCACAACAAAGACTAAACAATATGTAGGGATGTCAGCTCCAAAAGAAATAGTGTTCCAAACAATGTTCTGAGCTTCTTCCAGCTCTTAGCTTGCATTTCAGCCTCTTCCCCAAGTTCAAAACAGTTCCACACAAAAAGAGCTTGGGGTTCCACACAATAAGAGCTTGGGTTCCCTTACCCAATTCAACACAGTTCCAATAGGCCTTGGTGTTCCCTTCCCAAAGTTCAACACA
The DNA here is from genome assembly GCF_040938575.1 of Ambystoma mexicanum. Taxonomy (NCBI): domain Eukaryota; kingdom Metazoa; phylum Chordata; class Amphibia; order Caudata; family Ambystomatidae; genus Ambystoma; species Ambystoma mexicanum. The sequence goes on along the minus strand of NC_090936.1, from coordinate 611,924,290 downwards.
GTTCCAAAGAGTCTCAGAGTTCCCTGCCCCAAGTTCAACACAGTTAGTTCTCCTGACTTTCAATAAGTGTTCCAAATCAACTTTGCAACCTTCAAGGCTTTTCAATGGTTCACTCAACTTGTTCTCTTCAATACTTGATTAGCACAACAGCTTCAGAAACGTAACTTTCCTTGGTTCACTCCAAGTAGGGGTTACTCGGTCTAGGCGCAGTCGTCAGACCACACGGTCCACCCATTACAGGTCACGCAACCGATAAGACATGGCACTTTGTTATATTTACTTGTTTTTACTGGACTTCCTTGCCAACATAGGCTCCCTCTTTGAACCTGTGTCAATTGTCCACTTTGCAGTTCTATTTATCCTTGGCAGTTTATTGTCTCTGCCACAATGTGCCTTTCACACTATTTACTTCGTTGGGGGCTCTCCTGGTCACCATCTTGCTTTCGCACTTCACAGCAGTGCTTATCATTTGCTTCATAAGCCCTTGTCACTGGCTTTCATTTGCTTTATACTTTCACATTGTCCATCATTGCTTTTATATTTGCTTTCACTGTATTCGGAAAGGTACCTGCATTTCCTTCTACTCGTTCAGTGCTTTCATGTACTTTGCATAACTTTTCTTTAGTTTGGTAATCAATAAAGCAGTTCAGTATTCAATAATGGATAATATACCTTGTAGCTTGTTCAGCATTCACAAATCTTTCCTTCGGACTCCCAACCCTCTTATCATGAGTTTTCATCATACCGGCATCTCCTTGTACCCAAGCCAAGCACCTAGAGCGCCCCAGTGTGACTATTCCCTTTTCATCACTCACCGGTTTCCAGCAGCTCCTTCGGGTGCCTCTGGCTTTCTCCTCTGCGGATTCTCGTTCCTCCTCCCCATTCACACGCCGGGAGCTCCGACAAGCGGCGCTCGTCGCTTCCAAACCTTCCTGCTCCTCTTGGCAGCTCCCAGGAGTCTTCAGCGTCCCCCAGCTCCAGCGTGGGACACACAGCACTGGATTTTGCAGGGCTCCCGACCTTCACCCAGCCCACTCGGGCTGTGGGGACCTTCTTGATCTCCTGCAGTGCTCGTCAACCTCTCCACCGGCACCTCTCCAGCCTTCTCCATACCGGTTTGCCATGTTTTATCAGGCCACTCTCTCCCCCCAAGCCGAACTTTCGCCCCAGGTAGATCTCTTTTTGTCATTTGCTGGTTTCACTTTATAGGGCCTCATTACGACCCAGGCGGTAAGTTACCGCCTGGGCCGTGACTTTACCACCATGGCGTAAACTACGTTTACGCCATGGTGGTTGGCGGACTTACCGCCCCATTCCGACCTTGGCGGGGCGGTAAGTCCCCAATCCCCATTTACCCTTCCCCATTCCCATTTTTGCCCCATAGGGCATAATGGGAGTGGGGAAGGCGTTAATTACGCCACCGTAAATTACGGTGGCGTAATTAACTCCATGGTCCCTTAGCGCCATGGATTTTAACACCCGCTAAAAGCAGGTGTTAAAAGCACCATGGCGCTAGGGGACCTCGTAATTGGCGGTAAGGGGTCGGCGCAGCTAACGCTGGCGTTAACCCCTTACCGCCAGGGTCGTAATGAGGCCCATATACACCTGTAGCTTTTCAACTGGTTACAGGTGTAAGTACAGGTGTATGTCCTTTGCCTGACCCCAATTAGTGGGACATGCATGATCATGGTAGTAGTGTTTTACAGTCCTCCTCTTCGTCTCAGTACCAAAGTGGTGCAAACCAATAGAAGTGTGCGTTACTCCAAGTTGCCTTTTCTTTGTCCCAGTCCCAAAAGCATATGAATATGGTACAGTATGTGTGTGTGAAAGAGGGGCAGAATGATAATAACCTGCAAAGGTAGGGGGAGGGAAGGGTGCACTTTGACAAGGAAAAGGGGGATATAGGTCTCTCCTGCTCAAATGAGGGGGTGTCCTCCTGATGGATCTCTTTCTTGTCCCTTTATATTGGTGACATTTCCAAGGGTCATTTTTAATGTGAGAAAAGATGTGGTTTGACAGTATCCCACAAATACTTCTGGGATGGAAGATTCATCAGAAAAAGGAAATAGGAAATACTGTATCTCGTCTGAAGACATCCTCTCCCCACTCCCCAAGGACCCTCCGTCCAGGTGATCCTCCCTCGCATATCCACCCCCAGAATCAGGATCAAAAAGCGATTGGCCTTTCCCTGGCCACCTGAGAACAGGATCCAAGAGGAGTAGATGGGAGGAAGCCTCCAGGTTCCTCCCACCTATGATGAGAGGCAACAATTCTGTCTAGTCCTGCTTGTATTTGGTGGGCGGTAAATTGAGTTCACAGGTCCTCTATAGTAATCATCTCAATGTTTCTTTTGGGATTTTCCTGCTCAACAAAAACAATCTCCTGTTCAAAGGTATTAAAATCAGGAATTTGAACTAGATCTTCTACTGGTTTGTCGAAAGAGGAAAATACTTCTTCCTCCATTTCTGGAGGTTGGTCTACTTCTGTCTTGATTATTAGATTCAATATACTATTTGGTCTTATATCATATTCCGCTATTTTGAAAGTGTCTAATAAAGGGCAAACCTGAAAAGGGAGTTGTTGGTGTCTACTGGGAAAGGCACACTTAGTTATGGTCCTTTGCTTAACACTAAGGACAGTCTTGGATGATTTAATTTTAAAAGTAAATTCCCCCTCCCCTAGTTGTTGGACAGTGAGTCGCATTTAGGGTACAGAATTGTGGAAATTGGTGGGTTCCCAGTTTGTGTCAGCTGGCTTAGAATCCAACGGCTGACACCATAAGTCAGAAATGAGAATCAGACACAAGGGTATCATGTTTTTGGTTAAAGACTTTTATTAACACAAAAGTGTTTGAAAAAGGTCTCTCTGACCCTGCTCTAAGATGAATGTCGCTACCAAAAACCAAATACTAAGGAACTGTCTGTGTTAGGATGGCAAAATCAAAACTGTCCTTGTGTCCATACGTTCTATCTGACAATCACACTACAAACCAAACTAAAAGGTGAAAGGGAAATGCCTTTAACCTGGTGACTGCAAAAAGAGTTAATAAAGGAAAAATAGAACAGCTCCAACTTCAGCGTTCTCCAAGGTAAAAGAACCTTGGTTCCAGACGGTGATTCTTCCCTAGGGTTCTTTCTCAAGAAATGTTTCTTTAACACAAACGTTTTCAAGGTCAAAACCATTGACAGGAGAGAGAAATTCCCTTCCCTTGGATTCTGCTTTACTGTAATCAATTCTTCAACACAAAAATAATTCACCAAGAGTAGCAAGCCTTGGTTACAGAGGTAAATTCCCTTCCCCTGGATTCTTCCTTCATGCCAATGATTCTTTATCTAACAGTTCTTTGCGTCTTTCTTGGCCCACAACAATCCTGTTAGTTACAATGTCACTTAGCCTTGTAGTTCCTTCTTTCAAATGTTCCTTCTTGTTAAGCAAATGCAGTTTTATATTCTTTCTTGGGACTTCCTGTAGATTTGGAACTGCCTGGTATACTCACCTGTCAGCACATATGATTGCCCGGTATGCTACGCTGCCAGGACTTCTCATGCCCTCCTAATTGTGTGGTTTATTTGCCTGCCAGGACTTCTTATATTGACAGTTAACAGTCCCTCTTTTGCTTTCACAATTGCATGTATCTCCTTTGGTATTGTACTTCTGGTTGATTCAACATTCACTCTTGGTTCCCCCATATTTGCACTCCAAACCCTCATATATGTCTGGGATCTGTATTTTCAATATGCCTTCTCGCTTTGCAACCAGTCTCTTTAATATCTCTGTATTTGGCACAGTCAAGGAAATACCCTGTGTCCCCACTTTGCTTGGGTTGACTCACCAGCTCTGTGTGGTATCTTCGGTCCCGTTCGCGCCTATGCGGCACAGCTTTGCTGCCTGCTTTTCACTCTGGACTGCTTTCACATCAATCTGTTTTCTCTCGCAGCTTCGCTTCATCACGCCTGTCTTCCTTCAGGTCCCTGTAGGTAAAATGCTGCTTTCTTTGGTTGCTGAATGCCCAAGAGTCTTCCCTTGTCTCCTAGCATGTCCATGGCACGTCCTGCTCGCGCAGCGTTCCTCTGCTTACTGGCTAGGGAGCCCATTGGCACCGCCACACAGGTTCATGCTTCCAAGTTTCACAAGCCTCGCAGAGAGGTGCGACGACTTCGCCCAAACAGCAAAAGCCTCTTGCAGTTTTTTCTCAATCTTTAAATGTCCTGCGCACAGGTGAGGGTGAGCTTGAGGCTCCTTCTATTCTGCTTTGTACACGTCTTCCTCCTCATCCCAGTACTTGGGTGATTGTGGATAAAGGAGTTCATTGATGTTAACTGATGCAGATTACTTGGGTAATTACTTTCAATGATTCCAAATAATTAGCCAGTTCTATATGGAGGATAATTAGAACTGGAAAAGGCAGTCGTGGAGCTTTTACCAATAATGGAAGTTTGTCCTAACAGGTATTGGGAAAAGATGTCTCTATTTTCCCTAAAGGGGGGCAATAGATGCACAGGAATAGGCCATTAGGGTATTGGGTATCAAGGGGATTTCTTCATGGGCAAATGGGGGATACCATGCCTCATCCAATGAAGCTATGGCATCTCCCCGGTATCAGTCTCCTCCCATGTGTTCATCCCTCATGTAACTGTCCCCAAGGCCACGATCAGGTAGCGGCTGCCATCCCCTGGCCACATGGGAAATGATTACTGCCAGGAAACCGTGAACACTCTATTGGATTGATCACACTAATCTAGGAGGCATTTCCCTACCTCAATCAAAACCTAAGGGTCTGTCCTGTGTCAAAATGACCAAAGAAAAAATGTCCTGTGTCTGAAATGTTATCCTAGCCCTTTCATTCTAAAAGTAACTCTAAGGTGTTAAGGGTATTGTCTTTAGTTTGAAAAGTGCACACATGTTCGAGTTCAACATAAAAAAGGATAAATACAACAGACGTTCCAAATGGATAATGTTCACAGTTCCAGGGAATAGTTCCCTTCCCCAGGTTTCTCTCAACCAAAACAAAGGTTCAAAAGAATAATGTGAGTGATGCAAGACGGACACAAAGGTAGAGTTTTCTCACATGATGCCATGTTATTAAATACAAAGGAGTGAGATAAACGCATACCGTTCCTTAGCCTAAAAATGATGTCCCTGCCTAATAAAATAAGACTAAAGAAAAATGACTGAGTGTCCAAAAAGTATCTGACCTTCACAACTGTGAACAATTATTCATCTTTCACAGTCTATTGCTTGCCAAAACAAAAGTCTTTTCCTCAAAACTCAAGTTTCTAACATAAGATAAATGTTTGTTCTCAAAACTCAAGCAAATATTAGCACATTATTCTTCTGCAAAAGAAACACTTCAGTCATGATAGCTTTATAATTATACTTCTTCTTTAAAGGCAACACCTTCTGGAAATGTAATAGTTCAACAAGACAAGGTGATGGGTGGTTTAAGTTAGTTACCTCTAACTATTGTTTTCCAGCATGGGTCTGGCATGGATTCACATGCTCATGAATATTCCCCATAGTCAGGCTGGGAATCCTGTGTAAAAGAAAATAAAACAGTTTCACTTTCAATTCAACCATGTGAATCCATGCCAGACCCATGCTGGAAAACAATAGTTAAACCTTCTCCAGCATGGCATCTGCATGGCTTCACATGCTTATGAATAAGGAATACACAGCAGTACAACATTACACGACCACATGAGATGGCAAGGCTCAACAGAAGCAATTACTCTTACCTCTGGAACAGACTCACCTCAAGCGAACAGGTTGCGTAGCACTGCCTGGCTGACTCTGGACTCCTCCCTGGAATCCCTGTCAACGCAGTAGAACTTCGTGAAGGTGTGCGTAGACCTCCATGTAGCAACCCTGCAGATATCTAGCAAGGGCACCCCAAAAAGGAACGCTGTTGTCGCAGTGATTGCTCTGGTGGAGTGTGCTCCCGTACGGCCCAACAGCGGTCGTTCACCAGCCGATGACAGTGCATGATGCAGCCGGAAAGCTACCTCGAAATGGAAGCCTTGGACAAGGCCTTCCCCTGGTTTACAGGACCAAAGTTCACAAACAATTGAGAAGTCTTCCGAAAACTCTTTGTGCGTGTCACGTAGAACTTCAACGCACAAGCAACATCCAGCAAATGCAAGGCCCTCTCCAAAAGGTGACGAAGGTTTCGGGAAGAAAACAGGCAACACCAAAGGTTACTGTTGCCTGCAGGATAGGGTCTGGACCTCCCCCACAAGTCTAGCAGAGGTGATGGCCACAAGTAAAGCCGTCTTCCAAGAGAGAAACCTGAGTGGGGCCTGATGCAAAGGCTAGATAGGTGCCCCATGAGCCTCGTCAGAACCACATTGAGTTCCCACGCCGGGGCAGGAGTCTTCACCAGTAGCAAAGACCAGAAAAGTACCTTGAGAAACTCCTTGACGAGTCTGTGGGACCACAGCGAGGGTCTCCCAGGGGATCTGGTGTAGAATGAGATGGCCGCCAGATGCACCTTGATCGATGAGTGAGCCAGTCCAGCTTTCGCCAAGGACAGCAAGTATGGAAGAATCTGTGACACTGATCCTCAGAGGGGTAATCTTCTGCGATCGGCACCATGTAGCAAAACGCTTCCACTTATGTCCGTAGCACTTCAGAGTCGACAATGCCCTGGCCTTAGCGAGAAATTCCCTGTAGTCCGTTGGTAACTCATAACCTCCAAACTCTAAGGCTGCAGGAGCCATACCTCCCTCTCTGGTGAGCAGGTCCGGAAACACTGGCATCTTGACTGGAGGCGACGCTGATAAGCTGAGAAGGTTGGGATACCAAATCTGCCTCGGCCATGCCGGAGCGATGAGTATCAACTTGCATCAACACTGTCTCAGTGTTTTGATGATACGTATCAGGAGAGGGAACAGAGGAAAAACGTGCAGAAACAGACCTTCCCATGGGAAGGAGAATGCATTCCCCAAACTCTTAGGCTGGAGAAACTTGCTGGCAAACCGCTGCCATTTGGATTTCGTCACCATGGCAAAGAGATCGATCAGGGGTCTGCCCCGTTTGACGAACAGGCTGTCCACCTGATCCTGATGAAGTTACCATTTGTGACAAGAGTGCAGTTCCCTGCTGAAGGACTCTGTGATTGTGTTCTTGACACCTGCCCGATGGAGCTGCACGAGGAGCATCCCCTGCCCAATGGCCCAGTGCCACAAGTCCTGCGCTTTCTTGGAGAGCGCTGGGGAACAAGTGCCCCCTTGCTTCCTGATGTAGAACAAGGTGGTAGTGTTTTCTGTGAATATCCTCACCACCTTGCCCTTCAAAGATGGTAGGAAAGACTTGAGGGCCCAGAACACTGCCTGTAGTTCCAGGATGTTGATGTGCAGATCCTTCTCCTCTGGGAGCCACAGGCCTCTGGCGTGTAGACGTCCGGTGTGAGCTCCCCAACCTTCCAGAGAGGTGTCTGTGGTGACTGTTTCCTGGTATGGCAGAGCTTGAAAACCCATCCCCTGGGTGATGTGGGAGCGCACCCTCCATCACTGCATCGGCCACCGGCATTCCTTGTTGAGAGGGATCTTGTCCGCGAAACTCCCGGATATTTGTATCCAAAATGCATCCAGGAATTCCTGTAGGGGTCGCATCTGCAAACTGCAGAGACGGATGAGGTAGATGCAGGACGACATCATGCGCAGCAACGACTTGATGGCACGCACCCTGGCCGTCTTTGCCGATGACAGTTGCTGCACCTTTCCTTGAATGGCTGCTAGTCTCTCCTCCTAGGGTGACACCAGGCAAGTCACTGTGTTGAGTCTGGCACAGAGGAACAGCGTGTTCTGTGATGGCGTTGAGCAGGACTTCAGATAGTTTATGGAGAATCCCAGCTCTGTCAGCAGTCGGACAGTCTCCTTCGTGTGCTCGTCTGCCAGCGTCCGAGAGCGGGCGCGTACCCCCCAATCATCAAGTTACGGGTATACGTGTATGCCATGTAGACGCAGATGGGCCGCCACTGGTGCCAGACATTTTGTAAACACTCTTTGGGCCAACTTCAAGTCGAATGGTGGGGCTTGAACTGGTAGTATTGGCCTTGCACCACAAATCGTAGGAGCCTTCAATGTTTACTGTGAATGGGGAAGTGGAAATACATGTCCTACAGGTCCAGCGACGTCAAGAAATCCCCTTCGTCCAGTTGGCTGAGCACGTGCTGCAATGTGACCATCCTGAATTTTTGGGACTTTAGGTACTTGTTCAGACATTGCAGGTCCTGGATTGGTCTCCAACCCCCCCTGTCTTCTTTCTTACCAGAAAGTATCTGGAACAGACTCCTGTTCCCCAGAGCCATTTGGCAATGAGCTCTATCGCCCCTATCTGTAACATGGCCTTATTATCAGCTTATTTAACTAGTTGTTTGAATCGAGTCACGTAAATAAGCATATCCTGACTCCCGTGCTGGAATTCCAGAAGTCTCTCCTGGGCGCTGTAGACGAGTTCTGGTCGATCAAACATGGCCTTAAAGGCTTCTATAAATCTGTCATAATTTTCCAGGAGTGGGTCTCCTGAATTAACCAACGGAGTCGCCCATGTTAAAGCATTGCCGGTAAGGTGAGATATTATAAACCCTACCTTAGCCCGGGGCGTGGAAAAATAGTAGGGTTTGAACGTGAAATGCACCAGGCAGGAGTCAAGGAAGGAACGCAGGGATTTGGAAGAGCCATCGTATTTATCCACAATATCCCCGACCAGGGCGCTTTTTATTTGAACGCTGAATCCCGGGACAAGACTAGTTGTTTTAATGCCGCATTTTCGGCCTTTAGATTTTGAACCTCTGAAGTCAATTCTTGCATTCCTCTCATGAGGTCTTGGACTGCAGCCTTCATGTCAATTCTGTTATTAGGTTCTAGGCGTCTCAATCTGTCACACCCTTCCCTCCTTCTCACCTGTTTGTTCTTTATTGAGGTCTTCTTGGGTACTCCTTCCTTCTTCCTCACCGATCAGGACTTGTACAGGGAAGGATGCGAGTCTTCGGGTTCCCGTGTGAGGAGTGCCGACTGCCTAAGCAGGGTTGCGTTCAGTATCCAGGAAAGATGTCACGGAAAATCCAGGAAGGAAAGGAAACTGAAGTCCAGTACTCAACGGGTGCCGGGGGGGCCCACGGCACCGAGCACGAGACAGATTCCGGGAAGAAAGGGGAATGTCCTTGCCGAAGCGAGGTGGGAAAGACAAGGGATTCCTGGAAGGAGCAAGAAAAGGTAACTGGAAGATAGACGAGAATGAAACACACGCCAAACAACTCGGTTCAGTAGCGTTCAGACGCGCAGAGCCGCGGGGGTGTTTCTAATTTCTAGGAAGCCACGCGTAGCGCGTAGACCCTAAAGAGCAGCGTTCCTGTGCTGTTGGCCATGTTGGAAGGATCGCCGACCTGATGTTGCGGTGCATCATGGACCACGAAGTCCAGAAGGGCCGAAATCGGTGGTTCATGACAGCATGCCCCCTCTTAAATCTTGATCCACCAGGTTTGCCTGTATGGATTCGATGGAACCTTTGCACTAGGCGGGGAGCATTCATGTTAGAGACTGGTTCCCAGGTGCGTTCACTGGGGGGTATCCTTTCCATTCCGCTAAGTATTACAGTTGACCCCGTCTGTATCTAGAATCACATATCCTGGAGACTTTGAATTCGATCTGGTCATTGACAAGCACGGGGCTAGGTCTAGGAGTTGATCTGGTGGACCGTACATACGGTTTCAACAAGGAAGTGCGGAAAACCGGATGTATTTTCTTCCAGGATTCTGGAAGCTGAAGCCGAAAGAGCACTGGATTGATGATTTATTTAATGGAGAAAAGTCCATAATATTTGGGAGCTATCTTGTTTGGCCGTAGATGTCGAGGCAGGAGTTTCGAAGATAACCAGACCTTGTCCCCAACTTCATATGCAGGGCTGGGTCTCCGCTTGGTATCCGCATGTTTCTTGACTTCTGTCCTGGCTTTTTCCAGGCGATCTTTGGCGTCCTTATGTACGTTTACCAGTCTTTCGATCCAGGAATCAACTGAGGGTACCGGGGTAGGATGTGGTAGAACAGATGGCAGAACAAGAAAGGACTAGTCTTGACAGCTGAATGATCAGAGTTATTGTAAGCGAATTCAGCTACCGGAATCAAAAGTGATCAATCATCCTGGACCTTGGTAGCAAAACAGCATAGATATTGTTCCACGGTCTGGTTTACACGTTCTGTTGCTCCATTAGTCTGAGGATGGTACCCAGAAGACAATGCATGCTGGATGCCTAGAATTTGGCATAGATGTTTCTAAAACTGGGATATATACTGAGGTCCTCGGTCGGAAATGATCTTCGTAGGTAAACCATGAAGTCTGAATATATGTTTCAAGAATATCCCTGCCATTTCAAGTGAAGATGGGAGCTTGTACAAGAGTGTGAAGTGAGACATATGGGTGAACAGATCGATAGCAACCATTATAGTAGTATATCCCCTGTATGGGGGCAATTCCACGATAACGTCTGTAGCGATTGTCTCCCAAGGGCATGTTGGTAACGTGGGTTGGTGTAGGAGACCTGCAGGTTTTCTGTTATCACATTTGTTCTGATTGCAAATAGCGCAGGTTTGGATGTAAGTTCTTACAGCATCAATCATCCACGGCCACCAGAATTGTCTCTGAATGAGGTGGAGAGTTGTAGTGATGCCTCGATGCCCCGAATGAAAGGTATCATGACAAAGGCTTATGATCTTGTTTCTCAATCTTTGTGTGGGTAGCACCAATCTCTTATCCTTGAACAGATACCCATCCTTAGCAACCAGACTCCATTGGTTTGTCTTGATGTAGTCCTCCCATAGATCAGAAGAAGGTGTTTCGGCATGAACATCTTCCAGAAAGGAATTGGCCTGGGCGACAAACACTGTATTAGGAAACATCTTCGGAAAGGCACGTGCTTCGACAGACTCATAGTCAGGACGTCTAGATAAGGCATCTGCTATAATGTTTTTGGTTCCAGGAAAGTGGTGAATAAGGAACTGATACTGGGCAAAAAAGAAGGCCCAACGGGCTTGACGACTATTTCTGCATTCCAGGGATTGTAGGACTTGCAAGTTTCTATGATCGGTTCGAACTTGCACAGGATGTTTGGCGCCCAAGAGTAGATGACGCCAATCGGTAAAGGCTTGTCGGATGGCCAGTAATTCCTTTTCCAGGACAGAATAGTGGGTCTCACTGCAAGTCAAAGTGCGGGATAGGTAGGCAATAGGGTGTTCCTTCTTGTCTTCAAATTCTTGTTTTAAGACCGCCCCTATGGCATAATCTGAGGCATCTGTTTCTACCAGGAAGGGCCTATTTATGTCAGGCTGAGCCAGGATGGGACCTTGAGTGAATCTTCATTTTAGGTCCTGGAAGGCTGTCTCTTGAGCGGCAGACCAATTGAATGGTGTGTCTTTCTTTAAGAGTGTGACTATGGGATGCACGATGTCTGAAAATTCAGGGATGAATTTCCTGTAGAAATTTGCGAGCCCCAGGAAGGATTGAATCTGTTTTACTGTAGTAGGCACTGGCCAAGAGAGTATGGAGTCAACCTTGGCAGGATCCATTGCTATTCCTTTAGAACTCAGCACGAATCCCAGATAGTGAACTGTCTGGACATGGAACAGACACTTTTCAGGTTTGGCCAGGAGTTTGTTTTCCCGTAATCGTTGTAAAACTGCATTGACATGTTCCTGATGGACTTGGGGGTTGTTGGAATAGATCAGTATATCATCTAGGTATACGATGACAAAAAGGAACAGCATATCAGAAAAGACTCTATGCATGAACCGCTGAAAGACTGCAGGGGGGTTGGCGAGACCGAAGGGCATCACTAGATATTCGAAATGGCCAAAAGGGGTTCTGAAGGCTGTTTTCCATTCATCACCTTCCCTTATCCAAATGAGGGGATTGGCACCCCGAAGATCAAGCTTGGTGAAGATGACAGCACCCCGCACTGCTTCCAAGATGTTGGAAATGAGCGGTAGTGGGTAACGATCCTTGATAATGCACCGGTTGAGTCTGTGGTAATCCAAACAGGGTCGAAGTTCTTTGGTGTCTTTCTTGGGTACAAAGAATAGAGAGGCACCGGCAGGAGATTTTGAAGGACGAATGGTTCCATTAGCCAGGTTGGTATCCAAATATTCTTGTAGGGCTCTTTTTTCAGGTTCAGATAGTATGAACATTTTGCGGAATGGGATTACGGCTGAAGCATCTGTTTCAATGGCACAATCCTCCGGTCTGTGGGGTGGAAGAGTTTGAACGATGGCTGTTGAAAACACGTCCGAGTATGGTTGATATATTTCAGGCACTTGGGTAATGTTGGAGACACATAAGGGGGATTGTTCGGATTTCTGGGAGTTCACAGGAGGGTTATGCAGTGAGTCTTGAGACAAACAATGGGACAGGCAGAATTCAGAGCCTAAAAAGCGGGATCCGGCTGCCCAGTTGATGTACGGGTTGTGTTTCTGGAGCCAAGGCATGCCTAAATGGAGTAGTGAGCAGCCTTTATAATATCAAAACAGAGCTTTTCCTGGTGGTTATTTATAAAAAAGCAGTAGTTCCTTGTTCTGGTGAGTAATAAGCCTAGAAGATAATGGTCTCCCGTCAATTCCTTCAACAGGTTGTATTATTTCTTTGGGTTCTCGAGGAATATTGAGTCTGACAGCCCAATCATGGTCTAAGAATACTCCCATGGCACCACAGTTCACCAGAGTCAGAATGGGAAATTAGTCTTTCTCGGTGGGTGACAAGATTGTTTGGAGAACCACTAAGGTGTTTTGGCCAGGAAAATTTAAGGGAGGAATGGATGTGGAGCTGGCATCATTCTCCCGAAGCTGTGCTCTGCTTAGGATCGGGAGCTGGAGTTTCCCGAGCGCCTGGGTGGTGCTATAGGGCATTCTCTTACAAGGTGTTTATCAGATGCACAATACATGCAAAGTCCGGTATTGATCCTACGGATCCTTTCCTGTGGAGAAATCGGTCCACGGAAAGCACCCACTTGCATAGGCTCTGGTTCTGATGAATGCTGGATGGGTGCTTCCTTAGGGCAAGGGTATTCCATGGTTGTTTTTGGGGAGGTTGTCTTTGTTTTTCTTTTCTCAGCCTTTCTCTCCTGGATTCTGAAATCGATCTGCAGGGATAAATCCATTAAGGCTAGAAAGGAACTTGGGCGAGCCACTCTGGCTAACTCATCCTTGACCTCATCATTCAAACCTCTCCTGAATAGGGTGAAACTAGCTTCTTGGGATCAATCAGCGTATTTAACTAGTTGTTTGAATCGAGTCACGTAAGTAAGCATATCCTGATTCCCTTGCTGGAATTCCAGAAGTCTCTCCTGGGCGCTGTAGACGAGTTCTGGTCGATCAAACCTGGCCTTAAAGGCTTCTATAAATCCGTCATAATTTTCCAGAAGTGGGTCTCCTGAATTAACCAAGGGAGTCGCCCATGTTAAAGCATTGCCGGTAAGGTGAGATATTATAAACCCTACCTTAGCCCGGAGCGTGGAAAAATAGTATGGTTTGAACGTGAAATGCACCAAGCAGGAGTCAAGGAAGGAACGCAGGGATTTGGAAGAGCCATCGTATTTATCCACAATATCCCCGACCAGGGTGCTTTCTTTGAACGCTGAATCCCAGGACAAGACTAGTTGTTTTAATGCCGCATTTTCGGCCTTTAAATTTTGAACCTCTGAAGTCAATTCTTGCATTCCTCTCATGAGGTCTTGGACTGCAGCCTCCATGTCAATTCTGTTATTAGGTTCTAGGCGTCTCAATCTGTCACACCCTTCCCTCCTTCTCACCTGTTTGTGCTTTATTGAGGTCTTCTTGGGTACTCCTTCCTTCTTCCTCACTGATCGGGACTTGTACAGGGAAGGACGCGAGTCTTCGGGTTCCAGTGTGAGGAGTGCCGACTTCCTAGGCAGGGTTGCGTTCAGTATCCAGGAAAGATGTCACAGAAAATCCAGGAAGGAAAGGAAACTGAAGTCCAGTACTCAACGGGTGCCGGGGGGGGCCCACGGCACAGAGTACGAGACAGATTCCGGGAAGAAGGGGGAATGGCCTTGCCGAAGCGAGGTGGGAAATAGAAGGGATTCCTGGAAGGAGCAAGAAAAGGTAACTGGAAGATAGACTGCAACGATAAACACGCCGAACAACTCGGTTCAGTAGCGTTGAGACGCGGGGGTGTGCCTAATTTCTAGGAAGCCGCGCGTAGCGCGCACACACTAGAGAGCAGCGTTCCCGTGCTGTCGGCCATGTTGGAAGGATCGCCGGCCTGATGTTGCGGTGCATCATGGACCACGAAGTCCAGAAGGGCCGAAATCGGTGGTTCATGACAGCAATGCTGCTGAAGGGTGCCAAGGGAGCGTGCCGTCTCCGTAACTGTCTATATGGCTTGGAGGGACTTGTCGACCGCTTAAGGTAAGGTAGTAAGGTAAGTGGCCTTCAATCATCCCTGTCGATGAAGGCAGACTCCATACCCCATCTGCCGGAAACTCGTGTCAGCGATGGCCACTGTGATGGCATGGTCCGATGCCATTTCCCCTTCCTGAAAGAGGGCGAAAGCTTCTATTTTCTTGTCATCAGGGAGGAACTCCAGGATCCGGCCCAGCTTGTACCACAGCTCCCTGTCGTTCCGGGCCAAGATAGCCAGGGCGTTGGCCACCTTGATTGTGGATGCCGCTGTGTAAATGACTTTCTTACCCATGGCTTCCATCTTTTTTCCCTCGTTGGCTGGGGGAACTGATCACAATGAGGCTGGGTTAGCTGAACGTTTCCTTGTGGCAGCCGACACTACAGAGTCCGGCAATGGTTGAGACCTCAGGCACTTGTGTGCAGAGTCTGGCCCCCTGTACTTTTTCTCCAACTTGTCTTGGTTGGTTGGAGCCGTGCATGGGTACTTCATGAGGGCCAGGCCCTACTCTCAAATGCCGTCCAAAAAAGGTACCGCCATGATCGTCTTCCTCTTGGACGCTCGGAATCCCTCTTTCTTGGTTTCCACGGGCGCTAGCTGGAACAGCTCGGAGGCTCTGGAGATCATGGAGTAAAACGATCCCACCTCGTACGGTGGAGAAACTCTATGAGGAGCATCCAAATGCGGCGATTCACAGTTCGCCGGGATGAAGTGCTCATCTTTGTTGGGTTCCCGTGGCCGTATCAGTACCATTGTCCGTATCCAGGCACGCTGGAGGAGTCGTGGCCCAATGCGCTGGAGGAGGCTGATGTGGAAGCGTCGGATGACGCTTTCTCTTTTTACGTAGAGGATGATCAGGAGCCTGCAGCATCATGGGGGCCAGTGCTGGAGGCACCCTCTGCTGAATCTCTGACACCAGTGCGTGGAGAGTTGACAGAATGTGCATGGAAATGTTCCTTGGCTGAGGATGTAAAGAGGGATCGCTAGGTCCTGCACCACCGTCGTCCTCGTCATCCTCTTGTACCGTATGAACGGACTCTTGGTCGTCGATGGATAAAATGTCCATAGGTGGAACGCCAACCTTGGTGGGCTGTTTCAGGGCCTCCTCGCTCCCCTTTTTCCCTCCCTGAGGGCCTTGAACCGGCACCTGGACCGGTGTCTTTACCCCTCCAGGGGTACCTTCAGCCTTCGCTGTGCCTCTCAAGTCATGTTGCGCCTTGGGGGCAGAGATACCCTCTGCGCTGCAGAAGCCAACTTCATAGGATTGGCTCCCACCGCTGCCGTGGTTGTCACAGTAGATGTCGACAAAGTAGCAGACGTGGACTTTGGCTGGGCCTGTGGAGCTTGTTTGGGCTGCGCAAACTTCTTCTCTTCCTCCGACCCATGCCTGTCTGATTTCTCCCTTAACTTGGACAGGGTGGATGACTTCCTCTTTGAGGAGGAGATTGATGGCAGTCTGGCTATGGAGGCGGACGACGATGGTGATTGCGGCCTATCCAACCTGGGACCTGCGGCAGCGGCGAAGCTGGTAGACTCGGCTTGCGGCTTGGACCCCCACGGATGGGACGACCTCAAAGGACTTAGATGCGCACACTTTGAACCGGCCGTCCTGGGTGAGGCATGCCCTTGCTCGGAGCACGCAGCAGAGGCCTTGCTTGAACTGAGCCACGCTGCCAGCCTGCTATGCCTTTCCTTTTTGGTCTTCTTCGAGAAGCCCAAGCATATCTCACACCCATCCTCGTTGTGATCCGGGCGCAGGCAGCAAAGACACTGCAGATGCTTGTCTTCCACAAAGACATTCCGTAACCCGTATTTGGTGCAGGGCTGAAGAGGGTCCTTTCCTCCTTCTTCTCCTCCGACATGGTCGGATGGTGCGAAGTAGGCCCAAGATGGCCTTCTGGAAACTTCGACGAATCCTCGCCCTTGAGGGGCGTGAAAATTCACTGACAACGGATCAAACTTTCCTGCGAAGAAATCTGGAAAAACTTACTGAATAGCTCACAGAGCAAACTCAAGGACTCCCAACACTGAAGCGTGTGGAAGAAATCTGAAGATGGCTGCCAGAGGTGGTGCTTAGGGAGAGGACTGTCATTGGATGGAGGCAGTATGACCCAGAGGACAGTGATTGGTTTAGAGGAGAAATACAGTTTTACAGTGAAAGTGAAACTGTTTTTTCTTTTACCAGGGTTTCCCAGCCTGACAACGGGGAATATTCATGAGCATGTGAATCCATGCCAGAGCCCCAGGCTGGAGAATTAACACTTCTTCCCCAACACACCTCTTTACCACAACCACAGTACTTTAAATCATCTTCTTCTTTCCTGGTTTACACACCTTCCAGGATAAAACCCCTACTACTACAATTGTACTATGTGGTAATGCGTGTTTCACAATCCTCCACACCAGGACTCTTAGTGAGAAGGTTTAAACAACAACTGCTTCTCTTGATAGTCTCTTGGCTCTTATCAAAATGGGTTACAGCTCTTCCCGAATTGGTATTGTTTTTATATGCCTCTTGGCTGAAGGCAATGCAGGTATTATGAAGTAACTGACTCAGCCCAAAGAGTTAACAGAAACCACTAACCTGAGCAGATCGTAATCCCTGGACGTATGGAGAAACCCCCATGTGAACCTTGTCCCCTCTCCGCCTGACTAGAACAGGTAACGGAGAGAGACAAAATCCCCAGGGAAACCCTCTGGGGAAGAAAATCCTGTACTGAACTGGAGCAGGACCACTGCAGAGGATCCTGGGTCTTCGAACGAAGAACTGCTACTCTGCTTCAGAGTTGTCTAGGACGTTGTCTATCAAACACAAGAGATGGGGTAAGTATACTTGTCAGAAGAAGGAAGGTAAAGAAATAGAGAGGAGGTAGATTGGCACCTGCACCTGATGTTCTTTGGGATTAAGCCTCCATAGACAACAAGCTTGGGAGAAGAGAAGTGTTTCCTGGATCGTGATGTGTTTCCTACCCAGATATTAAAGAACAGTAAATGCGTTGTACTCTTAATTACTAAATCACTACTCCTTCTTTCCTCCAGCACCTACTTGTTTCCGGTGATGCTGGGGAACTGCAGTGCCGAGAAAGGAAACAGTTGAACGTCTCCGAGAAGGGGCGTGTGTCTTCTGGCGAACGAACTGAAGAGACTAGAAGTTAGTTTGGCCGTCCTCAGTTAGAAGCGGGACAGCCTCTATAGTAAGGATTCCTAATGTTTCTCTATGATATTGCTCTTAAGACCGTGGGCGTTTGAAGCGGAAGAGAAGCACTACGGAACGTAGCAGGATTAAATGAAAGGCATACTCCTGGAGCAGGTGTAACCGCGATCGGTGCAGATCTACAAGGGAAAAGAAAATGATAAGAGAAAAGTAAACCAGTTGTGTGATAAAGATTTTCCTAGTTGCGAACTCACGGAGTGTCTGTATCTGGAGTAGCGACGCATAGAAGTCCCAGCTTCAGCTGCTTAAGAACAGTCACATGACCGCTAGAGAGCATAGATACTTTGCACGTCAAACCAGGCAAGCCCACAGTATTCCAGTGGTACAAGTCGCTGCCGTTTTGGGGGTAGATCGTGGAGCAGACCCGTGAGATAACAGTGAACCAGTATAACGCAGTCGCCCACAGCGCCACCCTGACCAGCGGGAATAGTGAGATGTGACAGCAGGTCACAGTTCTCTCCCCCTTGGCCTCTCATACAAGGAGGGCTTTGGTCCTGCAGCCTTTGTTTTATATTTGTGCCACTTCTTGGCTGCTGACAATGCAGGTTACAATCACCTACCAAGTGATATCCCTTATCAGGAGGGTTGTGCCCAGTTTGCCTTTACAATTGGCCCCCAATTGGAAATCCTGGTTAGGAGAGCTGCCCCGAATTTGCCTCATTTAATTTGTTTGGTATTCAAAATATTCAATATCACCTGGCGGTCTCCTTCGCAGTGCCCCGGGGTCACCCGCTTCAGGCCAACTCACTGGTATGAAAGAAAAACTGTGGGTGGGTTCCCCTACTACACTGGCACTCAGGGGTAGAACAATTATATATGAAACAGTGATTGTGCTAGATGGAACTAGGGAAAGAACCGGGAAGCTTGAGACTAAAGCTGCAACTCGATAAACATTATTTTATTTTATTTTCGTTTTTCAAGTTTTTTTTGAGATATGAAAATACAAATCTAATTTGATAAAACATAATTTCTAATACATTCATTCATAATTCATAATCCATACATACCATACAATTTCAATATTCTAAAACAATTCATTTATCTGAAAACTAGAATTTTGCATATGAACTTTCTGTCGCAAATTCAATTAACTAATAATTGTCCACATTGTAAACAACTCACTGGTATGCCTCGTCATCGCTTTCTGACCCGCTGGTGTTGCTGAGGGTCTCTTCTGGACCTTCTGCACTTCGGTCTGCTCCGATTTGACTGCCGCAGGTCAGCACAGTCCTTCACAGGAGCTTTGAATGCTCAGGGTGATCTCTGGCGTGCCTGTCGTACCAGAGCAGTCTAGGACGTGCCGGGAGCTCGTCTCCCACACAACATAGTTTCCTTCAGAGCCGCTTCGCTGCAAGGCCACGCTCGCTCTGCATTTACAGAATCTCCCACACAGCGTCCTGGTATCGCCACTACTACACCATCAGCTTCTTCTCCCTTCTGCACCTGGGACCCATTTATATATTTAAACATCAGACTCTGGTACTTTCTATCACAACAACTAGGCTGCTCATGATACTTCATCGCCTCTGAGCCCCTCTTCCTTGTCCCAGTACTACAAGCATTATGGGACTTGAAGTGATTAATTGTTTTTATATCAAAATTGTTAATTTGTTTACAATAAACCATTAGGGCTTTAGGAATATTAGGGGAATAATTTAGAGGTTTCCCACTCCCCTTGTCATAAGTCCCCTCACATTTGAACCCACCCCCAGGATAAGGGACCAGGTAGTAGCTCCCTTTCCCTGGCCATCAGAAACCGCGAAATAGAGAGAAGAGAACGCTCGGCTGCGCCATCGAAGGATGTTGAATTAAAAGAGATAGAAGACCACACTAACTCTGGAATACAATTGAGAGAAACAGCACGACCCGTATAGAGACGGTATGGAAGATAACCAAGAAGATCAAATGATATAGTCTGACTGTCCAAACACAGGATGTATGCAGACTACAGTTCAAACAGTTAGAAAGACCAGATTGCACAAGCAGAAAGTGTGAATAACCTAATGAAGACCAGGCTTTAAGAAAACAAAAAAGACGTCCATTAGAGAAAAGTCGAGACGCTCTCCCCAGACCAGAAAATGGAGACGAAGACAAGGAATAAGAATATTGTCTATTTTTAATTGAATATAATATGATTAGTTATTCTCATAATATATGTCCTGAAGAAAGCGTAAAGGGTTCATAATCCGCTGAAACCGGTTGACAATAAAAATCCAGGGTGATGACCTGTCTCCCGAAACACACAATATCATCTGTGAGCGCCATAAAATTACATCACTTTTAGAGAAATGTAAAATAAATACATACATGAAGTAGTCCAGGAGGTGGACTGCATTTTTAATACTGGACTTGTTCAAGAACATTTGAGTTGCACTAGCCCATTGGACAATTGGTAAGACACACAAAAGGGAAGCGATAATATTAAAAAGTAAAGAATTGACTTTGAATGAGTGTGCACTGAATTTTAGAAACTATTGAAAGTAGTGAGAGAGGTTAGGGCGAGCAACTTGTCTATCTCCTCACCTAGATAGGCGGCACTACAGCGACATCTAGGGACAGTACAACATATGCAGGGATAGCAAGTATCTTTATAGGGACATTTAGTCATATATAGGGACTCTAGCAGTGGGAATAATTTTGTAGAACAAATAGATTCTGTCAGATGAGAGGAGGCCCATGTCGGGATCTTACGGAGGATCTCACTAGATTCATTACATACCCTTGCCCTAATGTCACTGGTTTTCACATCCTCTTTCTGGAATTGAGAACGGAAATCTACATTACGCTGTTCCTTCCCATTCCGATTATCAACAGAAAACCAATAGAACTGTAAATCCAAAAACCAGCATATGAATCTGGCATTGGTGTCTTTTCGAAAGGCTCAGCCATTTAAGTGGGGCATGATCTGTAATAAGGCAGAATTCCCTACCCGTGAAATAGTACTTTAAATAGTTTATGGCGCACTTAATGACTAAAGATACAAGTTCCAAAATAGCTTACTTCTTCTCTCCAGGAAATAACGTCCTACTAATATAGAGGATTGGATGCTCTATACCTGTCATGAACCGTCGTCTGCGTCCCTTCTGGACTTCCTGGTCCCTGACCCATAGGGGATTGAATACAGTGATCCTTCCAACATGGCTGCTTGAAACGGAATGCTCTTGCCCAGTCTCTACGCTCCATGCTGCACGCTCTAAAAAACAGACACGCCCCCGCAGCTCTGTACGTCTCAACGCTACCGCTTGCTGTAGTCGGACGTGTGTTGCCAGAGTTCGTTCGGGGCTCTCTTTTGATTCCTTGTTCCCAGTTCCTTGAAACCCCGTCCTTCCTCCCATTCCTCTACCTTACCTCCGATCTTCCTGGATTTCTTCCGCACTCGGGTCACGGCGTTCCGTGCCTCCGAGTGCAAACTTCATTCCTTCCTGGTATTCACCCTGGACTTCTGAACGCTCCCAGAAGTTGGATAGCGAACCTCACGCTGGAATCCGAGGACCAGCAATCGGGTTTGTACAAATCCCGGACCATGAGAAAGAAGACATCACCGAAGATCGCAAGCAAACAACAAAAGCAGGTGAGAAGGGGAGAGACTTGTGACAGATTGAGACGCCTAAAACACAATACAGACACAGAGATGGAAGCTGCTGTTCAAGACCTCATGCAAGGCATGCAGGAACTAACCACGGAGGTACAGAACCTTAAGGCTGAGAATGCTGCATTAAAATAGCTATTTTTTTCACGTGACTCTTCAACTGAAGAAAGCATGTTATTGGGAGGAGTAGTGGACAAGTATAACGGTTCTTTCAAGTCTCTCTGTGCTTTCCTTGATACATGTTTAGTGCACTTCACCTTCAAGCCCTACTATTTCTCCACTCCTAGAGCAAAGGTGGGCTTTATGATCTCACACCTCACTGGAAATGCCTTGACCTAGGCAACCCCCCTAGTCAATTCGGGCAACGCTCTCCTGGATGATTATGATGGGTTTGTGGATGCTCTAAAGGCCATGTTTGATAGCCCAGACCAGGTGTACAGTGCCCAAGAAAGACTGCTCGAATTTCAACAATTATCCCAGGATATGCTACTTATGTGACCCGGTTTAAACAGTTCATGAAGGAAGCAGATTGGTCTCAAGAAGCCAGCTTCACTCTCTTCCAAAGAGGTCTGAATGAAGAAATAAAGGATGAGTTAGCTAGGGTAGCTCGCCCAAGCTCCTTCCAGGCTCTCATGGACCTTTCCTTGCAAATAGACTTCTGAATCCAAGAAAGAAGAGCAGAGAAAAAGAAGTCTAAATCGGCTTTCCAAAAGGCCACCACAGAACATCCGCCTAGATCTGAGCCCACAGTCTCTCCAACCCCGGACCCAGAACCCATGCAACTGGGGGCCTTCTGTGGACCCATTACCCCACAAGAAAGGATGCGATGGATTCACACTGGTCTGTGCATGTATTGCGTCTCCGATAAACACCACGTGAGAGAATGCCCTATTGCTCCTCCATGGCGTTCGGGAAATGCCAGCTCCCGATCCTAGAAGGGGCACAGTTTCGGGAGAGAGATGTTTGCTCCACATCAATTCCATCCTTGAACTCTCCTGGACAAAATAATCTTGTGGTTCTACAGGCCTTTCTATCGCCTTCCAAGAAATAATCCTACCCCATCCTGGCATTAGTAGATTGCGGAGCCATGGGCGTATTCCTACATCATGATTGGGTCACTGCTCACAACATTCCACATGAAAGCCGAGGAACAATGCAACCTGTAGAGGCTATTGATGGGAGACCTCTATCTTCAGGACCCATAACCCTTCAGACTAAAGAGATTCTACTCTCTATAAACCACCATCGAGAGAGGATCAAATTTGACATTATAAAATCAGCCCATTATCCAATGGTTCCAGGAATGCCCTGGTTACAAAGGCATAACCCCATACATCTATTGGGCAGCAGGCTCCCTATTCCTTGGATCTGAATACTGTATGTCTCACTGCTTATCCCTAGATTCCTTACTGAAGTCTTCTGAAGACTCGCAAGAGAGTCAACAAAATCCAGTCACTGTCTCTAACATCATCTGTATTCCCAGGGCCTACCAAGCCTTTTCTGATGTATTTTTGACCGCTATAGTTCAAGCTCTCCCTCCTCACAGACCAGAGGATTGCGCCATCTATACTGAACCTTCAGCAGTGATTCCTTTCGGCAGGATGTTTATTTTATCAGAACCTGAAAAAAGGGCCCTCCGGGAATACCTGGATACTAACCTGGAAAATGGCACCATATGACCATTTAAATAACCAGCGGTGCTTCATTGTTCTTCGTTCCCAAGAAAGACACCAAAGAGCTCAACCCATCTCTAGACTACCGTGGCCTTAATCAGTGCACTCTGAAGGACTGCTACCCCTTGCCCCTCATCTCGGATATCTTGAAAGCAGTCAGAGATGCAGTGATCTTCACAAAATTAGACCTAAGGGGTGCCTACCATCTTATTCGTATAAAGGAAGGTGACGAATGGAAAACCGCCTTTAGAACCCCCTTTGGCCATTTTGAATACCTGGTTATACCCTTTGGACTTGCTAATGCCCCAGCTGTATTCCAACGTTTTATGGATCGAGTGTTCTCTGATATGCTGTTCATCTTCGTCATTGTATATCTGGACAATATACTGATATACTCCAAGGACCATCTAAAACATGAAGAGCATGTGAAGGCAGTCTTACAACGTCTACGTGAACATAAGCTCCTGGCCAATCCCGAGAAGTGCCTTTTCCATGTATCAACTGTTCACTACCTCGGATTCATTCTCAGTCTAAAGGGAATTGGAATGGACTCCTCGAAGGTAGACTCAATTTTGTCCTGGCCCCTTCCAACTACTGTGAAACAGATTCAATCCTTCCTGGGGCTTGCTAACTTCTATCGGAAATGTATACCAACCTTTTCAGAGATTGTGCATCCTATCGTTACATTGTTAAAGAAGGACACCCCTTCCTGTGGACCTCAGCCCAGGATACAGCGTTCCAACGGTTGATGGTTGAAGGTTGATGGTTGAAGACAGCGCTTCAGCGAGGCGGAGCTAACCGTCTTGGTGGAGCACATTGTGGACAATGCGGAGATGCTGTTCAGTGCCGACCAACGGCGTGCCACACAGCAGCGGAGGAAGGAGGTGTGGGCCGAAGCTGCACGCAAGTGCACCGCTGTGGGCGTGACAGTGAGGAGCGTGAAGGACTGCCACAAGCGGTGGGACGACCTGAGGCTGAGGGTACGCAACCTCATTTCCACGCACCGCCAACGCAGCAGTGGGACAGGCGGAGGACCCCCTTCCCCACTGAGGCTGCAACCATGGGAGGAGCGTTGCAGAAGCGTCCTCCACCTAGAGGGAATCCATGGGATCGGGGAGGCTGAGGCAGGAGTGAGCCCACCTGCAGATGCCGGTAAGTGCCCAAACATGAATGCCACATGAAAATATGCAGTTGTGAGTACTGGGCCAAAGGACCCATTAACAACCCCCCGACCCACAGGCAGTGCATGTGTGGGCCAAAGGACCCATTAACAACCCCCCCCCCAGGCAGTGCATGTGTAGGCCAAAGGACCCATTAACGACCCCCCCCCAGGCAGTGCATGTGTGGGCCAAAGGACCCATCATGATCCGTATGGCAACCAATATCACAGAATGCATACACCAGCAATCAGATGCATGTGACTAACACTATTCAATGTACAATCTTAATGACGCATGTGATGCACCCATCTGCCACTACAACAACACTAATTGCATGCCCTTTGTGTCCCCACAGCCGTTTCAAGTGACAGTGATACTGCACAACAGGCCAGCCAATCTGCACCGGCAAGTACACAAGCCACCGCCACCACACAGGAGGATGCTGCCGGCAGTTCTGCACCTCTGGCCACATTACCAGCCACTACAGATGTGCCGCCCACCACCACCACCGACATCCCCACTGTCTCCACACTGCCTGAGTCTAGACAGGTACCACGGGAACCTATCATGGCCACCCAACACAACACCGAAGGCAGCAGCACTGCAGAGGGGGCGGCCTGCAGTGATAACAGTGCCCCGCAAGAGCACTCGGAAACGGGGCCACAGGGGGAGATGCCCACATTGGAAGACCTGGGCTCCTTCCATGAGCTGGAGTTCAGCCCCACATCACTGGGGAGACCCATGAGGTCACCCACCCCATCCATGGCCAAACTGAATGCCCGCATGCAGCGGATGGAGGACCAGCAGGCTTCCCTCACCCAGCTGGTGGAGAGGCAGCTAGAGGAATCCAGGCTGCAGAGGGAGAGCTACAGTGCCTCAGTGCGTCGCCTGTCGAGGTCCATCGGACGCTTTGCCAGCACTATAGTAACCCTTGCACGCCATGTGCGGGAGGGCAACGACCACACCTCCAGGCTTGTAGAGGCCATGTTGGTTGGCCAACAGGCAAATCTGGCACGGATGCCCTCAATCCCAGATTCTGCGCAATCAAACACAACCACCCCATCCAGCTCCACTACTGCCAGTCCAAGGAGGCGCTCGAGTAGGCTAACGGGTCCCTCGGGCAAGGTTGCACAGGCACAGAAGCGCACACGGAAGTGATGGCATGTGTGTGGGGCAGTGCAGGACACATGTGGACTACAAGGGTTTGAGAGGGGTGGGCACGTTTGGGTGGTGGGGTAGGTAGTTTTGGGGGTTTGAACAAAGGGGCCTGGGTGGGGGTGGGCACGTTTGAGTGGTGGGGTAGGTAGTTTTGGGGGTTTGAACAATGGGGCCTGGGTGGGGGTGGGCACGTTTGGGTGGTGGGTGGCCCCGGGTGTTCAGCTTCCCTAACCAATGCACCTCCTTCCCTGTTGTTATTACATCAATACATCACCATTTCGAATCAAGACATACATGTGTGGACATTGATCATTTATTTTGCAGTGCAACTATTAATTCATTGTCGTCACCATGTTCGTGCATTTCTGTGAATGTGCTGTGACTCAAAAGTAAATGCGAATCAGGGCATCCCGTGCTCTCTGGCCATCATGTGGACCCCCAGGGGGAGGCGGTGCCATCCCATCCCCATCCCCATCTCCATCCCCATCCCCATCCCCATCTTCCTCATCTGCGTCTGGTGGCATTAGGATGTTCCTGCGCAGGCATATATTGTGCAGCATGGCACATACGAGCGTGATTTTACCCGTCTTCAGTGGGCTGTACAGTAGTGATCCGCCAGATCTGCTCAGACAGCGGAAACGGGCCTTCAGCAGTCCAAATGTCCTCTCAATCATTCCACGTGTGCAGATATGTGCCCTATTGTATGCCTCTTCATGCCTGTTCCTTGGTCTCCGTACAGGTGTCATCATCCATGGCATGAGTGCATATCCCGCATCACCTACATGGGATGCAGATGGGGGAACATGTCAGTGTTTGTGGCATCATGTCTTCATCTGCCGCTGTGCATTCTTGTATCATCATTCATTCATGCATATGTACCATGCAGTGTATGGAGGTATGTTTTGGGCATCACAATGTATGTCGCTAACTGGATATGGGTCTACACATTAACTTGCATGTTTACTGTGCCCTGTGGGTGACATTTGATTGTGTGCATGTCACGGTGCAGTGCTGTCCACACATGACTCCACTGTACGGAAGTAGTAAATACACGTCGTCTCATTTACACGCCTCTCGTGCCTTTTGAGGCAGTGTTTCAATTGAGGGTGGGTGTCTGCAGTGGCACAAGGTTCATGGGACAGTGACGAGATTGGCTGTGCCAGCGTGTGCACGGGCACATTGTGGTGCCCTGTCATGTCTTCCTTCATGATGTTTGGCATCCGCTGTGTATTTGGTAGATGGAAGGGGGGTGATGCATGTGCAGTCACAGCGGCACACTCACAATGCTCATTGGCCTGGACACACACACATCACTTCGACAGGGTTGTAGCATCGTCAGCTGTACTCACCCAATAGCCATGTGCTTTGTCCGGCATAGCGTTCCATGTACCGTGGCAACGTGGAATTCCGCAGTACCATTGAGTCATGTGATGAGCCTGGGAAACGTGCGCAGCAGTGTGTAATCAGTTGCATGGCATCACAAACCATCTGGACATTCAAAGAGTGATACTGTTTCCTATTGCGGAACACCGCCTCGATTGCACGTGGTACTGTCAGCTCAACGTGGGTGCAGTCAACTGCGCCTATGCAATTTGGCATGCCTGCTATGGCATGGAAGGCCAACTTGGTGGCAATGACCTCGGGGAGGGTGCGGGGTAGGGCTGTGTGTTCCGACACATGGCGCAACAGGGCATCAGGTAACTGTACCAGGATTTTTGAGAAACAGGGTTGTGATATGGCGTGCAGCTCACCAACCGTGTGTTGATAGGTGCCAGTGCCAAGGAAATGCAGTACTGAGACAACCTTCAAGAGGGGAGGATGGCGGTGGGGGTGTCAATTTGGCTGCTGATGTTGTCCTCAATCATGGCGGTGATGTGCAGGATTATTGCACGGTCCAGCCGGTATAGTGTGTGGATCTGTCCTGGGGTGAGGTTCCAGGGTGAGGCCCTGATGCGTGGTATTGCTGGCTGGCGGCGGGGTCGGGCTGGCTGGGCAATGGGGTTTGCCATAGCTGCAAGGTTGGCTGGTTGCCGCCTGCGCCTCCTCCTCTGCGCCATTACTGCCACCATGTGCAGTGCTGCCTGTTGGTTGAGTAGGCCCAGTCCCAGTGCTACTAGACCTGCTGCCTGCATGGTTCTGTGTTGTGTTGGGCTGGGTGTGGCCCTTTTGTAGGCTCCCAGTGGCCTGCTAGGTCCAGCTGGGCTGATTTGGTGCACCTGTGCCCTGATTCAGTTCAGCAGGCAGTGTATAACGCCATGTTCGCGGTTTTTTGCCGGTATTTCCGTGTCCGCGCTAGTTGTGATGCTCACTGTGTTTCGTGTTGACGGTAACGGAGGGGTTTCCGTGCAGACGGACTTAACGGGACCCCTATTTCCGCGGTGGCGGTTGAGGGTGGTGCTATTACCGGGGCCGCGGGTCATGATTGGGCGGACATGGAAACGGTGCCGGTATGGTTTTACCGGCAGTGTTAATTCCGGACCGGAGTACTTGTAATGAGGCCCTATGTCATGATACCTTTCATTTGGGACATCGTGGCATTACCAACACCCTCCATCTAATACAAAGACAGTTTTGGTGGCCGAAGATGAAGGATGATATCAGGATCCATATCCAGACATGTGCAGTCTGCAATCAGAACAAACATGATAATAAGAAACCGGCAGGTCTCCTGCTCCAACCAGCAATACCAACAAGACCCTGGGAAATGATCGCCAGAGATTTTATCGTGGAACTACCATCCTCCAGGGGCTACACAACTATCATGGTTACTATTGATTTGTTTACTCATATGACTCATTTTACACCTTTATACTAACTGTCATCCTCATCTGACCTCGCCAGAATCTCCCTAGAACACATATTCCGGCTTCATGGGCTTCCCTCCAAGATCATTTCTGACCGAGGACCCCAGTACATATCTCAGTTTTGGAAGCAATTATGTCGTATACTGGGAATCCAACGTGCCTTGTCTTCAGGATATCACCCACAAACCAATGGAGCTACTGAATGTGTAAACCAAACTCTAGAACAATACCTCTGTTGCTTCGCTACCAAGGTCCAAGATGACTGGTCACTCTTAATACCTGTGGCCGAATTTGCTTATAACAATTCGGATCATTCAGTTATGAAAACCAGTCCCTTCTTCTGTAGTCAAGGATTTCATCCTTCAGTTCTACCCTCCATTCTCCCACACCCTACCCCAGTTCCTGCGGTAGATTCCTGGATTGAAACCCTTATTACCGTACACAAAGAAGCAAAGGAACACTTAAAAAGGGCCCGAAGAGACGTTAAACATTATGCTGACTCCAAATAAAGACCTGGACCTCCCTACTCTGTAGGCGATAAAGTCTGGTTATCCTCGAAGCTCCTTGCTCAACATCTGCGTCCAAATAAATTGGCTCCCAGGTATTACAGACCCTTTTCTATACAAGAAATCGTCAATCCAGTGGCCTTTCGACTCCGACTACCAGAATCCTGGAAAAGGATCCACCCAGTCTTCCACACCTCACTGTTAAAACCATATCTTCAGTCACCTCGAACAGCTCCAAAATCTACCCCAATGATTGTAAATGACCAACTCGAATACGAGTTGGCGCACCTGGGAACCCATGTCAAACATGAATGCCCCCAGGCTGGTTCGAAGATTCCATCTTATCCATCCGGGCAAGCCCGGAGGAGCTGGGTTTCAGAGGAGGCATACTGTCATGAACCGTTGTCTGCGTCCCTTCTGGACTTCCTGGTCCCTGACCCATAGGGGATTGAATATAGTGATCCTTCCAACATGGCTGCTTGAAACAGAATGCTCCTGGCCAGTCTCTACGCTCCACACTGCACGCTCTACAAAACAGACACGCCCCCGCGGCTCTGCACGTCTCAACGCTACTGCTTGCTGTAGTCGGACGTGTGTTGCCGGAGTTCGTTCGGGCTCTCTTTTGATTCCTTGTTCCCGGTTCCTTGAAACCCCATCCTTCTTCCCATTCCTCTACCTTACCTCTGATCTTCCTGGATTTCTTCCGCGCTCGGGTCACGGCGTTCCGTGCCTCTGAGTGCAAACTTCATTCCTTCCTGGTATTCACCCTGGACTTCTGAACGCTCCCGGAAGTTGGATAGCGAACCTCACGCTGGAATCCGAGGACCAGCGTTCGGGTTTGTACAAATCCCGGACCATGAGAAAGAAGACATCACCGAAGGTCGCAAGCAAACATCAAAAGCAGCTGAGAAGGGGAGAGACTTGCGACAATACCATCAGGACATTCTGAGTGTACAGCCCCTAGATCAGAATGGGATGCATCAGTTTGTAGGATAAACAGTCTATTGAAGTTTGCCACCTTCAAGACAGGTTAATTACATAAGATATGCTTCAGTTTATCAAAACATACTTGGTCTTCAGGGCGCCATTTAAGTTTTTGAGGTTCTACTTTTCTGAGCTTGTCTGTGACAATTGAAGTGATGGAAGCAAAGTTAGGGATGCATCTTCTATAAAAGCCGACTAGACCAAGAAAGGCCTGTAGTTCTTTCTTGGTCTTAGCGGCCTGGGATTCTTCGACCACTCTATCCTTTTCAGTTTGTAGTTGAACCAATCCATTACCTACAAAGAAGCCCAGATATTGCATTGCAGATCTGGCGAGGTGACATTTCTTTGGATTGGCAGTGAATCTGATTTTCTTTAAGGCCTGAGTCCCCATTACATGGGTCATATGGTCTTGCCATGATTTACAATGAATGTCATCAATAAAAGCTCCACAAAAGGAGGCATATGGTCTAAGAACTTGGTTCATTAGTCTTTGGAAGGTGACCAGAGCCACTGTTGGGAAGGGGGTGACCCTGTCCCACCCCCTAAGAGCTTTAGAGTAAGGCGAGAGGCATTTGAAGCACTATGATAGGCCAGGGGGCAGGGGAGACGGTGGTGGGACCCCACCCCAATATAATCAACCCACATAGTATAGCCCAAGGCGCAAGCAAGACTGCCATTTTTGTATAGATGTTAGTGCATTCTGTGTAGATGTTAGTAACCATAGTTTGGAGACAAGGCCCACGCGGCAAATGCGGCCTTTCATGCACTAGGCCCTAATTGCGAAACAAGGGATATCTCCAGCAATGCTGGAGCTCCCGTGAGGACAACCCCAACTGCCATAAAGCTCATTCATTGTTCTAAACAGTGTTGCACAGATGTTTTTCTATCCGCAAGGAATGTGCCCTACAAGGCAGCGATCATAGACCGGCTTCTGGTGTGCATGTTATCTCACACTGGCCAAAGTATGACCTGGCCCATCTCCAGGCGACCACCAGTTATAGTCCATATAACTGACTAAACCTCAAGATCCATGAATTACATGGCACCAGGTGCCCTTTGACCACCAACCCTTCTACTGTAACCTTGGGTACTGCTACTTTGTTGTTATTATCTATGTCATTTTCACCCGTTATGTTATACTGTATCATTGTCATTTTCACCGTTCATGTTATACTGTATCACTACCTATGTAACTGTTAACCTCTTCTCCTGGAACCTGTAACTTCTCCTCTGCAACTTGTAACTGCCTACTAAACATGCGCCCGCAAGCCTCCGGGCAAGGTGCACAATACAAATAAATAAATACAAATACAAACCCTAAAGTAACAAGTCCTTAAATGTTCAAAGAGGACACACAGTGCACATCTTTGAGCGACAATCATATGATTTGTATTGCAAGGTGCTGGGAGGGATACATTATAGTTCAAAACAAGGGTGAAGACCTTGGATCCGGATGGCGCAGAAGGGAGTGAGTGAAATATTTGTGTGGAGGTTAGAGGGCCCCAGAACCTCCTGTGTGCCAGTCTTAAAGCCTTCCAGATGCACAGTATAATGTTAAAGTAGCATTGTGTTAGGAGTGTAGTTAATTGGTTCTTTGACATTCGTTGGTGAGAAGAAGATGATCTCTGCGGCACCCACATGATGGAAGACAGACGGACTGGGCTGGAACCCATGACCTGGCATCCCTTATGGGGCAGGCGGATCCTCTATAGGCGCACACCAACCAGCCGTGTGGGTTTTTACAGTGTGTATTGCGTCCCTGTGATGATGTGTCTACTCTTAAGCTTTTGCTTGTACCCTTTTTTGACAGAACGCTCTTAGCAGCAGAGTTCTTTGCTGTTGCTCTCATCTATATGTGAGATTAAAACTTGTTATATTTACAAGATCGACTTGGGCCTTTCTTCCCTAGCAGGTTGTATTCTCTCCGGTGTGAGCATTAAGGGACTTGCCTTCAATTGGTGACGCCGATGTGATCCCAGCGCCCCTGTATTTTCAGAGGCTTCCAGGCCACTTCTCTAGAAGGAGCCACGCCCACCTATGTCCACAGCGACCGGTCCCAAAAAAACACAAGTTCTGAGTGGTTTAGCACGAGCCATTTTATGAGAAATCCACTCTGTTATTTGAAGCAGGCGCAGCTCAGAGGAGATTGAAAGCTGATGTTGGAACCCAGTGACGGAGGAGTTTTGGTGAGCATGCGCATGTAGTAGACTCTTGTAAGCGATAACAAGTATGTGACAGATGCATGGGGAAGTGTGAGAGGTTTGAGCATGTGGAGAATGAGGTTGTTGATGTGACGTGGGTGTGGTTTGTGTAATTTCTTATTAGTGTTTATATTGTAAAGAGATTGTTTTGGTCAGGCATTATAAGGTAAGGCAAAGGTAAGGGAGGGAGCCCTTCCTCGGAAGGGGAGGGAAGGTGGTACCACGATAAAATATATTATTTAAAGGAGGAATACGTAAATTAAAGTAGTACTCTCATATAAGTAGTAGGACTGGAACAAGTAGTGGTTGTTATTTTAGCTTGTTATTTCAGTTTATTGTATTTGTGTTTTATTGGATGAAGAACAGGCCGTAGGAGGGGCGATAATTGTGTTTGTAGCAGCGTGGTGTGGCATTGGATGGTTTTGTGGAGTAGTTTGTGTGAGCAGGGAAGGGGGATAGAAAAAGGGTGGGGGGTGATTTTCTTTTTTGTTGTCGATTGTCACAAGCAGCGGCAGGTTGCGCGTCAGCGGGGATTTGTGGGGTTAGTAAGACATAGACAGCACTAAAATGGGGGAAGGAACACCACTAGAGTATATGTATAAGGCCCTGCCACTGTATCGTTAGTGGGTGGAAAATACCATAAGCAGTGGTTCACAGAGACGGGAGGAGGGCGGATGCCCTGCCTGTGGCCAGAGCAGGGCTTCCACAATTAGAGCGTCTTGGAACATATGTCCACATTTCTAATAGCTAAGTACAAGGGGAAAAAGCTACAGAAGAGAAAAGACATTCTAGACCTCTGGCAAATGTTTGAGTATACAGATGACCATGGGGATGGAGCGGGGGCACAGATACAGAAAGATGGAAAGTGCCGGATGGGAGAAGGAGAAGGTGAGGGATTATATCCCTTGGCAGTGTGTCAGGCAGGCGGGTACACAAATCCAACCTATGTACCCACTGTGGTAGGGACCCCTTTAGCACCAGTAACACCAAAGGCTACCGCTCCCCCACCCCCATACGCACACCCGCCCGAAGTATCGGCATCTGCGGGTGTCAGATCAAGGGTGTTCAAAAATAGGTTGGCAGAGTTATTAACAGAACTGAACAGGATGCAGGCATCCCCAAGAGAAGTCAGGGATGTAGGGGTGTCAGAAAAAGGAATAAGAAGCGTATGTGTTGAGAAGGAGGGAAGCAAGGGTGAGTGGACAGTCCTTGGACAGGAGAATACAGTTTTGGGAAACGATGAGAGAGAGGATGACAATGACACATTTGATGAGGGACAGGGTGAAGAAGAAGGAAGTGGTGAAGAGGTTGGAGAAGGTTTGTGGGCGGGGGCAGGGTGATGAATAGGGCGGCCGGATGGCTTTAGTAAAGAGAATGGGAGTTATGAAGAAGGGTGTGGGGCCAAGAGCTCATAGCGTGAGGCTGTGTGTGTTCTGAGCTCTGGCATACAACTAACAAAGATCCTGATATCAGCGATCAAACCGCCTCTTGACACATTGCCTTGTTGAGGCACTTATTTGACAACCTTTGCTGCTACGAACTACGGTGTGCGGGACGCGTTCGCAACCATTCCGGAGTTCAATCGAACACGTGGAGCAGAAGATGGCAAAATGGCGGCCAATATACGCAGCTTTGCAACACAGCTGCGATGAAGTGAAACGAGGGGGCGGACAGAAGCTAGCAACAGTAGAGGGTACAACAGAGTGCTCAGAGGGCCAGCGCGACCCTCCTCTTAAGCCCGGCGGAACCCCCGGCACTGAAGCAGGTAGGTCTGCAACATAGGAGAGGTGGGACCCAGGGAACTGCCTTGCTGCTTCCCTGGTGCGGCACTCCTTGTCTAGGAGCTGCCGGAGGATGTATGAGGAGTTGCTCTCGCAGACAAATGGCACCTTACACTGAGTCAGAGCGGGACGAGTGACGGGCTACATCTCCAACAGCACTGCCCCCTGGTGAGAGAGATATATGGAGATAGGCCCACCAATCATCCAGATATCGGGCTGCTTCTGACAGCCCGAGCAGTTATACAGACGCAGCTGGGAGAAGACTCTTGTGTGAGATAAGCCAGCTGAAGGCAGCGGGGTTCCTGCACGGCGACCCGTGAGAGATGTGACTTCACTACGGCCGGCCGCCAGGCAACACACCCATACCCACTACCATCGCTGATAGCCCAGTTGACACGCAACAGCTACCCTTCTGCAAATAAACACACAGCAGGTCGGAGGAGCCCAGTCTCTACCTTTGGTGACATCGGAGGCTGAACCACCACCATTGCGCTATGTAGGGGGTGCACTGGGTAGGGAGCACACCTCTGTGCCACGATTGTGCCGGTAGTTGGGAGATTCTCCCCCTATACCTTCCAACATCTGAGCCCTGAGTGCCTGCATGAAACGTTGCTTGAGCCCTGAATGCCAGACAACGCAGGCTCAACAGTCACTGCAACTCTTTGCGATGGTCATGCCTGGGCCCCACTGAATAACCCGGTGAGTGACTACACTGCTTCTCTCTACTATATGTGCAGCAAGCTCCCCTCCAAGAAGCCCATAATCACTTGCGCCTCGCATAAAATTCACCACTGGCGCTGCGAAGCAGTGCACAAA
The DNA here is from genome assembly GCF_040938575.1 of Ambystoma mexicanum. Lineage (NCBI taxonomy): Eukaryota > Metazoa > Chordata > Amphibia > Caudata > Ambystomatidae > Ambystoma > Ambystoma mexicanum. The sequence continues at coordinate 611,889,999 of NC_090936.1, read as the reverse complement.
CGAGGGCTCACTGCAGCGGGCACTGCCACAATTACAGGCAATAAAGGAACCACTCTTGCTCCCAGACACGTGGCAATCAAGTCCTTCTGAGTGGGGGATACAAGCACATGCACCATACACGAAGGACTAAGGTACCAATTGTCAGATCTTCCTTTCCTGCCACGCGAACTGACCTTGACTGCGCCTTTAGCTGTCCTGGCACACTAGGCTCGACCTTAATTCGATGAACAGGTCGAGATACCCAACATGTAACTAGGACCAAGCTGGCCACACGCAGATTGGAGGTGCGATTCGATTCTTACCCGTGCCATAGGCAGAGACTTGGCAGTCCAAGAGGAGACTACATTGGGAACAGCGGGGACACCAATCGCTCCTACACATAGCCTTGGCCAGCTAAAAACTCTCTGGTGCACCCTGAAAGGACCCGTCGGAGGTGGAGCTGCAACTAAAAGTGCAACGCCGCAACTGGGAGGCTGAAGCACGCAGACAGTGCTATAGACTACCCGCGATTGAGGAGAACGTCACGCCTACATTCGAGTGAGATACCCAGACACGTCAAACGACTGCACAGACAATAGACCCCAAGAGCAGTTGATATGCCCACCTCCAAACATAAACAGAAAGGCACCATAATGGATTCCTTTGCAGGACACAGGAAGACACAGGCGTCGGCTGCAGTTGAGAAAGACGCTGAAATGATAGGCAAAGAAACGCACCCAGAATCGCAGGTGCTAGCAGCAATTGCCGCTTTTCAGACCTCACTGGAACATAAGATTGACAAGATCAAAACAGATGTGCAACTACTACGACATGATGTGAGGTCCCTAGCAGAGCGAGTCACGAATGCTGAGGTGCAGCTGAAGGAAACTACGGATGCTACCACCGAGCTAACTGTCAGGTTGAAGACTCTGGAAACCAAAAACCGCTTTCTTGAGCAGCGAGCTAAGGATGCAGAGGGTCGTTCCTGCAGGAACAATGTTAGAGTCCTCGGTATACCAGAAGAAACGGAAGGCAGAGACCCTACAAACTATATCCAAAACATGTTTCTGCATGAGGTCGGCGCAAGAAAGCTGACACAAGGATTCCCAGTCAAGAGGGCACACAGATCACTCCAGAAGAAGCCCCCACCTGGGTCGCACCCCTGCCCGATTATAGCTAAAATACGGAACTTTCGTGACAGGGAAGTGCCACTCCAATTTTCCAGAGACGGAGGCGAGATTGAACGCGGTGGCTCTAAGGTGGCCATATATCCTGATTATACCCCACTAGTGCAACAACAGCTAAATCGGTTCATTGCAGTCAAAGCATGGCCCGCAAGAAAGGAATAAGATACATGCTCACATACACTTCGAGACTCAAGGTAATATACAAGGGGCAAAACCTGGTTCTTTGAGACCACTGAGGCAGTGACAATGTGGCTAGAACAGTAACCTCAAAAGCTCCATGCAAGTACTACTACTTGGGGACCTCAACTTGGGATTCAATTACCCTTCGGATCAGTCTGCCTTAGCTACGGCAAACATCCTATCAGAATACGGACTTACCCAAAGAAGCAAAACCTCCACCCATAACAAAGGGAGAATACTAGATTGGGTAACAGACTACAACTGCCATGCCAACATTCTCTCCACTTCACCACTACCATGGACCGACCACTACCTACTCTCATTTACGCTATCCAATAACAGACCCCCCCATACCTGCCCCTAGGACTCCACCCACCCTAACCAGAAATAAAAAGAGCATCACAGTGGATAGGCTCATACCTGCTATTCTCCCCACCCTCAACTCACTTCCCATCAACACTGACCCGGAAAGCATGGTTAATGAATACAACAAAATTATGGCTTCCTCCTTAGATCAGATTGCCCCTCTCAAACTGAGACCAAGTAAGCCAAAAAACCACTTAAGGAAATGGTTTACACCATTCCTAAAAAATGTAAGGCAACAAAAAAGAAATTGCGAGGCTGCATGGAAATGACTACCATCAGAAGCCAACAAACTAAAGCTTACAAAACTCTCATCACTCTACAAAAAAGAAATTTGCTTAGCTAAACGGGAATCCTACGACACCCGTATCTCCCAAGCTAACTCCAATATGAAAGAATGATTTACCATTCTTAAAGAACTAGAGTCTCCCATTGAAATACCAGACACTTGCACCAAAGATAAAAATGGTGGGGGGGCGTGGCTTGGCAGCCATGGACTAGGCTGCTCTCCTTATGAGCTCCTAGATCCGACAAACAATACGGACGGGCGCATGCCTATAAACCTTGAAAACCAACACGAAAAGAAGATGATTGTAATATGAAGCACAGCAGACCTTAATGCACGCTGCCGTGGGCTGATTGCGACAGCAGATCAAAAGTTATGGAACTTTGAAGTTCCCGACGGAAGCCGTCGGTCTGCAATCAACAAACAAACAAACAAAGGAGCCCCTTAGCGAAAAGACAGTGTCCGACAAGGAGAGCGAGGTACACATAGAAGCCTGCGTCCCCGCGAAGGACGCCGAGTACAGCAGATAATAACAAACATGCCCGGCGGGTACGCTGGGATACTTGACAAAACTTGACAAAGGCGAGCAGTTCGCTCGCACCAGCAAGTGGCAGTGGCCACTCTGAAAGAGTCGCAGGAGGAGAAGCGCACCACCGAAGTGGACCAAGAACGACCGCGCGTGCAGGAATAAATAAACATGAAGTGCGGTCGGCACACAGCAGGGCAATGCGCGTAAACAAGCGTACGATCGCGGCACATCATAGACGTGCTGCAACGTAAATGAAACAGCGGCCCTGGCGGACTGCACGGAATGGAAAACAAAAGGACAACGGGCAACGCGGATGAATAGGCAGATACATGTTGTAAGGCGATGTCTGTAACTCTGATACAAGAAGACAAATGCAAACATTGACACATCAGCACCTCAGCAGATAGCGCGCCCTCTCTCTCATTGAATATCGCACCCAATGACCTGGAAATAATGTTATAGGAAAACACCCCCTTGCCCCCAGCCCTAGGGCGCCAAGAGATTGCCGGCAAAAAGCGCGGGCACCGGGGCGGGCACCGAAGTGCAGCCACAAACTCAGGACATGAGATAAAGGAGCCCTGAGGAAAAGTGACACAGGGATAAGGTGAAGCTCTGGCTTCAAGCCCCAATAATAAGCAAATGGGAGGCTGGGTGTGCTGCAGGAGAGAAGAATTAACAGAGGTGCACTCCCCATAAATAAAGTAGTCATTGGCCCTCATTACGACCCTGGCGGAATTCGGAAAACGATGGCGGAAATGCAATACCGCCATCGAATAGCGCTCGGTGCGACTATGACCCGTCACCGCAAAGTACGAAGCCATTAGCGACACCGTAGTGAACGCCAACGCTAACTGCACCAAGCACGCGCGCGCGCGCCATGCCAAACCGCAAACACCACCATGGCGCAAGGGTACGCCAATTCCGACCCTAGCGGACATGTACCTAACGCCATGAAGCATGGCGGAATGTACCATTCCGCCATGGTGAGAAGTACGGCATCGCGAATCAACCGTAAACGGCCCCACTGAGTGCCTGTACACCGCTCCCTGCCCACAAAGTACAACTCCCCGTAGGTGCAATGAAGTCACAATGCAACCATTGAAATGTACAAGTCACCCATGCATGCCAACGAACAAAAGAAACACAACAGGGGCCAATGGGAGCTGCAGGGCACAGATGGCACGAATACAGAAGCCATCCCAATGGACATGACCACAGTCCCCCACCAAGAAACGCACGCAAACACAGGCACCTGTGACCAGCAATATTCCGAGAATCACATCATTCCACCAGTCCACCTGGCTGACCGGCATCTGTTACACAAAACCCAATCCCCCGCCCCTGAGCATGACAACATTCAAACTGTCATATTGGCAGCCCCCAACCCTGACCTCACGGGCTTCGTAGGCAAACGCGCCCAGTACAGTACCACGCAACTAAACTCCGAAGCTGGAACCCAATGCAGATCTCCCCACAATACATCGCCCCCCAAATAGGCATATGCCACATCACTTGCAAAGAAAAACGCTACACGGGCCAAATCAGAATAGAAATTTAATGCACATCAAAATCACCAAGCCCATACAGCCATCAGGCCATGAACTCCAAAACACTTTTCACCATTGTGTGCTGCATCCGCAAGAAATGACCAGCCACTACTTGTGTGACGCCCTGTTCCCTCATGGTACACAGAGCCACATTCACGTACGAAAAGGCAACATGGAAGCGCACACAACCGCAGGGCCGTCCCAATGGGGAGGCACTAGTCCAGCTGAAAGGCCGAAATGTTGCTCCGAGCCACCAGTACTGCGTAAGGGCATGTGGGCCATTGGCGATCGTCCCATAAGATCGTAATGCTGCTCCACTGATTAACACGAAGCAGCAGGTGTCGGGAGTAAAACCCATCTGCAGGAGTGGCATACAGATGGCAGTGGCAAAAGGGGAGGAGATACCTGTCAACCAAAAGAAAAGAAAAAGAACAGAATGGCCATCAGAACTACATTCCAACAACTCACTTCAATGATCACACTAAATCCACAGCCATATGCATGCTAGCCCACTCCAAAGGATCATCACCACCCCAAAACCACTTGCGACTCATAACCATCTATATCGAGGTGCAAACACCATCACAAACGAGTGTACCTGTGCATGCGTCTGTCAAAACAGAATCCATCAGATGGGAATGTTAACGTGCATGGACACAAGTGTCTGAGGGCGCGTCGAGACAGGGAGGGCTCAACAAGGCCAGATAGACGATGGTCCCACTATGGCAGCCCTGCATCACATAGCGTAGGGGAGGCGGATAGATCCCAAGAAGCCCTGTACATGGCAAACTCTGTATCAAATCACCTGCCCATGCATCCATCCATCATTCCCTCATCCCGGGATCAAAACGCCTGAATAATTACTCACATGACATTAGAAACAACCATTGAGTCTGTGCGTTATGCAGCCTGCAAAATCCACAGTGCCCCAGCCCGTAATTCCAGTGTCGTGAAGTAACATGTATTTGGGAACGGCCGGCCTCATCGGCCACGTAGCTATTGCGCATCCCAAACTATTCATATCAATCATTGCTTCCTCGCCATGGCCCCTGTCTCAAGGACATTGAACAATAGAACGTTATATTTGCAGTCAGACCTGTGGGCATCTCCTCGCCGCTAGCTGGAAACCGAAAGCGCCGCCCTTCGAATTCCTCATTTGCAACATCACGTCGAAAAGGCATCTGTGGCCGTTTGAAATCACTAATTATTCCATCGAGTGCGGCTGTGTGTGAAAATGGCAACTGCCTTCACCCACAAATGGGACGCCCCGCCCGTCGTTGCAACTCGGTACAGTGATGCATGAGGGCCCACCGTTACTCGAGTACTACGTTCCACTGACCCTTCACAAGTCTTTTCGCGACTGCACAGATAGTATGTGAAACAATGGGACCACAGCAGAATGAACATATCAACCAATCTTACACGGCCATCGGGTACAAATACATGATTGCAATAGCAAGATGCCATTCCCCGAATTGCAGCGTTGTGCGCGGGACGTGCCCGGCCAAAGGGGAGAGCAGTTTGCACAGGTGGAATTAATCACCACAGGTGGAGGCCATACAGCCTGAAAACACATAAATTGCACAGCCAGTCTCCTCCCACAACCACACCGAAATGCTACCGGCAGGACTCGCGATGTTGGCCCTGGGGGACCTGATAGCACTGCAAGTACTCCAACTCCAAGAAGAAGACGAACACCAACTACAACCGGCCGCACGGAGGAGACGCAGGAGGAGGAGGAGGCCAAGGCAGGGCCAGCAAGGGCCGCCAGCACAGCCACTACCACCACGCAGGCAGCCCGCAATCCCACGCCTCCGAGCACATCCGTTCAACCTCACTGATGAGCAGATCCACACCCTCTACCGTCTGGACCGGGACACCATAGCCGCCATTGTGGACATGACACAGGCTGACCTTGTCAGCATGATAGATAGCCCAACCGCCATCCCACCCCTACTGAAGGTGGTGTCTGTACTACACTTCCTGGCCACAGGCACCTACCAGCACACAGTCGGACAGTTGCATGGCATTTCTCAGCCACTGTTCTCACGGACACTATTGCAAGTGCTCGATGCCCTCCTGCAGCACGCAGACGACTACATCTCTCTACCACGCTCGGAGCAGGAAATTACCAACACAAAAGTGGGATTCCATGCACTTGCCGGCATACCGGGTTGCATTGGTGCCATCGACTGCACCCATGTTGAATTGGTCGTCCCACATGCCATGGAGGCCCAGTACCGCAACCGAAAACAATTTCATTCCCTGAATGTACAAATGGTGTGTGACTCCAACAGGATCATTACACATTGTTGTGCCCGATTCCCTGGATCAACCCATGATTCTATGGTCTTGAGGAACTCTACAATACCACGCTACATGGAGCGACACGCAGGGAACAGATCCTGGCTACTCGGTGAGTCTCATTACATGCATGAATATGTGGGGTATGTGATTTGGCAATGACCTGGCAGGAAGGGGGGGGTGTGCGTACGTAGCAATGGCATTCCACATCATGCGTTTCTCGTCCACATACAGGTGATGCTGGGTATCCACTGAAGAGATGGCTCCTCACACCAGTCCGGAACACACGGGACCAGCATGAGGAGGACTACAACCATGCCCACTCACGTACCCGTGTAGTCATTGAACAGGCATTCGGCCTACTGAAGACTCGTTTCCGCTGCCTCAGCAGGTCTGGCGGGGCACTCCTGTACCGCCATGAGAAGGTTGCAAAGATGGTGATGGCATGTGTCATGCTCCACAACATGTGCGTACGTAGAAATGTGCCCATGCCCCTGACGCAGAACTGCAAGCACCTGATGATGGTCATGATGAGGGTGGGGATGTGGCAGCACCTCATGGAGTCTGCGAGGCACCGGAGGCCCGTGACATTCGTCAGCATCTCATTGATGCATGCTTCTAGCACTCACGCCTGGTGGCTGATACATGGACACGGGACTCGTGGCACTGTGTGTGTCTGGGACATGCACAATATGGACTGTACGCCTATGATGGCCTAGTACACAAAGATCAATGTCCACACATCTCATTGGTTGATCGTGCACTGTTTATGGCATATGTGATATCATGTTGAACACCCTATCGACCCGCCACCCAAGTGGGCCCAACACACCCCCTCCACCCTCCTACCTCCCCCCCGAACACCAGTGTCCAAAGATGCTCATTGTCAGTGGGCTGTCGCTATTGCAAGCCCCCTCTGCGGGTATCAGGGGCACCCCTGCCTGTGGAGCGCAGGTTCCTCCCAGATCTACGTTGGGGGCTGCCCTGGACGGAACTTGCAACGGATGATGTCTCTGCCTGCTCACGTCCATGCATGTCCCTAAGGGTTTGCGAGAGCTCAGTGAGCACACGGCGCACTGCGGCAAGTTCGGCACATACGTCTTTGGACGTCGCATGCAGTTCCCCCCTCAGGCTCTCGGTGCTTCTCTCCATTTGTGCCCTTAGCGTCTCTGTACCTCTCTCCATTTCTGCCCTAAGTGTCTCAGTTGATGTTTCTATGTCTGCCTTAGTGCCCCCACATTCATCGGCATGGTCCTTGAGGAGCGTGGCCATTTGCTGCTGTTGCACGATTAACTGGTCGAGGGACTGTTGCCTCTGCTGGGCCATGGCCATTTGCGGGGGTGTCACAGAGGGGCTGTTGTCCTCATGTTGCCTTGCCACAGGGCTTGTGGGGGATGGCCAGTCGTCGTCTTGTGGGTGCCCCTGCGTGGTATCCTCATGTTGTACGGGATGGGACAGACAGGGGGATTGGGACAGGTCATGGATGGATCTGACTTCGACATCCCCGTCTTCGGTGTCCGAGCATGCTGCCATCAATGGGGTGTCACCTATGGTGCTGCTGCCACCAGAGGCAGTGCCTTCTGTGGCATCCATTGGGGGGACCTGTGGTGGTGGTGGTGTGCCCATGCTGGCTGCTGGGGTGCCTGTTGATGTTCCCTCCTCTGTGCTGCCACCTGATTTGTGCTGCTGCCGTGTCTTGATGCGTGCAGCTGAGGTGGAGGGTCTCTGGCCGTTGGTCTTGGCCCTCTTTGCAGGTGTGCTGGTAGGGGTGTCCTGAAGCTCGTCGTTTGGATCGGACCCTGTGGTGGAGTAAAGGAGGGCGAGGGTTATTGATGGGTCTGTGGGAATTGGAATGGCATTGTATCACATGCATTGGAGTGGTACCTGAGGGTGATTTGGGTCGGGGCCTTGGAGGTGCTTTCATTTGTGTGTGGAGTGAGGGTGCAGTTGTTTGGCAGCCTGCAGTTAGGGTGTGCCTGCTGCACGTGTAGTGCGTGTTTTAGGGGTTTTTAATTATTTATGTATTTATTGTGGGTTTTAACGTGCGCTATCAGGCCTATGTGTGTGGACGTTCTCCTGGACATGTGTTTCTGTAGCACTATGTGGACGCATGGTACTTCACATGGATGGACTGTGTGGATTTGGCATCTTTTTTATTTGGCCCCCCTACCTGAATCTTCGGATGTCTGCACTCCTTTCTCCATCCCTCCGACTCCCTCTATGCTCTCCATTCCGATGGTGGACGCACAGATTTCTTCCCAGGGGGTCAACTTGATGGGTGATTCTGGACCTCCCCCGGTGGCTGTGGCAATGTTGCGGTTGGCAGAGAGTATGCTGCGGACGCGTATCCGCAGGTCGTCCCATCGCTTGCGGCATTGCTGTGGGGTGCGGGGTGCGGTCCCCACCGCACTTACCCGCTGTGCCACCAGAGCCCATATGGCCTTCTTGTTTGCAAGTGCCGTTCTGGTCATTTGCGTGGAGAAGACGACGGCAGCATTCTCCTGGAGGGTCTATGTTAGCACGGTGAGTTCCTCACGGGAGAAGTGGACCTGCCGCTTGCGGTCGCACGCTTTCTTCGCTACTTTTCCCATTTTTCTTGGTTTCGCTAGGGTGGATGACGGGTTGGGGTGTGTTTCAGGGTAGTGATTTTAGTGGTTGTGTGGTTTTAGTGGTTTTATAGGTGTACGGCGGGATGTTTCCCGTTCCGGGGCCATGTTTTAACTTCCGTTTCCGTATATTTCCGGTCACCGTACTTTCCGGTAGGCGCACACTGCGGTGACCGCTAAGAGGGGTGGCGGTATTGCACCTAGGGCGCCGTACGGCGGCGGTGTGGGCCGTTTTGGGGTCATTTCCGCCATCGCGGACTTTGCACTTCCGCCATGGCGTGGTGCTCGTGCCCGATGGGTCGGAATGGGCCGCACTTTGCTCCTTCGTGCAATGGCGGAAACGCTATTTACGCTGTGGCGGTCCGGTCAGTCACTTTCCGCAAGGGTCGTAATGAGGGCCATAGACTATTAGGCGGGCGAAACTGAGGACCACACCCTTAGCGAAGAAAGCAAGAATTGCTGCATTGCTGGAACAGCCGCTGTACAACAACAAGACCCCGCTAGCCACACAGCAGACTACCCAACCAGCAGGACCAGAAACAGACACATCTCACCCCGCCGAACGGCACCTTAACCCCGAGTGGAGGCATAAACGCAACCCAATAGCTGGTAAAGGCCACAGACTGAAAGGAAGGGGCGCACCTAATACGTAGAGCAAAAGGGCCTTTGGAGACTAAGCTAAGGCCCTGATGCAGAACTGAGTAGTGCCGGGACCCCCAAGAAACAGCCGGGAACTGGCAGGACCGAGAAGCAGAGGAGTTAGTACTGTGACCACGCACCGGGAAGCCCATACACTAAGAAACTGACGTGCAGAGCTAGTAGCGCCACTAGGAGCCCTGACAACCGCAGGCCAAACCTGAATCACGATTCGACCAGCAGCACGCAATCTTAAGCTGAGGACAGGCCGAGCAGAGGTCGTATGGTGTAATGGATCTCAAGGGAAGCAAAGGAAAAGGTAAACCACCTACAATGGATATTTTCATCATGCCGCATCAAACACAAAATACGCCTACACATGCAACGACCACACCACCGGAGGGCGCGGCTTCGCCGATAAGTGAACATCAGATTTTGGCAGCCATAACCGAACTGAAATCCTCATGGGGGGCCGCAATGGCAGACCTTAAAGCGGCCCTGGAAACGAAGATTGATGCAGTTGGGATAGAGGTCAGCCTTCTTAGGGAAGATGTAAGATCGCTGGCAGAAAGGACGAGCGGACTGGAGAGCGCAGTGAAAGTTAATACAGAGACCAGTACCACCAACGCTAAGGAGGTCCACATAGTGAAACAGCAAGTGTCCAATCTGGAAAATTGTGCTGAGGAGGCCGAAGGAAGAGCGCGACGCAACAACATACGCCTGGTAGGCCTGCCGGAAGGAGAAGAAGGCCCGGACCCTACAGAGTATGTGGAAAATATGCTCATTCAGGAAGTTGGGGCCAGCAAGCTCTCACAGGGATTCGCAATTGAATGAGTGCACAGGGCTCTGGCGAGGAGGCCTCAGCCCGGAGCTCCATCTGAATAATCATAGCCAAGATACTAAATTACAGAGACAGGGAAAAGATCCTGGAATTTTTCCGAAAGGGGGGAACAATAACATGAGCATCGGCAATGGTCACTGCATACCCGGATTATACCATGTTGGTACAGAGACAACGGTACAACTATGTGGCGGTGAAAAAAAGATTGCGGATAACTGGTCTCAAGTACATGCTTTTATACCCTGCGAAACTTAAAGTCTTACACAAAGGCAAAGCACACTTTTTCGACACCCCGGAGGAGGTGATGGATTGGCTGGACGCTCAGGGCCTCCCAGAAGCTGGAGATGGGCAAGGAGAAGGAAGACAGGATAAGTGACCCGGCGCTACACTTGTAATGGTGGTAGGCAGGTGGAGCTCCAATGGATAGAACAGAAATACAGTTGAGGAGGGCGTTGGTAAGGCAATGATCTAATCATTTGATATGCCCAATAGATGGACTTGTTGGACTGGAATATAGAACAGTATAATGAAGCTAGAAGCAACAAATGTGCTATTTATGGTATCAACATAGGAGACACTGGAAGTAGAGGACCTAACCCCAGTAGGTAGAGTAGTTAAGGCGCCAGTAGGGCGATACTTCCCTGCTGTGCCCGAGTACAAGCGGAAGCCGAGAAAAGGGCTAGATGCAGGGGTGCCTGAGATCCACGGATGGAGCTGGGCTTCAGTTGGGAAGTGTGAGGGAACATTGGGAGTTGGGAAATATGTTGGGGCTGGGAGAGGAGGGTGGAGGGAGGCTGGGGAAGTTGGAGTGTTTATAGTTAAGGGAAGTTTAAATTGGGGAACGAGTTTACACGCAATCTAGAAACTCTGGGCAGGCGAGGGGAAGAAACTGGAGGGGTGCGGGAAGTGGGTGAAACATGGGAAACCTTAAGGTAATCTCCTGGAATGTCAGGGGGCTCAACAGCTACTTAAAAAGGAACAAGGTTATGATGTACCTGAGGAGACAGAAAATAGACGTAGCTCTCTTACAGGAGACGCATTTCACGAAAGAGAAGTTGGAGGTGCTCCAAAATAAATGGAAGGGAGCTGTCATCGGGGCAACATATTCGGCATACGCCAGGGGGTAATCACATGGGTAGCACCGCAAGTCCCATTTAAATTACTACAATCCACAGTTGAGGCAGATGGGAGGATGGTGGCGATACGGGGGCTGGTTGAAAATAAAAAAATTTGCATAATAAACACATATGCCCCGAATCAGGACACAGTGACATACTTCAGGAACCTATATAATAAATTGAGCCTGTATATGGGGGGGTGTGGCAATCTGGGGAGGAGACTTCAATTGCACACTGAACCCGAAAGTAGACAGTTCGGACCATAAACTGAATAGGCCCTCCCCGGCAGCTAAGGCACTACAGGCTCTGTTGACAGAGTTTCACCTAGAAGACACATGGAGGGTACACCACCCACAGGACAGACAATGCTCAAATTACTCCGCCCCACAAAATTTGTATATGAGAATAGACTACATGTTCGTAACACAGGAAAAGATAGTAGAAGCAGCACAGACAGAATATAAGGCAAGAGTCCTATCAGACCACTCGCCATTGGTCCTAATATGGCAATATAGACCCCTAAGAGCCAATATACCAACTTGGCAACTTAGAGCTGAAGCACTGAAGGACACAATATTTAGGGAGGACCTGAGAGAAGAGATTGTGAGATATTTTGAGACCAATACCGGGAGCGTGGAGTCAGCCGGCACGCTGTGGGAAGCCTTCAAGGTGGTGGTGAGAGGGATGGCGATAGTTAAATCCAAGGGACTGCAGGGGGGCATACTAAGAGACCTGCAGCGGGCAGAAGCCGAACTTGAGAAAACCTTGAATAAAGGTGGGGACACGAAAGAAGATGCTGAAATTATAAGCCAATTGCAGCAGAAATGTGTGGAGCACTGGAAAAGACTATGGGCCTCATTACGAGGTGGGCGGTAAGGGATTACCGGCACTGGTAAGGGCACCGGTGCTGGTAATCCCTTACCACCCTACTACGAGTTCCCTTTGCGGGTCCTCCCTTAACGCCTGGTTATTCCAGGCGTTAAGGACGGGACCCGCAAAGGGACTCTGGAGCTAATAACGGTACCGCAATTTGCGGTACCGTTATTAGCGCCTTCCGCATTCCCATTGAGCCCTATGGGGGCTCAAATGGGAATGGGGAAGGGCCCTGGCGAATGGGGAATTACCGGTTCCGCCAACCTTGGAATGGACCGGTAATTGCTCCATTCACCAGGGCGGAGTCGGAACGAGTTTGGAGGCAGCCATGGCGCTAATAGCGCCAGGGCTGCCTCCAACCTCGTAATGAGGCCCTATGTAACTTGAACTATAAAACGTATGTGGAAAAGCAACACACGGGAGGTGATAAACTGGGAAGGATGCTGGAATGGTTGTACAAAAGGGAAACCCCCAGACCTGTGATTAGAGCAATAATAGGACAAAAAGGGCAAGTAGAAGACATGCAGGAGGGGATTAACCGGGAGTTCTTAGAATATTATCGGAAGTTATATGAGGACGATGAAGGGTGCGATAGCCGAGAAATAATGGACACACTGGAGGATATAGGCTTACCGCGAATAAGCGCAGAGGAGCGAGAGGACCTAGATGCTCCAATCACACTAGAAGAGCTAGAAGAGGTGGTAGTGCAGCTACCCACCGGTAAGACCCCAGGGGCTGATGGGCTCCCCAGTGAATTCTATAAAACATATAAAAGTGAGGTGCTTCCCCCGCTGCTTATAATGCTGAATGAGGCATACGAGACAGGAAGACTACCAGAGTCCCTAAGAGAAGCAATTATTATCCCACTACCTAAACCCAAATAACCAGGTAAAGATTTCGGATCCTTTAGACCCCTATGAATGTTGAATCAAGATAGCAAAATACTTACAACGGTACTGGCGAATAGAATGAAACGGATCATCAACAAAATAATACATCCAGATCAGACAAGATATGTCCCATGCAGGAACATATCCGACAACCTTAGAAGACTCCATCGGGTCATAGAATATACAAAAGAAGACCCGGAGGAAATGGCAGTTAAGACCTTTGACTCGGTCAAATGGCCCTGGATGATTGCAGCTTTGACGCACTATGGGTTAGGACCAGTATATCTTAAGTGGGTCAAGCTATTGTATAGTGCACTCATAGCTCTAGTAAATAACGGCAACTATTATCTCTACAAAATGGCAGTTGGGCAGGGGCACTAGACAGGGATGCCCGTGGTCTCCGATGCTTTACATTTTAGCACTAGAACCTCTGGCGATATGCCTGCGACAGCAGTACGAGGAAATAGGAATCAGAATAAAAGGGGAGCCGCACTTAATTTGACTATATGCAGATGACATGTTACTGTACTTAAGATACCCTGAGGAAAACCTCCAATATATCTTGGAGGTGATGGAGAGATTTGTGCTGTTGTCCGTTATAGCAGTGAACCCCAAAAAATCATGCATATTTCCATTAGGAAGATATGTAGGGACCCCACACAGCAAACTGACGATTTTACAAATACCATGGGAGCCAAACACGTTCAGGTACCTGGGAATAGACATTTACCACACGGTAGAAGCGGAACATCAGCACAACACTGACAAAGCAGTACAGAAAATTGAGAATAGTATGACATTCTGGTCCAAGCGACCCTTGGAAATGATGGGCAGAGGGGCGCTGCTGAAAATGGTGGTACTGCCTAGACTATTGCATTATCTTGGGAATATACCATACTTGATACCGGGGCGCTTCTTCATGAAACTACAGAGCATATGCAGGGGATTCTTGTGGCATGGGACGAGGAATAGGATTGCCCTTTGGAAGTTGCAGAAGACACATGATAAAGGGGGGATAAAACTACCAAACTATGAGATTTGTTATCTAGCTAGCCAACTGCAATACGTGGCCAAATGGTTATCAGAAGACCCCACCTCAGAATCTAGATTGCTAAGATTAGACTGTGCCCCGTTCTTCCCGAATGAGATGATATGGCTGCCCAAATCAGATTTGAAAGGGCACTCAAGAATGCTGGGATGGGAAGTATGGCGCAGAGCGTGTCAGGTAATGGAGAACCCAACCCCATGCTCGTCACAGATACCGCTGGTAGCATTGGCAGGAGGGGACGAGCAGCTAATAAGGACAATAAGGAGGCACTGGGAACTGGCGAGCATCGTAACAATGGGTGATATATGGCAAGATGGGGAGATAAAGACATTTGGGGCACTGACGGAGGAAACAGGGCCGCATGAAGGACAATATATTACATATAATAGATGATACAGCGGATTAAAGACACATGGTCGGAAGTAACGCTACATGAGCAACCTGACCCCACCATAGAAACGATATACGATATAGCAGATGGAAGGCATGAGATATCCAGATTATACAAATTATTGATGTCTAGAGTGGGGAAAGATGTGGCACACTTAAGACACAGCTGGGAAGAAGAAGTGGGCGAGCTCATGAGCAATGGAATGTGGGAGCGGGCCCAAGGATACCATAAGAAAGTGTCAAGAAACGCAAGGCTACAACAGATACAGTTATATATAACACACAAGGCATATATGACTCCCCAAAAAGTCGCCAGATTTAAGAACGCAAGCAGGCAGACATGTCCCAAATGCGGGGAAGAGAATGTGGGGATGACACACATGTTTTGGGCATGCCCAGAAATTGGGAAATTCTGGGAAGTGGTAGCCCACCGGCTAGATGAAAAAGGGATTAAGATAAACATTGAATCAGCGTGGGCATGTTTAGTAGGAGGATTCCCTAGGCCGCGGCACCTAAAGCATGTAAGCAAATTAAAAGAGCTGGCATATATACTTGCCAAGCGTAGAACTGCTATGGGATGGAAGGCATGCAATAGGCCTAGGATAGAAGTCTGGTGGAAAGACATCCAAAAATGGGCAAAGCCAAAACAGCAGTATGACAGGAAGCGAGAAACGGAGGAGGAGAAGAAGAAGCAGAATCCCTAACGGCCTGGAAGCATTTAGTAGCCACATTATACGGACCCACCCAGGACTGGTCGAGTGACCAGGACTCAGACGAGGATATCGGAATAGGAACCCCTGAAACAGGAAGAGAGGAAAATCAAGAAGCAAAGTAGGCTGGGATGGGAGGGAGGGCGGGCGGCACACAGCAGACATGGAAGTATAAATGCAAATTTCCAGTGATATAACGTTAAGCATTGTAAGTCTGCTGTATGTGGTTTTGGTTGTAAAATTAATTAAAATTGTTTTTGAAAAAAAGATAAAAAATGGTGCTCAGATATCCAACACGCACTAGCTAATATATTATCCACCCTACAAAATAAAATATCCCAAGAAAAAGCATCTCTAAATGTTCCACCCACTCCTAAACTATCCGTGAACACCGCTGAAAACCATCCCATCCGTTTTAATTTCTCTAAAGCATCTACCATCGAGGTGGAAATAATTATTCTATCTCTCAAACCTACCAATTGCCAGGGTGATCTCTGCCCAGCACAACTCATCAAGGATGCGGCTCGAGACCTGTCACCTTTCATATTGAAGCTCATCAACGCGTCCTTTGCCACCGGCACCATCCCTACCAACCTCAAAGAATCGTGGGTACTCCCACTATTTAAAAAACCTACTCTTGATCCCTTAACTCCCACCAACTATAGGCCAATCACAACAGTCCCTTTCCTTCTAGAAATACTAGATAAAGTGGCCTACATGCAAATACAAAAGTACTTGGAACTACACCACCTGCTAGGAGCCAGACAGTCAGGCTTCCACCCACAACATGGATCTGAGACCGCCCTCATCGACCTAAAAACCAAAATTGACGAGCTTAGAGACAGTGGCAAATCAGCTCTACTGCTACTCTTAGACCTCTCAGCTGCTTTCGACTTGGTAGATCATACAATCCTATGCAACCATCTCACACAGCAGCACACTTCTCCAAAAATGCCATAACCTGGATTAGATCCTTCCTAAGTGGCAGAACAATGAAAGTCTTCTCGCCCTCAGCAGCGGCAGATCCCATACCTATCACTTGCGGGGTGCCAAAGGGGTCCTGTGTCTCGCCCACACTATGCAATATCTTTACCAAGCCCCTTTTTGACGATCTGGACCATCTCGGTATCACCTACACTAACTATGCAGATGATACTCAGATCCTCCTCCCACTTACAGGGGATTACGACAAGGATTTGGCCTTGGTAAATAGAGTGTACATAATCATCCAGGCATGGATGGCCATGCATGATCTATGCCTGAATGATGATAAAACAGAACTCATCATCCTGGGTACCCCCACTAACCTAAAAATACTAGGACCAGACCACACCTCCTTCTTAATTGACGGCAACCTCATTAAGGTAGCACAAGAGGTAAAAACATTAAGTTTTTACCTCGACTCCACCTTATCCTTCTCTAAACAGGTCAACACGCTAGTGTCCTCCACGGCATACACATGCAAACTCATTAGAACTGTCAAGCCATTTCTCTCGAATAATAGCTGCACCATCCTGGCCAGAGCCCTCATCCTGTCCCGTCTGGACTATTGTAACGCCCTATACATAGGCGCCAACAAATCCATCATTACCAGAATCCAAACCCTCCAAAACAATGCCCTTAGAGCAGCCCTAGGTATCTCCAGAAGAGAGTACATCTCAGAGTGTAGACGACAGGGCTCTGGACAAATGACAAAATCCTTTTAAAAACTGCGTCACTCACTCACAAATCTCTTACCAAAGCCGCACCCATCTACCTCTCTGAGAGATTCCACAAATGGACATCCTCAAGACCAACTAGTTCAATAAACCTGGACTGCTTGTCCATCCCAAAATTCAAACGATCGACGATTGGTGCAACAGCTTCCCTGTTAAAGCAGCTAAACTATGGAACTCCCTGCCTCCCTCCCTAAAAGTAGACCAGCCTTACCAGAATTTCAGAACCAATTCTATTTTATGGCTAAAATCCACTGCCCACTAACTGCACGACTGTGCAATCAAATTGTAAACTGCCTGCTAATCCCATGGCGCTAACTCACCTCTATGTATAATACATGTAATATCTGTAAATAGCTGTATACCCTATTTGTATAATAATATATAGTAATGTATTGCTTTCCATGACTGCCTGTAACCTTTGACACACTGTAACTAAGCTTTGCAAATTCTTGTATCTGTTGCGCCCTGATACCCTTGGGTCTGGCGCGCATTACAAATAATAAAAAAAATAAACAAACAATAACCTGGACACTGAAGACTCTACATGACAAGGTACAAAGGCCAAGGCCATTTAGACACTGGAGTTGGTAAACTGCGCTGTACTTGACTGCCGAAAACATATGGACATTGACAACAGAACTCCTATAATTGCACCATGGATTGAGATGAGACTGGATTGGAGCAGTCGCAAGAGCAGCTAACATGCCGGAGCCGGAGACACACCCCACTGAGTTCTGAAGGAACCCCCCCAGATCCATATGGACGTTTGGTGGGTAATATCTGCTGACATTTCTGGCCGGTGCCTGCTTGGGAAAGCGAGCACCGGCGAGCCCGAGCAGAACATATCTGTTGGGCATAGTTGGAACCCCACGTTACGTGATTGGTTCTTAAAGTTTAGTTTGTTCTACGCAAGCAATCTGCAACAAGATGTCCTTTGTTCCATACACTGCATGAACGGGAGAGGGGAAGAAGACAGCTGCTGCGTAAATCAGGTACCATACTGTTTGCAATCACACGCCCCAGCACATTCTGATGTACAGAGCACTAACGCCCCCATCCAGCAATGCATACACAACTAGATGACGCAGATTAAAATTGTTACATGGAATGTCAGGGGTCTGGGCACATATATATGCAGAACAGGGTCACGTCATATCTTCAACGTAAAAAGATCTCGATAGCCCTCTTACAAGAGACACACCTGACAGGCAAGGAACAAGAAAATGTGGTAAAATACTGGGGAGGTGCAGTATATGGGGCCCCATATTCCAAATACGCAAGAGGCGTTCTTATATGGGTTGATGGCTCACTACCCTTTCAGCTTCTTAGTTGTAAAACAGATACAGAGGGCAGGTACGTCATTCTACAAGGGTATATAGGCAATGTGCGGTTAGTTATAGTCAATTCATACTTTCCAAACCACACTTTACCAGCATACATAAAAACACTCACAGCCCACATAATCCCACACAGAGATGCCTTCTTCATAGCAGGTGGCGATTTTAATTGTGTGAACGACATCATACACGACAGGTCTACCCCCCCTAGGTGTTGGCCCCTCCGGCGATGACAGCCCTCAACACTGCACTGATGGAATTAGACCTAGCAGATATATGTCGAGAGATACACCCAGACCTACGAGAATATTCTTACTATTCCTCCCCACACAGCCTTCACACAAGGCTAGACTACATTTTTGTGAGCATGGAACACCTACAAAACTTTGCTAGTGCTGAATACATGGCTCGCATAATAACTGACCACTCCCCTCTCATTGCAACATGGACGTTTGAGGCACCACGGGCCCCTGTCCCAACATGGCGCATGCCTACCGATGCTTTGTCAGGCCTGGCCTTTAGAGAACAGCTCAGGGACACACTATCACTTTTCCTCGGAGAAAATGTAGACAGCGTAGAAACATGGAGAACTGTCTGGGAAACCCTTAAGGTGGTCACAATTGGAGAGGTTCTTGATGGGGCTGGGGGAGTTCGGAGACAACTGAGGGTGGAACTCGAAGCTCTCGAATGTACAGTAAGAGAGCTAGAATCGACACAACCTAGAGGGGGAGATGTCGAGCGAACCCTTCAACAAGCCCGACAAGACTACCATTCCACTTGGGAACATTTATCCAAATTTGACCACATGGCCAGCACTGCGCGCACACACACCGAGAGAGACAAATCAGGGAGGCTTCTCGCTTGGCTATGCCGAAGGGAACATTCCAAAACACTGATCACTCTACTGAAAGATGAATGCGGAGAACCATGGCGAGTGCAATCAGCAATAAATGACATATTCGCTACTTACTATGCCAAGTTATAAAGTCACAATAACCAAGTCCCTGTAGATGTCATAGAAGAAGCCTTCAAAGAAATCCGGCTTCCCACACTCACTGCTGCCCAAAGTGACCTCTTAGACCAACCCTTCACTCTACAAGAATTAGAAAGCGCAATCACAGCAACTTCTTCGGTTAAGACGCCGGGTAGTGATGGCTTACCTGCAGAGTTCTACAAGACGTATCAAAGCATAGTAACCCCGACACTTCTGAAGGTCTTCGAGGAAACCTTTGAGACAGGGAAACTCCAAGACACGAAGAGGGAAACATAGATAGTTCCCATCCTTAAACCTGGGAAGCCTGCAGACATGTGTGATTCATATAGACCATTGGCCATGCTAAATTGTGATGTGAAGCTCCTGACCACAATGCTACCATCTAGACTCAGGAAATGCATACCAATATTAATACACACAGATCAAACTGGTTATGTCCCAAGCTGCAACACTACCTTGAACTTACGCAGACTGCAACATGTCATTGAGCAGACGAACGAGGGTCCAGAACATGATGTAGTGACATCACTAGATGCAGTTAAAGCTTTTGATTCTGTTTATTGGGAATGGATAGAGGTTGCTTTGAAAAGTTTTGGATTTGGGGCACATTTCAGAAGATGGGTTAAGATACTATACACTTCTCCCACTGCCAGAGTCAGGACCGGGTGTTATGTATCCAAACGATGGGCCACACAGAGAGGTACATGCCAAGGGTGTCCGCTCTCTCCAATGCGCCACATATTAGCGCTGGAACCATAGGCTGTGTACCTCAGGCAGGAATAACTAGAGGCTGGGATACGTATAGGCAATACTACACACCTACTTTCGATGTACATTGATGATGTCCTGCTTTTATTTGACCCAACCGCATCACAACATCCCCCTGATATTAGAAATATTGGACAACTTTGCAAGGTTATCTGGGATCACATTCAACAAACAAAAATCATGTCTCTTCCCCCCAGCGAGACTAAATGACGTCACACTAACCCAAAAATTGGATTGGGGAATGCAGTGGGAACACAAATCATTCAGGTATCTGGGTATAAAGGTTACGCACTCCTCGGAACAACCACACGCTCTGAATACACTAAGAGCAGTAGAAGGAGTCAAGAAATCAATGGTATTCTGGTCTCGGCTGCCCCTCTCGCTTGTTGTCACACTCACCTGTGTCTCTGCAGGAGCGATGGACGAGCCTCCCTTGACCCCGAGTCTTCACTTCCCCTGTTTCACCCGGAGGAATACCGTGATCTTTAGTAGGGTCTGCACTCCATCCTGCATTTGCAAGTGCGCGATTCACTCATGTGATTGGTGCCGATGTCTGTAGGCTGAGTTCAGATGCCAAACGCTGTTTTATGCCTTCACAGCGAGGCAGAGAGTTCAAGGAGCCAGTTTCTTCACTGGCTAGAAAGTCCTTCCCACAAGTGAAAGTTGCGCGGAGAATGTTGAATGTCCAAAATTGTCCGTATTGTCTTTGTTTGCCGGTATTTTTGTGGGTGAGTAGCGCTGAGTGTAGAAGCTAGCTTCTGATAGTTTTGCGCAGCGCCTTCAATTCAAGCACGCCTGGTAATGTCTCTCCCTTTCCCTTGCAGGAGAAATTATGTGGTATTAGCACCTCGAGTCCAGGTTCAGCGCTACTGGAGACTTGGTGGTTAGGTATGTTTGCACAGAGGCTTTTGGTAAGGATGCACCAAGTAGAGAGAGAGGGCGCAGTGAAATAAGTGTCCGCGTTATTGGAGCGAGCGCAATGAATAATGTCTCTTCTTTCTTACAGGGGTTTGTGCGCTCGTGCAACTAACCTGGATTCCAACATCGCGGGAAGATTTGGTGAGTATGCGCAGCATTACTGATGTGCGCGTGTTAACGCTGTTCTTCTTTGTTCTTACAGGTGCCGGTGTAGAAGTCCTCTCTTGACTGGAGTAAGAACCAGGTAAGCTGAAGCTGAATGGTCCGGAGTGGGTAAGCAGAAGTAGGATGATCCGGAGCAGGTTAGCAGAAGCAGGATGATCCGGAGCAGGTAAGCAGAAGCAGGATGATCCGGAGCAGGTAAGCAGAAGCAGGATGATCCGGAGCAGGTAAGCAGAAACAGGATGATCCGGAGCAGGTAAGCAGAAACAGGATGACCCAGAGCACGGTTAGTGTGTTGCTGATACAGCTCACAGTAAGCAACACGAAGCACTGGAAGAATCTTGGGTGTGGCTTATATAGCCAGCCACACCCAAACACTAGAGAGCTCATGAGTTATCATGCACTTCCGGTTTGGCAACAGGAAGTGGTAACCAGGAAGTTACTACAAACACTAGGAAGGAATGAAAGGAGGGATTTGTTATGGGTTCTTTGTGTGCCTATTCCAGGCCTGCCAAGCCTCCACCAGCTTGCCCCAACTACCTGCCTGATACCCATGACAGATGTGGGCAGAGTGGCCATTACAAAGATGATCATACTACCACGATTGTTATACAGGTTCATAAACGTTGCCTATTATATAACGGCTTCCTTCTTCTGGGTATGGGACACCACCCTGAGAACCTTCTTATGGGGCCCCAGGAGTCACAGATTATCTACAGCAATACTAACACTCCCCTTAGAACAGGGCAGAGTACAATTAACAAAATTAGAATACTACTATCTGGCGGCACAGCTTAGCTTCACGGCTAGATGGTTGACAGATGAACCTAACATGGAACATGCCTTATTGGAGGCACTGATCCGACCCGTACGACTCTGGGACGCCCTTTGGGAACCTCTAAATAGGCAGGCACTGTACCCACTACTGCTGACAATAGGTAGACGAATCTGGAACCAGACAAAGAAAATTCTAAAGCATGCACAACCATATTCCCCACATAGCTCCTTACTAATCAACACACAATGGGACCCACAGGAGTTAAAAACGGCACGGGGCTGGGAGGACGCTGGCATAACAACATGGGGAGACATGTATGAAAGTGGAATATACAGAGAGTTTTCAGACCTTACCTTAAAAAAATGTCTCCCGAAAGGACAGTTCCTAAGGTACAATCAGATAACTAAATTCGCCAAACGAGCCTGGCATGACTGGCCAATGGAACCACAACCCAATACGCTCCTTACACTCATGCATGATCTAGAAGACGACTTGAGACCAGTGTCTAGGATATACAAGGCCTTAGTAGATAGAAGGAACTCGCACCATGCAAACCTCAAAGCCAAATGGGAAGCAGATCTAGGGGAGGAAATTACATACAGACGGACAGTGGGTATGGGTGCTCAGTCATGGCAAACATGTTTCACAAAACGCAAGGTTTTGACTCCTACAAGTGAATGTCCTTTATCGTATATACCTAACCCCAGATAGGGTTGCTAACTTTAATAAGGAGGCGACTTCCACTTGTCCTAGATGTGATCAAGTTGATGCTCATGTAATGCATATGTTCTGAGAATGTGATGTTGTACAAAGGTTTTGGTCTAGAATTAGACGCGATACTGACAGTAGAAATCAATGGGCTTCCACTACCTGTCTATGCCCCAGTGTATATAACACAAAACAGACAGTAGTTGATTCATTAAAACAAAACACTTTATTCCTGGGTCTAAATCCCTATTGGTAGCTCTCTGGCCCTCTGTTCGGATATCTCATATTCCCATTGTATGGTATGACCATCCCTAGATTAGCGATGGTGTGCCGCCTACAAAGGGGTGTGGAGATCCTTACTCAGACTCTCTCACTACTTTCCTAACACTGAATGGTTATATGCACATTTCTTGGTGGTTGGTTCTTTTCTTTATTTTTAGCGCCCCCAGTCTGTGTGTCTTATATTCAAAAAACAATTGCGGCCAAATGGCCGGGTTCAACTTAAAAATAACGTTAAAATGATGTATAATCACTCGAGCCCTATCTTAAAGTGTATGTAGGGAATTAGACGCACCTGCAAAAGTGCAGGGGTCTCCAGATACAAATGGACACCACAGGAATGTATACTGGGTCTGTACAAATAGCAAATGCAAGCACATTACCAGGTTCATGGACTTAGCCTGCATATTAGGCAAGAGATGTTTAGCCATGACTTGGAAATCGAACAAAGGCCCACTGTATGAAGTATGGCTAAAGGAAATGCAGCGAGGGAGTACAGCTAAGACAACAGCCTGGGGACATGCCATAGATGTACATGGAAGGGAAGTGGGGTTCCTTTTTGAGTTTGAGTTTGAGTTTGAGGCTTGGAGGCACTGGTCAACCCTGCTCTTTATCCTTCTGACGATAAGCCACCGTGAACTCCCACAGAGGAGACTGAAATTTGTGTAACAAGATTATGTAATTGGTCACCTGTAAAATATGCTAGACGCCCCCCTTTTCATTGGTTGGGTTTTGGATGGTTTTTCTCCCGCCCCCCTCCCTGACACTGGTTACCCCCCTTCCCCTCCTTCCATGCTATACTCTTTCGTTTTACACTGTTCATGTGTATTGACCTGTCTTATTGCATAGTGTGATCTGCTACCTTTGTGTTTGGAAAATGTCAATAAACAAATTTAAACAAAAAAAAAAATGAAGAAAGGTGTGGGAAGTGGGGCGAAGATGCAAATGCCCCTAATACATAAGGGGGCAGGGAGGACACAGTATGTGCCCTAGCCCTAGATAGATAAAAACTGTTTGATTAAGGCTCTCCCACAGCTCACAGCAGGGGCGAGTAAGTGGATATATGAGTTTGAAAAGCAAACAGCGGGGTGTCCCTGGCAATAGGGGACATCACGCGTTTGATGGTTGCTATAATTGGGGACAAGACAGGGATATGTGGGGAAAAGCTGGGTATCTTGGAATAACCCTAGAAGGCGATACACGATGGAGCATCCTTCAACAGAATTAGAGCAGAGGTGTGGGATGCGCTACGGAGGGCTTTCCCAGACACCCCTGATTTACAGTCCATGATGCAGTGTACAATGGGCGATGATGAGGATCCAGCTACATTTATTCTTACATTACAAGAGATGTGGAGAGCTGAAACGAGAGGACTGTGGGATCGTTCGATACCATTTTTCTATTTTATTGTAAAGATGTGCTTGCCAAAGGAGGCGCAGAAGAAGTTAGATAAGATTGTGGGTATTGAAGCAGAGGGGTGGCCGGATATACAGAAAATAATAGTGCACCATTGCAAAAGAATCAAGAAGTGGGATAGGGAAACAGCGCAAAGGCGTCAAACGGAGGAAGCAATATTGGTAGAAAAGAAATTGGCAAAAGTTGTTTTCCAGGCACCTGTGTCAACACTAGCACAGGTGGAAGGGATAGAGAGCACCCAACAGGTCATGAGCACCACTATTGAGGGGCTCTGGGCTGAAGGAGGGCAAGGACAGTGGGGTGGGAGGCAACAGTTTCCCGGCCCACAGTGGTAGCAAGGAGGACTGCAGAGAGGAAGAGGGGGCTTGCGAGGATCAAGAGGGGGTGGGTTTGGACCATCCCAATGTTGGAATTGTTTGAGGTGGGGGCATTCTGCAAGGGAATGCAGGAGCAGGTCTGCAATGGGGTATAATTATGGGTCACAGCAGCAGGGCCAAGGGCCCCAAGACCCCCAAGGGTCCCAATTGCCCCAAGGACCTCAAGGGCCTCAAGGACTGGGGTATCCTGTCACTAATGTCGGTTATATCTTCTTCTTCGGATGAAATTGCCGATTCTCCCCCTTCCCCCAACTCCTCACCTTCCACTTTCTGCTTGATCTTCCATTCCTTACGTCTTGGAGGCTTCTCTTTTTTCTTGTAAAGATAGGGACGCCCTCGATAGGATGCCACCGTGCCACTATAATAGGGGCAACGGGGGTTATCCTACCGAGAGCGCCTCGCAGGGGGAAAAAAGCCAGAAAGGCACAAAAAAAACCCTAGAAGTAGTATTTCAGGTGGATGATCGAAGAAGGTAAGTGCGCTGATGGAAGAACAATCCGGTAAGCAGGCACGGGTCTGGTAGGCAGAGGTTCCAAATAGGTACAAGGGATTGAGCACAGGCAGTCCGTTAAGCAGGCACGGGTCTGGTAGACGGAGGTTCCAAATAGGTACAAGGGATTGAGAACAGGCAGTCCGGTAAGCAGGCACGGGTCTGGTAGACAGAGGTTCCAAATAAGTACAATGGTTTGAGCACAGGCAGTCCGGTAAGCAAGCACGGGTCTGGTAGATGGGAGTTCCAAATGGGTATAAGGGATAGGAAAGAAGGGAAAAACAGGGAAGGTAGGAAAAAGGGAAAAAAAAGGAAAGAGGCAAGCAAGCGAAAAACAAAAGGGGAAAGGAGAAAGAAAGGAAGATCAAGGAATAGGCACTGCGCAAGGCAGGGAACAAAAGGGTGGTACACTGCTGTGTGGAAACAGCGAAAACGAAAGGCAGAAAGGCAGGAAAACACCAGTAACGGGAGCGGCAGCAACACAGGAGGGAACCCGGAAACGTTGCAACGTGTATGCGACCCGGAAGTGGAGTGCTTTATACTTCCGGGTCACGATCGCGTACAACGACTAGATCGGTGCGTGGAGAAGACGAGGAGTGAAATGCTACGGCGGACAGAACCACCAGCGATTCTACACACGCCATCCCCGCCACGGCATGACAGTATGCCCCCTTCTAGGGAGGCCTCCCCCAGGCTTACTCGGATGAGAGCGATAAAATCTGCACACCAAAAGTGGGGCATGTACAAGAGAGGCTGGTTCCCAAGAGTTTTCTGACCAGTGATACCCCTTCCACCGTACCAGGAATTCCAGCCGTCCCCGGCGGTATCGGGAGTCACAGATTTGGGCTACTTCAAATTCCTCCTGGGTTGATGTAGCAGGCAAGGGGGTTTTCTTCTCTTTACGGGACCAGATGTCTGCATGGAATGGTTTCAGTTGTGAGGCATGAAACACCGGGTGAATTCTCTGAAGGCTCTTGGGTAGTCTTAGACGAAAAGCTACCGGGTTGATAGCTTGGGTAATTTCTAAGGACCCAGAAACTTAGGGGAGAGTTTGGAAGGATGTACCCATCGTGGTAGGTATCTTGTGGACAACATGACCTGAGAACCCACCCCCCAATCAGGTACTGGCTAACGAAGTTTGTCGGCCTGGACCTTGTATCTCTTTTGTGCTTCGCTAAGGTTGTGTTTAGCCTGCAGGTGAACGTCTCTCAACAAGGCGAGAGTGGAATCAACTGTGGGAAAGGCGGTGGTGACATTAGAGACCGGCAGTATAGACCGGGGATGGTAGCCATTGCTGCAGAAAAAAGGAGTGAAACCGAGAGTAGTATGAAAGGAGTTATTGTAGGAGAACTCTGCCAGAGGCAGTAGAGAAACCCAGTTATCCTGTTGAAGGTTCACATAACATCGTAGGTACTGCTCTAAGGTGGCATATAGACGTTCCGTCTGTCCGTTGGAACCCGGACGTTAGAGCGCTCTCTATACCCAAACGGCTGCAGAGATTCTTCCAGAATCTGGAGGTGTATTGGCTACCTCGATCTGAGATGATCTTCTTAGGCACCCCGTGGAGATGGAAGACATCCTTCATAAATGTCTCGGCCATAGCTGCTGCTGTCGGTACGCCTGGTAACGGGGAGAAGTGAGCCATTTTAGTGAAGTAATCGATCACCACCATAATGCATGTGAACCCTTGGGAAGGAGGCAAGTCCACGATGAAATCGGTAGAAACGACTTCCCAAGGACCGTCGGGAACAGGATTAGATTCCAAAAGCCCCAATGGTCTAAGACGGGAACTCTTGCTGTGAAGGCATGTCGTGCAGGATTGTACATAACAGGCCACGTCTCGTCTCGTCTCCGGCCAATAAAAGTGCCTCTACAGATAATCCAAAGTGCCCTTGGTACCTCGATGACCTGCCAACTTGGAGTCATGACACCATTTTAACGCCAATCTCCGAAATTCAGGAGTGGTTAGATATAGTTTGCCTTCCACAAAGTAGAGTCCTTCCTTGACGTCGTAGACGATGTCTTGTGGGTGTCTCTCGGATTCAAAACCGCCTTTGGAAGCTTCTTTCACTTGCCTTAAGAAAGTGGACAGTACTCCTATTCGTCTTGGCAAAGGGAACATCAGATCGTGTGTCCTGTCGGATTCGGTCAGATAGTCTCCTCTGCGAGACAGAGAGTCTGCGACCAGATTCTGTTGCCCTGGGATGTAGGTGATGTCGAAATCGAACTGGGCAAAGAAGTGAGCCCAACGTGCCTGACGTGTGTTGTAGCACTCGAACTGCCGCAGGACTTGTAGGTTCTTGTGATCGGTTCTAATGGAGAATGGGTGTTAACCTCCTTGTAGGAGGTGACGCCACTCCAAACAGGCTGACTTCATGGCCAGTAATTCGCGCTCTATGACTGAGTAGTTCCTTTGGCTGTCGTTGAGAGTTTTGGAAAAATAGGAGACTGGATGTTCCACTCCTTGATGTTCCTGCAAAAGAACTGCCCCCATAGCTGATGAAGAAGCATCTGTCTCGACAATGAAGGGCAGGTCTTGATCTGGCTGCTGAAGGATGGGGGCGGTACAGAAGGCTTCCTTGAGATTGCGGAAACTGTCCTCTGCTTCGCCGGACCAGGAAAATGGATGGAAGCTTTTCTTGAGTAAGGTGGTAATAGGTACAATCCGATGGGAAAAGTTGGATATGAATTTCCGGTAAAAGTTCGCCAGTCCTAGGAATCTTTGTACATCTTTGATGGACTTAGGTGAAGGCCATTCCAAAATGGCAGATACCTTGCGGGGATCCATGGCGACCCCCCGACTGGATAACATGAAAACCAGATATGGGATGGAGGTTGCAGAAAAGATACACTTGTCTAACTTGACCGAGAGGTGGTTTTCTCTTAGTCTCTGGAAGACCTCTTTGACATGGACTACATGTTCTTCCGGAGTCCTTGAATACATGTTCTGACTTGAGTGTCGTGTAGACCGTTGAGACCTCCGTCCCCAAGTGACGCACAGGGGAACTAAAAGAAACCCGCTGTGCGACCTTTGAGGCCACAGGTGGGAGATGTTACTTCCCGGATCCACGGAACCTCTGGAACACCGATGATGCTGCAAAAGAACGAGGTTAAGTACCAGGCAATCACAATATACATATAGCACAAAAAGATCTGAATAGTCTTACCTATCCGGTGTTTGGAAAACCCAGGAAACCTAGGAGGGAGGTTCGAGACTCAGATGAAGCGGTCCCCAAAATGAGAAGACCGAAGTCAAGCGTGGATACAGGATAGGCCACCTGTAGAGCTGAGGGCGTAACTTGAATCCCAGAAGGGAAATGGCGTAGAAGTTCAACAAAGTACCAAGGGATGATCCAAAGACAAGTGAGGGTCGAATCAGAAATCCATCAACAGGTAAGCAGTTCCAAGAAAAGGTACAAAAGGATAATCCGAAGGAGTCCAAGTGAGAGTTCCAAGATCAAGGTAAACCAGTAGTGTTATCCAAAACGTAGCGCCAAACAGGGTCTGAAGACAGCTGAGAAGCAATGAGTGTTCCGTGCATCAAGCCTTATATACTGTGCGTTTCGGGGTCATGTGACGTCCACCAAGGTCACGTGTGCGTTTCGGGGTCATGTGACGTCCTCCAAGGTCACGTGGGAAACGCCGCTCTGAATCACGTGAGCAAGTGAACGATCGGCGTGGAGGTGTTCCGCCGCCCCTTCTGCTGTATGTTCTCCATGGCAACTGCCAGTGCAGGAAGGGCTGCAATCGAGCCCGTAAATCGTACCTGGTACGGAACTTTCGGTCCTTCGGGTAAACCGGATCACATGAGCCTCGAACCCTGGAGGGAGTCGTGTGGGAACCCGAGGAAGGTGTTGGGGAAATATGAGCAGTGTTTTGGTGTGCAGTGGATCGGTGTGCAGAGGATCGCCTAACATAGTCCCCCCCAACGGCCCACGACCCCGTGGGCAGGACGGGTGATCCTTATGGAACCGAGCTACCAACCGAGGAGCGTCAAGATCCAAGGCGGAAACCCAAGAAGGCTCCTCCGGTCCATAACCCTTCCAATCCACTAAATACTGGAGCCTACCCCTAAACCAACGGGAACCCAAAATAGCTGACACTTCAAAAACATCAGGGGAGACCGGGGCTGCTGGGGCCCGAAGGCGGGAAGAATCAGGACATGGCTTGAGGAGAGAGACATGAAAAACAGGATGGATTCGCCAAGAACTCGGGAGAACCAGACGAAAAGCCACTGGATTCACAACCTGAGAGATCACATACGGGCCAACGAAACGAGGCAGAAGTTTCCGACAACCCACCAGGCGAAGGTGACGGGAAGACAACCACACCCTAGAACCCACCGCAAGGGGAGGAGCAGCCAGACGCTTACCGTCAACACGGGACTTCATAGAGGCCTTTGCTTCAGTAAGATGGACCAAAGTACTAGCATGAACAGCAGACAGATCCCTAACACAGGCCGTGGTCGCAGGATTCAAAGAGACAGGCGTCAGGAACAGGCAAGACCTTGGGGTGTTGGCCATAGAGGGCGTAAAAAGGAGAAAAACCTGTAGCAGAATGAGCCGCGTTATTGTATGCAAACTCGGCAAGCTGTAACGCACTCAACCAGGAGGCCTGCTGCTGCAAGATAAGACACCGAAGATACTGCTCCATGGATTGATTCGTCCTTTCAGTCTGCCCATCAGTCTCCGGGTGATAGGCCGAAGAATACCTGGTATCGATGCCAAGTAATTTAGTCAAAGATCTCCAAAAACGAGAGGTGAACTGTGACCCACGATCGGAAATAATGACCGAAGGAAGCCCAAACAACATGAACACAGATTCAAAAAATAACTCCGCCAAGATTGGGGCTGAAGGGATCCCCTTACAAGGAACAAAGCGAGCCATTTTTGTGAACGTGTCTACCACCACCCATATGGTGTCAAAACCTCGTACCTTGGGGAGATCGGTCACGAAATCCATTGTCAGTGTATGCCAAGGTCTTGGAGGTACCGGAAGCGGAAGCAACAGTCCAACTGGACGACCTCTTCGATGTTTGGCCTGAGCGCAAACAGCGCATGAATTGACATAGCATTCCACATCGCGCTTCATAGAGGGCCACCAGCACCAGCCCTTTAGGAGATCCATAGTGCACTCCTGGCCGGGATGGGCATTAAAGAGAGTATCATGAGACCATTCAAGGTCCAGGTTACGAGTGTCAGGCGTGGGAAGGAACAGACGTTCATGCACGAAAGGCAAACCATCACAATATATGGGATCCCAATCCCGCAGTTGGTCAGAATGATTGCTCGTCCAGGCTCATACAGAATCCAACAATGACAGGGAGGGAGTGCAGAGACAAATTACATGAGTCTTACCAAGAACAGTATCGGGGAAGGTTGGCAACTCGACTCCACCCGGAGAACGTGACTAGGCGTCCGCTTTTCCATGAGAGCTTCCAGGACGATGAGTAATGTGGAAATCAAAAGCGGAAAAGAAGAGATGCCACCGGACCTGTCTGCTATTGATACACTTTAAGGAGGCCAGATCCTGTAGATTTCGATGATCTGAGTATACAGTGATTGGATGCTTAGCCCCCAGAAGGTGATGGCGCCAGACACGAAAGGCGTCCATGACAGCCAGAAGTTCCTTCTCCGTTACAGTATAATGGGTCTCAGTATTGGAAAACTTACGGGAGTGGTATGCCACCGGGTGCAACTTGTCTGTTGTAGGACATGTCTGAGACAACACCGCACCGAGGGCAAAAGAAGAGGCATCCGCCTCAACTATGAATGGAAGATCGGGATTGGGGTGCTTGAGAATCGGTGCGGTGGTGAAAGCGGTTTTCAAAGCCTCAAAAGATTCCTGATGTTCCTTCTGCCACTGATAGGGTACCTGAGGGCTGGTCAGGGCGGTAAGTGGGGCCACAATTGTGGAAAAGGACGAAATAAAGCGCCTGTAAAAGTTGGCGAAGCCCAAAAAGGCCTGCAAGGACTTGAGTGTCTGAGGTACTGGCCAATCTAGGACTGCCTTAACCTTGGATTCATTCATGGATAGTGCCCCAGGGGTAATGTGGAAGCCCAGAAACTCAACAGACGTTTTATGAAATTGACATTTCTCGGGTTTGGCAAATAGGGAATGTTCCCTCAAACGGGAAAAGACATCCCGGACATGTTTTACATGGTCATCAAGATTCCGTGAAAAGATCAAGATGTCGTCCAAATAAACATCCATGTATACGTCCAGAATGTCCCTGAATATGTCATTCATAAAACGCTGGAATGTTGCCGGGGCGTTGCATAGACCGAAGGGCATGACTAGATATTCATACAAGCCGTAACGGGTGCAAAAGGCTGTTTTCCACTCATCGCCCTCGCGAACGCGCACTAGATTATATGCGCCGCGAAGATCCAGCTTGGTGAAAACGGAAGCATGGGATAAATGGTCCAGAAGAGGTGTAATCAAAGGAATTGGATACCTATCTTTTTTCGTGATGGCGTTAAGACACCGGTAATCCACACAAGGACGTAAGTCCCCCTCTTTCTTAGGTACAAAGAAAATGGGACTTGCAGCTGGTGAAGTAGAGGGGCAGATATGTCCTAGTCGCAAGGCATTCTGTACATACTGTTTCAATGCTTGTTCTTCCGAGGGGGACAGAGAATAAATCCTACCCGAAGGAATGGTAGAGTCCGGAATTAGTTCAATCGGGCAGTCATATGGTCTGTGTGGAGGAAGCACCTCGGAAGAACCGCGATCGAAAACTGATTCAAATGCTTTGTATTCAGATGGAATCCCGGTAACTACCCCTCCAACGGTGTGTGAATTCACAACCTCTGATCCATCATCATTCAAGGTGAGTTGAGCAAGAGCTCCCAAGGCCCGTGATGGAGTATCTGTTACTTGATGGGTTGGGAGACAATAGTTCTGACAGATTTCAGACTCAAAGAGCACCGTGCCTGTTTGCAAATTGATCACAGGATTGTGTTCACGCAACCATGGTATTCCTAATATGATACCGAATTGAGGTGTGGTGATCAAGTCAAAACTTAGCGTCTCTGTGTGAATATCTTGTATGGTCAATAATAGAGGAGCAGTTTGGTGTCTGACGGGACCAGAGACTAGTGCAGTGCCATCTACAGCCTGAACCGGTTCAGGTCGGGTCTTTACCACTAAAGGTAGATTGAGAGAATGGGCTAAAGCAATATCTATGTAGTTCCCAGTGGCACCAGAGTCAATGATGATCGTGACTGCATGAGAGATACCCGTAGAAGGACAAAGAGTGGCCTGTACAAAGATGGGCTGGACACGAGCAAAAGCAAGAGTGGTTCCCGGAGATGAAGATTGGGAACTCGACCTGGTCTCCGGATCTAAGGTCGAGCTGTCCGAAAAACCTGAGACTTCTTGGGGCGTCGAGGGCATTCTTTCACATAATGTCCCGTGGTGCCACAATAAAAGCATGCATTATCCACTCTCCTACGTTCTCTCTCAGATGTCGTGATAGGACTATGTAAACCTCCCACTTGCATAGGTTCCTCAGGGCTAGAAGCAGGGGTACTAACAACTGTAGGATGAGAAGAAAGACCCAACTCAGCTCTGCGCTCTGATCGACGTGCATCTACCTGCAGGGCAAGATCCACTAGTTCCTGATACTGAGTAGGCACAGAAGGAATCACAGCTAAGGCGTCTTTCATTGCATTATTCAGCCCCCTATAGAATATGACCGCCCGCTTGCTTTCTGATGTCTCGGCGACCAATTGGTTGAAACGGGTGATATAATCTATCAAGGTCCCTCTACCCTGGGTTAGTTCTAACAACTCCAAATCCCTAGACTGTGCCTTGTGTCGGGTATCGAAGACTCGAGACATCTCTAGAACTAACAAATCAAAATCATAGAGAACCGGCTATTGTTCTCCAGTAAAAGGTTAGCCCAAGCGGCGGCTGTTCCGGCCAGGTGGGAAAGGGCAAAGGCCGCTTTAGCAGTGGAATTAGGAAAGGCCAGAGGTCTACACAGGAAATGTAACTTGCACTGATTGATGAAAGTCCTGAACTTCTTGGGATCACCTTGATAACGTTCAGGAGCGGCCAAAGGGGAAGGGGTTGGGAGGATCACCGGAGTTGGAGCTGGGGTACTTGCCAACGGAGAAGGTGTGGTTGAAGTGGCAGCATCCCCGAATTCAGAATCTGCAGGAATGGAATGCTGAACACTCTGTATGGAATCTAGCCTTTGGTGAATCACCGTATTAGCGGCGGCCATATCTGCCCTTAATACTGTAATTGCCTGAACTAAAGCAGCTATGGGTTCTTCCGTGGACCCCTGCATTATCTAACACGACTATACGGCTTCTCAGTCTGTTCTGACTTGAGTGTCGTGTAGACCGTTGAGACCTCCGTCCCCAAGTGATGCACAGGGGAACTAAAAGAAACCCGCTGTGCGACCTTTGAGGCCACAGGTGGGAGATGCTACTTCCCGGATCCACAGAACCTCTGGAACACCGATGCTGCTGCAAAAGAACGAGGTTAAGTACCAGGCAATCACAATATACATATATCACAAAAAGATCTGAATAGTCTTACCTATCCGGTGTTTGGAAAACCCAGGAAACCTATGAGGGAGGTTCGAGACTCAGATGAAGCGGTCCCCAAAACGAGAAGACCGAAGTCAAGCGTGGATACAGGATAGGCCACCTGTAGAGCTGAGGGCGTAACTTGAATCCCAGAAGGGAAATGGCGTAGAAGTTCAACTAAGTACCAAGGGATGATCCAAAGACAAGTGAGGGTCGAATCAGAAATCCATCAACAGGTAAGCAGTTCCAAGAAAAGGTACAAAAGGATAATCCGAAGGAGTCCAAGTGAGAGTTCCAAGATCAAGGTAAACCAGTAGTGTTATCCAAAACGTAGCGCCAAACAGGGTCTGAAGACAGCTGAGAAGCAATGAGTGTTCCGTGCATCAAGCCTTATATACTGTGCGTTTCGGGGTCATGTGACGTCCACCAAGGTCACGTGTGCGTTTCGGGGTCATGTGACGTCCACCAAGGTCATGTGGGAAACGCTGCTCTGAATCACGTGAGCAAGTGAACGATCGGCGTGGAGGTGTTCCGCCGCCCCTTCTGCTGTATGTTCTCCATGGCAACTGCCAGTGCAGGAAGGGCTGCAATTGAGCCCGTAAATCGTACCTGGTACAGAACTTTTGGTCCTTTGGGTAAACCGGATCACATGAGCCTCGAACCCTGGAGGGAGTCGTGTGGGAACCCGAGGAAGGTGTTGGGGAAATATGAGCAGTGTTCTGGTGTGCAGTGGATCGGTGTGCAGAGGATCGCCTAACAATACACCAGTATGTCGTCGAGATAGACAATCGTGGTCTGACACAGCAGGTCTGAAAAAAGCCAGTCCATAAAACGCTGGAACACCGAAGGGGCATTGACGAGCCCAAAGGGCATCACCTGGTATTCGTACAACCCATAGGGGGTCCTGAAAGCTGTCTTCCATTCATCCCCTTTTTGGATCCAGAGAAGATGGTAGGTATTCCGAAGATCCAATTTTGTGAAGATTGTGGTGCCATGAACAGCTTGGATGATTTCGGTGATAAGAGGCATGGGGTATCTGTCCTTAATGGTCACCTTGTTTAGCCCCCTGTAGTCAATACAAGGTCTCAACTCTTGTGGGTCCTTCTTTGGGATGAAAAACAGTGAAGCTCCAGCCGGTGATTTTGAAGGTCTTATAAGGCCGTTGGCCAGATTGTTATCCAGATATTCCCGGAGGAAGTGTCTTTCCCTGAGAGATAAAGGTAACATTCTACAGAAAGGTACCAGTGCACCAGGAACAAGATCCAGACAGCAGTCTTCCGGTCTGTGAGGAGGAAGGTCGCTAGGCGTCTTTTCTGTCACCACCTCTGCGTATTCCTGTAGATGATGTGGAAGACAATGTATGAGTCTGGAGTCGTAAACACTGGAAGTCTGTACAGTCTCAAACCTTGGTTCCGGTAGACATTGTGATCTACAAAAAGGCAGACTGAAAACTGAGTACGTTCTTTGCCCAGTCTATGTGAGGGTTGTGCTTTCGAAGCCAGCTTATCCCTAGTATGATAGGGAAGTGGGCTGCTCGGATGATGTGAAACGAGATCTTTTCGGTATGTTGCTGGATACTTAGGAGTAATTCTTCAGTGGTGTGGGTGATCATGCCGGAAATCAAAGGCTCTCCATCCACTCCTTCGTCTTTCTGATCCTCCTGTTTGGCCAGACGATTTATGCCCTTTTGTTTAGCCCACAAGGTATCTAAGAAGTTGCCGGCTGCACCACAGTCGAGTAAAGCCTGAGTTGAGACCACGGTCTTGCCCACAGTAAAAGTGACTGACAGAACCATCAACCTAGAATCCTCCGGTATCCCAGAAGATGCCACCGACAGAGTTGCGTAAGGACTAGGAATGACCCCTCGGGAGTGCGTCCCAACACTCACCGAGGGCGCTCGTTTCCCGAATGCCTCAGAGGGACGTCTGGACAGTCCCGTAACAGATGGCTAGAGGCTCCACAATACATACACATATTGCCATCCCTTCGTCTCTTTCGTTCTTCCGGGGTGAGTGGTGCACGAGCAGTACCGATCTGCATCGGCTCCTCTTTGCCTTGACGTGAAGGTGGTAGAGAAGAAGGCGACTAGGCTTCTAGGGGAGGGAGACTGTAGAGTTTGTTCTTTTTTCGTTCTGACCGTCGTTCCGAGAGCCGGAAATCAATCCGAAGGGTGGCCGTGATAAGATCCGAAAAGGAGGACGGACGGACGATATGGGCCAGTTTGTCCTTGAGATCCTCTCTCAACCCTCGACGGAAAATGGCATATTGTGCCTGTTCCTGCCAGCCAGCTTCGGCGGCTATCTGCTTGAATGTAGTGATGTAGGAGAGAAGATCTGTGCTTCCCTGGCGGATGTCTAAGAGATCCTCAGAGGCCAAAAAAGCGCTTTCTGTGCGTAGAAACGTTTGCTGCAGCAGGGTTTTGAAATCATCATAGTTCTGCAGCACAGGATCTGGTTGGTTTACCAAAGGGGTGGCCCACGCCAGGGCATTACCCATCATGTGGGTAATCATGAACCCGACCTTGGCATGATCTGATGCGAATGTCTGCAGGCGGAAGGAAAAGTGGAGATTGCAGGCATCTAAGAACTCCTTGACTCGCTTCGGTGATCCATCAAATTTGCCTGAGACCAAAGGGAGCGAAGGTAGGTCTGCAGAGGGCCTCTCTCGTTCATTCATTCTTAACTGCAATGCTGCGTTGGTTGTCTTAAGGTTCTGGACCTCCAAATTAAGGTTTTGGACGGCAGCTACAAGTTCCTGTACTTGCTGGGGGGTGGCCATCTCAGTTTCCTGTTGGCGTTGCAAACTGTCACTAATGTCGGTTATATCTTCTTCTTCGGATGAAATTGCCGATTCTCCCCCTTCCCCCAACTCCTCACCTTCCACTTTCTGCTTGATCTTCCCTTCCTTACGTCTTGGAGGCTTCTGTTTTTTCTTGTGAAGATAGAGACACCCTCGATAGGATGCCACCGTGCCACTATAATAGGGGCAACAGGGTTATCCTACCGAGAGCGCCTCGCAGGGGGAAAAAAGCCAGAAGGCATAAAAAACCCCTAGAAGTAGTATTTCAGGTGGATGATCGAAGAAGGTAAGTGCGCTGATGGAAGAACAATCCGGTAAGCAGGCACAGGTCTGATAGGCAGAGGTTCCAGATAGGTACAAGGGATTGAGCACAGGCAGTCCGTGTTATGATGCCTACCCCCGGAGCACCAGGCCAGGCCCAGCACCCCCGGAAGCAGGCATCATGCCCTCGGGTAAAAGCCCAGCGGCCCCTTATAGGGGCTCTTTGGACTCAGTCCTGGCGCCTTTGGCGTCAGGCTCATGTTGGACATCAGTCCTGGCGCCATAGGCGCCAGGCTCATAAAGGGAGGTGTTTTGTGCACTTACCTGATGCAGACCATGCTGCACGCTTCAGGCCTCCCTGAGACCTGAAAGGGACTATTTTTTCATAGGGACTATTTTTTCACTCGGGCGTGGCCAGGGAAGGATACATACCTAGTTGGGGAAGGATACATACCTGGGACTTCTTTGGAGGCTATTTAAGCCACGCCCAGACAGCAGCTCATGCTTCGCGTTGTTCTGCTTCCTGCAGCTTAACGCTCACCGTGTCTGCTCCTGCTCCTGGACTCCAGCTACGCCCGCCTCGAACCTTGAAGACCTGCAAGGAAGGAAGAGAAGAGAAAGGTGAAAACCAAGGACTATTTCAAACTTCTTACCTGCATCCGGAATCTTCTCGCCAGCATCCCTGAAGAAAGACTTCCATTTAAAAGCATTGCGTTGCTCGCTGCAGCGCCACGCTTCACTCACCTGTCCTCGAGACATCTCCCGGCTCCATCGCGGCTGTCAGCACCGGACGCCACATCTCTGCACCTAGGGGAGAGAGGAAGAAACAAAAGGTAAGCAGAAGGAACACAGAAGGAAAGCCTGATTAACAGCCATAATACTTACCGGCTTTTCTTCCACATTTCGGGTCGGCGCCGCCCCGTTAGCAGGTACCGTACCCCGGCCCCTATGGGGAAAGGACAAGAGACATTTCTGGGGAATGATAAGGACATTTAGAGGGATCGCCCTCATCACTACTCACCTCGGCAGTTTAACCCCTCGACGCATCGCCTTCATTCTGCACCTGAAATAAAGGACAGATCACAGGTTAGAAAGATAACATAAAGGGGGCCTCACTTGAACTTTGAACTTTCATACTTACGGCGCATCGCTCAGGAAAGTCAAGTGGATTTTGCCAGCGCCATTCTGAAAACCAGTGAAGTAACTGGACGAACGCGCGCCCCTGCACCAGAAGCAGGATGGAGAGTTTATCCTTCCAAACCATAAGGTGAGCTTAAACCGGGGTTTGGAGGAAGTTAGAGAGGAACGAAGGGAGAAAGGGGGGAGCTAGCACACTATTCTGCAGACTGTTAATCCCCTTTCTCATCTGCAGAAGGATATTCCTACGGGCCAGGCAAGCACGATTTGGAGGTCCTGTCCAATCGGTGTTCCGGGTCCTGCGCATCACGCTAGAAGAGGCCACAGCAATCCAGACTAGACCAGCGCCCCTGTGGGAACCAGGTGAGCGTTACAGAACGCGAAGCCTTCCTACAAATTCCCACCCAGGCGCTATGGAAACTTCCGAAACTGACCAGTTGGCCCACTTACTGGGGGAATTACGGGCCGAAGTACACGCCGCTCGTCAAGAGACTAGTGCCCTCAGGAGGGAAGTGATTGTAATAAAGGATAGAGCTGATGACATGGCTAGACAGCTTTTGCAAGGTCAAGCTGGACAAACTCCTTTACCCGGTTCCGGGGGGAACCCCGCTCCTGTGGTTTCTAGTAACCCGGTGCAGATTAATCTACCTGGAAACATGCCGCTGGCCCCACCTGAACGCTTTGCTGGGGACCCCAAACAATTCGCCGTATTCATGAATCAGTGTCGTTTGCACTTCCTATGCAGACCTGGGGCCTTCCCTAATGATCAGACCAAGGTAGCCTTTGTGTTGTCATATCTCAGCGGCTGTGCTGCCGATTGGTCAGTCCCACTAGTAACTCAAGATGACCCGATTCTTCGTGATTTTCAAGGATTTCAAACAAGCATGGAAAGGTTATTTGCTCGACACTCCCAGGGCCAGGCTCTGGATGACGAACTTCTATCTCTGCGACAGGGCAATCAAGACCTTCTATCCTACATTGCAAATTTCAATAGACTAATTGTGGAAACTGGTTGGCCAGAGGATAAAAGAATCACGTTATTCTATCGAGGTCTACTCGGAGAACTTAAAGATGTCCTGGCACAAGTTGTAAATCCGCCCCAAGAATGCACTGAATATATAGACTTAGTGGTCCAAATGGATCACAGGCTGCAAAACAGAAAAGCAGATCGGTCCAAGTTTGAAACCCGGGTGTTGGCCAAGACCCACGCTAACCCCAAGGGGGCTGATGGCTCGGAGCCTATGCAAATCGGAGGGGTTAAAGGACCCCTAACTCAAAAAGAACGGGAAAGAAGACGACAGATGCAATTATGCCTTTATTGTGGGTCCTCTGGACACTTTCTACGAGATTGCCCGGTTAAGCCGCCCAAGAAGGTGGTAGGAGCCGCTGATAAAATCCATGGAAACTCTGTATCGGGAAACGACCACGCCCGGCAAGCGTAGGGGTCCGCTTGCCGAGCTTGAAAACTAACTCTCAGACCTCGCATTTCATTGTGCCAATGGTCCTCGTAGATCCGGAACAGCCTAAACGGTTGCATGCTATAAAGGCATACATCGATAGCGGGGCTATAGGAAACTATGTGGATCGAGAATTGGTCTCTAGGATAAACCTCCCTCTGCGTCCTAAAACCAACAAAGATGTCATCACCGCAGTAGATGGAACCGAAATTGCCTCTGGACCGGTAACACATTCCACAGCTGAGGTGACACTTGTAGGTCCGGATGGCCATCGGGAGGCAGTTGTGTTTGATGTAATCAAGGCTCCACAGTTTCAGCTTATTCTCGGAATCCCTTGGTTAGAGACACATAATCCTCGAATTGATTGGCGAGCGAAGAGAATAACCTTCCCGGATTGTACACAAACCTGCTACCCAGAAAATCCAAAGATTAATCTAGCATCAGTAACCTCTGTCCCCGTGCAACTACCTCCAGAGTACCAAGACTTTCAGGACGTCTTCCAAAAGGAACAGGCCAACACGTTACCTCCCCACAGATCGTACGATTGCCAAATCGATCTGGTGCCCGGTGCACAACCCCCTTGTAGCAGGATTTACGCCCTTACTGAACCAGAGAATCTGCATTTGAGACAATATTTAGATCAATACCTCGCCAATGGTTTCATTCGCCCGTCAAAGTCCCCGGCATCCTCAGCTTTGTTCTTCGTGCCTAAAAAAGAAGGCGACCTTAGAACTTGTATCGATTACCGCGCATTGACCCAGATAACTGTTAAAAATCGTTACCCTCTGCCTCTGATCCCTGAACTCCTTGACCAGGTGAAGGACGCTTGCGTATACACCAAGTTAGATCTCCGGGGGGCTTATCATCTGGTACGAGTAAAAGAAGGCGACGAATGGAAAACGGCCTTCCGTACAAAATATGGACTATTCGAATACCAGGTGATGCCTTTCGGGTTGTGCAACGCGCCTGCAGCCTTCCAATTCTTCATGAACGATGTCCTTCGGGAACTCATCGATGTCTGTGTTGTCGTGTATATCGATGACATTCTTGTGTACTCCTCTTCGGAATCTGATCACAGAAAGCATGTCAGGGCCGTCCTAGAGAAACTGCGCCAGCACAAACTGTTTGCCAAGCTGGAAAAATGTGTTTTCCATACCACCGAGGTTGAGTTTCTCGGATTCATCCTGACACCTAAAGGGGTCCGAATGGATTCACGGAAAGTGGATGCCATCCTCAAATGGCCATCACCTAGTTCGGTGAAAGGTGTCCAAAGCATGCTTGGTTTTGCCAACTTTTATCGCAGGTTTATCCCAGAGTTTTCACGTGTGGTGCAACCCATCACTGCACTCTTGCGAAAAAATAAACGTTTTGAATGGACCGAGGAAGCCGAACAGGCCTTTCAGGAGTTGAAAGCTAAGTTCACGTCCGCACCTATTTTGAAGCACCCGCGTCCCGATCACCCATATATAGTCGAAACCGACGCGTCCAGCTTAGCCATGGGAGCTGTCCTGTCTCAGAGAGACCCTGAAACCAACCAACTGCACCCCGTAGCATTTTGGTCCAGAAAGTTCTCGCCGCCGGAGAGAAATTATGCGATCACCGATAAGGAACTATTAGCCATTAAGTCCGCCTTTAAGGCTTGGCGGCATTATCTCCTCGGCGCCCGGCATACCATCACCGTGATCACTGATCACCGAAATTTACAATATTTAAAAACTGCCAAGGCTCAATCGTCTCGACAGCTCCAATGGGCTTTGTTCTTTGCTGAGTTCGATTTTGTAATCACCTACCGCCCCTGCTATAAGAATGGTAAGGCGGACGCTCTATCCCGAATTGGAATGGAAGAAATAGACACAAACTCAGAACCTGTGCCGATAATTCCCGAACAAAGAATTTTGGGGATAACCACTTTACAAACCCTTGAAGACATTCAAGCAAGAGTGAAACAATTCCTGGACTCTTCAGCCTTGCAGGATTGGATCAAAAGGGGGTCTAACTTTTCAGTCAAGGATGGCTTACCTTACTTCCAAGGATGCTTATTTTTGCCAGAAAAGGAATTGCAAGAACTGGTTATTTCCCGTCATCATGATACCCTGATGGAAGGACATCCTGGCATTGCCAAAACAGAGGAAAAGGTTAAACGACAATTCTGGTGGCCTTCCTGGCGAAAGGATATTAAATCTTTCGTGATGTCATGTGGAGTTTGTGCCCAAAACAAAGGTCAAAAGACAAGACCCGCCGGTCTTCTTCAGCCCTTAGA
The DNA here is from genome assembly GCF_040938575.1 of Ambystoma mexicanum. Lineage (NCBI taxonomy): Eukaryota > Metazoa > Chordata > Amphibia > Caudata > Ambystomatidae > Ambystoma > Ambystoma mexicanum. The sequence continues at coordinate 611,848,110 of NC_090936.1, read as the reverse complement.
CATTCCACCAGCACCTTGGCACACCCTGTCACTAGTTTTTATCACGGACCTGCCCTCTTGTAATGGTTACAATACTATTCTGGTCGTGGTGGATTTATTTTCCAAAATGGCCCACTTTATTCCGTTGAAAGGATTACCTTCAGCCTTTGTTCTTGCCAAGGAATTCCTCGAAAATATCATCCGTTTGCATGGATTCCCATCCATACTAGTCTCCGATCGGGGAAGCCAGTTTATTTCTCATTTTTGGAAAAAGTGTTGTCAACTGGCACAAATCGACGTAAGACTCTCGACCAGCCACCACCCACAGACCGATGGTCAGACGGAGAGAACGAACCAGACCCTTGAACAATATCTACGATGTATGTTGCACCAATCGGAGGATAATTGGAAGGACATTTTATGGGTGGCTGAATATGCATACAATAACTCGATACACTCTGGAACTGGTCAGAGCCCCTTTTATACCCTATATGGACATCACCCTCGTACTTCAGACTTGGACTCACCTCTGAGCCTTGAAATGCCCGCAGTGGACCATTTGCATTCTACGATTACTCAAGCCTTCAAGGATGCAACTGCACATTTGCAACATGCGAAAGGGAAATACAAAAAGAATGCGGATCTGCATCGAAGAGAGGCGCCTCCATACCAAATAGGGGATCAAGTATGGTTGGCTACCAAACACCTATCACTCAAGGGGCCTCAAACTTTTAATCCAAGGTATTTAGGCCCTTACTCGATCAAAGCTATAATCAACCCAGTGGCAGTCAAGCTCGATCTACCAGCTAACATGCGGATTCACCCCGTTTTTCATGTGTCACTTTTGAAACCAGTGCACCCAGGAACCAGATTAACAAAGCCACCAGAACCGATTCAGATAGATGGGGAGCCTGAATTCGAGGTGAAGAACATTTTGGATTCTAAGATCTAAAAATCAAAACTTTTCTATCTAATTGATTGGAAAGGGTACGGGCCTCAGGAAAGGTCTTGGGAACCCAGTGATCACGTACATGCACCTCGGCTGGTAAAAAGGTTCCATCGGAATTTCCCAAACAAACCGAAACCTCCAGAAGGAACGACCTTGGGAGGGGCCTACCCCCGGAGCACCAGGCCAGGCCCAGCACCCCTGGAAGCAGGCATCATGCCCTCGGGTAAAAGCCCAGCGGCCCCTTATAGGGGCTCTTTGGACTCAGTCCTGGCGCCTTTGGCGCCAGGCTCATGTTGGACATCAGTCCTGGCGCCATAGGCGCCAGGCTCATAAAGGGAGGTGTTTTGTGCACTTACCTGATGCAGACCATGCTGCACGCTTCAGGCCTCCCTGAGACCTGAAAGGGACTATTTTTTCATAGGGACTATTTTTTCACTCGGGCGTGGCCAGGGAAGGATACATACCCAGTTGGGGAAGGATACATACCTGGGACTTCTTTGGAGGCTATTTAAGCCACGCCCAGACAGCAGCTCATGCTTCGCGTTGTTCTGCTTCCTGCAGCTTAACGCTCACCGTGTCTGCTCCTGCTCCTGGACTCCAGCCACGCCCGCCTCAAACCTTGAAGACCTGCAAGGAAGGAAGAGAGGAGAAAGGTGAAAAGCAAGGACTATTTCAAACTTCTTACCTGCATCCGGAATCTTCTCGCCAGCATCCCTGAAGAAAGACTTCCATTTAAAAGCATTGCGTTGCTCGCTGCAGCGCCACGCTTCACTCACCTGTCCTCGAGACATCTCCCGGCTCCATCGCGGCTGTCAGCATCGGGCGCCACATCTCTGCACCTAGGGGAGAGAGGAAGAAACAAAAGGTGAGCAGAAGGAACACAGAAGGAAAGCCTGATTAACAGCCATAATACTTACCGGCTTTTCTTCCACATTTCGGGTCGGCGCCGCCCCGTTGGCAGGTACCGTACCCCGGCCCCTATGGGGAAAGGACAAGAGACATTTCTGGGGAATGATAAGGACATTTAGAGGGATCGCCCTCATCACTACTCACCTCGGCAGTTTAACCCCTCGACGCATCGCCTTCATTCTGCACCTGAAATAAAGGACAGATCACAGATTAGAAAGACAACATAAAGGGGGCCTCACTTGAACTTTGAACTTTCATACTTACGGCGCATCGCTCAAGAAAGTCAAGTGGATTTTGCCAGCGCCATTCTGAAAACCAGTGAAGTAACTGGACGAACGCGCGCCCCTGCACCAGAAGCAGGATGGAGAGTTCATCCTTCCAAACCATAAGGTGAGCTTAAACCGGGGTTTGGAGGAAGTTAGAGAGGAACGAAGGGAGAAAGGGGGGAGCTAGCACACTATTCTGCAGACTGTTAATCCCCTTTCTCATCTGCAGAAGGATATTCCTACGGGCCAGGCAAGCACGATTTGGAGGTCCTGTCCAATCGGTGTTCCGGGTCCTGCGCATCACGCTAGAAGAGGCCACAGCAATCCAGACTAGACCAGCGCCCCCGTGGGAACCAGGTGAGCGTTACAGTCCGGTAAGCAGGCACGGGTCTGGTAGAGGGAGGTTCCAAATAGGTACAAGGGATTGAGAACAGGCAGTCCGGTAAGCAGGCACGGGTCTGGTAGATGGGAGTTCCAAATGGGTATAAGGGATATGAAAGAAGGGAAAAACAGGGAAGGTAGGAAAAAGGGAAAAAAATGAAAGAGGCAAGCAAGGGAAAAACAAAAGGGGAAAGGAGAAAGAAAGGAAGTTCAAGGAATAGGCACTGCGCAAGGCAGGGAACAAAAGGGTGGTACACTGCTGTGTGGAAACAGCGAAAACGAAAGGCAGAAAGGCAGGAAAACACCAGTAACGGGAGCGGCAGCAACACAGGAGGGAACCCGGAAACGTTGCAACGCGTATGCGACCCGGAAGTGGAGTGCTTTATACTTCCGGGTCACGATCGCGTACAACGACTAGAGCGGTGCGTGGAGAAGACGAGGAGTGAAATGCTACGGCGGACAGAACCACCAACGATTCCACACACGTCATCCCCGCCGCGGCATGACATATCCACAACAGGGTCAAAGGTATCAGAATAAAGGGTATTGACAGGGCAATATTGCAGGGCGATATTAAATCCTCCTTGAAGAATGTAGAACCATGTCCATGGTCAAATGATTCTTTGATACACTTTGACATATCGTTAGAACTTGATAAGTCTCTTGACAAAATAAATGTCCCTAGCGAAATGCGCAATATAAAAAATGTCACAGCCAAGGCTTTCCAAACAACTATCCAACATCTTCTACCACCATTAGGTGGCAAATTGTCACTGGAAGAATTTACTGTTGCTTTTAGAAATGCTATGAATAATGCTTTTGACATTCTAGCACCTTCCCGCCCGGTCAAAAATAACAAGAAACAGAAGGATATAAACATCGTTTTTCACCTAAACTAATTTCTGCGAAGAAAAACAAAAGAAAATGTGAACGTCAATGGCGGAATCACCCCTCTCCTATTACTTTAGCAGTCTACAAAGTAGCTGCTAAGGAATATAAGGACACTACGCTAGAAGCTAAACAACTATTTCTCAATGAAAGAATTGAAAATGCTTCCATTAAATCCAAAGAACTCTTCTCGGTTCTAAAGGAACTTAAAGGCCCTGTTATAGAACCCAGAATAAATATTAACAATGACTGGTGTCAAGATATACTTGATAGTTTTTGTAAAAAAACGCAGCTCCACCAAGCTAACATCAAGGAAAAAAATCATATCACAATCTCTAGTTGAAGATACCGTGACCCCAATTTTGAGAGGACATGATCAAGAGATAGAACCCTTCTCTTTTACTAAAATGCTAGAACAGGAGATCATGGCAATTATAGAAGGGCTCAAACCAACATCGTGCAAGGGGGATATATTCCCCTCTACACTTTTTAAAGAATTTGCTTCCTTCCTCACACCGTGGGTTACGGAACTTGTAAATCGTTCCTTTGATGAGGCAGTCGTTCCTAATGCTATTAAAGAGGCCTGGATCACTCCACTTCTGAAGAAGGATAATCTGGATCCCAGGGCTCCAGAAAACTATCGACCCATTACCAACGTTCCGTTTATTCTTAAGATTCTGGACAAAATTGCATACATTCAATTCCAGAACTTTGTTGAAACTAATAAGATCTTGGCTAATGAACAGTCTGGTTTCAGAATCAATCATGGAACAGAGACAGCGCTCCTGGATCTTAATGCCAGTATTATAAAAATTATAGAGGAAGGTAGTCCTGCTCTTTTGCTTTTGCTAGACTTATCCTCTGCATTTGATTTAGTTGATCATAATCTCCTGGCAGACAGAATTCTGAATATAGGCCACTGCTCTCCTGAAGCAGTATTATGGCTAAAATCTTTTCTTGGTCATAGAAGCGCTTGTGTAGCTAAGGGCTCCTCGAAATCCATGAAAGTTCCTGTCAAGTGTGGTGTCCCCCAGGGATCATGCCTGTCACCATTACTGTTTAATATATATATTAAATGCCTATGTGATATGCTAAAATCCATGGGCACACTATTTGCAAACTACGCCGATGACACCCAGATAGTTATTGAACTATATGGCGTCTATAAAGATGATCTTGCAACTGTTAATCAAATCTATGAAGCAATCCAGTAATGGATGGCCCTAAATTCTCTTGCTCTTAATGACAAGAAAACAGAGCTGTTGATCATCAGCACACCACATAGGCTGAAAAAACTAGACAACTCTTACAGGACCTTTGAGATAGATGGTAACAAGATTGCTGTATCTGAATATGAAAAAACCCTTGGAGTGTTCTTTGATGCCCACCTGACCTTCCAAAAACATGTGGCCTATCTTAAATCATCCTGTGCTTTCCTTACACATCTTCTTTGGCAAATACGTCCCTATTTGTTTGAAGCAAATAGAGCATCAATCGCAGCTGCGATTGTAAATACTTAACTAGACTATTGTAATAGTCTCTTTATTGGCACTACCAAATTCATTATAAAGAGTCTTCAAACAATTCAAAATGGAGCAGTTCGGGCGGTGTGTGGATTGAGTTGTCAATCCCACATTACAGAACACCGAAAAAGACTACACTGGCTCTCTATTGAGCAACGACTGACCTGTAAGGGACTAGTCATAGTCTTTAAATGTATATTAGGTAGTGCCCCAGAATATCTCAAGGCAAGATTAAAAATGGTAACACCCAAACGTAGCTTACGTCCAAATAGTCAGATGCTGTTATTTCAACGACGCGCGATCACAAAAAAACTAGGCAGAGCAAGTTTTGCAGCCTGGGGCCCAAGAAATTGGAATGTAATTCCAATTTATCTGAAACAATGTGCAACGCTGCAACAGTTTAGGAAACGGCTGAAGACGTTCCTGTTTGAAGGCTAAAAAAAAAAAAGAAACTGACATATGATCCCAAAAATAAAAATCTGCCTCTCCTTATGACACTGCCTGTCATTTGATTAAGAATGACTTCTGAACCCCACCTGCATCCATGTCTTGTTTTTTGTTTGTTCTTGTCCATGTGAGCGCCCTGAGACCTTTGGGTGAGAGTTGCACTATACAAGAAAATATTTAGTTAGATATTTAGTTAGGCAACACCAAACCTAAAATCAGCAGTCCCAAGCATCGGGCACGTAAGTGCGGCACCCGCCACAGCAACAGCAGGGCAGTATTGCCCTGGTCAATAGAGTACCGAGCAGGGCTGCCGCCCCCTTTGGAGGAGCAACAGTGATGGGGTAACCCCTTCTCGTTCTCCGGAACAAACACATATCTTGATTAGGACAGCCCACAGAGAGCACTTGCATGTCCGGTCTTGTCAACGACCATCCAGTCTGAAGAGGACCCCTTTGTGGCAGCAGAGATAGGAGACAAACAGTTTATGGTGGACTCAGGTGCAACAAAATCATGCATCATGGAAGGGAATTTCCTATTATCAAGCAAATCTCTCAACAAACTGGGATTCTCTGGGGCTATTTCTATGGTTCCATACACTGAGGAGCTAGACGTAAAGGTGGGAGGGAAGGTGGTGCGAGCTCCCCTACTATATTCTCAACGTTCCCTTGTCAATTTGCTAGGCAGGGATCTGCTTAGCAAATTAAACATGACAATATCATTTACAGATTGCGGTATACTTTGTTCCATCCCTCGATGTGCGCAATAAGGGCAATTTTGATAATACACACAATGACAAGGGAGGTGGTGGACTGCAGCGTTCCCGTGGACCCGGACATGTTCATTTATGGTATTACTGTGCTCATGGAGGAGGTGCCTTACATTGCTAAACAGTGTTGGTGAGTGCCCACAGATTTCTTCTTTCTTCCAGTTGTATCACCTGAGGTGGTGGCGGGAACAATATTGTCGCTGGCTTTACAGGGATTGTTGGTCTCTGACAAGATGGTTGTCGTGCTAGGAATTGACAGGGAAGGGTGTGAGTGGCGCACAGTGCTCTGTATATATCCAACCGTACAATTAAAGGAAGTGACGGATGATGAGTTGTTTGAGAACAATGACAATAATGGGGAGATGATATTAGAGATTTGTATCCCCTGCGACATAATGGTACAGTACTGATGAAGACTTACAACACGTGCCTTCGCAGTTGTGGACTACAAATCCACACAATGTAGGACTAATGAAAGACATGACCTCTGTGCATATGAGACTGAAGCCAGGTGCAGTGCTACCAAGGGTAAAACAATATCCATTATCCATATCCATATCCATTATCAAGGGAGTCGGAGGAGGGTATTAGAAAGACAATAAAGGTCCTACTGAACCAGGGGATCATTTTGCCATTGACGTCTACGGGTAACACAGCGATATAACCTGTCAAAACGTCAACAGCAGGCAATTTGAGAATGATTCAGGACTTGCGCCCCATAAAGGACGTGCTACAGAAACAATTTCCAGTCGTTGCTAACCTGCGCCAATTTTATTCAGAATTCCCAAAGAAGCCACATACTTCACTGTAGTGTACTTGAAAAATGCATTCTTTTTTCGATTCCACTCCATCCTGAGTCGAGGTACCTTACATCATTTACACAGGGCCAGATGCAGTTCGAACATACTAGGTTATCTCAGGGGTATTGTGACAACCTGAGCATCTTTAACAGAACAATGCACGCTGATCTAGGGAAAATTCAAGTGCCCAGTATGATTATCCAGTATGTGGGCGATCTGTTAGTGAGTAGTGACAGTGAGCAGCGCTGCCAAAGGGATTCATTACACTCCTGCAAGTGCTGGCCTAAAAGGGGTACAAGGTTGACAAGGCTAAGTTGCAATACTACCAAAAGGAGGTGCTCTATCTGGGACAGTTCATATCAGCAATGGTAAAAGGATACTACAAGATAGGGTAGTGTCAGTACGCACCAACCCAGACCCGCCTCAGAGGTTTTTGGGGCTGTGCAACTACTGTAGGGCATGGATCTTAGCATGTACGAGACTACTTCTGCAGACCCTAAGGGAAGCACAAAAAACAAAGGATCATAGGTTACAGTGGACTGCAGATATGATCAAACAGTTCGACGATCTAAAAGAAGTCATTAGTTCAGAACTCATGACCACAGTGTTGACACAGATGGGCCATAAGCTGTTGGCCTATTACAGCGGCACACTGGATTCAGTGATGCAAGAGAAGTTTGCGTATGAACAAGCTTTAGCAGCTGCTAAATTTGCAATAGAAAAAGCTTCTACTATTGCAATGGGGTGCTCAGTTACGTCGTATGTGGAACACTCTATATTTGCCATCCTAGATACGTCAAAGTCCATTCTGACTACACAGAGGTCTTCGGCATATGAGATTATTATTTCAAAGCCCCACATTTATGTGGTCAGATATAAAACCATGAATCCTGCCACCTTCCCAACAGTTATGCCCACTGCTGGGGATCTGACAGTGCATGACTACGCTACATACGAGGGGGAGGAGGATGACATCCCCAAAGTGAAAGATTGCGCATTGGCGGAGAGTGAGGCGCTCTTCATTGAATGGTCAACCACAATTGACCAGGAGGATGGACAAAGACATATATAGGTAGCAGTGGTACGACTTGACGAAGGGGTGTACGAGACGGTGGTTATGAAAAGATTACCCATGCATTATTCTGCGCAAGCAGCAGAACTCGTAGCGCTCATTAAAGCATTGAGAGCGTCCCAAGTGTGCCATGTCACGATATATTCAGACTCAGCATATGTCACAACAATGGTGCATGCTGGTCTATCCCGCTGGAAGAGGAGGGGGTTTCGGAGGGCGGATGGATCCCCAGTGCATCATGCAGCACTGCTAGAAATACTGATAGAAGCATTATCCCAGCCATCTGTTGTGACGGTCGTCAAGTGCACCACCCACACTAATGAGACAACGTATCTGCCAAACACAATGCTTGCTGAGTACATTGTGACCTCTCTTTATCCCTCTCTCTCTCGCTATCTCTCTCTCTCTACTGCTCTCTCGCTATCTCTATCACTCTCTCTCTCTCACTATCTCTCTCTCTCTTTCTCTGTCTAAAAGTATGTCTTGTACATCTCCCCTTTTCTTTGTTTTGTCTTTTATGCTTCCATTTCACAAGAGAAGATGATGAATCTCACAAATGTAAATAATTGTTTTTTAAGTAGGGATCCGAAGTGTAGATGCACAAATGACAATATATGGGCCTATGCTTACTATTGTGGGATGACCATTATTGCAGGTCTATGTATAATATTGATGATGGCACTAGTGAGGCTTTATTGGGGAGAGTATGTTATAGGGGAGGTCCTATAAAGGGGGAATGGGACTGTATATTTAAACAGGACAGTACATATAAATGTTAATAATATTAGTGGATTTACATATATTAGTAGCAACATGAGTGCTAACAATATCAATGGAAATGAATGTAGGAGTAACAATAGTGTTGATATAAGTGTTATTGATGATTATAACAGGTACAATATGACAGCAGGAGTACGTGCACAATTGGCAGTGAGGTTAACAGTAAAAAAGTTGTTTCCAGCAAGTCGAGGATTGTTTAATAACTCAAAACAGTATGATGGTATTTTGGTGTTTTCGATAGCACTGTTACAGCTGGCACCCCTGAGAGCATGTATAGAACAATGAAAAGAGAAGTAGGAAAAAAGTATGATACATATCAAGGGCTGGGTTTGATCAAGGTTGAGTTGCGTGCCTTGTATTATGGTGTTTATCATGAGAAATTCGAGTACCTGTTGGTTTGGTTGTAGATCTTGATGTAGCAGCCAGACTGACAACTGTTTCCAGACGGACGTAGGACGCGAGGAACCGTCCCTTCCACCACCCAAAATAGTACTGGGTGAAAGATGGACCGACTCCCAACGTCACGGGGTGCTCTCTCCTGATTAGCGTGACGTCAGGACAGTGCAAGCACTGACAGGAGAGGCAGATGTTCTGTGTAGTTGGATGTCCGATGAGGTTGATTGCCGGAGTGGGATGTTCAGCAGAGCAAGTCCAGGAAACAACGGAACTGATGCTGGGAATGGTCGTAGATCCAACGATGACCAAGGCAAACGTAGCTGAAGAGGTATTGTCAGGTCAAGGGAGGCAGCCTGAGGAGGGTCCAAGGAGTACAGGCTGACAAGCAAGAGGGCGAGGAACTGACACAGGAGAAAGGAGAACCAGCAGGCAAAAGGGACTCACAGGAGAGGGGAACCCAAGGGAGACAGCCCAAGAGCAAGAACCCAAGAGGACTGAGGAAAAGGACCCCGAGAGGAATAGCCAAGGCGGGAGACCTAAGGAACCCACAAGGGAGGCAAGCCAGGAGGACAAGCAGGACAACAACCAGAACCCAAGCAAGAACAAGGCAGGGAACAGGAAACTGAGCAGGAACAGCTCGGAAGTCGAGCGAGCAACGCGATAAACAAACCGCGTTGAGACGCAACTAACTCTCGATCTCGACTCCTCTTATGGGCCGTCAGCAACCGAGAGGCTTGAGGCGCAAGCCGTCTCGTTGCCTGGTACTGGCAAGCCCAAAACGAGGCTTGGAACGCAAGCTGCAGCAGTAGCAAGGGCCCAGTCTACTGCGCATGCGCGGAGCCGGGAACATGGTCGTCCGCGCATGCGCAGAGACACACCAGCACGGACCCCCGATACTCTCCCAGCGGCAGACCCGCAGATGCGAAAGCGCAGATAGAGCCGCCAAGAGGAAGCGGAGCGGACTGGCGTAGAGGATCCCGGTCTCCAGGTAAGTGGCGTGACACATTGAGACTTATGACGATGCAAAACTGTTGCATGTTCGTTCCTTCAGAGGATGCAGAGAACGCATCACTATCCCACATCATTGCAGCCATCCATGGCCTGGGTGTTCGTATGAAGAAGGAGGGAGGAGTACAGGAGATTGGCTGGTTCACCATGGCATTTGACTGGGCCCTGTCGTTGCTCGGAGCGATCATGAAGATGTTGATGCCCATCATCGTGTTCATCCTTGTTATCTTCTGCACCTGCCAGCTGGGCCTTCTATGTTGTGCCAATGGGGCCACCAATAGTGCAAGAATGATGGTACCAATCGGGGTTTCAAAAGCACCTGGCAAGACAAAATATAGTGAAGTACAGACTGATATCCCACAAAGTGACCCTAAGTATGAAATGCTCCCCATCCCGTATGGAAATGCAGTGGACCACCAATACCACACTATCATTACTCCATCCCCTGACACTGAAAAATATACAGAGGTTTGGGTGGACCTGGCGGGGATGGGGGATGCACCTATATGACTTGCTCCCCTGAGAAATATGCACATATGGGGGAGAGTTTGCAGTCAGTATGTAGGGCGTGGGTACCATTAAAGGGAACACAGCCATAACTGGAAGCAGAGAGGAGAAAGCGGGAGCGTAGGGTTATTAAGGAGTGTATTACTGTAGAAGTAACGAAAGGGGGAATGTTGTGAAGGGTGCAACCATGACCCACCCCCTAAGTGCTTTAGAGTAAGGCAAGAGGCATTCAAAGCACTATGATGGGCCAGGAGATAGGGGGGACGGTGGTAGGATCCCACCCCAATATAACCTACATAGTATTGCCCAAGGTGATGGCAAGACTGCCATTTTTGTATAGATGTTAGTGCATTCTGTGTAGATGATAGTAACCATAGCTTGGAGAAAAGACCTACATGGCAAATGCAGCATTTCATGCACTAGGCCCTAAATGCGAGACAAGGGAAATCTCCAGCCATGCCCAAGCTCCCATGAGGACAGCCCACACCCCCAACAGCCATAAAGCCCATTCATTGTCCTAAACAGTGTTGCAAAGATGTTTTTATATCCGCAAGGAATGTGCCCTACAAGGCCGCGATCATAGACCGGCACCTAGTGTGCATGTTATCTCACACTGACCAAAGTATGACCCGGCCCATCCCCAGGCGACCACAAGTCATAGCCCATATAACTGACTAAACCTCAAGATCCCTGAATTCCATGGCAACAGGTGCCCTTTGACCACCAATCCTAAAGTAACAAGTCCTGAAATGTTCAAATAGGACGCACAGTGCACGTCTTTGAACGACAATCGTATGATTTGTATTGCAAGGTGCTGGGAGGGATATATTATAGTTCAAAATGAGGGTGGAGACTGTGGAGCCGGATGGTGTGGAAGAGAGGTTAGAGAGCCTCAAAACCTCCTTTGTGCCACTCTTAAAGCCTGCCAGCGGCTCAGTATAATGGTAAAGTAGAATTGTGTTAGGAGTGTAGTTAATTTGTTGTTTGACCTTCATCAGTGAGAAGAATATGATATCTGCGGCACCCACATGATGGAAGACGGAAGGACTGGGCTGGAACCAATGACCTGGCATCCCTTATGGGGCAGGCAAATCCTCTATAGGCACACACCAACCAGCCGTGTGGGTTTTTACTGTATGTATTGCGTCACTATGACGCTGTGTCTTCTCTTAAGGTTCTGCTTGTACCCTTTTTTGGCAGAACGTTCTTAGCAGCAGAGTTCTTTGCTGTTGCTCTCATCTGTGTGTGAGATTAAAAATTGTTATCCTTACAAGATCGACTTGGGCCTTTCTTCCCTAGCGGGTTATATTCTCTCTGGGGTGAGCGTTCAGGGACTTGCCTTCACCCCAAGTAGACCCCATGTAGACCAAAGGTTAAAACCTTTAAATTGAAATAGACCAATAGGGGTGGAAAAGGCTGTCTTTGGTTGATCTACTGGATTAACTGGGACTTGCCAATAGACTTTTGTTGAGCCACGGCATCCCCAACCTATTAATCAGATAATCTATCCTAGGCATGAGGTAGCTATCAAATTGTGACACTTCATTAACCTTTCTAAATACATCAGGGAATTGTTGTAGAAGGTCTATTAGATCTTGCTTTTAATTTTGTGCTTAGTCTGGAGATATTAACTTGTTGGTATCATTCTCTTCACTTAACAAACAGGTTAATATTACTGAAGTGTTTTGAATAGGGTTTTCCTTCCACTCATTAAGGAGATTAATATGATAGATGTGAGTTTTAATTTTCCAATCAGGTTGTGAAATTCGATAGCTAAAAGGTCCTGTTTGTTCTGTGACCTGATGTGGGTCATGTCACCTAGAGATCATTTTGTTCTCGAAGGAGGGAAGTAAAACCAATATGCTTTGGCCTACATAAAAGGATCTCATCATTGCTTTCTTATCATAATATTCTTTCTGGTTTTCCTGGGTTTTGGTCAAATTGGCCTAAACTATATTTCGAACTGCTGTCATATGTTCTTTCAATCTTTGAGCCGTTTAAGATAAGGTTATGGTAGCTCTCTCTCTTTCTTCTCATGTTTCTCTTAACATGTCTAACACATCTCATGGTTCCCTCCCACATAAGAGTTCGAATGGGCAGACTCCAGTAGAAGACTGAGGTGTTTTCGTAATGCACAATAGGGCTAATGGTATCAAAATATCCCAAGATGTGTTTAAAAGTTTGATTAAATCGCTCCACCAATCCATCAATTTGGGGATGATAAATGGGGGTATGCAGAGTTTCAATCTGAAGGATCTCCTTAACTTCTGCCGAAAGTTTACTCATGAACGTAAATCCCTAATAGGTCAGCATCTCTTTTGGATATCCAATTCTAGAAAAGAAAGGGAGTAAGTGGTTCAAAATCTGTTGGGAAGATTTTTAAGAATTATAGACCAGTGGCAGGATTACCATGGCCAACGAAGATCCTGGATAAAATTGTCAAGTCACAGTTACAAGACTATGTGGAACAGGAAAAATTATTGGACCCTTTCCAATCAGGTTTCCGAGCAGGATTTGGGACAGAGACAGCCTTATTGACAGTTTGGGATGATCTTTTGGAGACAGCAGATCAGGGGGACATGTCATTATGGATTATGTTGGACCTGTCTGCAGCATTTGACACGGTAGACCACAAGATCTTGCTTAGGTGGCTCAGGGAGGTTGGAAGGATCTCGGAACAGGCCAAAAAATGGTTTGAGTCATTCCTAACTGGAAGGGAACAGAGAGTTAAGTTGGGGGATTTTCTGTCGGACTCCTTTTTGCAGTTTTGTGGGGTCTACCAGGGTTCTTCACTCTCCCCACTTCTTTTTAATCTATATATTGAACCCCTTATGGATATACTGAGGAAACATCAAGTAAAATTCCATTCTTATGCAGATGACACTCAGTTGTTCCTGAGAGTAGAGAGATCAGAGGAGACTTTTGAGCTGGTGGAACAGTACCTAAAGCAGGTACTGGCCTGGATGTGTTCCAATCAGCTGCTGCTAAATGCTAGCAAGACGGAGGTTGCATTATTTGGTTCAAAAATCAGTTGCAAAAAAATGCAGACATTATCACCATGTTTTCTGGGCTCGCAATTGGAGTTCTCATAGAAAATAAAGGATCTGGGATGTATCTGGGAGGACAACATGGGATGTGAAGCACAGGGTAGCGCTGGGTGCAGTCTGTGTTCCACACCCTACGAATGCTCAGACAGATCTTGCTGTTTATAGCAGAAAAGGACTGAGCAACAGTTATAGGGACTCTTACCAATTTAAGATTGGATTATGGAAATGCACTGTTGACGCGAATCCCAAGATTCCAGCTACAGAGACTGCAAGTAGCGCAAAACACGGCAGTCAGACTGGTGTTGAAGGATGACAAAATCATCCTTAATCTCCAACCTACAGCGATCCCTACATTGGCTGGCGGTGAAAGAGAGCATTGAGTTCAAGATCCTCTGTATTATGTTCAAATGTATGAACCTGTTAGCTCCAAGTTATCTGTCGGATAAAATCCTGTCCTACATCCCAGCTCGTCATCTACGATCTAGTGACAAGAACTTGTTGAAAGTACCACGGTCTAGATGCGTGAGCAAAGGGGACAGAAGATTTAGTGTCTAAGTAAACAGACTGTAGAACAACCTTCCGAGAACTATCCGAGAAATGAATACCCTCACGGCATTCCGTAAAGCCGTAAAGACCTATTTGTTCTATTGAGAGAATATCATCTTTCTCGGAAGGATAGCTCAGCTGCAACGTGCTCGCCTTGGAAGAAAGACTACACGAGCAACATGGGTACGATCCCCGGGTCCGGGCTTAGAAACCTCTGGGTATTAAGCGCGTTATAAATAACCAATCATAACATATCATATCATATCTGGTATAACTGTTACACAACGGCAGCAAAGGGCTCTCTTACGAAGAACTTCCCGACCATGGAATCCGCTTTGGCATCGTTACAAGTTGCCTTGGAAACTGTTCAGGTCACGTAAACATGCTAGTCAGTTGATCGGACGTGCTTCACTTACACAGAAGCCACGCCCCCTTGTTCCTTAAAGCCTTCAGCCGCGGGAACTTCGTTGCTGCTAATTGTACGTTACTACGTGCCTTTTCATAGCCCGCCTACGGCACTGTTTGCCTTCCTCGGATTACCCTCCGTGAACCTTATTGACTTTGAACTCTCGTTACCAGACCTTGGCTTTGTACTCTGTTTCTGCTTATCTGGATTACCCTACGGACTTGTTGCCACAGCTTTTTCTATTCACATGCAGTTTTCCTTTACTGCCGTTAAACCTCATCAGCCTCCCCGCTCAACCTTCAGATCTACGGGCTCTGCGGCGCTTCACTTCCGCTCAAAACTGGATTCCAGTTCTCATACAACTTACGCTTGCATGAGCGCCTCTGCTTTCCATCTGAGTTCCGGCTCTACGATCAAGACCTGCTGAAATCTGCTTCAGCGCGACGCTTGGGGATTTCGCTAATAGCGTAAGTGGTATCCTGATTGATCCTTTTCTTCCTGTTCTATCTGAATCATCTATTTTGGAAGTATAAGTCCCATCCTAACAGTGCTGCTTATCAAGGATTGCCTTTGCTCCAACTACCTGATTAACTGTGTTCGCATACTGGGAGACTGTTAGTTTTTTCTACTGAAGTGCATTTACGAACGCTTTCCAGGACATGCACCAACCCGGCCCTAGTGCGTCCCTGGTGCCGTTCGGGTTGTCCTCCCTATACTAACCTTCCCACTTTATTATTTTTTCCTGTCGTTGTCATCCACCATTTGGATTTTGTGTTCCTTATTGAAACTGGTTCAGGATTCCCTCTCAGATCTACTCACATACACTATCTCAGGTACCGGCAGTTCTATTGTGTTAAATAGAAATAATTTAAAAAGAAACAAGTTTCTGTATCTCTTGCAGCATTGGTCTGGCGGTGCGCTCAATCCCGCTCTTTCACATTATAGACTTCTCTGTCTGTTCTTACATAAATAGCAGAGGGGGACATCGTGAAAAAGAGCACCTCTCTAAGAGGAAGCCTGATTCTTTGAAATCAGGGGACCTGGGTTTCTGGAGATGTCTACGGCTAATCCTACATCTCGATCTCGATCTAGGTTGGGGTCACGCACACTCGGTGAGTAACAGAATTAGCAGCCTTGAAAGATGTCGACTGAGACTACCGATGCTTTAAACCAAATTGTGCATATGTTTTTGGATCTCGGGACTGACCTGACAAATGCACAAGAAGCATTGCGCCAACGCATGGACGCAATTCAGTCTCTCGTCACTACTCCAGCAGCACAGGCAGGCGCTGGTGCTATGGCTTCCGGATCTGGTTTTCCAGCACCCATTCAAGAAAGCGCACCTGTGTTGCTTACTACCCAGTTCCCATTGGCTCCTCCGGAAAGGTTTTTGGGAGATCCCAAACAATACAGGACATTCATTAATCAGTGCAAATTGCATTTCCTATGCCGTCCTACCTCCTTTCCCACTTCCACCACCAAAGCGGCTTTTGTTCTTTCTCATTTAGGTGGTACTGCCGCAGCCTGGGCCAATCCCCTGCTTGAGTCCAATAGTCATGTGTACTGTACAATTGCGATGCTCTTCTTTCCATGATGATGTCGTAAATCTCCCCCGTCTCACCTGTGATCGGGATTTCCCTTGTTCGGCCGCAGGACTCTTCCTGTGGATGGTTCGGGTCTTGAATAGGCTTGCCCGAGCCTCGTCAGGTTGCAGGACGCGTTCAGAGTTCCGGGAAGTTCGTGGCTCCAGGGTATCCAGGATAGCGATGAACGAGTAAGTAGGGGGGGAAATCCAGGAACAGGATAAAAGGCAAGGAAGGAAGTAAGAGGATCAAAGGAAACCAATGTAGAGAGTAAACACACGTCGGGTCACTACCAAAGATAGCGTTGAGACGCGCGGACCCGCAGGGGCGTGACCAATTTATAGTACGTGCCACAACGTGAAAGCTAGTGCATAGCACGGAGCTTGGTACGGCCATGTTGGGAGGGACAAGGAGTACAAGCCCTTCGTGACAATGACCATGAGGTCCAGAAGGGGCAATTTCGCCGGGTCATGACAGCATGCCCCCTCCGAAGACTGGTTCCTCCAGGCTTGCCTGGGTGAATAAGATGGAATCTTCTGAGCAAACGAGGGGTCTTTAAATTAGAAACCGGTTCCAATGTTCTCTCGCTAGGGGGGTAGCCTTTCCACTCGACCAAATATTGTAGTCGACCCCTCCTATAACTGGAATCACATATCCTGGACACCTCATATTCCAACTGGTCGTCCACAACAACAGGTGTGGGTTTGAAGGGTTTTCGAGTAGAACTAATGTAGGGTTTCAACAGGGAAGTATGGAAGACTGGATGTATCTTCTTCCAGGAATCCGGGAGCTTAAGTCGGAAGGAGACAGGATTGATGATCTCCTTTATAGAAAATGGACCATAATAGCGAGGAGCTAATTTGTTTGGTCGTAGATGTCGAGGTAACATTTTTGAGGCTAACCATACTTGATCGCCGACTGAAGAGGAAGGTGATGGTCTTCTCTTAGAGTCTGCATATCTTTTGGTTCGAGTCTGGGCCTGTTCTAACTGATCTTTGGCCTCTCTTTGTAAGTCAATCAGCGTCTGAATCCAATAGTCAAGGGTAGGTACCGGAGTAGATTCTGGAAGAACTGATGGTAAAACAGACGGGTGATAACCTTGACTGCAATAGAAAGGGCTGATCTTGAGTGCTGAATGATCTGAGTTATTGTAGGAGAATTTGGCTAAAGGTATAAGGAGAGACCAATCGTCAAAACAACGAAGATATTGTTCCAGGGTTTGATTTACTTGTTCCGTTGCCCCATTGGTTTGTGGATGATAGCCTGAAGAAAGGGCACATTGGATTCCTAGAACACGACAGAGATGTTTCCAGAATTGTGAAATATACTGAGGTCCCCGATCCGAAATAATCTTGGAAGGAAGGCCATGAAGACGTAAAATATGTTCCAGGAAAATTCCAGCAAGTTCTGAGGAAGATGGTAGTTTATACAATGGTGTAAAATGAGCTAGATGAGTGAACAAGTCAATGGTTACCATGATGGTTGTATATCCTCGGGAAGGTGGTAATTCAACAATGAAGTCAGTGGCAATAACTTCCCAGGGTCTGGTTGGCAACGTAGGTTGTAGAAGCAGACCCGCCGGCCTCTGATTGTCGTTCTGACTACAAATAGCACAGGTCTTGATGTATTGAACTACACTGGACTTCATCCCTGGCCACCAGAACTGTCTTTGTATAAGACGGAAGGTGTTGGTTACTCCTCGATGGCCGGAGTGAAGAGTATCATGGCATAGATTCATTACCTTCTGTTGAAGTTCTTTTGTCGGAATGACCACTGAATTGTTCTTGAATAAATATCCTTCCTTGATTGTTAGACGCCAGGGATTTTTCTTCGATATGTCCTTCCAGAGTTCAGATAATTGAGTCTGTACTCTGATTTCTTCCAGGAGATTGATCGCTTGAGCTACAAAGATTGTGGGTGGAAACATTTTAGGATAGATCTTATCCTCCAAGGGAACGTAGTCGGGACGCCGAGAAAGGGCATCGGCAATCAAGTTTTGTGATCCAGGAACATGTGAAATTTGAAATTGATATTGAGCAAAAAAGTAGGCCCATCGAGCTTGTCTACTGTTCCTGCACTCCATGGATTGTAGGACCTGAAGATTTCGATGATCAGTACGGACTTGAACTGGATATTTAGCACCCAGGAGTAGATGTCTCCATTCAGTGAAGGCATGACGAATAGCCAATAACTCCTTCTCCAGAACTGAGTAGTGAGTCTCGCTGGTGGTCAGGGTCCGTGAGAGATAAGCAATGGGATGTTCCAACTTATCATCGGATTCTTGTTTTAAAACTGCTCCTATGGCGTAATTTAGAGGCATTAGTTTCCACTAGAAAAGGACGATTTATGTCAGGTTGGGCCAGGATGGGGGCCTGAGTGAATTCTTCTTTCAAGCGTTGGAATGCCTTGTCTTGTGGTATGGACTAGTTAAATGGAACGTCTTTCTTCAGGAGATTAACAATGGGTTGAACAATCTTGGAAAAGGTGGGAATGAATTTCCGGTAGAAGTTGGCAAGCCCCAGAAAGGATTGTATTTGCTTAACAGATGTTGGGGCGGGCCAAGCCAGTATGGCCTTCACCTTTGAAGGGTCCATACTAATTCCTTCTGAACTAAGGACAAATCCCAGATAGTGAACTGATGTAACATGAAACAAACATTTTTCTGGTTTGGCTAAGAGTTGATTTTCACGGAGACGTTGAATTACTGCTTTTAAATGTTCTTCATGTTTCAAGGAGTCCTTGGAGAAGATCAATATGTCATCCAAGTAGACGATAACATTGAGAAATAACATGTCAGAACACACCCTATCCATAAAACGCTGGAAGACTGCGGGAGCATTAGTCAGACCAAAGGGCATGACTAGATATTCAAAGTGACCAAAGGGTGTTCTAAAGGCTGTTTTCCATTTGTCTCCTTCCCGGATACGGATCAAATGGTAAGCACCTCGGAGATCCAGTTTCATGAATATCACTGCACCTCTCACAGCTTCAAGGATATCCGAGATCAGGGGTAGTGGGTATCTGTCTTTCAGGGTGTATTGATTTAGGCCCCGATAGTCCAGGCAAGGTCTAAGCTCTTTGGTATCCTTTTTAGGAACGAAGAACAATGAAGCACCAGCTGGTGATTTTGAAGGTCTTATGGTGCCGTTCTCAAGATTAGTGTCTAGGTATTCCCGGAGGGCTCTCTTTTCGGGTTCTGAAAGGATAAACATCCTGCCAAAGGGAATCACTGCTGAGGGTTCAGTATCTATGGCACAGTCTTCGGGTCTATGTGGAGGTAAGGCTTGAACAATGGCAGTAGAGAATACATCAGCATACCCTTGATAGATCTCTGGAACTTGTACAATATTGGAAACCATGAGTGGTGTCTCTGGACACCTTGGTAGACTTATAGGAGCTGTGACTGAGGTATCCAGGTTTAAACAATGGTTCATACAGAACTCCGAGCCCAGGAATAGGGATCCGGCCGTCCAGTTAATATATGGATTGTGCCTTTGTAACCAGGGCATGCCCAGAACCAAGGGGTAATGGGCTGATTTTATAATGTCAAACACAATTCTTTCTTGATGATGATTTATGGAAAGATGGATCTCCCTTGTTTGTAGCCTTATGGGTCCTGAGGAAAGAGGTCTTCCGTCAATTGCTTCCACTGGCTGTGAAAAACGTCTTGCTTCATATGGAATGTTATGACTTCTGACCCAATCTTGATCAATGAAGACTCCCATTGCTCCGCAATCCACCAAGGCCAGTATGGGGTAGACCTTGTCCTTGGATGGCGATAAAAAGGCCTGTAATATCACCAATTTGTTTTGTCCAGGAGAGTTCAAGGATGGAATTGATGTGGAGCAAACATCGCTCTCCCGAAACCTTGCTCCATTTAGGATCGGGAGCTGGCGTTTCCCGAGCGTGGGGGAGGAGCCAGAGGACACTCTTTAACTAGATGTTTATCTGAGGCACAATACATGCATAAGCCTGTGTGTATCCTTCTTAACCTTTCCTGCGGGGAAATTGGTCCACGAAAGACTCCAAGTTGCATGGGTTCAGAATCAGTGCTCGGATTCTTGGCAGATTCTGTCCTTGTAGTATTCTCTGGGGAGTTTCTTTGAATTGAGACTTTATTCTTTTTCTTTTCGGCCTTTCTTTCTTGGATTCTGAAGTCTATTTGCATAGACAAGTCCAGGAGGGCTTGGAATGAACTAGGACGTGCCACCCTGGCTAACTCGTCCTTAATCTCTTCATTTAGACCTCTGCGAAACAAGGTAAAACTGGCTTCCAGGGGCCAGTCTGCCTCTTTGGCTAGCTGTTTGAATCTGGTAACATAGGTCAACATGTCTTGGGATCCTTGTTGGAAGTCAAGTAACTTCTCTTGAGCACCGTGGACCAGCTCTGGTCGTTCGAACATGGTCTTGAGTTCCGCGATGAACCCTTCATAATCATCCAGGAGAGCATTCCTTGAATTGAGTAAAGGAGTGGCCCATGTAAGGGCATTACCGGAAAGATGCGATATTATGAAGCCCACCTTAGCCCTAGGAGTTGAGAAATAGTAGGGCTTGAAGGTAAAATGTACCAAACAAGAATCCAGGAATCCACGTAAGGTCTTTGTTGAACCGTCGTATTTATCAACCACTCCTCCCAATAATACGCTGTCCTTGTTCGTGGAGTCACGTGACAAGACAAGCTGTCTTAGCGCCGCATTCTCGGCTTTTAAATTCTGCATCTCTGTGGAAAGTTCTTGCATTCCGCGCATCAGGTCCTGAATAGCATTCTCCATGGTAGAATCCGTATTGATCGTTTGGCGTCTCAAACTGTCGTAAATCTCCCCCCGTCTCACCTGTGATCGGGATTTCCCTTGTTCGACCGCAGGACTCTTCCTGTGGATGGTTCGGGTCTTGAATAAGCTCGCCCGAGCTTCGTCAGGTTGCAGGACGCGTTCAGAGTTCCGGGAAGTTCGTGGTTCCAGGGTATCCAGGATAGCGATGAACGAGTAAGTAGGGGGGGAAATCCAGGAACAGGATAAAAGGCAAGGAAGGAAGTAAGAGGATCAAAGGAAACCAATGTAGAGAGTAAACACACGTCGGGTCACTACCGAAGATAGCGTTGAGACGCGCGGACCCGCAGGGGCGTGACCAATTTATAGTATGTGCCACGACGTGAAAGTTAGTGCGTAGCACGGAGCTTGGTACGGCCATGTTGGGAGGAACAAGGAGTACAAGCCCTTCGTGACAATGACCATGAGGTCCAGAAGGGGCAATTTCGCCGGGTCATGACAGATGAGCAAGGTGTTTGATACCAGATATACTACCCAAGCCACGGATTTAGAGCTACTCAAACATCGACAAGGCAATTCTTCCTTGTTGGTTTATCTCGCCCGGTTTAACCAGCTGGTGGCGGAAACCGACTGGCCCGAGGTGAAAAAAGCGGCGGTGTTCTATCAAGGACTTTCGGAGGAACTTAAGGATATTTTGTCCACTGTTCCTGTGGTGCCTACAGCTTTTGGGGAGTTGCTCGACTTGGTGCTACAAATCGACGCCCGAAAGGCAGAAAGACGCAGAGAAAAGAAGGCCACACCCGTACTACCGGCCTCAGAAGCCGTCTCAGCACCTCTGCCTCTCCCTGAACCCATGCAAATCGGTGCTGTTAGAAGTCCTTTAACGCCAGCTCAACGGGAGTATTGCAGGTCCCACAATCTGTGTATGTACTGTGGTGCCACTGAACATCTATTACCAGAGTGTCCAAAGAAACCCAAAAGAAAGGCGGGAAACGGCAAATCCCGACAGTAGACATAGTCCCTATGTCGGGAGGTCCAAATCAGGACTCACCTTGTCTTGGATCGTCTCAACTCATCCATCTTCCTGTCACATTTTCTTTAACTCCTGGACCATCCATTGAGGCCCAGGCCGTTATTGATTTAGGAGTCACGGGCAACTACATTGACCATGGTTTTGTCTCAGTAGCAGGGATCCCTTTGATTCTCAAGAAACAACCTGAGACAGTCAATTCAGTAGACGGTTCTACCCTTGTTTCTGGAATGGTCACCCATCAGACGGTGCCCATGGTCATGTGCACCAAGGAAGGACATACCGAGACCATTACATTTGACGTTATTAAGGCTCCAGCTTATAAGGTCATTCTAGGTATTCCATGGCTTTGTTTCCACAACCCTGTTTTTGACTGGGTCACACACCAGATACAGTTCCCTTCTACTGTATGTAACCTCCAGTGCACGCCCTTACATGGTATTATTCAGAATACTCCTATTAATGCTCTTGCATCTTCTTCCCTGCATATCAGAGCTATTTCTACTGTCGCCTCACCATCTGTTCCTACAGATTACACCGACTTCCTAGATGTGTTCGACAAGGGCATGGCTGAAACCCTACCACCTCATAGGATCTACGACTGCCCCATAGACTTAATGCCCGGGGCAAAGATTCCTGTGGGAAGGGTGTATTATCTTACCCTGAAGGAGGATGCTGTACTAAAGGAATACCTCGATAAAGCACTTGCTTTGGGGTTTATTAGACCGTCCAAATCACCAGCGGCGTCCCCTCTCTTCTTTGTGTCAAAAAAAAGAAGGCGATCTTCGTCCCTGCATTGATTACAGAGCCTTGAATGCCGTTACCATAAAAAATCAATATCCACTTCCACTGATTTCTGTTCTTCTCGATCAATTGGGGTCTTCATGGATTTTCACTAAGTTGGACCTCAGAGGGGCATACAATCTGGTGCGCATGAGAGAGGGGGACGAGTGGAAGACTGCATTCAAGACACGATATGGTTTGTACGAATACTTGGTGATACCCTTTGGGCTTTGTAATGCCCTGGCCACTTTTCAGGCTTTCATGAATGACTTGTTTCATGACATCTCAGACCAGTATGTCGTCATATACTTAGACGACATATACATATTGATTTATTCACACACCCTTACTGAACACATTCAACACGTCAAAACTGTACTCCAACGTCTAAGGGAGAATCACCTATTTGTGAAAGCTGAAAAATGCATATTCCACACTTCTGAGGTGTAATTCCTGGGTTACGATCTCACCAACCAAGGGGTGCGTATGAGCAAATCCAAAGTGAAAGCCATACTTGAATGGCCAGCACCCAAGACAGTTAAATCCCTCCAATCTTTCTTGGGTTTCGCCAACTTTTATAGACGGTTTATTCATGGATTTTCTGCTCTTTCAGCGCCTCTTACTTCACTAACCAGCGTTAAAGCGCCCTACGATTGGTCACCTGCGGCACAACAGGCTTTCAACAAAATAAAATCAGCCTTCGTGTCTGCACTTGTCCTTAAACACCATGATCCTGATCTTCCTTTTTATGTGGAAGCTGACGCCTCAGGGACCGCTATAGGATCAGTCTTGTCCCAAGAATGTCCACATACTGGGGAAATGCATCCCATAGCCTTTTTTTCTCGCAAATTAACAGCATACGTAAAGAACTACTCCATCACGGAACGGGAACTGCTGGCGATCAGGCATGCCTTCGCTGAGTGGCGACATCATTTGCTTGGAGCACGTCATCCTGTCACTGTGTATTCCGATCACAGAAGTCTCTTGGCTTTCAAATCTATGAAGTGTCTCACGGCTAGACAGGCAAGATGGCATTTGTTCTTTTCGCAATACCAATTCCATATAACCTATCGTCCTGCCAGGGCTCAGGTATCAGCTGACACGCTTTCATGTCTTCATTCGGACGGTGACCCGTCCAAGACGGAGCCTCCTATGCTTCTCCCAAACAAGGTTGTTTGCGGATGCATGGTACAGCCCTCCTTGCGTACTATCATTGAGCAATGGGCAATTGAACATCCGAAAGAGGTCCAGGAACTCAATATGGACTTGTCTCAAGGTCTACCCATCATTCAAGGGTGTATTTTCATACCTCCCGGTCAGGCTTGTTTATTGGCGCTCCAATGGGCACATGATTCTGTGGTTGCCGCACATCCAGGTCAAAAGAAAACACTGGAATCTCTACGGCGATGGTCTTGGTGGTCTAACATGTCTCGTGATGTGCAAGATTACATCGCTACCTGTGCTATATGTGCCCAGTGTAAATCCGCCAGGTCCAGACCAGTGGGCGTATTGCGGCCTTTACCGGTTCCTCATAAACCCTGGCATATGGTATTGATGGACTTTATTGTGGAATTGCCAGAAGTACAGGGACATGATACCATATGGGTAGTCGTGGATTACTTCACAAAATACGCCATTTTTTTACCTTGTTCGGGGTTGCCTTCCGCTTCCCGTTTGGCCAGACTGTTTATGGCTAAAAAAGATATTTTGGTCTCCCTTCCATCATTGTGTCTGATCGGGGTACACAATTCACGTCAAGATTCTGGAGGGCGCTTACTACCTCTTTGGGAATCGATGACAGGTATTCTTCATCCTATCATCCTCAAACAGATGGCTAAACTGAAAGACTTACCTCCACTATTGAACAGTATTTGCGCTGCCTTTGTCTCCAGTTCCAACAGACCTGGTACACAGCCCTGCCTCAAGCGGAATTCGCATATAACAATTCCTTGCATACTTCCACGGGGGTATCTCCCTTTTTGCACTATACGGTTTACACCCGAGGTCTTTACCATTGACTCTTCCCTTACCTGAGGCCTCTCCTGCTGCGTTGGCATGCGTAAGAGACCTAGACCAAGTACATCGGGATGTACGGTGCCATCTACTCTGGGCTCAGGAGCATGCTAAAAGGGCATCGGACGCTCGCCGGCTGCCGGCACCGGACTTTCGGACTGGTATGAAGGTTTGGTTGTCCTCCAACAACCTGCGTATTGCGGGTAAGCGTTCCTTGCTGCCACGCTTTGTTGGTCCTTTCCGCGGTTCCTCTGTGATCAATCCTGTTGCGGTTAAATTGGATCTCCCAAGGAATTGGCGTATTCACCCTGTGTTTCATGTCTCGCTAATAAAGCCTTTCCTTCTGTCCACTCGGATGCCTGCACGCCCTGCGCCCATCATGGTGGATGGGGAGGAGGAGTATGAGGTCTCCCACCTCCTTGACTGTAGGATCTCTAGGGGTTCTGCTCTTTATTTAGTGGCCTGGAAGGGGTTTGGACCCGAGGATCGTACTTCGGAGTCTTTGTCTAATCTGCATTGCCCTGATCTCCTGCGGGAATTCCATGCCGCCCGGGGGTTGCCAGCGTTTTTGGAGGCAGATGCTGTTACACTACGGCAGCAAAGGGCTTTCTTACGAAGAACTTCCCGACCATGGAATCCGCTTTGGCATTGTTACAAGTTGCCTTGGAAACTGTTCAGGTCACGTAAACGTGCTAGTCAGCTGATCGGACGTGCTTCACTTACACGGAAGCCACGCCCCCTTGTTCCTTAAAGCCTTCAGCCGCGGGAACTTCGTTGCTGCTAATTGTACGTTACTACGTGCCTTTTCGTATCCCGCCTACGGCACTGTTTGCCTTCCTCGGATTACCCTCCGTGAACCTTATTGACTTTGAACTCTCGTTACCAGACCTTGGCTTTGTACTCTGTTTCTGCTTATCTGGATTACCCTACGGACTTGTTGCCACAGCTTTTTCTATTCACATGCAGTTTTCCTTTACTGCCGTTAAAACTCAGGAGCCTCCCCGCTCAACCTTCAGTTCTACGGGCTCTGCGGCGCTTCACTTCCGCTCAAAACTGGACTCCAGTTCTCATACAACTTACGCTTGCACAAGTGCCTCTGCTTTCCATCTGATTTCCGGCTCTACGATCAAGACCTGCTGAAATCTGCTTCAGCGCGACGCTTGGGGATTTCGCTAATAGCATAAGCGAATATCCTGGTTGGTCCCTTTCTTCCTGTTCTATCTAAATCATCTATTTTGGAAGTATAAGTCCCATCCTACCATTGCTGCTTATCAAGGATTGCCTTTGCTCCAACTACCTGATTAACTGTGTTCGCATACTGGGAGACTGTTCGTTTTTTTTACTGAAGTGCATTTACGAACGCTTTCCAGGACATGCACCAACCCGGCCCTAGTGCGTCCCTCGTGCCGTTCGGGCTGTCCTCCCTATACTAACCTTCCCACTTTATTATTTTTTCCTGTCGTTGTCATCCACCATTTGGATTTTGTGTTCCTTATTGAAACTGGTCCAGGATTCCCTCTCAGATCTACTCACATACACTATCTCAGGTACCAGCAGTTCTATTGTGTTAAATAGAAATAATTTAAAAAGAAACAAGTTAGGCATAATACTCAAACCTTTCTGTATCTCTTGCAGCATTGGTCTGGTGGTGCGCTCAATCCCGCTCTTTTGCATTATAGACTTCTCTGTCTGTTCTTACATAAATAGCAGAGGGGTACATCGTGAAAAAGAGCCCCTCTCTAAGAGGAAGCCTGATTCTTTGAAATCAGGGGACCTGGGTTTCTGGAGACGTCTACGGCTCATCCTACATCTCGATCCAGGTTGGGGTCACGCACACCTTCCAGCTCGGTGAGTAACAATAACTACTGAAATGTGTATGGTTGTTTCTGCCATACTATACCTTTGAAGAAGCCTGGTTGCTATATTTGTTTTTTTGACACCAGCGCCCAGATACGATTAATTTCGTCAGGTGCGCGGTATAAATAAATCAAATCAAATCAAATCAAGTATTATTTACTAAGGGAAAAGTCTCAGGATAATGGGTCGCATAATCAAGAATTACCAGAATATAATGATTCCCTAGTTTGAGTTCTTTAAAGGACCCACTATATCCATTCCTATCTGGGAGAAAGGAATATCTATAATTGGCAAAGGTTGTAAGGGAACTGGCAGAGGAATTTGAGTACTATTTTTCTGACATAAGGCACATGTACTAATACAAATTATTTATATCAACATACATTCCTAGCCGTAAAAACGGTTCACAATTTCTGCCTGAGTGTTAGCGGTTCCCAGATGTCCTATGGTTAGATGAGAGGGATCTCTAAAACAATATTCTTATGGCATTTTGGCACCATGTTTTGTGATCAGGGTATACCTTCTGGTCCAATGTCTCCCCTATATAATAATCCAGACTTTAGAAAAAAAATGGTCCAGTCTTTTCCCTGCCTTCCTCTTCTGATACTACCTGAAGAAAGGGTTCTGCTAGTAAAGGATCATTTCTATGAGCAAAAGCTATCTCAGGAATAATCTCAGTCTCTTCTTCAACATTGGGAATAGGTTTCATTACTGGATCCAGAGGAGGTCCCATATCTGCTTCCCGAACTCCCTGAGTACCTCTTTCTGTTTTATAACTGCTCTTAATTTCTTGAGGTTTTGGAAACAGGGCTTTTTTCCAGTATCTCTTGAGCTATTTGTTCCTCTACTTTAATTTGATAGGGCTTTTTCCTATTATTTTGCATAAATAGTTTAATGTCCCCCCTATAATCAGGGGCAATTACCCAAGCCAATACGTCTAAGCAATAGCGCCAGGCTAGGCCTGACATAGAGGGAAGTCTGAAATAGGTACATGGGGGGGAGTAAGAACCAAGTCTGTGGATATAAACCCTCTATCTCCGGGTTGTAATAGTTCACCTCTATAGACTGTTCTGTACCAATGGTGGGATTGGAGGCTCTTTTAATATGCTTATAAAATGTAAGGGTTCACCAACTTGTATCAATTGAGTCAGATCCCATTTATGACATGACACCATATATGAGGAATCAGAGATGCGAGACCGACACAAAGGTAGAGTTTTCTCACATGATGCCATTTTGTTAAAAAGGGTGAGCTAAATGCCGATCTTTCCCTAACCTAACAAGGATGCCCCTGCCTAATAAACTAAGACTAAAGAAAAATGACCTAGTGTCCAAAAAGTATTTGACCCTCTGTGATGAATCCTGCGGAATCCTCACAAAATCCAGTATAAAGTCTCCTCCCATGTAGCCAAGGAAAGGCAGCCGTCACCTGATCCGGACACTGGGGGTGGTATTAGTCGGGTGGATCACATGGGACGAGAAGGCCCTCTTGAGAATGTGAGGAATCTGTCAGGGCAAATGCAGTTTTTACCCTTTTCTGAGGGTGAATATTCCCTAATGCATGTATATATAATGGCTTGTTATCATAGTAAGCCTTCCTCTCCAAGATTTCCCCAAGGCATATGGTATGAAAACCCTCATGGTCAACATGGCAATGATATGTGCAAGGATCATAGAATCAATACCACTACTTGTGATAAACATAATTCCACCTTAGGTTGGAATTATAAAACCAAAAACCAACCATTACCCCCTTTGAAAACCTCCCGTAAAGATACATTACGTCCCTCTTAGTACTGAGATGAGGAAGTGGGGCTCAGAGTTGCAGAACTGTATGTTAGTCAAAGTTTGTGTGCAGTACCTTTTGGGACCACTACACACAACTAGGACTACAGGTGTAAGCAAAACCAACCTTTGGTATAAGTCTGTACTACACAGTTTTGTGGTAGCGCTGCTGAGCAGTCAGGCTTATCTCAAGAGGGAATGTGAGCTGTAAGGATGTTACACAGAGGTCTATAATTACAAGTATTCAAATAGACTCTTATACTCAAGGTTTCTTGGTAAAACACTTATTAATTTATTTCACAGTCATTTATAAAACATTCACTAGAAGGAGGCAATCTATATCACACTCATATATACTTCAGTACTTCACAATATCAGGTTCTGAGACATTTAAACTACTTTGAAGGAGGAGCAAAATGGCATTTAGAGCATTTGAAGTGGGAGCAAAAAGGCATAAGTTAATAAAACGGATAGTACAGTTACTCTAAAACAGTGCAAATAGTTTGAGTTCGCCAGAGGAGTTGATTCAATGCAATAGGTTAGGACAAAGTCAATGGGCTTAAGTCTTTGGTAGGATAAAGCAGTTCTGGAAGTTAAACAGAAAAGTCTTTGCCAAAGTTATCAGAAGTAGTTTGTAAAAGAAAGATTCATATGTTAGGTCACAAGCTGACTAGGCCTGCAAGTTGCCAAAGTTTCAAGCACTTTCGCAGTGAGAGGTAAGTTCTCTCAATCTGGTTTTCACAGTACCTTACAATGAAGAAAAAGATATAGCTAAAGACGTCTGTTCCTGGCAGTTCCTGCAGATCTCGCTGTTCCTGAGCTTCAGTCATGGGGACAAGAGAGGAGACGTCGGGGGACTCCTGCACTGCACTGGGACTGGTCAAAAAGCTGGCAAAGGCAAATCTTCGATTCCGGTAGCTGTAGTCAAGCACACAAACTGGTGTCCTTCTCCCTAGCTATTCGGTTTCCTGCAGCACTCTGAGGAAAATACAACCAGCTATGAGAATGATATCCAGGTGGCTTACGAGTTGATTGGTCCCACCAACTCAAAGGGAGAAGTCGTCCTTGAAGGGCTTCTCTGTCGAGATGAACTTGGCGATTCAGACCTGCAGCAGGGCTTCACCAGGCAAACCAACGGTCCAAGAGTTGCAGCAGCTGTCCTTTTCCAGCTCGTCTTCGGTTCTTTCATTCCAGTGGTCGACTCTGCCTTCCAAGTCAAGAGGCTCGCAGTTTAAACAGTTTTCTCCCATTCATTCCAGCCTAGCTGCCACTCACCCAGCAGGATGGCTATCCTTGCCGGACAGTCAGCCAGCCAATCACACCAGAGTGATTGTGGGTCTCCTAGGAGACTAAGCACAGGGAGTTTCGGGCACCACCCTAACTTCCTGCCCACCCCACACACTCAGGCGCCAGAGGCAGTCTTCAGTCCCTGAAGCCCGCCAAAGGTGTAGGAACAATGGGACTAAACCTGGTTTGGCATGCAGAAACAAACTCTAGAAGGACCTTTCCAAAAATAAATGGCGAAAAAAGAAGACCGTGACCCATTTAAACAAAGGAGGCTCAGACGCCATCCTGAAAAACATGGCTCCCGCGATTTAACGCTACCAGTGTTCGCGCTCGGGAAAACTCATGGTAGTTTGTTGTAAAACCACAGCCACCAGCCATTTTGAGAGGAAAGGATAGCATTTGACTGCTACATGAGTTTCTAGACTTAGGGGATACTAAGTAACCCCTCCAGCACTCTATTGTAAGATAGGGTGTGCTGGGTCTAGGAATTTGGAAAGACTAGTAAAGTCAATTTCACTTTACTTTCTATGGGAAACAGTAGTTTATCCCAGAGAAGGTATTTAAACCTTGGGACAGCCCAAAGGGCTTCCCCTGTGTCACTGCACTGAGGGTGCTGTGTGACACAAATGAAAAGATGATGCTTATGGAGTTGTCTAAAACTCCATAATCAAAGAAATAAACACAGAAAACAAACAGAATTAAAAAGTACAAAGTCCCAAAGTCCAGCAAAAGAGCTGGGGGTCTCTAAGGTAGAGAGGAATTAGCACATTTTGAGAATTCTCCCTAACACTGTAGTGTGCAGTCTAGTGGTTATAATGACCCAAACCTGACCAGGACTTTTAAATATGTAAAGCCCCTTCAGGTGCAGGTCATTAGTAGTAGAAAGAAGCAGTGGGAACAACAGAAGCAGAAGGAAGGGGATGCCGGAACCGCTCCTGTATTGTCAGCGGGACGCACTGCAGATAAGAGTCGCAGGAGAAGAGATTCCTGAATGCAGAGAACGCGCAACGATGAACTGGATAACCCACCCCTTCAAGATGAGTAGCAATTACCCTGGAGAGAGATGGGGATGCAGAATTTTACTCATACATCAATAATCGAAACGACTCAGGTAGTTGGCAAAAGGAAAACTGTTTTAATATCAAGTATCTAAAACAGGCAGTACAACAAACATCAACGAACTCGCTCGATCCTCTTACTCAATGCATTCTAGTAAAAACTGAGATCTTATACACAAAACTCGTCATCAGTGACGTGACCCTACCTTTTACTAATGTCATCCTACATGGCAAACTACAAAAACCTATGAGTATGGGTGATAGGCTCTCAGTGAACATCTAAGTATACAATCCATACTAGTATGGGATAGGGAGTGACAGTAATTGGTCACTTCACATCAGGTGGGGCAACTAAGCCCTTCCCTAAAAAGGACCACTATGAACGTCACTAAATGTACGAAGTCCCATTGGTTACACAACTATAGGACCCTTAATTATGTAGTCCTCTATCATTGGTTGGCACTCTAACCTCTATCAGTACTTTTCCACCTACGTCTAGCAGCATGCAGGCTGGCCATCCAAGTGCTGGTAAGTTGGCCTTAACCATTTCTTCCCACCAATTAGCATATCAATCCATCATCAGCTCAGTGGTCTACTGTCAATTAGGCTTTGAAGCTCAGCCTTGAGAGTGTTCTTAGCTCTGAGAAATTCAAGGAGTGAAGGCACGCTCTGCCCTTGTGCGTAGGTGTGACCATCTTCTTCGTCCAACTTCATTCTTCCACGTGACTGGAGACCATGAAATTGAGCTTCTAGTGCATTTAAAATACTATTTTTTACTAAACCTCTGACGTCTTTCTTGTTTTGTTCATGCCTTCTGAACAAGCGTTCTGTTCTTTCACACGATTTGTATCCAATGTCAGTTTACTCCAGCCTGATATGGCCTTGGCTTCTTGGCTCATCCAACCCTATCTACTGAGATTCATTTTGTAATTCACTTGTGTTTTAACTGCGACATACTAGAAATAAGGTCTTCTTGCTACTGTCCAGCACTGCTATAATGCATAGTAGAAAGATCCATCCTTTACTTGTCCATATGCATATATATATATTGGCGCTTGCTGCAATCTATTCACTATAAAGCTAGCCTCAAGAATACTTTGTCTGCTTGCGTTTCGTTTGCATCTGTACACGTGTATAATAGCTTGATGTCTTCATCTGTTCTGTGGCATAAGCTTCTTCACCTCGATCCTGAGATGTCACTTATCCTTGATACTTTCTTGATGCCTTATAGAATATCTGCATTCTCTTGTCTCTGCATCTCTTCTATGTATGTCAGCTCAGCTCTGTGTGACGTACACTGGTGATGGTTGATGTCACCACGCTTCTTTGCCGTTTATTGCTCTGCTTCTTCAGGAATCGCATTTAAACAACCATCATATTTTCTCGTATGCAGGTATGGTTTTCTCAATGGGAATCTTGCCTCTAGGATTCCTTTTGGCCTTTGTCGTCTCAACTGTTCAGTATATGTCACATACTCTGGTTTCCAACATACAGGTAATTGTCACGACTCGCTCCCATTCCCACCACTTGGGGGCATGATTTGGGGTTTATTCCCTACTAGACTTTTCCTCCGAACCTTATGCTACAGTGCTGTGATGAATTGGGAGCACTAAGACCTTATTTTCCAAGCTACTTCCCTTCCGGATCCATTCCAGGTTTTTGGCAGCCAACATGCTTATTTAATAAAATGACTATGCTTCCCAGAAGGCCTGGCCCATGGCTTCATCTCCACCCTTGCAGGACAAGGTTGGGTGGAGGATAGGCAACACCTGTGGCTGCAGGTGCAGCAAGCAGCACACCTGAGGCGTGTGCTCGTTAAGCAGCTTTAAAAGCCTCATTTTGCTTCAGTCCAGCGCTGGTCATTGATGCAGTGTTCCTGTTTGTGACTGGTCTCTTGTTCCTGGTTCTTAGCTTTATGCCTAGTTCCAAGTTTCTTGTTCCGTAACCCTGGATTTCGAATTTATTTTTCCATTAAATTTTTATTGGCAGATTTTCATAAAAACAAAAGTAACAAGAAAACCACAACCTTGCCCCCAAGCCCCCCCTCAAATCCCCCCAACCTACCCCCTCCTCACTCCCCACCCCCCGTCCCCTCCCAGATCCCATAGGTTCAGAGATAGCATTCAGAGATAGCACACATTCAGCAATTGAGTCAGCGACCTGAACAACAGTCAAGATAATTCACAAGTCCGAATCGTCCTGAGGACGGATTATGGCCAGGAGCTCCATCACCTTGGTGCACCTTCCCTAAGGAATGATAGTAGACTGGCCCAATCTGTATAAAAGCCCATATGAGAACCCTGGATCGTGCAAGTTAACCATTCCATAGCGACCAATGACCATAGCTTCGCAATCCACTCGTGCTCCTGAGGCGGGACCCTCGTATTCCACCTTCTTGCCAAGACCAGTGCAGCAGACAGCATCATTATCACATATATTTTACGATCTGCTTTAGAAGGCAGATCAGAGAGGACCGCATTTAGACCCAACAGGTCTCTACCCCTGTCATCAGACCTCCGAAGTCCCGACACCTGTGCCGTGGCCCGCTGCACCTGTGACCAGAATACATCAAGTTTCGGGCATTCCCAACATACGTGAGACCATGAGCCCACCTCCCCACATTCCCTCCAGCATTTCTCTGAAACCGCGGGGACCATTTTGTGTAGGCTAAGGGGGGTGCGGTGCCATCTCAAAAGGAGCTTCACCCAAATCTCACGAATTTGAATAGACTTTGCAAGTTTTGGGATTTGGGACCACAACCTGAGCCAAACCTGATCCGCTATGTCTGACCCTAGATCATGCGCCCATTTACTCATACAGTTTCTAGACTGCATAGGTTCCTCGCGTTTTATTAGTCTGTAAATGGAGGAAATTAACCCCTTATCCACCGACTCAGTGTCCAGGAACTTTTCAAAATGGGTAAGGGAGCGAAAGCCTGCTTGCTTTATTGATGGGTGGGAAAGCCAGTGCCTGAACTGAAGATACGAGAATCTTTGCTTCTCCCCCACTCCGAAGTCCCTCTTACACTGCTCAAACTGCTTCACCCCCACCCCCCTTTAGCATATCGCGCAGCATCCTGCAACCACCCAAAAACCATGGGTCGAAGTTCGGGTCATACGTGGCCGCTGGGGAGAATTGAGGGTTGCCATGCAGGGGAGTGAACTGAGAAGGGAAGGAGGTGATCTGAGCCCGCACCACGGCGTGGTCCCAGGCCTCCCCCATAGTGGACGTTATCGAACTACAATACATTCTGATTGGCCTGTCCTGCTTCGGGAGCCACAGAACCCCCTCCAAGTCCATCCCGACCACTGCTCTGTCCATCGATCGCCACACCTTGCCTCTATCATCCCGTTGCCATTCTCTAATGACCCTCAGTTTGGCTGCGACATAGTACACTCGGAAGTCAGGTTCCCCTAATCCCCCTCTTTCCGGCAGTGCCTTCATCGTGGAAGCAGCTACCCTTGGGCGCTTATGATTCCACACGAACCTACTGGTTAATTTCTGCAGGGTTCTAAAAAAGGAAAAAGGGACACGTACCGGTAGGGCCGCAAAGTGATACAAAAGGGGTGGTAGAATTGCCATCTTCAGGGTATTGACTCTACCCAACCATGAAATCTCCAGGGGACCCCAGTCCACCAGTTTGGATTTCACCTTCTCCAGTAACAGAGGATAATTCCCTGAATAGAGATGCTCCACATCCTTGGTCAGTTGGATCCCCAAATACCTCAGAGAGGAGTCCACCCACCTATAGTTGTAAGCCCTGCTGAGGTCCTGGATAGCAAGAGGAGACAAGGCAAGAGGGAGCACTTCAGATTTATGGATATTAATTTTTTTAGCCTGCCCAAATCTGGCAAGCTCTCTGCCCACTGCTTGCAACGAGATGAACGGATGGGTCAACGAGAAGATCATGTCATCAGCAAAAGCTGCAATCTTGTGGGTCTGTCCCCCAAACGGGATTCCTTTGATATCGTCCGCCCCCCTGACGTTCTCTAAAAACGGTTCGAGGTGGAGGGCATAGAGAATCGGTGACAACGGACAGCCCTGCTTGGTGCCTCTTCCCACCGTTATTGGGGCAGAGACCTGGCCATTAATAGCAAGTCGTATTACCGGGCTACAGTAGCTCGCTCTTACCCAAGCAATAAAACTGGGGCCAAACCCCATTCGACCCAAGACTGCAAAGAGGAAGCCCCACTCAACCCGATCAAAAGCCTTTTCGGCGTCGATCGCTAGAAGGAGGGCCGGATCTTCTTCTTCTGAGATTTTTCAATCAGGTGCGCCAACTGTCTCACATTATCTGAGGTTTGTCTGCCCTTTATAAACCCCGACTAGTCGCAGTGAATTAATTTGGGGAGGATGGATTTGAGGCGGGTAGCTAAAATCTTGGCATCTACGTTAATTAGAGCAATAGGACGGTAAGACGCGCAGTCCGTCGGATCCTTACCTGGTTTACGAATCAAAATTACCTTGGCCTCGTTCATTGAGTTAGGGGGAAAGCCTGTCGACCCTATGTGGTTAAAAAGTTTGGTAAGAATTGGAATCAGAAACTCTCTATGGGCCTTATAAAATTCAACGACAAATCCATCCGGACCCGGGGCTTTGCGGACCGGGAGACTAGCAATAGCTCGCCTCACCTCATCTGCCGTGATCTCGAGTTCCAGCGCATCCCTATCGTCCTGTGACAACCGTCGAATGTTAACTTCCCGCAGGTATGCCTCCTGATCTAAGCAGTCCGGGTTGTTGGAGCTATAAAGGGCTGCATAGAAGTTAGTAAATTGAGCTTCAATGTCGGAGTGTGACGTAGTCACAACTCCACCCTCTCCCTTTAATTTTACTATCGTCCTGTCTCCTGCTTCCCTTCGTAACCTTCTGGCCAGCAACCGATCAGCTTTGTTGCCTTTGACGTAATATCTTTGTCGCTGGCGGAGGAGGCCACGTTCGGCCGCTCTTGTTTGTATGAGGCTTAACTGACCCCGCACGGCTCTATATTCTTTTTTTGGTGGCTGCTGACATCCCCATGCCCATGCGGGCCATAATATCTTTTAGCCTCGCTTCCAAACGCGATTCTTCCAACCTCAATTCACGTTCCCTTCTAGCTTTAATAGCAATAATCCTTCCCCTAATTGTAGCCTTCAGGGCGTCCCACCAATTCTGGGGGGTTGTGTCTCCCCACTTATTATTGCTAGAGTACTCCCCCAGCTCCTTCTCTATCTCTTCCACCAAGACTGGGTCCCTAAACAGCGGGACTGGATATCTCCAGTTCCAGATGGACTGGTGACCCCTGGGGGCTGCCATTATTAGAGTGAGTGGGGCATGATCTCCCAGTGCGATCGCTCCTATCTCCAGAGCCTTAACCCTCCCTAACAGTGATTTCGAGATCCAGGCATAATCCATCCGGGAATGAGACCTGTGTACATGTGAATAGAAGGTGTACCCCTTCGTCTGACCGTAAAGTTCCCGCCAGGTGTCCACCAGAGCCAAATCCCTCAATTTCCTTACCAAGTCGCCTGATGGGATGCCCTGGCTCCCCCACGATAAAGAGCTCCTATCTATGACGGGGTCCCATGCCAAGTTAAAGTCCCGCATAAGGGCAATATTAGTTACGCTCGCCTGGCTCCCACAGAGGCGTCGATCTGGACTGGACTGCTGCGGTCTCCACCAATGTGACGCGTAGGGCCGAGATGACGGACTGGACTGGCCCACCTAGCTTCGTTTGCTTGGCCCGTAGGAATATTCTTCTGCAAGTGGAGAAAGGGAATTAACCACCCATGGAGTTGAGCGTAAATCCCCCCACCTGCTGTTCTCCCCACTGATCACCTTAGATGTTCCCTCTTATAGTCTCACCTGATGATTTGAAAAGATGAGCTCTCCATCCTGCATTGAGCGCAGGGGCGCGTAGATAACCAGTTGCTTCACTGGCTCGAAGGAATTGGTGAGTTCCAGGACAATATTGACTCTGATATTCCCGGCAATACGCCGTAAGTATGTAGTTCGTAAGAGTTAAAATGCCTGACTTTCACTCTTGTCCGATTCCTTGCAGGTTGCAGCTTGACCCTACTGAAGAGTTCCTCGTGGCAACCGGTAATGTTCTGGTAAGGATTTGTATTATCCAACACAGTTCGATAAAATAATGTCCATATGTAAACTGTTGCTTTCTCCCTTATTCAGGTGCTGAGAGAAAGTATGAAGTCTCGGGGAATAATGCATCTGGCGGTAAAATCAGGTAAGTCTTTTGTGGTGAGGAGGGTTCCCCTTGTTAGTCCCTTGTTTCACCTTGCTGTCCTTTTGTTTCCCCTTAGGGGCCGGGGTTCGGCTAGGATGCAGTGGAAGCTGCGCCGACCCGTGAAGAAGAATAGTACCCCCGGTGGTAAAATCAGGTAAGTCTATGGGGGGTATTCCTCTGTGTATTCCCTTGGCTCACCTTGCTGTTCTTGTCTTCTCCTTAGGTGCCGGAGTGCGGCGGTAACATGCAGGAGGATGCAGTGAAATGTGAAGATGCTGCGAAGGCCGGTGAGTTCAGCGCGGCGCTGCAGCAGGCGAGGCGACGCACATAAAATAACTTCTTTCTTCCAGCTCAAAGGCGCGATGGATCGGGAATTCAGGGAAGGATCAAAGGTATTGCTCTTGTTCTAACCTTTTCTCCTTCTTTCTCCCTTTTTCTAGGAGCTCCAAACTCGAGGCAGGCGAGGCAGAAGACTGGATGCATTCTTGCAGGCACGGTGAGCGTTACGCTGCTGGATGCAGAATAACGCAAAGCGTGTGCTGCTCTTCGGGCGTGGTTTAAATAGCCTCCAAAGTAGTCCCTGGTAAGTATTCCTCCCCAGCCCCACCCGAGTAAAAAAATAGTCCCTAGGTAAAAAAATCCCTTCCAAGCCTCGTTTGGCTTGGAGCTCTTGCAGCATGGTCTGCATCAGGTAAGTTTGCAGCATGGTCTGCATCAGGTAAATTTTAATCTATGAGCCTGGCGCCTACGGCGCCAGGACTGACTCTCCATATGAACCTGGCACCATAGGCGCCAGGACTGCACCCACATAGGCCCTAGCAGGGGTTGTTGGGCTTGTTTGGGGTAACTTGATGCCTGCTTCCAGGGTTGCTGGACTTGGTCTGGGTCCCCGGGGGTAGGCATCATGACAATATTACCCACAGCAAAATTCCCCAGTCTCGTGAGGGATTTTTGTAGAAAGGCATCCTGAGCCCGGTTAGGGGCTTAGAGAGTCGCCACTGTGAAGATCTCACCCATGCCCTCCAGTGACACAGCCAGATACCGTCCCTGATTATCCTTCTGCATGTCTCTGATGGAGAGACCCGAACCATCGCGTAGTGCGATTAAGACCCCCCCTTTCTTGCTAGATTGTGTGTCCTGTACCATTTTAGAAAATCCCCAAAAGCTAATTCTATCAGAGTCCTTGGTGTGCATGTGAGTCTCCTGCAAGGCTACTATCTGGGGCTGCTCTCTCTTGAGAAACCTATCGACTCTTAGGCTCTTAACCGGGGAATTGAGACCATACACATTTAGGGAAAGGAATTTTACAACCTGGGAACTAGCCATTAGCTTGATTCAGGTGCATTGTATTGACCCTGAAAAGCCCCGTAGGCCGCCCCTCGAGAATTACCTTTGTTGTTTACATCGTGCGCTTCCTCCAAGGGTGAATTATCTAGACACCTCTCCCTGAACCCTGGATCTAAAACCTCTCCCACCCCCTCAACCCACTCCCCCTCCCCCACCAAAACCCCATCTGGGCGGGAACGACTGGCACTTGGCCCCCCTTCGTGATGTACCACAAGAGCCGATCCCATTAACCAACCCGGAAACTTTCAACGCTGGGAAACCCTCTCCCATTCCAAGACTCCCGGCCACCCCCCGCCCCCAACCCGCCACCCGCACACCTCAATCAAATAACCCATCAACCAATTATGAACAGCTGTCGGTAATGCCCTCCCTGGGCTCAAGACGTCAACCAAGCTCCATCAAGGAGAAACTCATGTTACTGTCTGTGAACCCCCCAGTTCTGTCACAGGATCGCCGGGCCCACTGGCCGAAGGCTTCGTGCGATCCAGGTCTGTGGGTCTCTTGCGAGGTCTCCTGCGCTTAGCTGTAGACCATTCCCAAGGTTTTCAAATAGCGGATGGCTCGTCTGTGCCCCCTACTGGGGACGGGACCTGCTCTTCTAGGCCCAACAAAGACATCCCTTGGTCGCAGTTCGTGATCTTATGGTGGGAGCCTTGCCACGTGAAAAGCAGACCAAAGGGGTGGGCCCATCTTTACCGGATATGTTGCAATCTCAAGAAGGACAGGACCGGACCCATCCGCCGCCTCTTAATTAGGGTGCTCCTCGCCAGGTCCTGATACAGAGAAATTTCCTGGCCATTGTAGGTAATGCAGGATGCCTTTCTCGCTCTTTCCATGACCTTTTCCTTTATTGCATAGCTATGGAAGGCAACCAGAACATCTCGCGGCCTGAAACCTGGCTCGGCCATCCGCGGTCCCACCCTGTGGACTCTATCAAACAGCATTTCAGTGTTCGGACCGGATTCCAGCAAGTCAACAAATATAGCTTTCAAGATCGAGCCTAGCTGCTGGTCCTGGACTTCTTCCGGCAAGGATTTCACTCTAATGTTCGCCCTATGGGACCTGTTTTCTAGATCCTCTGCCAGTAACTCCAGGTTCTGCGTGACCACAGCTAGAGACTCTAGCAAATTGTCTGCTTTTCTGGCATCCTCTGTCAGTTCCTGTATGGCCCGCTCGTTAGTGTCCACACGCTCCTCGATTTTATTTACGTCCCTTTTAAGGTCTCTAAGATTCGCAGCTAAGTCCTCGCGCAGCTTCTCCATTTGCTGCTGCCCCGCCGCTGTAATTTTCTCAACCAACTCCCCCATAAAACGCGAGAGCATCGCCTGGGTAATTGGGCCATCTTGATCCTCGCGGGGGGTCGCGGTGCCGCTCTCCGAGATGTCCTTGGCTGTCTGTGAGTCCTCAGCCACGTCAGACTCCCTGGACCAGAATTTCGCGAGGGGGCCCTCTGTTGACTTTTTGGGGGTCTTTCCTTCGGGTAAAGAGTCTTTATTTTTAATTTGTGACATGATTGGTAAGGGCACTGCCCCCCCCCCCCGTCCCCAGAAAAGCACCCGAGGGCGCAGCAACAACTCCCAAGCAAAATGGCCCCAGGTGAGGGGCCGGCCAAGCCCCAAGCCACTTCGCACGCACCAGGCAGGAAACAGTCAGCGCCCACTGAGGTCCAATCCAGCAGGATCTCCCAGGCGGTGCACAAGGCTCATCATGAGGGGGGGCCCGCTTCAGCGCACCCAGCGCAAGCCTCCCGATGTTATGTAATTAGGGGAACCACTCCCCGCTCCGGCCTCTAGGGGCTCCACACCACCGCCACAACGGGAGCCCGTCTCCCTCACCAACCCCAGGTCTGGGGGCCAGCACAGTCCACCCGCCACTCTCCTCACCTCTGAAGATATGTCCCTGTGGGGAGGGAGCCAAGGAGTTCCCCCTGCCCAGCCGCTGTGGGGCTAATCAGATCCCCCAGACGTCCTAAAGATCCACTGGAGGAGAGGGGGGGCCACACAGCTCAGCAGGTCCGGAACGAAGGCCCGGGGGGAGGGGCCCCACAGCTCCCCAGGTCCGGAACAGAGGCCCGAGGGGGGGAGGGACCACGCAGCTCACCGAGTCCGGGCGGGAGACCCACGCAGCCTCGCTCACGCCAACACCGGCCGGTCGAGGCACCCCAGCCAGGTGGAGCGCAGGGGAGCAGGGGGAGGGGCCCGCACCACCCCGGCGGCCACCCGCTGAGGGCTCCTTCGTCCGGTCCCCCGGGATCCACGAGATCAGGTGCCGCCACTGCACAGCGGGAGCCGGTCACTGCAGTTCGGAGACCCCCGCCACACCCAGATTCCGCCGCAGCCCGCACTTCGCCAGGGCACTCCGGGGCCCAGCCTCAGCGGCAGCTCCAGCCGCAATCGTGTCAATCTACGTCCGCCCAGGGGGCGCCGACAGGCAGGCGACCCAAAGCTTTCCGGGGGGGCTCAGACGAGTCGTCCAGGTCCCGGGGAGGGCTGCAAGGCCATGGACGGGTCCGAATCCTTACGTAGGTCGGGAGCGTGGGGCGACACGTCCTACTCCCTAGGCGGCCATCTTGGAATCAGCCGGATTTCGAATTTATGTGCTTAATTGATTTCTGCTTTCTAGATTCTCTTTCTGTATTCCTCTGTTTAAAGGCAGCTTTTTTCAGTGCTTTCCCTTTTGGTGCAGCCCAGTTTGCCTGTGTTCTATTTTTCTTTGACTTTGTCCTTTGCTGCTGTAACCCTTGATGCTTTAGTCTTTTATCTTTATAGATTTAGCTTCCTGCCATTTTCCTTGGATGGGTTCGGGGAAGATTGCCTTTGTAATTTTGTTTTCCCTGCTCCTTTACTTTCTCTTGGAATCCATTCTATGTTTTCCCTTGCATTTCTGCATTCATTTCCCATTGATTATCAGGTATGGTGTGCTGTTGTAGCTAGCTTCTGTGTGAATGCCTATGTTTTCCTCACTATTCTATAATCACTATTCCTACTTGCCCCTTGTCTTGAGTCTTATGTATTTAGTTATCCTCCCATTGCTGTTATAGCCTTTCTGGGTCCCTGTTTGATCAACAGGGTTCGTGGGCTTGCTGACATTCAAGTGGTATTTCTCGATCTTGTGAGTACTGTTTTCAAGTTCTCTTATTCAATACCATCAAGAGTGTTAGCTCACAGATCCTGTCGTTGCTTGTCCGCTGTGTGGGCTTAGCGCTGTCAGTACCTGTAACAGCAATTGTGGGTAAGGAGCTTGCCCACTTTTCTTGCAGTTATAAGGAGTTTCTAAGTGCTTACCCCATATCCCTTTTAATATATTTGTATTGTTGTCACACTCTATTTGCACTCCTGGGTTTTAGTATACACGAGTCTTGGTTCCTGTGTGCACGTTATTTGATTCAAAGCTATTCACGGTGTGATTTTGTGCACATTTCCCTTGCCATATTCACTGCGTTTGTCTTTACCTGACAGAATAATCAGCCCACTATTCCCATTGAATATGGGAAGTTTAAGAAAGAAAGGCAGCAAGGCCTCTAACAAGTTTATACAGAAAGCTTCCCCTACATTTACCTGTGACAATCAAATTACTAGTCCTGACATAAATGAACTCCTTGTCACGAATGGGCATTTACCTGCAGAGTATTTTTCCCACAGGATGGCCCATCTTACATTGACTGATCCTAGTTTTGTCTTTTATTCTGATCCAGATTGTATGTCAGCACAAGGCTTAGTAGCAGAAAACAACACACTGTTAGAGTTATTACACAAGAGTACCTCTGTTGTTGAACCCCATGATTCCAGTTGTGCTTCACCTCAGATTGAACAGTTTCATGATACAAACATAAAGAATGGAGGGGTTCCTTGCATAACTTCTGTTTTCTACCCTCAGTCTATACCATACTCCTCTGCACAAGTACATACTGTAGTCCCTAATCCCAAGAGGTCTGATGTCAATAGTTTGCTTAAGGGAAACACAGACCAAGCTGGTAAGAGAAAGTATAAATCACAGAACCTGCAAGCAGTAGATGACAATGTACAATCTGTGCACATCCAAATTGCTACTGCAGGATCCAGCCCTGATGCCACCATGCCTCCCCCTGTGCCTACTGATAGTGGTGTACAGTTAATGCAGGGCATGCTAAAAGCTAAGCTTCAGGAGTTAAGACAAGAATTAATTTCTTTACAAGAGGAGAATAAAACCTTACAGTCTTTACTGAAAACACCTCAAACTTTATCCGTTGATGTTGATGAAGTGAATACTGTTCAGTCCCTGAGTGCAGAGACTTTAGTAAACCATGATACTTGTAAATATGTGAGATCTATTGGGAGTAAAAATCTTTTTTCTAGCACAGCGCTTAATCAGGGCACAGGTTCTGACAATTGTCCTGCCGTTTGTCAGGGATTGCAGTTAACTGAAGATTTACAAGCCACTCCTTTACCTAATATTTCCAGTGTAGCAGCTTGTCATAACCCTGAGCTTGCACACATACAAGCTTCTGATTTCCAAACACAATCCACAATGGTGGCATACACGGAATCAGTCACTACAGTAGGCTTAGGCTCTGCTCTTGATCCAGCTGCTGAGACTGAAGTAGATGTTCAAGTTGATGTGGAAAACGATGCTACCTCTGTGTTCACTCTTCCTTCTGCCAATTCTGGTCACAACGAACAGTCAGAGACAGTACAGATTTCATGTTCTGATGGACTCATTCCACAGTATACAGAACCAAAAACCCGGCAGGCGATTCCTGAACTGTTGATTTTTAATCTGCCACTTTCAGAAGCTAAGACAGAGGGACAATTGACGAAATCCCTGCCCTGAAATCCTGGATGCCCTGGCTCCCCCACGATAAAGAGCTCCTATCTATGACGGGGTCCCATGCCAAGTTAAAGTCCCGCATAAGGGCAATATTAGTTACGCTCGCCTGGCTCCCACAGAGGCGTCGATCTGGACTGGACTGCTGCGGTCTCCACCAATGTGACGCGTAGGGCCGAGATGACGGACTGGACTGGCCCACCTAGCTTCGTTTGCTTGGCCCGTAGGAATATTCTTCTGCAAGTGGAGAAAGGGAATTAACCACCCATGGAGTTGAGCGTAAATCCCCCCACCTGCTGTTCTCCCCACTGATCACCTTAGATGTTCCCTCTTATAGTCTCACCTGATGATTTGAAAAGATGAGCTCTCCATCCTGCATTGAGCGCAGGGGCGCGTAGATAACCAGTTTCTTCACTGGCTCGAAGGAATTGGTGAGTTCCAGGACAATATTGACTCCGATATTC
Source organism: Ambystoma mexicanum (assembly GCF_040938575.1). Classification (NCBI taxonomy): domain Eukaryota; kingdom Metazoa; phylum Chordata; class Amphibia; order Caudata; family Ambystomatidae; genus Ambystoma; species Ambystoma mexicanum. The sequence goes on along the minus strand of NC_090936.1, from coordinate 611,804,442 downwards.
CCGGCAATACGCCGTAAGTATGTAGTTCGTAAGAGTTCAAATGCCTGACTTTCACTCTTGTCCGATTCCTTGCAGGTTGCAGCTTGACCCTACTGAAGAGTTCCTCGTGGCAACCGGTAATGTTCTGGTAAGGATTTGTATTATCCAACACAGTTCGATAAAATAATGTCCATATGTAAACTGTTGCTTTCTCCCTTATTCAGGTGCTGAGAGAAAGTATGAAGTCTCGGGGAATAATGCATCTGGCGGTAAAATCAGGTAAGTTTTTTGTGGTGAGGAGGGTTCCCCTTGTTAGTCCCTTGTTTCACCTTGCTGTCCTTTTGTTTCCCCTTAGGGGCCGGGGTTCGGCTAGGATGCAGTGGAAGCTGCGCCGACCCGTGAAGAAGAATAGTACCCCCGGTGGTAAAGTCAGGTAAGTCTATGGGGGGTATTCCTCTGTGTATTCCCTTGGCTCACCTTGCTGTTCTTGTCTTCTCCTTAGGTGCCGGAGTGCGGCGGTAACATGCAGGAGGATGCAGTGAAATGTGAAGATGCTGCGAAAGCCTGTGAGTTCAGCGCGGCGCTGCAGCAGGCGAGGCGACGCACATAAAATAACTTCTTTCTTCCAGCTCAAAGGCGCGATGGATCGGGAATTCAGGGAAGGATCAAAGGTATTGCTCTTGTTCTAACCTTTTCTCCTTCTTTCTCCCTTTTTCTAGGAGCTCCAAACTCGAGGCGGGCGAGGCAGAAGACTGGATGCATTCTTGCAGGCACGGTGAGCGTTACGCTGCTGGATGCAGAATAACGCAAAGCGTGTGCTGCTCTTCGGGCGTGGTTTAAATAGCCTCCAAAGTAGTCCCTGGTAAGTATTCCTCCCCAGCCCCACCCGAGTAAAAAAATATTCCCTAGGTAAAAAAATCCCTTCCAAGCCTCGTTTGGCTTGGAGCTCTTGCAGCATGGTCTGCATCAGGTAAGTTTGCAGCATGGTCTGCATCAGGTAAATTTTAATCTATGAGCCTGGCGCCTACGGCGCCAGGACTGACTCTCCATATGAACCTGGCACCATAGGCGCCAGGACTGCACCCACATAGGCCCTAGCAGGGGTTGTTGGGCTTGTTTGGGGTAACTTGATGCCTGCTTCCAGGGTTGCTGGACTTGGTCTGGGTCCCCGGGGGTAGGCATCATGACAATATTACCCACAGCAAAATTCCCCAGTCTCGTGAGGGATTTTTGTAGAAAGGCATCCTGAGCCCGGTTAGGGGCTTAGAGAGTCGCCACTGTGAAGATCTCACCCATGCCCTCCAGTGACACAGCCAGATACCGTCCCTGATTATCCTTCTGCATGTCTCTGATGGAGAGACCCGAACCATCGCGTAGTGCGATTAAGACCCTCCCTTTCTTGCTAGATTGTGTGTCCTGTACCATTTTAGAAAATCCCCAAAATCTAATTCTATGAGAGTCCTTGGTGTGCACGTGAGTCTCCTGCAAGGCTACTATCTGGGGCTGCTCTCTCTTGAGAAACCTATCGACTCTTAGGCTCTTAACGGGGAATTGAGACCATTCACATTTAGGGAAAGGAATTTTACAACCTGGGAACTAGCCATTAGCTTGATTCAGGTGCATTGTATTGACCCTGAAAAGCCCCGTAGGCCGCCCCTCGAGAATTACCTTTGTTGTTTACATCGTGCGCTTCCTCCAAGGGTGAATTATCTAGACACCTCTCCCTGAACCCTGGATCTAAAACCTCTCCCACCCCCTCAACCCACTCCCCCTCCCCCACCAAAACCCCATCTGGGCGGGAACGACTGGCACTTGGCCCCCCTTCGTGATGTACCACAAGAGCCGATCCCATTAACCAACCCGGAAACTTTCAACGCTGGGAAACCCTCTCCCATTCCAAGACTCCCGGCCACCCCCCGCCCCCAACCCGCCACCCGCACACCTCAATCAAATAACCCATCAACCAATTATGAACAGCTGTCGGTAATGCCCTCCCTGGGCTCAAGACGTCAACCAAGCTCCATCAAGGAGAAACTCATGTTACTGTCTGTGAACCCCCCAGTTCTGTCACAGGATCGCCGGGCCCACTGGCCGAAGGCTTCGTGCGATCCAGGTCTGTGGGTCTCTTGCGAGCTCTCCTGCGCTTAGCTGTAGACCATTCCCAAGGTTTTCAAATAGCGGATGGCTCGTCTGTGCCCCCTACTGGGATCGGGACCTGCTCTTCTAGGCCCAACAAAGACATCCCTTGGTCGCAGTTCGTGATCTTATGGTGGGAGCCTTGCCACGTGAAAAGCAGACCAAAGGGGTGGGCCCATCTTTACCGGATATGTTGCGATCTCAAGAAGGACAGGACCGGACCCATCCGCCGCCTCTTAATTAGGGTGCTCCTCGCCAGGTCCTGATACAGAGAAATTTCCTGGCCATTGTAGGTAATGCAGGATGCCTTTCTCGCTCTTTCCATGACCTTTTCCTTCATTGCATAGCTATGGAAGGCAACCAGAACATCTCGCTGCCTGAAACCTGGCTCGGCCATCCGCGGTCCCACCCTGTGGACTCTATCAAACAGCATTTCAGGGTTCGGACCGGATTCCAGCAAGTCAACAAATATAGCTTTCAAGATCGAGCCTAGCTGCTGGTCCTGGACTTCTTCCGGCAAGGATTTCACTCTAATGTTCGCCCTATGGGACCTGTTTTCTAGATCCTCTGCCAGTAACTCCAGGTTCTGCGTGACCACAGCTAGAGACTCTAGCAAATTGTCTGCTTTTCTGGCATCCTCTGTCAGTTCCTGTATGGCCCGCTCGTTAGTGTCCACACGCTCCTCGATTTTATTTACGTCCCTTTTAAGGTCTCTAAGATTCGCAGCTAAGTCCTCGCGCAGCTTCTCCATTTGCTGCTGCCCCGCCGCTGTAATTTTCTCAACCAACTCCCCCATAAAACGCGAGAGCATCGCCTGGGTAATTGGGCCATCTTGATCCTCGCGGGGGGTCGCGGTGCCGCTCTCCGAGATGTCCTTGGCTGTCTGTGAGTCCTCAGCCACGTCAGACTCCCTGGACCAGAATTTCGCGAGGGGGCCCTCTGTTGACTTTTTGGGGGTCTTTCCTTGGGGTAAAGAGTCTTTATTTTTAATTTGTGACATGATTGGTAAGGGCACTGCCCCCCCCCCGTCCCCAGAAAAGCACTCGAGGGCGCAGCAACAACTCCCAAGCAAAATGGCCCCAGGTGAGGGGCCGGCCAAGCCCCAAGCCACTTCGCACGCACCAGGCAGGAAACAGTCAGCGCCCACTGAGGTCCAATCCAGCAGGATCTCCCAGGCGGTGCACAAGGCTCATCATGAGGGGGGGCCCGCTTCAGCGCACCCAGCGCAAGCCTCCCGATGTTATGTAATTAGGGGAACCACTCCCCGCTCCGGCCTCTAGGGGCTCCACACCACCGCCACAACGGGAGCCCGTCTCCCTCACCAACCCCAGGTCTGGGGGCCAGCACAGTCCACCCGCCACTCTCCTCACCTCTGAAGATATGTCCCTGTGGGGAGGGAGCCAAGGAGTTCCCCCTGCCCAGCCGCTGCGGGGCTAATCAGATCCCCCAGACGTCCTAAAGATCCACGGGAGGAGAGGGGGGGCCACACAGCTCAGCAGGTCCGGAACGAAGGCCCGGGGGGAGGGGCCCCACAGCTCCCCAGGTCCGGAACAGAGGCCCGAGGGGGGGAGGGACCACGCAGCTCACCGAGTCCGGGCGGGAGACCCACGCAGCCTCGCTCACGCCAACACCGGCCGGTCGAGGCACCCCAGCCAGGTGGAGCGCAGGGGAGCAGGGGGAGGGGCCCGCACCACCCCGGCGGCCACCCGCTGAGGGCTCCTTCGTCCGGTCCCCCGGGATCCACGAGATCAGGTGCCGCCACTGCACGGCGGGAGCCGGTCACTGCAGTTCGGAGACCCCCGCCACGCCCAGATTCCGCCGCAGCCCGCACTTCGCCAGGGCACTCCGGGGCCCAGCCTCAGCGGCAGCTCCAGCCGCGATCGTGTCAATCTACGTCCGCCCAGGGGGCGCCGACAGGCACGGCGACCCAAAGCTTTCCGGGGGGGCTCATACGAGTCGTCCAGGTCCCGGGGAGGGCTGCAAGGCCATGGACGGGTCCGAATCCTTACGTAGGTCGGGAGCGTGGGGCGACACGTCCTACTCCCTAGGCGGCCATCTTGGAATCAGCCGGATTTCGAATTTATGTGCTTAATTGATTTCTGCTTTCTAGATTCTCTTTCTGTATTCCTCTGTTTAAAGGCAGCTTTTTTCAGTGCTTTCCCTTTTGGTGCAGCCCAGTTTGCCTGTGTTCTATTTTTCTTTGACTTTGTCCTTTGCTGCTGTAACCCTTGATGCTTTAGTCTTTTATCTTTATAGATTTAGCTTCCTGCCATTTTCCTTGGATGGGTTCGGGGAAGATTGCCTTTGTAATTTTGTTTTCCCTGCTCCTTTACTTTCTCTTGGAATCCATTCTATGTTTTCCCTTGCATTTCTGCATTTATTTCCCATTGATTATCAGGTATGGTGTGCTGTTGTAGCTAGCTTCTGTGTGAATGCCTATGTTTTCCTCACTATTCTATAATCACTATTCCTACTTGCCCCTTGTCTTGAGTCTTATGTATTTAGTTATCCTCCCATTGCTGTTATAGCCTTTCTGGGTCCCTGTTTGATCAACAGGGTTCGTGGGCTTGCTGACATTCAAGTGGTATTTCTCGATCTTGTGAGTACTGTTTTCAAGTTCTCTTATTCAATACCATCAAGAGTGTTAGCTCACAGATCCTGTCGTTGCTTGTCCGCTGTGTGGGCTTAGCGCTGTCAGTACCTGTAACAGCAATTGTGGGTAAGGAGCTTGCCCACTTTTCTTGCAGTCATAAGGAGTTTCTAAGTGCTTACCCCATATCCCTTTTCATATATTTGTATTGTTGTCACACTCTATTTGCACTCCTGGGTTTTAGTATACACGAGTCTTGGTTCCTGTGTGCACGTTATTTGATTCAAAGCTATTCACGGTGTGATTTTGTGCACATTACCCGTGCCATATTCACTGCGTTTGTCTTTACCTGACAGAATAATCAGCCCACTATTCCCATTGAATATGGGAAGTTTAAGAAAGAAAGGCAGCAAGGCCTCTAACAAGTTTATACAGAAAGCTTCCCCTACATTTACCTGTGACAATCAAATTACTAGTCCTGACATAAATGAACTCCTTGTCACGAATGGGCATTTACCTGCAGAGTATTTTTCCCACAGGATGGCCCATCTTACATTGACTGATCCTAGTTTTGTCTTTTATTCTGATCCAGATTGTATGTCAGCACAAGGCTTAGTAGCAGAAAACAACACACTGTTAGAGTTATTACACAAGAGTACCTCTGTTGTTGAACCCCATGATTCCAGTTGTGCTTCACCTCAGATTGAACAGTTTCATGATACAAACATAAAGAATGGAGGGGTTCCTTGCATAACTTCTGTTTTCTACCCTCAGTCTATACCATACTCCTCTGCACAAGTACATACTGTAGTCCCTAATCCCAAGAGGTCCGATGTCAATAGTTTGCTTAAGGGAAACACAGACCAAGCTGGTAAGAGAAAGTATAAATCACAGAACCTGCAAGCAGTAGATGACAATGTACAATCTGTGCACATCCAAATTGCTACTGCAGGATCCAGCCCTGATGCCACCATGCCTCCCCCTGTGCCTACTGATAGTGATGTACAGTTAATGCAGGGCATGCTAAAAGCTAAGCTTCAGGAGTTAAGACAAGAATTAATTTCTTTACAAGAGGAGAATAAAACCTTACAGTCTTTACTGAAAACACCTCAAACTTTATCCGTTGATGTTGATGAAGTGAATACTGTTCAGTCCCTGAGTGCAGAGACTTTAGTAAACCATGATACTTGTAAATATGTGAGATCTATTGGGAGTAAAAATCTTTTTTCTAGCACAGCGCTTAATCAGGGCACAGGTTCTGACAATTGTCCTGCCGTTTGTCAGGGATTGCAGTTAACTGAAGATTTACAAGCCACTCCTTTACCTAATATTTCCAGTGTAGCAGCTTATCATAACCCTGAGCTTGCACACATACAAGCTTCTGATTTCCAAACACAATCCACAATGGTGGCATACACGGAATCAGTCACTACAGTAGGCTTAGGCTCTGCTCTTGATCCAGCTGCTGAGACTGAAGTAGATGTTCAAGTTGATGTGGAAAACGATGCTACCTCTGTGTTCACTCTTCCTTCTGCCAATTCTGGTCACAACGAACAGTCAGAGACAGTACAGATTTCATGTTCTGATGGACTCATTCCACAGTATACAGAACCAAAAACCCGGCAGGCGATTCCTGAACTGTTGATTGTTAATCTGCCACTTTCAGAAGCTAAGACAGAGGAATGGACAATTGACGAAATCCTGATTAACAGAGACTTTACTGTGGTGTTTCCTCTGGTTGATTTTGACTTCTACAAAGGAAGAGACTCAGTGTCATCCACTAAGGAAAGGGACTGCAAGGGTACAGCTAAGTCTTTGGTTACTGGTGCCAAGGAGTCTACTGCCCTAAAGGTGCCTTCCATTCCTGAGCCACAAATGTGTCTGTCGACTTCTGAGACTTCAGTCTGTCCTCCTACAACCATTGACTCTTCTATTATCCAGTCCTCAGCTCTGCAGTCATCTTTGGCACACGTGTCTTCAATCAATGAACCACTGCCATGTCTGCCATTCACTCAAGAGCGTCCACCATGCACGCGGTCGGTCCCAAAGACCTTGGCATGTTTGTCTTCAGCTACCAAGATGGCTCCAGCTTGCATGCCTTCAGCCTAAAAGTTTCCTCTGGCATGCCTGTCTTCAGCTACAGTGATTCATCCAGCAGATCATCCTTCAGCCATAGAGCCTCCGGTAGTCCATCCTAAGTGCATGTCTTCAGTCCCAGAGCCTATTGCTAGTTTGGCTTCAGTTCATGAGACACCTGTATCCTGCTTAGCCTCGCTGCTAATATCAGAGGTATACCTGTCTACACCATCAGATCCTGCTGCATTTTCTTATGCTCCAGAGATTCCTCCTGAATCCAAACCATTTATTACCAATTAACGTCTAGGCTGCCCTTCTTATGCTTCAGGGGGATCACCAGAATGCCTGCCTTTTATACAAGACAATTCTCCCAACTGCCTGACATTAGCATCAGAGCCTCCCGAATATGCAGCATCGGAGTTTGAGACTTTTGCCAGCTCTCACTTCAGAGACATCAAGCCGGACCACGGCTCAGGAGAGCCTTACAGGCGAGGCCACTGGACTTGCCTGGAGTATTACGAGAGGGAGACGGACACCATCGACCACGGCCCAGTCACCGAACAAGTAACCGACCGGGATAGCGGGCTGGGCGGTTCGCATCCGGGCCCCGGTTCGGATCAGCCACTTGACAGCTCTTTTGGTGCCGGACCACACATGAGCCAGATAGAGAGGACGAGCATGACCCCCCAGCAGCAGCACTTCCTCATTGGTCAGCAGCCCGTGTGTGGGGCGTTGTACGGTGGTTCCATGCAGCTACAGGTGCCTGGACTCAATGGAATGGGAGCATTGCCCCAGGCGGGCCTGTCTGTGCCAAAGTCCACTGTCCCCGTGAGTCAAGCTCAGCACTTTGTGTACTCTCAACCCCAGGGGCAACACCAGTCCTTAACACAGTCAGATTACGTGCAAGATAGGACTGCTTCTCAGCTCCAGGGACCTGTCCAGCAAATGGCTGTCAGCTTTCCCATGGACCAAGTGACGGGCCAGAACCACTCAACTGGGTGTGCACAAGGTGTGGTGCAGACCGGCGTATTACCTGCAGGACTTGTGCAACAGAATTCCGCCAGGCAGCACCAGTTGGGTGCTAGTAGCCAAAGGAAGGGAATGACTGCTGCAGTTCAAAATGTGCCTGTTATTGCTCCTGCTGCGAGTGTGCCTGATGTACTAAGTACTGCGTCTATCACTCCTATCAGTATGCCAAAACGTCCCTGCTGTTGTATCCCACGCGCAACAAAGTGGCTACACGACTGTCACCAGGAGTACCAGCCTCGTACAACCCATTGGACTTCCAGGCCTCCAACGCATAGAACATGTGCAGTCAAACCTTATTTACTTTCAACCACAAGCCTTTTCCAAGATGGATGACAGAAGAAAATCCAAACCTCTACCTCAGCCGTCACCTTCTTTAATTGCTGAACATAAACATTTCCTGAAGCCTGCAATTTCCTCACCTCCCGCAAGTCCACTCTCGGAAGAAACGCTAACAGAGCTTCTACCATTGTCTAACGCATGTTGCACTAGCCTGCCTCCCTCCTCAAAGACTTATAAGTGTCCGTTCCCAGTGACTGAGTTTCCTGGGTCCTCCAACTCTGCTTCAGATCCTGCAAGTCATTCATGACTTTCTTCAACCCATGAATATCTTCCTCACCAGAAGCCTGCCTACGACTCTTCTAGACTGCAGCCTGATTCTATTCATTCCAGTCCATCTGCCTTTGCCCACAGGCCACCATTTCCATCAGAACCACCTTCAAAGAAAAAGTACTCTGATCATGGAAAGAAGATGTCTCGTGCGGGTGGCGGGCACCAGAAGATGGCCGTGGGAGGAGGTATACTGTCACAACTCGCTCCCACCACTTAGGGGCATGATTTGGGGTTTATTCCCTGCTGGACCTTTCCTCCAAACCTTATGCTACAGTGCTGTGATGAATTGGGAGCGCTAAGACCTTATTTTCCAAGCTACTTCCCTTCTGGGTCCATTCCAGATTTTTGGCAGCCAGCATCCTTCTTTAATCAAATGACTATGCTTCCCAGAATGCCTGGCCCACGGCTTCATATCCACCCTTGCAGGACAAGGTTGGGTGGAGTATAGGCAACATCTGCGGCTGCAGGTGCAGCAAACAGCACACCTGAGGCGTGTGCTCGTTAAGCAGCTTTAAAAGCCTCAGTTTGCTTCAGTGCAGCGCTGGTCATTGATGCAGTGTTCCTGTTTGTAACTGGTCCCTTGTTCCTGGTTCTTAGCTTTATGCCTAGTTCCAAGTTTCTATTTCTTGTTCCTTAACTTTGGATTTAGAATTTATGTGCTTAATTGATTTCTGCTACCCTACCTAGATTCCCTTTCTGTATTCCTCTGTTTACAGGCAGCTTTTCTCAGTGCTTTCCCTTTTGGTGCAGCCCAGTTTGCCTGTGTTCTATTTGTCTTTGACTTTGTTCTTTGCTGCTGTAAACCTTGATGCTTTAGTCTTTTCTCTTTATAGATTTAGCTTCCTGCCTTTTTCCTTGGATGGGTGGGGGAAATTTGCCTTTGTAATTTCGTTTTCCGTGTTCCTGCTCCTTTACTTTCTCTTGGAATCCATTCCATGTTTTCCCTTGCACTTCTGCATTTATTTCCCATTGATTATCAGGTATGATGTGCTGTTGTAGCTAGCTCCTGTGTGAATGCCTATGTTTTCCTCACTATTCTATAATCACTATTCCTACTTGCCCCTTGTCTTGAGTCTTATGTATTTAGTCATCCTCCCATTGCTCTTATAGCCTTTCTGGGTCCCTATTTCATCAACAGGATTCTTGGGCTTGCTGACATTCAAGTGGTATTTCTCGTCCTCATGAATACTGTTTTTAAGTTCTCTTATTCAATACCATCAAGAGTGTTAGCTCACAGATCCTGTCGTTGCTTGCTCTCTACGTGGGCTTAGCGCTGTCAGTACCTGTAACAGCAATTGTGGGTAAGGAGCTTGCCGACTTTCCTTGCAGTCATAAGGAGTTTCTAAGTGCTTACCCCACATCCCTTTTTATATATTTGTATTGTTGTCACACTCTATTTGCACTCCTGGGTTTTAGTATACATGAGTCTTGGTTCCTGTGTGCACATTGTTTGATTCAAAGCTATTCACTGTGTGATTTTGTGCACATTTCCCTTGCCATATTCACTGCCTTTGTCCTTACCTGACGGTAATATGGGCGGGACGGTTGAGGTGGGGGTACTTGGCTCCTCCTCTACACTCCCGCCTCTGGGCAATTCATCGACCGCTCTCTCATCATTCTTCACATCCAGGCACCCTCTTTTGACAAAGAGTTTCTTCGGGATCCATATTTGTATGACCCCTTTCAGGCATCCTGCTGATTTGACATGCTCAACTTTGTTCCATGTCATGAGTATGAATTGTCCACTTGGACTGCAATAGATCCATCTTACCGCATACTTCTTATGATTCTTTGTATACAGGAACTTTACAGGAACTTCGTCCCCTCAGGTGCATGAATACTGGCCTTCACAAAGTCTCTGATTTCTTCATCTGTCAGGTCTTTGGTTTTCCATCCTGGTTCGACATCGATCATGATCTTCATCCCTATGGCTTTCTTTGCTATCTTCTTGCAGTGTGAGATTATTATCTTGATCACACAGAATCCAAGCAATATCATAACTATCAGGACTCCAGGGAACTTGAAAATGTCTGCCATCCATTGTGGAACCCAAGAAAAGAGCGATCCAAACCAGCTATCATCAGCAATGTCTTCTACTTCATCTATCATTTAACCATGGATCTTCGTCAGCATGTCTATGGCCTCTGTCAAGGTTTTATTCTCATCATCATGAGAAGGTATGAATGTGCAACATGATTCTCCAATTTTCACACAAACACCTCGATCCAATGCTGTAATCATATCCAAGACATATCTGTTCTGGAGAGTCATCAGTCGTATGGCTCTCATCTCTTCTCTGATTGCATGGAATCCTTTTACAGTCGTGTTGATCGTCTGTAGCAATTCCCACCTTGTAATTTGAGGCCATTTGGTATTTGCTCCAACCTGGATCCTCGGTATGAAAATTAAGTTGAACACTAATGAGGTCTGGCTAAACAGCCTGTGCTCCTATGGAATAGCATCAAAAGCTTCTATGGATTTTGCTGAAAAGTAGTTCTCTCTTTTCATCCTCTTCACCAGCTCCACAGATCTCTTCTTCCTCAGGTGAGCATCTGCTTTTGGAAAACGGTCAAGATTCATATCACTTTTTGTAATCACTAATGCTGGAACATGGACATTCACTAATGAGCATCGTCCTCCCCAATCCTTGAGTAACTTCATGTAAACCCTGGATCCACAAACCCAATAGTGATCCATGATTACTGCTGTTCCATGTATCATTCCTGGTACATCAAAAATTCGACCACAGTTATGATTTTCTCCATCTTTTCTTGTACCATTATTTCTGAAGCATAGTTTTGCACTATCCAAGGGCACTATCTGCAAAGGCCCTCCCAGGTCTTCGACCCAAGTGTAGCTTAGCAAGTCTTGGCCATAATGGCTTGCAGCCATTTTGTACGATGTCAATGGCAGGTTTATAACAACCAATGACCACCCAGGCTCTGCAGATTACCACTCCTTCTTCCCATCCGCCTAGTGATAACACTGATCCCCATATCTGCACCTGTCCTCTGTTCTTCCATCTGCAAACATCTTCTACAGATTTTCCTGGACTCTCCAGTTTTTTATTTACTTCCCATCTGATTCCAGCTTTCACTCCAGGCTTCTCGTATCTGATCACATGATTCTTAGTATTGGCTCTGTTTCTTGTCTTTGTATCTTGGATATAGTCATCTTCATCTGGATCTGTCCATTCAGTTGCCATTTGAGATAGGCATCTCGACCCATGAACTGGCCTCTAGTTCTGCAAAGTGCTATGTGCGAAAGACAATGAGTTGTCTCGACATCTATTTCAATAGCTATAATGATTTTAGACTTCCCCATTATTACATTACATTACATTTGTTATGCGCACTATTGGCCCTCAGGCATACAGTCGCAGACTATAAAAGAAAGACAATACAACAGGAAAACAAAAACACAGAAGGACAGAAAAGAAGAACCCCCAAAGAGGTATTAACTGAGTCCCCTGTAAGAGAGCAAAACAGGACATCGCATCATACTATAAGGCAGGAGTGCGCATACAAAGCATTCCTCTGTTGAGGTTCTTCTTCCCACTTCCTTCATATGCTGATACCTTATGTTATTTCCCAAGTGAGCTGTACTGTCCAGGTAATCATTTAGTTCGAAATCATCTTTCTTGGTGCTTCTTTTAGGCCTCATTCTTTTCATATGACCTTCTATAATCATGTCATGAAGTGTGTCAGTATAACTCCTTCCAACTGGATCAATCATAGGAACATTTATCAGTGGACTGGGCACACCTATATGTGCTGCCTGAGTAGGAGAAAGCTCAGAAAGTTTCATCCTCTCAGCATACCTCTTAGGCATAAAAATGTCTTGCAGAATCTCAATGTGTGACTTCCTTTTAGAAATTACCCCTGGGTCATTTATCACAGGATCGGTTTGCGTCTCTTGCCAAACCTGTCTCTTGCATCCAAAAAGATTCTCTAAGATACTTCTTGCATGTGAACGATTGTTAGTAACACTTATCTCAGACCCAGGCAATTTGTCATCTTTCTTTGGAACAGGAATGACTACATAGGGTCTTGGCTGCCTAGTAGTTGCCACGATTGTACCTTCCTTCTGCTCAGGAGGTTTCACAGGAGTCTTTGCTCCATGTACATTTATGCACTATGACGTATGCACTGTGAGTCAGAGCAGTATTATTATGAACAAGATACAAGCATAAATGATGCATAAGTACGACCATTTACAACAACGACTTCTTTCACATCGTGGACATCTCCCAGAATCTGGCATGACAAAATTGCTACTAACGCTGCTCATTTTTATTGCCTAAGGAAGGAAAAAGTAACTTTAATGCAGCAACATCTGCATTGAAATCAGCAAAATGTAGGTATCAAAATTAGATAAGTGCACATAAATCCTTCCTGTTTCTACAGGACAGTGAGGCTATGCTTAAGGCAGTAACCTCGAAGAACTCAGCAGAAACATGGGCCTTGCTCAACAACCACAGTTCTTATTGTCAAGTAGAAGCACAGGCTGATGGGGTTCGAAAACAACAGTGGACCAAACACTTAACAGATCTATATGCAGATGAATGATTCGATACGTATAAACCTCAAACTAAATCCAGGTGGCTAGTTGAATGTTCTGTTGGTATTATTGAAGACTTCATCAAAAAGGCTAGTTCTTCGAGGGCAGCAGGCCCGGATGGGTTACATAATGCAAATAGACAAATTATTCCGACAAATACTAATAATGAAAGCTATACCATCCTCGTGGAAAACATCTGTGATAGTTCTCATTTTCAATAAAGGTGATCGCCTGCAACCTCAAAATTACAGACCAATAGCACTATTAGATGTACCGGGGAAAATTTTTGCAAAGCTGATTTTAAGAGATTTTAATGCTTGGACACTCGCGATCCAACTCTGCGGTGCACAACAATCAGGTTTTGTAGCAGGAATGGGAGCAAACATAAATCTGCTTTGTTTAAACGCATTAAAACTCCAAGGCCAAGAAATCAAACAGCCAGTTTTTTTTTTGTTTGTAGATTTACATTCCACATTCAAATCTGTGTCACGAGTGCTGTTGATGTCAAAATTACTCAGAGATATGTCCCCTTCTACGTTGAGCTACATTATTTACTGTTTCCACTCTAGTACATCCGTTCAGATTCGACTAACATTGGATGGCTTGCTATCTGGCCCTATTTCTACCTCTTGGGCTTGAAGCAAGGGTGTTTGCTTGCTTTGGCCATATTTAACTATTTCATCCACAATGTCAGAATGACATTTGAAACTATCTGATCCAATTCTCCGAAACTCAATGGAACTGCAATCAAAGTGTTAATGTACGCAGATGATTTAGTTCTCATATCAAGAACTCCCATTGGGTTACAAAAACTTTTATCGGCTTTTGATCATCAGATAGCTCAAAATGAACTGAGAATTAATACAGCTAAAACAGAAACAGTGTCATATACACAAACTAAAAGATACCGAAGCCAGGTGATTTGGTCCAATAATGAAACCAGAGTAGCTATTGTGCCTACCTACACCTATTTAGGTATGACATTTGAAGGATCTTTGTCATCAAAAGGACAACTAATAAGTGTAGAGCGAAAACTAAACACAGCCATATCCCAAGCCAAGGTCATAATGTTTTGTTATGGCAAATTTTCATTAACACCAGCCTTACTATATTGCAATTTAAAAGCGACCCCATGTTTGTTGTATGGGTTGGAAACAATGGCACCCTTGTTGCCCCAATTATTGAATAAGTTTGAAACATAATTTTGGAAGCAAATATTACACCTTCCCCAATGTATTCCTGGATCTTGGCTACGTTATGAGCTGGGGTTGGTTTTGCTCAATGCACTTTATCAATGGCGATTGTGTGCATTATTTCGTAAATGTTTGATGTCCACAAAACAAGATGTTATGTTGAAGACGTTGTCGATATATATATTTTCCAGCAAACATGCTTTTGTGCAGTTATGGTTAACAGCTATTGATCACATTTTGGTGCATGCAGATGTCACTATTGACATGTTAATATCAAATCCAGATAAGACAAAGTTACAGATCTATCGCATGGACTGGATTGATAACAGAGATTTATGCTTACAGTATAAGCAATCATCCAGTCACATATTTCGCAATAAATCATTGCGCACAATGGAACAGTATCTTTGTAAGTCGCCTTCTCCATTCTACAGACAATACATATTGCGATTCTGTTTTAATTTATGGCCCACTAGAGACTTTTATGTTCATGTAAATTCATACCACCAGAACAGAACATTTGTCGGTTTTGTGAAAACAATGATTGTAGGGAAACGATTAAACATTTGATTGCATACTGCCCTTCCCTTATGAGATTAAGATCTATACACTTTGCAAAATATTGTAAATACTTGGGTGCTTTGGATGAACTGCAGTGCTGGTCAATAATGTTAAGTACCTCTCATATTCCTACCCAAATTTGCATTGTGAATTTTCTAAATGCATTGACATTGGAATGGAGTGTCTGAAGTGATGATACAAGCTAATATTTAGCTAGAATCTGTATATTTAAAAAAAATCTCTTTTAATAATTTTAAGGTGAAATATAATGTAATTGTTTCTCTTTTTTTCTTTTTTGTGATTTTATGTAATCATAGTTTTGTAAATTGAAAAGTTGATTAAATTCAGCTGATTCAATAAAAAAATAAAAAATACAGCAACATCATGTACTGTTTCTGAAAGCTACTGACTCTACTTTACTTGTTAAATCAACTCGATAACATATACCACTTCCCAGTCTATGCCTCAAATCTGCTTTAGACCAGACGACATGATGAATTTCTTTCAGCATGAAACAAAAGTTCTGTCTTACCAGCAACCTCTCAATCTGTCCCTCGAAGGAAAGTTTCTCTCTGGCCTCAGAGTTCGCTTGGAATAAGCATTCACTTGGAATATGATGTCTCTCAAGATTTCATTTAATGCCGCATTATTTCTCGGATCGCTTAGGAATGTACGCACATCAGTGTGTCTTCCAACAAGCTGTGGGCACTCTTCAACAAGGTAATAGAAGACCAAACTGACCAGTCTTTGTGCATTATCAGCTGATAGGGCCATTTGTCCTTTCCCCACTGTATTCAGGAAGCTGCATAGGTTGCTCAATAATTGCTTCAAGCAATCTCCTTACGATTGGACCATTCTTAGGATCTTGCAGGAAAACGTGACTTCTAGTAGTTCTCCCCACAATTGCAGGATATGTGCGCAAAATGAACAGAAAAACCTTGAATATGATCCATGAAATGTTGTCATTGGGCACCACCATGGACGCCTCCAAACAGGAACTCAGTAAGAAATGAATCAAGGTACTGCACCCTCTTCCAATTGCCAAAAATGAACTCAGAATTTGTCATATTTCATTTCATATCAAGGCAAGCATGCCTCAGTCCAAAGTTAACAAGCTCCTGTGGTTTAAGAACAAAAGTTATTCCCGTAACCCTGAAATGACTGCACAGAGTGTTCGAATAGCTTCCCTTAACTCTTTTATAAGTGGCTAAAAGAGTGTTCCGAAACACAGCCACAGTCCAATGAACATTTTATCTTTCACTTGACAGCCTCTGCGTCCTTCTTCCTCGTCATAGACCTACATTTGCTGAGGTTCTTCCCAGATGCTTGCTTCAGAAGGGTGCAGGGGCGAGTGGGTCTCTCCAGTATAAACCTCTATGTCACCAAGAAAAGTCCAAGCTCGTCTGCCTTGCACTCTGACTGCAGACGGTGTGACGTCTTCCACGATGAAAGGGCTGTTAAAGCAGGGTTCATGCCACTTTCTCGTAAAATTGCGGATTAGGTCCGCATCCCCAGGGAATAATTTGGGAACACAAAGTTCTTGAACTCTACTTGTTGAAGCATCTCCTTCTGTGTTCTGTGCTGCCCCACACCCTTTTCGCCGTAGCTGACCTGAAATGACAGAGATACTTGAGAGGTCATACACATAAAATAGTCACGTAGCTCCATTCCTAACAATTCAGATGTAGGCTGAGCATCACTTCTAACTCTGGATGGAGGTGGGAGGGGTGTCCTCATTTGCCTCCCTGTAACTATTTCATCACTATTTCATGGGGTGTGAGATGGTGGTCCGAACCTGGTTGGTTCCTCAATGCATATAATGCCAGTAGTAGGCAACGCAACCACTCTTTCTTCAAGGTAAGCTTCAACTTTCTTTAAGAAGCCGTTGAGCCATTCACAGATCCAATTTCCTTGTGGATGATAAGCCGAAGAAAACTTGTGCTTTATACCAAGCAACAAGCTGATCTGCTCAAATGTCTAATTCACAAAATGTGGACCATTATCTGACCTCATTATTTCACATATTCCCCATTTAGGAAACACTTCCCCCACTAAGAATTTGGCTGCACAAGTGGAGTTTGGGTGTGTACACGGACCAGCCTCAATCCATTGTGAAAAGGGGCAAACTACTACAATCATGTATCTATATCCATTACATACTTGCAGCATGTCGACATAGTTGATATGAAAATGCTGAAAGGTCCATTGGGTCTCGGAATAACTCTCCTAACTGTGCGCAGTGTATGCCCAGCCGTTAATTTTTGACACACAATGCAGTTCACTACATAGAACGCAACATGTTCCAACAAATTTGGTTATAAACCAATCCTCTGCAATAGTTGCAGCAAGGTTCTCTCATGTTGTGTGCGCAGGGTAGTGTAGCTGTTCCAGCGCTACCCTTAATAAGGCTACAGGCATCATCGGTTTGCCCATGCTGTCTTGTCACCACAATGCTTCAGAGGGGTTTAAAGAACACCCTCTGTGCGTCCACACATCCTTCTCATCTTGAGGTGCTTCCCCCGGACCTCTATTAATTGTGTATTTGACAAATCAATATATCTTTCAGACAAGTTCATCATTACAACAATTTTTTCATTTGCATCAGGCGTATCAAATAACATAACATTTTCTGAATATGCAGCGAGTTTGGCTTCATCGTCTGCAGCTTGCTTTCCACGTGAGATAAAGTCTGCCCTTTTAGTATGTGCTGCGCATTTAATGACTGCGATAGCTACTGGGAGTTGCAGTGTCTTAATAAGCCTGTCCAATAAGGCGGCGTTCTGCACCTGCGTGCCATCAGCTCAGAGGTAGACCCTCCTTTTCCAATGTGCTAACCCTGCATGCACCGTTGACGTCACATAGGCAGAGTCGCTGTACACTGTTACTTCCTGGTCTGCATGATTCTCGAGCGTGACAATCAGCACCACTAACTCTACAGCCTGTGCTGAATAATGAGACGGTAGTCGAGCACTTACCATCTTCTGAAACTCCCCATTGGCCGTGTGCTTTACCACAGCGGCACCTGTGTATCTCTGCCCATCATTTTGATCGATCCTTGAAGAACTGTCAATAAAAACTATTTCTCCACCTGTCAATACATTTTCTTTTATCCTAGGGATTTCATCATAGAACTCTTCATAGTTCAAACACTCATGCGCATGCTCGTCTTCTGCCAGTGGTTCAGCTACAAACATGGCAGGATTCCCTATTCTGCATCGAACTATTTTGATAGCCGGATTTGATATGACTGCCTCGTAGGCAGAAGCCCTTTGAGAAGTCAACGTGCCTTTTGGTTTCTCTAAAATGGCAAACAGTGCATGTTCAACAAATAATGTCATAGAGCACCCCATCACCACGCTTGCAGCCTTCTCTATGGCGAACGTGGCGGCTGCCAAAGATTTTTCGCATGTAAAATGAACTCTCATTACAGGGTCTAAAATCCCACTGTAGTATGCAAGGTGCTTGTACCCCAATGTAGTTCTCTGCGTAAGGACTGCTGTCATAACAGTGCCATCTGTATGCGAGAATAAAAAGAAACCCTCAGCATAATTAGGTATCCCTAAAACTGGAGCTGTGCAAATTGCCTTTTTCAAGTTGTCAAATCCTTCTTCCATTTCCTCAGTCCACACAATTTTTTCCTGCGTTGCCTGTGCTTTCTTTAAACCCTGTAATAAAGGACTTATATATGAGCCTGTAGTCAAAGACCCATGCTCTCACATAGTTACATAATCCCAGAAATCTCTGCATGTGTTTTATCATGTGTGGCTTTGACGTTTTCAAAATAGCCTCAGCTCTCTCAGGAGTAACCGTCTTTCCTTCATGTGAAATCAATTGGCCTATGTATAACACTTCTTGTTGACAATACTGTCACTTCTCTTTGTCAACCTTATATCCTTTGTCAGCAAGTGTAACCATCAGCTGAACAGAATCGCATCTGCACTTTTCCTCTGAAGTGCTGCAAACTAAAATGTCATCTACGTATTGCAACAGAACACTTTCTAAATCAATATTTCTTCAGTCCATCTGGAGAACTCTATTGAAAATCGATGGAGACTCACAATACCCTTGAGGTAATCTCGTGCTTTTCAGGTGAGTTTGTCTGAACGTAAATGACGTCAGATCCTGCGAGTCTTTTGTGCAATGGGATTGAGAAAAACACATTTTTCAAATCAATCACAGTGAAATTTCGTGCCTCAACAGGTATATTACATAAGATTGTAGCAGGATTAGGAACTAGAGGGAACTTGGCCTCTACAATCTGGTTTATGGGCCTCAAATCTTGAATTAGCCTCCATGACCCCCTTTCCCCTTTTTCACAGGATAAATTGCCGTATTACAGGGTGACTCTGACATCACTAAGATACCTCATCCATCATGGTGGAAATTATCTTAAAAATACCTTCATCTGCCTCTTGAGACATGGGATACTGTTGTGCTCGAGGTAAAATTGCTACTGGTTTCAATTTAATCTTCACTTCTCCAACTCCCTTCAACAGGCCTACGTCATAGGGGCCTGTGGTCCATAATGAAGTTGGAACTTTTGCCATGTCTTCGTCAAAATACTTGGGACGTTCTTGTGCTAACATTATTTTCTGAGGAACTTCTCGTTTGATTGCTCTCACCCAATAAGTAATACTAATGTCAACTATCACTTCATCATCAGATGGATGTTCTCCAAATAGATCATCATCAGTGACGTCAGTCAATCTGTAACCTTCCCCGATGGCAATTACTGCACACCATGGTCTGCCCTCATCATCATTTCCATCAGGCAAAGCCATTTCACCTCGCACTATGGCTGCTTGTAGCTCCAAGGTAAAACCTTGTCCCTCTTCTTCAAGCATAGGTATTTTTGGTCTAAATAAAAATTCATCAGGTAATCTCATAGTTCTGCCTACTATGCCTGGTAGCCATGTCAACAGAATGCGTACTCCATAATGAAAAACCTCTGGTTCTAAAGGTGTTGCTCTCATGGCTATTTGTCCTGCAAATGCCATTATAAGTTCACTCACGTTTAAATAATGCATTCCTGGTGTTGAACACACTATGCCTTCATCAGTAAACAAATTTGTCATGTTCAACTTTGTCATTAAATCTCGACCCAATATATTGACAGGCATCTCCCTCGAATATAACAATGGTACCGACATGCCACACTCTCCTATAGAGACTGGTAATTCTTCAGTGAAAGGAACTCTACTTGTAGCTCCTGTGAAACTTTGAGTATTCATGGCATTGCCAGACATTGAAAACTTTCCCTCACCTATACATGAGCACCGCATTGCACCCGTGTCTACTAGAAACGAAAAACCTTTGCCTCCTAGATTGACGTCTACCCTCGGTTCCTTATGAGGATTCGGCGTCAGAGATAGTATTGAACACATCAAGTCTCCCAGTGAGCTGTCCTATTGCGGATACAGCCTCATCGCTGTTAGGCAGAAACCTGTGCAGTTCCCTCTGGGACCACTGCAAAAGATTTAAGACTACAGGTGTTTGGCAGTAAACCCACTGGTCGCAGTCTGTACCACACAGATTCACTTGGTAGCTGTGGCTGAGCAGTCAGACTTCCCTCAAGAAGAGTTAGGCAGTATACAGAACATTCACAATAGGTCAAAAGAACACAGTAGAAGAAGTAAACACTGACCAGGGCTTGGTGTAAAAGAGATATAATTATTTATTTAAAACCACATCTAGAAAAACACACAGGCACTAATAGTAAGCAATTCAAAAACACGGTCACTAAAAGATATACACTCCCTTAGAAGAATATTAGACAAGTCTTAAGTAAAGCCCCACTTATTTTCAGACAGCGGTGAGCGCTTAACGCAGATGGCACTCTAATAATTCGTTTTAAAAGCGAGAGAAAAGCAGAAAATAAATTGAAACAGATCCCAACACTTTTACAAGAACACAACAAGAGAGGAAGGCAAAGTAAAACCGTGAGTTTAGAGTTCAGTAGGCCGGATCCACTTTAAGGGGATCAAAACGAAATGTGTCCAAGGTCGCACGGTTGCAGTGCACAAAAGTCTTGAAAAGGGTCAGAAAGAGTTGGACCAACGAAAGGGACCAGTTAGAAGGTCAAGGCGGCCAGCCCAGTCCAGAAGGTTAAGGGGTTATTATTACCTTGTAGCAATCTTTAGAAAGGGAGGCCTGGCGGACACGGTACCTTAAAGTGGTGAGAATACTCCAGCGGGGGCAGTTGTTCCTGGCAGCGGATGCAAGTCGGTGCTTCGTCCGGGGGAAGAGAGGATCTCGTCGGGGAGGAAGACAGGAGTCCGTTGCACTGCCAGGGAAGAAACCAGCCGCGGAGTTCTCAGGTAAAAGGAGCGGTCTTTTAGTTTGCGGTCCAGTGGTAAGTGGCTATCCGGTTGCCGGGGTCCTTGGCACGGGCAATTCGACCACAAGCCAGTCTGGGGTGCGAAGAGAAGAAGGTAAACTGGTTGTGCCCACCAGTCAGGGGAAGAAGCCTCTCTAGCCGGGAGATCTTCTCTGTCGTCGGGAAGTGGTGAGTCGGTTCCGCAGGGCTCCACCGGTGGTGTCGTCGTGGTAGGTCGGCTCAGCTTCTCCCTCGTCGGATTCTCAGGTCCTGTGGCGACTTCTGAAGTTCCAGTCCCCAAAGCCCTGCTTTTATGCAGCACACCCCCATTCACTCAGCCTAGCTATCAATCAAACATTCTAAGTGGTGAGCCGGCCGGCTCACCACTTGGGCCAACCACACAAGAGTGCGACTTGAGTTACCAAGGTAACTCAGTCCAGGGTGCCTAAACCCCCTCCCACACCCCCTGTGGTACCCAGACAGAGTGGCACCACTTTTGGAGGCTTCTGTGGAGAAGCCTGCCAAAAAGTGGAACAAAGGGCTCGACTTAGGTTGGAGTCACAGAAGAGAACACAAATGCCATTTTAGAATCGAGTCCTGGCAAAAAATACCAACCGGCGAATTAATATTAAATAAATAAACCGGCGGTATGTTCGAGGCTATGAGAATTAAATAATTAAAGTTGGTAGCCTCGAACAATGGGAAAATCCCATAGGGATATATTCGCGGTCGAATATAAAAAGTAGTATCCACTGCCACCAGCCAAAACTCGATTAGGGGGGATGGAGACGTGCCCCCTTGACTAACAGACCCCGGGGCAATCAAATTGCCCCGACCAGTACGTCCACAATATGATGGTTTGTACTGGTTTCTGTTAATAATTTGGGACTGGTAAAGCCAATGGTGACCTTACATACCCTGGGAGACAGTAGTCAGTCCCAGGGTATGGAGTCTATGGTGGGGTGTCACTATGACACCCCTGTGTCACTGCACGGAGGGTGCTGTGTAACACACATAGTAAAAACACATGAGACCCTATGGAGTAAAGGACCCCATAGCCCATAACACACATTAACAGTCAAAGGAACACCATAAATCATGTCCAAGAGTGGGAGAAAAAGAGTCTCACTCTTGGCAGGAGAAAAAAAAAACTCCAGAAATCCAGCAAAGCTGCTGGGGGACTCACTAGGTTAGGAAATTCAGCCTAAAGAGAGAATTCTCCCTAACAATCCCATTACCTATAAAAGGATTCCCTACATCAATAGTAACACCCCCTATTCTAGAAGTCATTAGCTGTCCTGTGCTTGTGCTCTGCTGAATCTGCATAGGTGACTGCTGCGACTGCCATTGACGTGAATTGACTGCTACCTGCTGTGTTTGCAAGCCTTGCTGCACTCTCTGCACTTGTTGCTGCTGCATCATTTGATTCTGAACAAACCCATCGCCATTTGCTGCGAATATGCAGGCTGGTTTGAAGTCCCCCCTCTTAAAAATTGTCCATTTTACACAAACCCTTGACTTCTACACATGCGAGCAAAGTGCCCTGTCATCCCACATGTCCAACATGTAGGAGGTCTCCTGATCTGAACATCCTGCATGTCTTGATTATCATTCTGCATATTCCGAAACCCACCCTGATTATTCTAGAAGTTTCCCTGATTATTCTGCCAATTCCCTTGATTATTCTGAAAGCCTCTTCCTCAGAATCCTCCCCTTCCTCGTGGAGCAAATCCATTATTGCCCTGATCAAACTGCCTTTGATTATTCATCTGCGGCATGTTTGTCGTCTGCTGTGAATTCGATCCGCCTACACTAGTCAACATTGCCCCTTTAATGGCATATTTGGACAGTTTTTTCTGTACTCATTTTGCCTCTTCACCTTTCCTTACATCTTCTTTCTTGCGATTCTTTTCCTGCAAGAGTCTGCAATAATGCGCGATGGTCAGCTGAATTTCCGCCCACGGTTTTGCTTCCATACCCACTAATTTCTTGAGCTGCTTTTGTACAGGGTCTGGCAGCCCTTGTCACAATATGATAGAACACAGGTATAGATTTTCCCCAAACCTCGTATGTCTCCAAGGCTCCCTGCCCTTGGAAATTTTGAATGTACACAAGCGGATCATCCCCTTCTTGCATCTTTTTCGTCATTATAGCTCCCATATCGGACGTGTCCGGATATAGTACTCTAAGTGCTTTCCAGACTGTTGCTCTGCAGTTATTGAACAGTGCTCCGTCAAGAGCAGTGTTAACTGTAGTAACACCAGCATATCCAGCCCTTGACCAAACGTCATCAGCTCTCTCACCAAGTATGGCAATTAGGAGTCCCTTAATGTCCCCATAGCCAATGTATTTCCTCCCGTCATCTTTTCTAACACATGTAGCCATTTCCCAGCGCCGGAAGTTAAACTCAGAAGTTTACACCTTAAATGATCCTTGTCCATCTGGGGCCGAGGTATATACTGTGGTCTGGCCCCCCTTTTTCTAGTAAGGGAAACTGTGAAGCCCCAAACTCATTCTCATTTCTCATCATGTGTCTGTCCACCGCAGGGACAATATGCCCGCACTGCCTTCTTCCTGGCAGCGATCTTAATCTGCTCACTTATGATGGCGACTCCTCCCTCTCAACATGGAGTTGCCCTTTAGGTTGGACTGACTGTGTCAACGGTTCTGACGCCCTAGGTATAGGTGCATTTACATCTGACCATCTTACTTCCTTATCCATTGAAAAACATCCATCAGGACCACATGCATCTCCTCTTTCTTCCAGAGGTGTCTCTGTCTTCATCTGACATTTCTTGTGCCCAACTCGTGCAACTTCTCTCCTCTTCATCTCTATTCAGTGTCAGTCTATCTAAAGACAGCTCTTTATGCTTCATACTACACGAGGCTCCCTCTGTGTCCTACAACTGAGTGCTCTCAAGTCGATCATTTTTTCCCTTACCCTTTGATTCTTTCTGGGCTTTCATTTCATAATATACTTTATCTATCGCTTCGCCAATGCTCCTAGAGTCAAACTCGTCCTCTAGGTTTACTCTAGACGGGACTGGTAATGGCTCGTATTCTGGAAAGAACTCCTCTTTGTCCTCCCATGCTACTTCTGGATTAGGATTCCTAACTTCCTTTTCCAAGCGATCAAGATCGCGTGCTCTCTGCCTTCTTTTTCGTTCCATATCACCGTCATATTCTCTTAGTTTCCTTGCTTCCTCTCTGACTCTGTCTTTCTTTTTTCTCCATACCTCTTCTCTCAGTTGCTCTGCGTATCTCCTTCATCCTTTCGTCTCTGTATTCTCTTTTCCCTCAACTTTTGTTCCTCTTCTCCCATTCTTTTTCTTTCTAGCCTTTCCTGCTCTTCGCTTGCTCTCTGTCTGTTATCATGTTTTCTTTGCTCCTCTGCTCCCTCTTGTTTTCTTAATTGCTCATCTTGGTATAGCTGCTCTTGTCTTTGTCTATCCTTTCTTTTTGCTCCATCATCTTTCAATCGTTCCACTCTTTCTTCATCCTTTTTGTCTTGATCTTCTCTTTGCCTTACATCCTCGATGCCTTTACCATCGAGTATAAGCAAAATCTGACCACCCATCCATTCGTTCTGTAAGAGCGCTAACTCATCAGTTTTATCTCTTTCTCCCTTCCATCTCTTTATTTCTCTTCCTATATCTAGAGATGTGCTTGCTCAATCACTTCTCTCTTTATCGCGTCTCTCCTTGTCCCTTGGGACCTTAGAGATTACATCTCTCTCAGTATTTTTCTCTGGACCCTCGTCACTGCTTTCCGTAGGCAACTCATATGCTGGGTTGCTATACCCTGTTGCTGCCTTAAGCTCCCTTAATGGGTATAGACCTTCGTCTTTCTTCTTCTCATCTTGTATTTCAGCCGGGGCGGAGGGAGCAGAGGGCTCCTCACCCCCCTCTTTTCATATATTGAGTATCCAATCTACAGGAGGCGACTCATCTCGCTCCTCTTGGTACATTTTCCAAATCTCTAAGCTAGCTAGTCGCTTGTCTAGCTTTTTCCCCATAAATGCTGCATTCAAATATGTCGTCATATGCTGCAGAACTGCCTTCGATAGTGTCCATCCTTGTGGCCACGGCATGAACATTTTATCTGCGGTTCCTTTAACCCATTCTGCCCTCTACTGTCTAAGCTTGGGTGCATGTTTTTGCAATTGCTTGCAGAGGTGCACAAGTGGAGTAATATCCTCCATCCTTAATACGTCACTCTTAACCTGTTTACCACTGGCTTGCTTTAATCACAGATTTAGAAGAACAAGTTACTTCTTACCTTGTAACGTTCTTTCGACGGGATGTTCCTCCGACGTATTCCTTATCTTTGATAATACGTTTCCAACTTGCTGGCCTCGGAAATGTTTTCTCTGTAGATGGCGCTGCGCGTCGATGTCCGCCGAGTCGATGGCCCTCGAATCGGCGCCGACGTCACCATGCCCATAATAGCAACGCGCGGCGTCCGTTGCTCAGTTCCGTTTTGTAGCATAAGAAAAGTCATGCCTGAATTGGTTATTGACCTTGAAGGAACGTAAGCTGCAACCACGAGGGATGTATTACTGCGGGGATGGATGGGAGGGGCGATAAGGAATACGTCCGCGGAACATCCCGTTGAAAGCACGTTACAAGGTAAGAAGTAACTTGTTCTTCGAAGGGATTGTGTCCTCCGACGTATTCCTTATCTTTGATAGACTCCCATAGCAGTGGCATGTAATTGGAGGTGGGAGTAAGAATGTTATGTATCCCTTTAGGGATGGACCGAATGTAATACGGCCTTGCCAAATCTGGTCTCTTGACTAGTGGAGGAATCCAGGTTGTAAAAGTTTGTGAATGTATGTGCGGACGACCATGTGGCAGCCGCACATATGTCTCTGACCGGTACCTCTCTTTGGAGAGCCGAAGAGGCTGCGATACCCCTGGTTGAATGAGCCCTAAGATTTTGGGGTCGCTCTTTCCCTGCCAGTTTGTAACATTCCAGAATGGCCAAAATAATCCACCTGGAAATGGTTTGTTTTGTTATGGGTAGTCCCAACTTGTGACCTGCGTATCCTACAAACAGTTGGTCTGCTTGCCTGATCCTAGCCATTCTGCTGATGTAAAAGCTTAGAGCTCGCCTTGGGTCCAGCCTATGTAGCCTTTCTTCCTCTTTCCCCGGATGGGGAGGAGGGTAGAACGAAGGTAAGGTAATTTTCTGAGTAATATGAAATTCAGAAACCACCTTTGGGAGGAAATTAGGCTTCACCTGTAGGACAACTTTGCCCTTGTGGAAAATTGTATGTGGGGGTTAACAGGAGAGAACTTGTAACTCGCTCACCCTCCTAGCAGATGTTACTGTCATGATCACTGCTTCCAAGGAGCCAGGATCAGCCCAACGTCCTTGGAAGCAGGCCCCTAACCCTGATCCTAGGCACCAGCCGGTCCCCACAGGGACCTTTTGGACCTTGTCCTGGCGCCGGTGGCACCAGGCTCATCAGAAGCATCGGTCCCGGTACTGGAAGTGCCGGGCTCATCATTGGTGTGAAGGTGCTTGGGTGGACTTACCTGCGGCAGACCATGCTGCTTACTTACCAGACTCTTAGAAGTCCTCGGTGAACTGGGACTACTTTCTTACCTGGGTGGGGCAGCTCCACTCCCTGGATACAGCACTGGAACTCTTCTGGAAGCAGGAACTCTTTTCTTACCTAGGCGGGGCCGTGGAAGGAGACGCCTCATCACTCCAAGGCTATTTAAACCACACCCGATTGATGAAACGTGCTTCGCGTTATTCTGCATCTGCAGCAGAACGCTCACCAAGCCTGTTCCAGCCTTTCTTCTTTGGATCCTGAACCTGCAAGAATTATACTTACCATTCCGGTACCCGATCAACATCAGCACCTGCAAAAGACCAGAAACAACAGGTTAGCAGAACGAACTTTAACACGCAGCGCTTACTTACCTGATCCATCGGCAGCGGCCGTGTCTCACGCTGCACCTTCGCCTGCAAAGATAAACAGCATTATTCTACTTACCGGCACGCGGTGCATTCCGGATTCTTCACGCTGCACCTTCACCTGCAAAGATAAACAGCATTATTCTACTTACCGGCACGCTGTGCATTCCGGATTCTTCACGCTGCATCTTCACCTGCAAAGACAACAGCAGTGTTACACTTACCGGCACGCGGTGAATTCCGGATTTCTTCATTCTGCATCGTCGCCTGCAAAGACAAAGAAAGAGACAGTAAGAGCGCTTGCCATACTTACGCAATTCCAGGCGCTTCACTGCCACGCATAAAAAGACTATAAAGACTAAAGGTGTCCAGAAACTTACCGGTCGTGCAGACAACGACGGTACCCATCCTCTGAAGTCAAGAGGCCAACGTTTCACCAGTGAAGGAACTGGCAACGGCACCCTGCACTAGATGCAGATGGAGAGCCCAGCATTCACCTATCTAAGGTGAGCACGTTGACCTGGGAGGGGGGCTCAACAGACAAGCTGGGAGGAGAGAGAGAGATAGGGACATTCAACAACCCAGACCTTTAATCCCCATATTATTTCACCTGCAGAAACCTCACCCTTCGAGTTCGACACACAGTGCGGAGAGGTTCGACCCCAGAAGCCAACCGAATCCTGCACATCACGTTTCGTGTAACAGACACCTTCCTGCCAAGACCCGCGCCTCCGTGGGAATCAGGTGAGCGTTACAGAACGCGAAGCCCACCACAAAACTCCTACCCAGGCGCAATGGAAACCTCAGATACTGATCAACTAGCCCAGTTGCTTGGGGAATTAAGAGCAGAATTACATGCAGCTCGCCAGGAAACGAGCTCTCTAAGAAGAGAACTGATAATTTCTAAGGAGCGAACAGAGGACCTTGCTAGGCAGTTGTTACAAACACAGGCAGGACAGACACCTTTGCCCGTTCCAGGAGGGAGTTATCCTTCTGCATCAGCTTCAAATCCAGTGCTAATCAATCTGCCCGGTAATGTGCCCTTGGCTCCGCCCGAACGCTTTGCTGGTGATCCAAAGAAATTTGCAGTGTTCATCAACCAGTGCCGCCTGCACTTCTTATGTCGACCAGCTGCATTCCCAACAGACCAGGCCAAGGTGGCTTTCGTGCTTTCTTATCTCAGTGGCAGCGCTGCAGATTGGTCGATCCCTTTAGTCACCCAGGATGATCCGGTTTTACACGATTTTCAAGCCTTGCAGTCCAGCATGGAGAAACTGTTCGCAAGACATGCACAAGGGCAGGCCTTGGACAATGAACTTCTCTCATTACAACAGGGTAACCAAGACCTCTTGACTTATATAGCCTCTTTCAATAGACTCATAGTGGAAACACAATGGCCCGAGGACAAGAGAGTAACGCTTTTCTACAGAGGCCTGCGTGGAGAGCTCAAGGATGTGCTAGCGCAAGTTGTGAATCCTCCACAAGAATGTTCAGACTATATTGACTTAGTTGTCCAACTGGACCATAGACTACAGAACAGGAAGGCAGATCGTTCCAGATTTGATACCCGAGTGTTTTCTAAACCACAGACCTCGAATAAGGGAGCTGACACTGTGGAACCCATGCAAATAGGGGGCATGAGAGGACCTTTAACCCAGAAAGAGCGAGAAAGAAGAAGGCAGCTGCAATTATGCCTCTATTGCGGTAATTCAGGACACTTTCTTCGGGACTGTCCCGTGAAACCAGCTAAGAAGACTGTAGGAGCCGCGGATACCTGTACCACAAATTCTGAGCAGGGAAACGACCTCGCCCGACAAGAGTAGAGGTCCTCTTGCCGAGCGTTAAGATCTGTCCCATGACCTCGCATTTCGTGATACCCATGGTCCTCATTAGTCCTGAACGTCCGGATTGTTTGCATGCAATTGAAGCTTACATTGACAGCGGAGCAATCGGTAACTATGTGGACCGTGAAATGGTATCAAGGATGAATCTACCCCTTGTCCCTAAGGCAATAAAAGACGTCATCACTACTGTGGATGGCACGGAGATAGCCTCCGGACCAGTAACGCATGCCACCCAAGAAGTGACGCTGTTGAGTCACAATGGACACCGGGAGAGAATAGTGTTCGATGTAATCAAGGCCCCTCAGTTCCAGATCATTCTGGGAATCCCATGGTTAGAGAAGCACAATCCTCAGATTGATTGGCGAGCAAAGACGGTTCAGTTTCCAGAGTGTTCTACCACTTGTTATCCTCGACCTGATGTTTCACTGGCGGCGATCTCTTCTGAGGAGATTCTCAAATTACCTCCCGAATACCAGGAGTTCCAAGACGTCTTCCAGAAGGATCAAGCTAACACCCTACCTCCTCATAGGTCTTACGACTGTCAAATAGATCTGATACCTGGAACAACTCCTCCTTGCAGCAGGATCTATGCCCTCACCGAGCCAGAGAACCTTCACCTCAGACAGTACCTGGACCAATACCTAGCTAACGGGTTTATCCGTCCTTCAAAATCTCCAGCTTCATCGGCTTTGTTCTTCGTTCCGAAAAAGGAAGGAGACCTTAGGACTTGCATAGATTACCACGCCCTGAATCAGATCACTGTTAAAAACAGATACCCGTTACCTTTGATCCCTGAACTTCTGGACCAAGTCAAAGATGCATGTATATACACAAAGCTGGATCTCAGAGGAGCCTACCACTTGGTACGGATAAAAGAGGGGGATGAATGGAAAACGGCCTTCCGCACCAAGTACGGGCTATTCGAATATCAAGTGATGCCCTTTGGACTGTGTAATGCTCCTGCTGCTTTCCAATATTTTATGAACGATGTCCTTAGAGAACTCATTGACGTGTGTGTAGTTGTCTACATTGACGACATCCTCGTCTATTCATCATCTGAAGAAGAACATCAGAGACACGTTAAAAAGGTTCTCGAGAGATTGCGTCAACATAGTCTTTTTGCTAAGCTTGAGAAATGCGTTTTCAACGCAACGGAAGTCGAGTTCCTGGGATTCATATTGTCACCTAACGGAGTCCATATGGATTCAAAGAAAGTTGATGCAATTATCAAGTGGCCATCACCAACCTCTGTAAAAGGAGTTCAAAGCATGTTAGGATTCGCTAACTTTTACCGCAGATTCATTCCTGAATTTTCTTGGATAGTCCAGCCCATCACCGCTCTGTTGAAAAAGAACAAACGTTTTGAGTGGTCTTCTGAAGCGGAACAAGCTTTTCAAGACTTAAAAGCTAAATTCATTTCTGCACCTGTTTTAAAACATCCTCGCCCAGAACTTCCTTACATCATGGAAACGGATGCTTCTAGTCTTGCTATGGGAGCAGTGTTATCACAAAGAGATTCGGTCACAAACCAACTACATCCGGTTGCCTTTTGGTCCCGCAGGTTTTCGCCTCCTGAGATCAACTATTCAATTACAGACAAGGAACTTTTGGCCATCAGATCGGCCTTTAAAGCCTGGCGGCATTATCTTCTAGGAGCCAGACACACAGTCACCGTAATGACTGACCACCGCAATTTACAATATCTAAAGACAGCCAAAGCTCAGTCTTCCTAGCAGGGCTCTGTTCCTAGCAGAATTTGACTTTATAATTACTTATCGACCAGGTAGTAAGAACGGAAAAGCGGATGCCCTCTCCCGGATGGGAGTAGATTAACATTTTATCAATCCAGATCCAATACCCATAATCCCAGAACAAAGGATTTTGGGTTTGGTCAGCACTCAATCTTTTGAAGACATCAAGACCACGGTGAAGTCACTCCTAACTCCGACCGATTTGCAGGACTGGCAATTAAAGGGAAAAGAATTCTCAGTAGATCAAAACCTACCATATTTCCGAGGACGATTGCACTTGCCCTGTGAGAAACTACAAAAACAAATAATCTCCGGTTATCATGATTCTCTAATGGAGGGGCACCCTGGCCTTACCAAAACCATGGAAAAGATTAACAGACATTTCTGGTGGCCATCGTGGAAAAGGGATATTAGAGACTTTGTAATCTCCTGCGGTGTGTGTGCCCAGAATAAAAGTCAAAAGCAAAAACCAGCCGGCCTATTACAGCCACTTGACATCCCTCCCTGTCCATGGCATACCCTGTCCATGGATTTTATCACAGACTTAACTCCATGCTTGGGATATACTACCATCTTAGTAGTCGTGGATCTATTCTCGAAAATGGCTCACTTCATACCCTTGAAGGGTCTGCCTTCAGCCTCAGTATTGGCCCGGGAATTCTTGGCAAACATCGTTCGCTTACACGGTTTTCCTTCGGTTTTAGTCTCCGATAGGGGAAGTCAATTCATCTCCCACTTCTGGCGCAGTTGCTGTCGTCTAGCCCAAGTTGATGTAAGACTTTCGACCAGTCACCATCCCCAAACTGACGGACAAACCGAAAGGACAAACCAGACACTAGAACAATATCTACGCTGCATGCTCCAACAAACAGAAAACCCCTGGAAGGACATTCTTTGGATCGCTGAATACGCTTACAACAATTCGACTCATTCTGGAACCGGGAAGACTCCTTTTTTCCTATTATATGGACACCATCCTAGAACCTCCAACCTGGATCCTCCCCAAGAAATTGAAGCACCTGCTGTGGATCACTTGCATTCACAGATCACCTGTGCTTTTAAGGAAGCTATGGCCCATCTGCAAAGAGCTAAAGCTCAATTCAAAAAGGCAGCCGATTGGCACCGTAAAGAGGCCCCTCACTACGCTGTAGGAGATCAAGTCTGGTTATCCACTAAGCACCTGCCTTTAAAAGGACCCCGCACTTTCATCCCGAGATACCTTGGGCCCTACCTCATATCTGCCATAATTAATCCGGTGGCTGTCAAATTGGAATTACCTACGCATATGAAAATACATCCAGTATTCCATGTCTCCTTATTAAAACCAGTACAACCAGAAACCCGATTGACTGAACTCCCAGAACCCGTTTTGGTAGACGGAGAACTCGAATTCGAAGTAAAGAACATCCTAGACTCCAAAATTTCCAGGTCTAAATTATACTATCTGGTTGATTGGAAAGGATACGGTCCCCAGGAAAGGTCTTGGGAACCCTCAGAACATGTCCACGCACCTCGTCTGGTCAAGAGATTCCATCTGAATCACCCCGACAAGCCAAAGCCCCCGGGAAAGACACACTTAGAAGGGGCCTTGAGGGGGGATACTGTCATGATCACTGCTTCCAAGGAGCCAGGATCAGCCCAACGTCCTTGGAAGCAGGCCCCTAACCCTGATCCTAGGCACCAGCCGGTCCCCACAGGGACCTTTTGGACCTTGTCCTGGCGCCGGTGGCACCAGGCTCATCAGAAGCATCGGTCCCGGCACTGGAAGTGCCGGGCTCATCATTGGTGTGAAGGTGCTTGGGTGGACTTACCTGCGGCAGACCATGCTGCTTACTTACCAGACTCTTAGAAGTCCTCGGTGAACTGGGACTACTTTCTTACCTGGGTGGGGCAGCTCCACTCCCTGGATACAGCACTGGAACTCTTCTGGAAGCAGGAACTCTTTTCTTACCTAGGCGGGGCCGTGGAAGGAGACGCCTCATCACTCCAAGGCTATTTAAACCACACCCGATTGATGAAACGTGCTTCGCGTTATTCTGCATCTGCAGCAGAACGCTCACCGAGTCTGTTCCAGCCTTTCTTCTTTGGATCCTAAACCTGCAATAATTATACTTACCATTCCGGTACCCGATCAACATCAGCACCTGCAAAAGACCAGAAACTACAGGTTAGCAGAACGAACTTTAACACGCAGCGCTTACTTACCTGATCCATCGGCAGCGGCCGTGTCTCACGCTGCACCTTCGCCTGCAAAGATAAACAGCATTATTCTACTTACCGGCACGCGGTGCATTCCGGATTCTTCACGCTGCACCTTCACCTGCAAAGATAAACAGCATTATTCTACTTACCGGCACGCTGTGCATTCCGGATTCTTCACGCTGCATCTTCACCTGCAAAGACAACAGCAGTGTTACACTTACCGGCATGCGGCGAATTCCGGATTTCTTCATTCTGCATCGTCGCCTGCAAAGACAAAGAAAGAGACAGTAAGAGCGCTTGCCATACTTACGCAATTCCAGGCGCTTCACTGCCACGCATAAAAAGACTATAAAGACTAAAGGTGTCCAGAAACTTACCGGTCGTGCAGACAACGACGGTACCCATCCTCTGAAGTCAAGAGGCCAACGTTTCACCAGTGAAGGAACTGGCAACGGCACCCTGCACTAGACGCAGATGGAGAGCCCAGCATTCACCTATCTAAGGTGAGCACGTTGACCTGGGAGGGGGGCTCAACAGACAAGCTGGGAGGAGAGAGCGATAGGGACATTCAACAACCCAGACCTTTAATCCCCATATTATTTCACCTGCAGAAACCTCACCCTTCGAGTTCGACACACAGTGCGGAGAGGTTCGACCCCAGAAGCCAACCGAATCCTGCACATCACGTTTCGTGTAACAGACACCTTCCTGCCAAGACCCGCGCCTCCGTGGGAATCAGGTGAGCGTTACAAGTGCTACCAATAGGACAGTTTTAAGCGTGAGAAATCTCAGCGAACAAGAGTGAAGTGGTTCGAATGGAGTGCCCATTAGGAAGTTTAAGAATAAATTTAAGTCCCATAAGGGAACCTGGAATGGTTTTGGAGGATAAACATTAGTTAATCCTTTGAGAAATTGTATCACTAGAGGTAGTTTGAAACACAATGGTTCCTCCGCAGTGCGCTTGAAGATTGAAAGCGCTGCGAGATAGCCTTTTACAGTGCCAACTTGAAGGCCTGAGTTTGCCAAGTAGAGTAGAAACGATAACACCGTTGGTGTACCACATGAAAAAGGGTTGATATTCTCTTCCCTACACCAGCTGCAAAATTTGTTCCAACGGCAGCGGTATAAAGACTTTGTTGCTGGCCTTCTGGCCGAAAGCAACACCTCCATGATGTCATCAGGGAGATCCCAATCCTTGTACCTCACCCTTTCAGAAGCCAAGCGTGAAGGTTGAGGGTTCTGGTGTCTGGATGGAGAACCTGACCTCCCTTCTGCGAGAGAAGATTCTCTTTGAGTGGAAGGCGGATTGGAGGGCAGATCGACATATCTAGAAGGTCCGGGTACCACGTTCTCCTGGCCCAGTCCGGGGCAATTAGGATCATGGTTTTCCGGAATCTTCTCAACCTCCTGATCATTTGAGGAATAACAGGGACTGGTGGAAACGCGTAAAGGAGTGGAAACTCCCAGTCCACTACGAACGCGTCTCCCAGAGCTCCTCTCGGGGGAAATTCCCTTGAACAGAACAGATCGCACTTCCTGTTGGTGCTTGTGGCGAACAGATCCACTTGAGGGGTTCCCCAAAGGGCGAAGATCTCTTGAAGGACTTCCTGAGCTAGCTCCCACTCGTGGGAGACTGTGCTCTGCCTGCTCAGAGCATCCGCTGTCAAGTTCTTCTCTCCGGCTAGGTGGACTGCCGATAGAGAGATTCCTTCCCGAATTGCCCAAAACCAGAGCTGCATTGCCTCTCTACACAGTGGCAGTGACCCTACACCTCCTCTTTTGTTGAGGTAGTGCATGGCCACCGTGTTGTCCGTCATTATCAGGACATTTCTCCCCTGTACTGATGGCAGGAAAGCTTTCAGCGCTAGTCTGATCGCTCACAGCTCCAATAGGTTGATGTGTAGTCTGGACTCCGATGGAGACCAACGACCGCTGATGGTCAAGTCGTTGGTATGGGCTCCCCACCCCGTGAGGGAGGCGTCTGTGACTACTGTTATGTCCGGCCATGGTTGCCAAAACAGTTCTCCTTTCAAGATGTTCTCTGGATAGGCCCACCATTGAAGGTCGCGGCTAGTTTGTCCGGAATCCGGAGATCTGTCATTCTCCCTGATAATTGCGACCACTGAGTTCTCAGTGCCCACTGAAGAGATCTCATTCTCAGGCGAGCCACTGGCACAAGGAAGATACAGGATGCCATGAGGCCTAGCAACCTCAAAAAGTCGAAGGCTGGGAGACTTTGGGCATTTTGAAACTTGTTGACCATCTGCAGAATATCTTGAGCCCTCACCTCTGGTGGCGAGGCTTTTCCCAGGGAAGTGTCCAGGACCGCTCCAATGAACTGGAGTCTCTGTGATGGTATCATCTGTGACTTCTTTAAATTGAGGGAGAAGTCCAGTTTGTGAAGGAAGTGGCAGACATAATCTAGCTGGGTCTGAGCTTGTTCCGAAGATACAGCCCTGATCCACCAATCGTCCAGGTAAGGGTAGACGTGGATCCCTTCCCTCCTTAGACTCGCAGCCACTAACGACATTAGCTTGGTGAAGACCCTCGGGCGGAGGTCAGCCCAAATGGCAGAACTCGAAATTGATAATGAGAGTCGCCAATTGCGAACCTCAGGTATTTCCTGTGTTTGGGATGGATTGGCACATGGAAATAAGCATCCTGAAGTCCAGAGATACCAGCCAGTCCTGGAGCTGGAGGGCCTGAAGGATCTGAGAGAGAGTTACCATCTTGAACTTGTCCTTCCTGAGGAACTTGTTCAATTCTCGTAAGTCCAGGATAGGTCTCAGTCCTCCGTACTTCTTTGGTATGAGAAAGTAGGGGGAGTACCAGCCCTTGTTCCTGTCCGCTGCAGGTACCGTTTCTATGGCACCTTTCTCTAGCAGGT
This sequence comes from Ambystoma mexicanum, assembly GCF_040938575.1. NCBI lineage: Eukaryota > Metazoa > Chordata > Amphibia > Caudata > Ambystomatidae > Ambystoma > Ambystoma mexicanum. The sequence continues at coordinate 611,768,781 of NC_090936.1, read as the reverse complement.
CTATAATTTCCTGCAAGAGGAGCGGATCTGGAACTTTTAGAGAGCTGTTCCCCGGTGGATGACTCTGAGGGATGTGTAGAAAGGGTAGGCAGTAACCCTGGGGACCTGTCTCCAATGGCCAAGCATCTGACGTTATAGCCTGCCATTCCGTCAGATGGTGAGTTAACCTGCCCCCTACAGGTGTCTTGTGTGGAAAGACCTCAGAGTGGTTTGGGGGCGGCTGATGCAGATGCCGAGGGTAAAGAGGCACCTGCTGCTGCTGCGGCCTTAGTACCTTTGACCCGTCCACCTCGGGTGGATCTCCTTTGGCCTCTTTGAGCTGGCTGTCCTCTGCCTTTCCCGAATGCGGAATAATAGCGAAAGGACTTTCCTCTCCCAGAGGTTCCTGAGGGGCAAAAAGGAGTTTGGCGGATAGCAGCTCCTAAAGATTTTGTTGCTGCTTTAGATGTCTGCAACTTTTCCAGACTGTCATCAGCCTTTTTTCCGAATAATGAAGAGCCGTCAAAGGGCATATTCAAAAGTCTGGCCTGTACATCTGGAGCAAAGCCAGACTTAAGCAACCACGCATGCCTGCGGATTGTTGTACTTGCCGCCATGGCCCTGCTGATACTGTCAGCGGAATCGATGCCAGTTTGAAGTGACTCGCACATGGCATCTTTGCCATCTTTAATAATGTTAAGGAAGGCTTCCTTTTTCTCTCCTTCAGGTATGCAGTCAGCCGCTGATGAAGCACACTCCCACAGTGTGTGACTGAACCTGGCGAGCGTACAGGTGGCGTTGATGGACTTCAACGCCATACTACAAGCAGAGAAGACTTTCTTTGCCATAGAATCGTACCTCTTGTCATCTCTATCCTGTGGGACAGTAGGGTAAGCGGTCCTGCTGCTTGATGAAGTTGCCGCTTGGACCACCAGGCTCTCTGGAGTCGGGTGTTTCGATATGTATTCAGGGTCAGCAGCAGCTACCCTATACTTGGCTGATAATCTTTTATTGACAGCAGGGATAACGTCAGGAGTTTCCCAGTAAGATGCAATTTTTCTTTGTAAGGCTGTATGGAAGGAGACCACAGGATCCTCCTGTGGACCTTTGTCTAGTATGCCTCTCAGGTCATCCTGTTGAAAAACAGGCAAAGGCGCAGACCAACCCATGAATTCAATAATTCTTGCCATCAGGGTTCTATAGGGTGTTTCGGCATGTTCCCCTGGGTCTGGCTTAACAAAATCCACTTCTGGGGAAGTGTCCAGCCCACTTGCCTCATGTAATGACTCCTGTAGGTCTTTCAACCTTCTTTCCTCAGAGGTGAAATCCTCTGAAACAGGTAGTGTGGTCCTCTGCAACTCGAAGGTTTCCTGGTCAGAATCTTGCCCTTCTTCATAAATTGAAGATAATCCAGGGTAATCTGACCTCAGAAATGGTATAAAACCCATTTCTAAGGCAGAAGGAGCCAAATTTGTCATTACTGGGCGAGAAAACGTCGATGTCGTCGGCGCCGATGTGACAGGCTTCGAAGGCGCTGAAAACCGCGTCGAGAAAACCAGAAGAGGCCTCGAAAAAGTCGAGGGGATCGGGATCCTCCTCGAGGGCATCGACGACGGTCTCGGCGTCGTGTCAGAGGCTCTTGGAATCACCGTTGGCTGTGGAGTAGCCGTGGTCTTCCCTTTCATCGGCGTCGATGTCAGCGTCGACGATGGCGTTGAGTCGATCGACCGATGCATCGAAGAACCCTTCGACAACAACGTCGATGGCGCCGATCCATGCGTCGAAGGAATCTTCAACGACGTCGAAGACAGTGTCTTCTTACCCGATGGCCCGTGGCGCTCTCGGGTGGAATGTTTTGCCGGGTGCTGCGACTCGCGGCGTTTTGATTTTTTGGGTTTTTCACCCGGGGTATCACCCTCAGCTGTCTTCGATGGGGACGAGGCCGCTTTCTCGAAGACGCTTAACATTTTCTTCCTGAATTCCTCCCACTCAGCCTGAGAACTGTGTTTTGTGGGACAGGAGACCCTTTCTGGGGAAACAGAAGACGACGAGGAAGGGGATCTTCGACGTCTCTTCTTTGAGTGTCTTGATCTCGACGAATGGTGGGAGCTACTTCGAGATCTAGAACGGGAATGTTTTCGACGGCGAGGAGACGAATGCCATGACTCGGCCGAAGAAACCTTCGAGGAGGTTTTGACTGACCTACCTCTCTCGAGCTTCCCCCTGCGCTCCTTCAAGGCTTTCGCTGTCATGGACATGCAGTCCTCACACTTCGAACAATGGTGCTTGGCTCCCAAGCACCATAAGCAGATCCTGTGTGGATCCGTTATCGACATTTTTTTTACCGCAGTCTCGACATTTTTTTAAGCCGGATCGAGGCGTTGTCGGTTCCGATGAAGATGCCATCGAGAACGAGTTGGAATATTTTGAGTAGATTTAAATTAGTTATCTGACTGAACTGAGCAACGATGTTCCGAGGCCCCACGAAGTGTGGAAAAACGGAACTGAGCAACGGACGCTGCGCATGGCTATTTATGGGCATGGTGACGTCGGCGCCGATACGGTGGCCGTCGAGGGACATCGACTCGGCGGACGTCGACGCGCAGCGCCCTCTACAGAGGAAAAATTTCCGAGGCCAGCAAGCTCAAAGATAAGGAATACGTCGGCGGACACAATCCCTTCGAAAATACGTTTCAGAAAAATAACACAATATGAGCGTGCACCACTCGTCGCAGGCTCCAATCCCTTTAATCACACTTTTTACTTTAATCTTGTTCAAAAACAACCACCAAGTTCAATTCAAAACAATCAATGAATTTTTTCCACTTATGACGTCATCATTTTCATAATCACATAAAACAAACAGACTCGACCGGTCACATATATTCTTCTCTACAGTCTTCTCTAAGACCTGTCTTGCCCTCTAAAATACCCCATATGGAGTTTAAATCAACCTCTTTAAGTCTGTCTTTAACCAGACTCGTCGTCTATGCTTCCACTATGGGATTTTAGGTTAAGATTTCTTCTGATACGTTCTTTAAAACGCAGGACGGGGCGTAATCTATTTATCGTGGCCTCTTCTCACAATAGCTCTAATGCTTGCCACACTCAAGTCAATGGGCCTCATTACGAGGTGGGCGGTAAGGGATAACGAGCACCGGTAAGGAGACCGGTGCTGGTAATCTCTTACCACCCAATTCCAAGGTCCCTTGGCAGGGACCGTAAAGGACGTGTGATCTGACCACACGTTCTTTACGGGACCCGTTAAGGGACCTTGGAGCTAATAACAGGCCCGCAATTTGCGGGCCCGTTATTAGCGCCTTCCCATTGAGCCCTATGGGGGCTCAAATGGGAATGGGAAATGGCATTTGGAATGGGGACTTACCGGGTCCGCCTAAGGTGGAATGTCCCGGTAAATCCCTTCTCCACCACACCGGACACGATTTTAGAGGCAGCCATGGCGCTAATAGCGCCATGGCTACCCCCAAAGTCGTAATGAGGCTCAATGTCTACTTAATATATATATATGTATATAATCCTCTTATTCACACGTTACGTCTAGCCCGCCTCCCTACGTTACTCACTTTTCCCTTATCTTACTTCTTTTCTTCACTCATCACCCATATACGTTTTGCCAACTCTTAGTTTTTACTCACCATTTCGCATTTTCGTCTTCCAACTCTCGGGATCGTACGCCTCTTTTACCACCTCATCAACCTTCTGTCCGATCAGCTTCTCGTAGACGTGGGAGGGGATTCTGTAGAAACCAAGGGACCCGTCACACCACGCTTGCAAGCTTTTTGAAATTCCACTAACCACTATCTACGGGGAGCTTCATGACCTTTCAGCCAAATGGCGAAGGTCGTTCGATATTGCCGGGACTCTAAAGTTTACTTATGTCGATGGATCTTAACGATCCTCTACACTACCACATGAACTCGATAACCCAGCCCTTCAAGATGAGTAGCAACTACCCGGGAGATACATGGGGATGCAGATTTTTACTCATACATCAATAATGGAAATGACTCAGGTAGTTGGCAAAAGGAAAACTGTTTTAATATCAATTATCTAAAACGGGGAGTACAACGAACATCTACAAACTCGCTCAATCCTCTTAATGCATTCTAGAAAAAACTGAGATCTTCTACACAAAACTCGTCATCAGTGACGTTACCCTACCTTTTACTAACGTCATCCTACATGGCAAACTACAAAAACCTATGAGTATGGGTGATAGGCTCTCAGTGAACATCTAAGTATACAATCCATACTAGTATGAGATAGGGCGTGACGGTAATTGGTTACTTAACATCAGGTGGGGCAACTAAGCCCTTCCTTTAAAATGACCACTATGAACGTCATTAAATGTACGAGGTCCCATTGGTTACACAACTATAGAGCCCTTAATTATGCAGTCCTCTATCATTGGTTGGCACTCTAACCTCCATCAGTACTTTTCCACCTACGTCTAGCAGCATGCAGGCTGACCATCCAGGTGCTGGTGAGCTCGCCTTAACCATTGCTTCCCACCAATTAGCATATCAATCCATCATCACCTCAGTTGTCTACTGTCAATTAGGCTTTGAAGCTCGGCCTTGAGAGTGTTCTTAGCTCTGAGAAATTCAAAGAGTGAAGGCACGCTCTGCCCTCGTGCATAGGTGTGACTATCTCGTTGGTCCAACTTCATTCTTACACGTGACTGGAGACCATGAAATCAAGCTTCTAGTGCATTTAAAATACTATTTTTTAATGAACCTCTGACGTCTTTCTTGTTTTGTTCATGCCTTCTGAAGAAGCATTCTGTTCTTTCACACGTTTTGTATCCAATGTCAGTTTACTCCAGCCTGATATGGCCTTGGCTTCTTGGCTCATCCAACCCTGTCTACTGAGATTCACTTTGTAATTCACCTGTATTTTAACTGCAACATACTAGAAATAAGTCCTTCTTGCTACTGTCCAGCAATGCTATAATGCATAGGGGAAACATCCATCCTTTACTTATCCATATGCACATATATATATATTGGTGGTTGCCGCAATCTATTCACTATAAAGCTAGCCTCAAGATTACTTTGTCTGCTTGCGTTCCTTTTGCATCTGTACATGCGTAAAATAGCTTGATCTCTTCATCTGTTTCTGTGGCATAAGCTTCTTCACCTCGATCCCGAGATTTCACTTATCCTTGATACTTTCTTGATGCCTTATCGAATATCTGCATTCTCTTATCTCTGCATACCTTCTATGTACTTCAGCTCAGCTCTGTGTGACGTATACTGATGATGGTTGACGTCACCACTCTTATTTGCCATTTATTTGCTCTGCTTCTTCACAAATCTCATTTAAACAACCATCATATTTTCTCGTATGCAGGTTTGGTTTTCTCAATGAGAATCATGCCTCTAGGATTCCTTTGGGCCTTTGTCGTCTCAATTGTTCAGTATATGTCACATACTCTGGTTTCCAACATACAGGTAATATGGGCAACACGGGTGAGGTGGGGGTACTTGGCTTCCCCTCTGCAGCAGGAAGCTGTGCTGGGACTAGCTATCCCATGGGAGAGAGAAGCTCTCTGAGTTCTGCATCCTACCCCGTTGTGTGGCGTTCACCGTAGTATGCGAGGAGCAAAGGCTCAATTTCCAGGAGGTGCGAGCAACGGGAGTGTGACCGGAGCTGTCAGACGCCCAAACGGACCCGATGAAAGAAGAAGTTAAGGCAACAACATGTCCAATGGAAGCGCAAGGAAAGACCAGTGAGTTGGCATTCGTTAGGTAAACCTGGGGCGCTCTGCGATAGACCTCTGATTCAAAGCAACCCTTTTGAATACCGAACTATTGAACTAAAGCATTGTTGAATTAACTCTCATTTTGGGAGAGCCTGAGTGAAACAGTATTGTAACCAGCATGACCAAAGTAAAGAGGTGCCAAAATTGCAACATAACCCACATTGTCAAAGTAAAGAGAGGGCAATATTGTAACAAAGTGAATGTAGCCCCAATTGCCAAAGTAACGGGGGCGGGAGCAATATTGGAACCATGTAATCTACAAGAAGGGAAATTACCTGAAAAGGAAGATAACAACTAGCATTGCCTAAGCCAAAGAAAGACAATTATAAATAAAAGGGGATACAGCTTTCCTTAAGAGGGATACCTGAAAAAGAAACATTACCAGCAGCTAATTGGTGGGGTAGAAGCAACACAGAGGTTGCAGGAGAAAAGCCCTCGTTGTAGAATTCATAAAGGGGGAGAAGAATATAACCTGCATTGCATGTGGCAAACCAATCAGTGAGAAAAACAATGTTAATGTGTATTGTACCCTTGTGGAAGAAGTTGTCAACACTGTTGGTGTAGTTGAAAGTTAAAGACTTTTCCAAGTAGCAGTTTTTAAAAATTAACTTTCCACAATGATGGTTTAAGTGTGGTAAATTGGAAGCAAACCTCAGCACAGAGTACTTGTGGTGGTAGTAGGAGTTTTATCCTGGCAGGTTAGAATACTTGGAAAGGGACTATTAGTGGAAGTACTGCAATGTGGTGGAAGATTGGGGTGAAAGAAAATGGCAAGTCCAATAATTTGTTATGATGAACTGTGGTAAAGCCATCCTGACACAACTTTATTATTTTTTATGAAAACGAAATGTGAAAGTGGTTATTCTTCAAAGAAGAGAACTTATATTGAATACGGATTGGAAGTGTGAAGACAAAGGGCCTCATTACACGGTAGGCGGTAAGGGTTAACGGTCACCGGTAATGGTACCGGTGACCGTTAACCCTTACCGCCTTACTACGAGGTCCCTTAGCGGGTTGGTACTTTAACGCCTGCTTTTAGCAGGTGTTAAAAACCAACCCGCTACGGGACCTTGGTGCTAATTACGGCACCGCAAATTTGCGGTACCGTAATTAGCACCTTCCCCATTCCCATTATGCCCTATGGGGCAAAAATGGGAATGGGGAAGGGCAATGGTGGAAGGGGGAATTACCGCCCCGCCAAACTTGGAGGGCATCGACGACGGTCTCGGCGTCGTGTCAGAGGCTCTTGGAATCACCGTTGGCTGTGGAGTAGCCGTGGTCTTCCCTTTCATCGGCGTCGATGTCAGCGTCGACGATGGCGTTGAGTCGATCGACCGATGCATCGAAGAACCCTTCGACAACAACGTCGATGGCGCCGATCCATGCGTCGAAGGAATCTTCAACGACGTCGAAGACAGTGTCTTCTTACCCGATGGCCCGTGGCGCTCTCGGGTGGAATGTTTTGCCGGGTGCTGCGACTCGCGGCGTTTTGATTTTTTGGGTTTTTCACCCGGGGTATCACCCTCAGCTGTCTTCGATGGGGACGAGGCCGCTTTCTCGAAGACGCTTAACATTTTCTTCCTGAATTCCTCCCACTCAGCCTGAGAACTGTGTTTTGTGGGACAGGAGACCCTTTCTGGGGAAACAGAAGACGACGAGGAAGGGGATCTTCGACGTCTCTTCTTTGAGTGTCTTGATCTCGACGAATGGTGGGAGCTACTTCGAGATCTAGAACGGGAATGTTTTCGACGGCGAGGAGACGAATGCCATGACTCGGCCGAAGAAACCTTCGAGGAGGTTTTGACTGACCTACCTCTCTCGAGCTTCCCCCTGCGCTCCTTCAAGGCTTTCGCTGTCATGGACATGCAGTCCTCACACTTCGAACAATGGTGCTTGGCTCCCAAGCACCATAAGCAGATCCTGTGTGGATCCGTTATCGACATTTTTTTTACCGCAGTCTCGACATTTTTTTAAGCCGGATCGAGGCGTTGTCGGTTCCGATGAAGATGCCATCGAGAACGAGTTGGAATATTTTGAGTAGATTTAAATTAGTTATCTGACTGAACTGAGCAACGATGTTCCGAGGCCCCACGAAGTGCGGAAAAACGGAACTGAGCAACGGACGCTGCGCATGGCTATTTATGGGCATGGTGACGTCGGCGCCGATACGGTGGCCGTCGAGGGACATCGACTCGGCGGACGTCGACGCGCAGCGCCCTCTACAGAGGAAAAATTTCCGAGGCCAGCAAGCTCAAAGATAAGGAATACGTCGGCGGACACAATCCCTTCGAAAATACGTTTCAGAAAAATAACACAATATGAGCGTGCACCACTCGTCGCAGGCTCCAATCCCTTTAATCACACTTTTTACTTTAATCTTGTTCAAAAACAACCACCAAGTTCAATTCAAAACAATCAATGAATTTTTTCCACTTATGACGTCATCATTTTCATAATCACATAAAACAAACAGACTCGACCGGTCACATATATTCTTCTCTACAGTCTTCTCTAAGACCTGTCTTGCCCTCTAAAATACCCCATATGGAGTTTAAATCAACCTCTTTAAGTCTGTCTTTAACCAGACTCGTCGTCTATGCTTCCACTATGGGATTTTAGGTTAAGATTTCTTCTGATACGTTCTTTAAAACGCAGGACGGGGCGTAATCTATTTATCGTGGCCTCTTCTCACAATAGCTCTAATGCTTGCCACACTCAAGTCAATGGGCCTCATTACGAGGTGGGCGGTAAGGGATAACGAGCACCGGTAAGGAGACCGGTGCTGGTAATCTCTTACCACCCAATTCCAAGGTCCCTTGGCAGGGACCGTAAAGGACGTGTGATCTGACCACACGTTCTTTACGGGACCCGTTAAGGGACCTTGGAGCTAATAACAGGCCCGCAATTTGCGGGCCCGTTATTAGCGCCTTCCCATTGAGCCCTATGGGGGCTCAAATGGGAATGGGAAATGGCATTTGGAATGGGGACTTACCGGGTCCGCCTAAGGTGGAATGTCCCGGTAAATCCCTTCTCCACCACACCGGACACGATTTTAGAGGCAGCCATGGCGCTAATAGCGCCATGGCTACCCCCAAAGTCGTAATGAGGCTCAATGTCTACTTAATATATATATATGTATATAATCCTCTTATTCACACGTTACGTCTAGCCCGCCTCCCTACGTTACTCACTTTTCCCTTATCTTACTTCTTTTCTTCACTCATCACCCATATACGTTTTGCCAACTCTTAGTTTTTACTCACCATTTCGCATTTTCGTCTTCCAACTCTCGGGATCGTACGCCTCTTTTACCACCTCATCAAACTTCTGTCCGATCAGCTTCTCGTAGACGTGGGAGGGGATTCTGTAGAAACCAAGGGACCCGTCACACCACGCTTGCAAGCTTTTTGAAATTCCACTAACCACTATCTACGGGGAGCTTCATGACCTTTCAGCCAAATGGCGAAGGTCGTTCGATATTGCCGGGACTCTAAAGTTTACTTATGTCGATGGATCTTAACGATCCTCTACACTACCACATGAACTCGATAACCCAGCCCTTCAAGATGAGTAGCAACTACTAGGGAGATACATGGGGATGCAGATTTTTACTCATACATCAATAATGGAAATGACTCAGGTAGTTGGCAAAAGGAAAACTGTTTTAATATCAATTATCTAAAACGGGGAGTACAACGAACATCTACAAACTCGCTCAATCCTCTTAATGCATTCTAGAAAAAACTGAGATCTTCTACACAAAACTCGTCATCAGTGACGTTACCCTACCTTTTACTAACGTCATCCTACATGGCAAACTACAAAAACCTATGAGTATGGGTGATAGGCTCTCAGTGAACATCTAAGTATACAATCCATACTAGTATGAGATAGGGCGTGACGGTAATTGGTTACTTAACATCAGGTGGGGCAACTAAGCCCTTCCTTTAAAATGACCACTATGAACGTCATTAAATGTACGAGGTCCCATTGGTTACACAACTATAGAGCCCTTAATTATGCAGTCCTCTATCATTGGTTGGCACTCTAACCTCCATCAGTACTTTTCCACCTACGTCTAGCAGCATGCAGGCTGACCATCCAGGTGCTGGTGAGCTCGCCTTAACCATTGCTTCCCACCAATTAGCATATCAATCCATCATCACCTCAGTTGTCTACTGTCAATTAGGCTTTGAAGCTCGGCCTTGAGAGTGTTCCTAGCTCTGAGAAATTCAAAGAGTGAAGGCACGCTCTGCCCTCGTGCATAGGTGTGACTATCTCGTTGGTCCAACTTCATTCTTACACGTGACTGGAGACCATGAAATCAAGCTTCTAGTGCATTTAAAATGCTATTTTTTAATGAACCTCTGACGTCTTTCTTGTTTTGTTCATGCCTTCTGAAGAAGCATTCTGTTCTTTCACACGTTTTGTATCCAATGTCAGTTTACTCCAGCCTGATATGGCCATGGCTTCTTGGCTCATCCAACCCTGTCTACTGAGATTCACTTTGTAATTCACTTGTATTTTAACTGCAACATACTAGAAATAAGTCCTTCTTGCTACTGTCCAGCAATGCTATAATGCATAGGGGAAACATCCATCCTTTACTTATCCATATGCACATATATATATATTGGTGGTTGCCGCAATCTATTCACTATAAAGCTAGCCTCAAGATTACTTTGTCTGCTTGCGTTCCTTTTGCATCTGTACATGCGTAAAATAGCTTGATCTCTTCATCTGTTTCTGTGGCATAAGCTTCTTCACCTCGATCCCGAGATTTCACTTATCCTTGATACTTTCTTGATGCCTTATCGAATATCTGCATTCTCTTATCTCTGCATACCTTCTATGTACTTCAGCTCAGCTCTGTGTGACGTATACTGATGATGGTTGACGTCACCACTCTTATTTGCCATTTATTTGCTCTGCTTCTTCACAAATCTCATTTAAACAACCATCATATTTTCTCGTATGCAGGTTTGGTTTTCTCAATGAGAATCATGCCTCTAGGATTCCTTTGGGCCTTTGTCGTCTCAATTGTTCAGTATATGTCACATACTCTGGTTTCCAACATACAGGTAATATGGGCAACACGGGTGAGGTGGGGGTACTTGGCTTCCCCTCTGCAGCAGGAAGCTGTGCTGGGACTAGCTATCCCATGGGAGAGAGAAGCTCTCTGAGTTCTGCATCCTACCCCGTTGTGTGGCGTTCACCGTAGTATGCGAGGAGCAAAGGCTCAATTTCCAGGAGGTGCGAGCAACGGGAGTGTGACCGGAGCTGTCAGACGCCCAAACGGACCCGATGAAAGAAGAAGTTAAGGCAACAACATGTCCAATGGAAGCGCAAGGAAAGACCAGTGAGTTGGCATTCGTTAGGTAAACCTGGGGCGCTCTGCGATAGACCTCTGATTCAAAGCAACCCTTTTGAATACCGAACTATTGAACTAAAGCATTGTTGAATTAACTCTCATTTTGGGAGAGCCTGAGTGAAACAGTATTGTAACCAGCATGACCAAAGTAAAGAGGTGCCAAAATTGCAACATAACCCACATTGTCAAAGTAAAGAGAGGGCAATATTGTAACAAAGTGAATGTAGCCCCAATTGCCAAAGTAACGGGGGCGGGAGCAATATTGGAACCATGTAATCTACAAGAAGGGAAATTACCTGAAAAGGAAGATAACAACTAGCATTGCCTAAGCCAAAGAAAGACAATTATAAATAAAAGGGGATACAGCTTTCCTTAAGAGGGATACCTGAAAAAGAAACATTACCAGCAGCTAATTGGTGGGGTAGAAGCAACACAGAGGTTGCAGGAGAAAAGCCCTCGTTGTAGAATTCATAAAGGGGGAGAAGAATATAACCTGCATTGCATGTGGCAAACCAATCAGTGAGAAAAACAATGTTAATGTGTATTGTACCCTTGTGGAAGAAGTTGTCAACACTGTTGGTGTAGTTGAAAGTTAAAGACTTTTCCAAGTAGCAGTTTTTAAAAATTAACTTTCCACAATGATGGTTTAAGTGTGGTAAATTGGAAGCAAACCTCAGCACAGAGTACTTGTGGTGGTAGTAGGAGTTTTATCCTGGCAGGTTAGAATACTTGGAAAGGGACTATTAGTGGAAGTACTGCAATGTGGTGGAAGATTGGGGTGAAAGAAAATGGCAAGTCCAATAATTTGTTATGATGAACTGTGGTAAAGCCATCCTGACACAACTTTATTATTTTTTATGAAAACGAAATGTGAAAGTGGTTATTCTTCAAAGAAGAGAACTTATATTGAATACGGATTGGAAGTGTGAAGACAAAGGGCCTCATTACACGGTAGGCGGTAAGGGTTAACGGTCACCGGTAATGGTACCGGTGACCGTTAACCCTTACCGCCTTACTACGAGGTCCCTTAGCGGGTTGGTACTTTAACGCCTGCTTTTAGCAGGTGTTAAAAACCAACCCGCTAAGGGACCTTGGTGCTAATTACGGCACCGCAAATTTGCGGTACCGTAATTAGCACCTTCCCCATTCCCATTATGCCCTATGGGGCAAAAATGGGAATGGGGAAGGGCAATGGTGGAAGGGGGAATTACCGCCCCGCCAAACTTGGAATAGGGCGGTAATTCCCCTTTCCACCAAGGCGGTGCCGGTATTTTACCGGCATGGACCAAGGTGCTAATAGCACCTTGGTCCACCGCCTACCGTGTAATGAGGCCCAAAGTATTCCTGGTTTTTCAAGCAAGAGCTTGCGGAAACTTTGACAATCATTTTGAAGATTAGTAAATCCTGTTTAGCAATAAGAGTATCCAAGTGCCAAGTGAAAGACTTATCGAATGAGAAGATCTTTGTGTTGTATTTGGAGCAGAATTTGGCTATTGAAAAGAACGTTCTTGTTTTAAACTATGGTTTGAAATAGCCTGAATTAATCCTGGGGAAGGGGATCCGACCCTGATTACAAGGATACCTGTTTACAAAATCTGTGTATGAATATAACTGTTATTCTATTGAGTTTAAACAGCCATATGATACCTTTATGTTGTTGTTGTATGTATACGTGTGAGGGACAGATACCATTTGATATGAGAGTGTTTTCCTTTAGTCTTAGTTTGCAAGTAGGGAAATCCTTGTTAGGTTAGGGAAAGCAAGGCATTTATCTCACCTTTATTATTTAATAAAATGGCTACTTGTGAGAAAACACTATCTACTTGCCCGTCTCGCATTTCTGACCCCTCACATTAATATACACAACACATTTATACAGGGTGTTTGGCTATCTTAAGTTTCACAATATAACAATATGCTAAAACACATAGCCTTTTTTTCCCCTTTTGGGAAAGTCGAATATGGGTGTGTTGTATTGTGCTGTGCTCAAAAACCTAGCCCACAACTTTGCTGCGTGCACTCTGTAAGGAGGCATGGTTATCAGAAGTACGACAGACACAAGCAGTACCATCCAAGGGTGTTTATTGAAGAGTATAAGGGTGAGAAAAACGCCTAATCTATACCTAAATCTAAGGTGGGAGCAAGCTATGACCATCAAAGTAAAGAAAATGCTGTCCTAGTGGTGTTGTGTCAAAACAAAATGGCCTACACTAATAAACCTATTGCCAAATCCTTACTCTACATAACAAAAGGGTGTGGGACAATGACATGTATAACAAAAGAGTGAAGTGCAAACTGAAATGTCCAAAATGGGTTTCAGTAGTTCAGGACTGCTGAACTAGTGCACTTCCTTCCCCACGTTACATCATGGGACAAGGTGGAACAGTGGCATGACTGTGAGCACCCCTTGAGTCTACAGGCATTAGTTTCTTCAGAAAAGGCAGTATCCCTCAAATCAATGGGCCTCATTATAAGTCAGCTGGTCCGGAAAGAACGGTGGTGCTAAATCCGCCACCACCGTTCTTTCCGGACCGGCTGATTAAGAGTCCTGCAGGCGGGAGGTGTCATTCCCGCCAGGTCTGACCTGGTGGGTTTAACACCACCCGCCTGCGGGCGGACATGGAAACACCGGCACCATTACAGCATGGTGCCAGTGTTTCCACTTCCCCATTCCCATGGAGTCCTATGGGACTATGGGACTCCATGGGAATGGGGATTAACAGAATCCCGCCTCCGGAATTACCAGGTCACCGGGTTGTAATGCCCCAGTGATTCCGGCAATCACGGAGGCGGAGTGGTAATACGAGTCAGGCGGTAACCTGCCGGAATTTCCGGCACGGTTACCGCTGGACTCGTAATGAGGCCCATTGTCTTTTGCTTGGCATCACAAGATTTCTCCCAAGCTCTCACCTTGCAGTATTCCCCTCTTCCGTGGCTTTCTCGTGATACACCTTCATTGGGTTCACCTTCGTCTTTATACCACAGTTCAGTTACTTTATCAAAAATGCAGGATTCACTTTCCCTTGCTTTCGCTTGGCAACACTCCGTCGGGTTCACTGTAGCCTTCATATCACAGTTCAATTCACTTTACCAGTTCTACTAGCTTTTAACACTCAGGAGGTCTTAACGTCTTTTTAACAACTACTCAGTGTGCGGGATTCACTTTCCCTTGCTTGCAATTGGCATCCCTCAGTCGGGTTCACTGTAGCCTTCAAATCACTCAAGTCCCCCTTGTTAGGCAGAAACCTGTGCAGTTCCCTCTGGGACCACTGCAAAAGATTTAAGACTACAGGTGTTTGGCAGTAAACCCACTTGGTAGCAGTCTGTACCACACAGATTCACTTGGTAGCTGTGGCTGAGCAGTCAGACTTCCCTCAAGAAGAGTTAGGCAGTATACAGAGTATTCACAATAGGTCAAAAGAACACAGTAGAACAAGTAAACACTGACCAGGGCTTGGTGTAAAAGAGATATAATTATTTATTTAAAACCACATCTAGAAAAACACACAGACACTAATAGTAAGCAATTCAAAAACACGGTCACTAAAATCCTGTTTAGCAATAAGAGTATCCAAGTGCCAAGGTATACACTCCCTTAGAAGAATATTAGACAAGTCTTAAGTAAAGCCCCACTTATTTTCAGACAGCGGTGAGCGCTTAACGCAGATGGCACTCTAATAATTCGTTTTAAAAGGGAGAGAAAAGCAGAGAATGAATTGAAACAGGTCCCAACACTTTTACAAGAACACAACAAGAGAGGAAGGAAAAGTAAAACCGTGAAGTTAAGAGTTCAGTAGGCCGGATCCACTTTAAGAGGATCAAACGAAATGTGTCCAAGGTCACACGGCTGCAGTGCACAAAAGTCTTGAAAAGGTTCAAAAAGAGTTGGACCAAATAAAGGGACCAGTTAGAAGGTCAAGGCAGCCAGCCCAGTCCAGAAGGTTAAGGGGTTATTATTACCTTGTAGCAATCTTTAGAAAGGGAGGCCTGGCGGACACAGTACCTTAAAGTGGTGCGAATACTCCAGCGGGGGCAGTTGTTCCTGGCAGCGGATGAAAGTCGGTGCTTCGTCCGGGGGAAGAGAGGATCTCGTCGGGGAGGAAGACAGGAGTCAGTTGCACTGCCAGAGAAGAAACCAGCCGCAGAGTTTCTCAGGTAAAAGGAGCGGTCCTTTAGTTCGCGGTCCAGTGGTAAGTGGCTATCCGGTTGCCGGCGTGCTTGGCACCGGCAATTCGACCACAAGCCAGTCTGGGGTGCGAAGAGAAGAAGGTAAACTGGTTGTGCCCACCAGTCAAGGGAAGAAGCCTCTCCAGCCGAGAGATCTTCTCTGTCGTCGGGAAGTGGTGAGTGGGTTCCGCAGGGCTCCACCGGTGGTGTCGTCGTGGTAGGTCGGCTCAGCTTCTCCCTCGTCGGATTCTCAGGTCCTGTGGCGACTTCTGAAGTTCCAGTCCCCAAAACCCTGCTTTTATGCAGCACACCCCCATTCACTCAGCCTAGCTGTCAATCAAACATGCTAAGTGGTGAGCTGGCCGGCTCACCACTTGGGCCAATCACACAAGAGTGCGACTTGAGTTACCAAGGTAACTCAGTCCAGGGTGCCTAAACCCCCTCCCACACCCCCTGTGGTACCCAGACAGAGTGGCACCACTTTTGGAGGCTTCTGTGGAGAAGCCCGCCAAAAAGTAGAACAAAGGGCTCGACTTGGGTTGGAGTCACAGAAGAGAACACAAACGCCATTTTAGAATCGAGTCCTGGCAAAAAATACCAACCGGCGAATTATTATTAAATAAATAAACCGGCGGTATGTTCGAGGCTATGAGAATTAAATAATTAAAGTTGGTAGCCTCGAATAATGGGAAAATCCCATAGGGATATATTCGCGGTCGAATATAAAAAGTAGTATCCACTGCCACCAGCCAAAACTCGATCAGGGGGGACGGAGACGTGCCCCCTCGACTAACAGACCCCGGGGCAATCGAATTGCCCCGACCAGTACGTCCACAATATGATGGTTTGTACTGGTTTCTGTTAATAATTTGGGACTAGTAAAGCCAATGGTGACTTTACATGCCCTGGGAGACAGTAGTCAGTCCCAGGGTATGGAGTCTATGGTGGGGTGTCACTATGACACCCCTGTGTCACTGCACAGAGGGTGCTCTGTAACACACATAGGAAAAACACATGAGACCCTATGGAGTAAAGGACCCCATAGCCCATAAAACACATTAACAGTCAAAGGAACACCATAAATCATGTCCAAGAGTGGGAGAAAAAGAGTCTCACTCTTGGCAGGAGAAAAAACAAACTCCAGAAATCCATCAAAGCTGCTGGGGGACTCACTAGGTTAGGAAATTCAGCCTAAAGAGAGAATTTTCCCTAACACTCGCCACCCCCCAGACTAAGGGACAGGAGGATTTAACCCACTCCTGGATGAATCTCATACCTCTAGTCGATGACATACATCCCTGAGAGACCATCAGCATTTTGGTGGTGACACCCTGACCTGTGCTCAATGGTGAAATCAAACCCTTGCAGGCAGATTGACCATCTCAATAGTTTTGGGTTTTCCCCTTTCATTTGCATTAAACATCTCAAGGGTTGGTGGTCAGTCTGAATGACAACAGTAGAACCATACAAGTATGGCCTAAACTTCTTCAGAGCCCACACAATAGCAAAACACTCTTGTTCAATGGTTGCCCACCTTGTTTCAGGATCCTTCAGTTTTCTACTGATGAAGCAAATGGGGTGCTCCCTACCTTTCCCATCCAGTTGACTGAGGACTGCACCTATTCCTACATTTGAGGCATCTGTTTGCACAATGAAAGTTTGGTGATAGTCAGGAGCTCTGAGTACTGGGGCTTGGCAAAGAGCCTTTTTCAGGGTTTCAAAGGCCTGATTGCATTCCTCATTCCACCTAACCTTTTTAGGGAATTTAGGAGAGGAGATGACATTCAGTGGAGAAGCTATGGACCCATAGTTCTCAATGAAATTCCTGTAATAACCAGTGAGACCTAAGAAGGCTCTCACCTGGGTCTGAGTAGTAGGTGTTGTCCAATTTTGCACAGCTTCAATCTTACTGGGCAAAGGCCTTATTTCGCCACCTCCTACTGTCATGAGCACTGCTCCCGAGAAGCCAAGTCAAGCCCAGCATCCCCGGAAGCAGGCTCACGACCCTCGTCCCCGGCTCCAGCAAACCCCTATTGGGGCCCTTTGGACCATGTCCTGGCGCCTTTGGCGCCAGGCTCATAAGGAACCTCAGCCCCGGCGCCAGGGGTGCCGGGCTCATAATTCTTGCAAAGGTGCTTGGGTGGACCTACCTGTAGCAGACCATGCTGCATACTCACCTTTGCAAATGCTGGCAGGATGAAGTCCCCAGCCTTCTGCTGGGAGGAACTATTCCCTGAACTGGGACTACTTTCTTACCTGGGTGGGGCTGGTGCCACATTTTAGCTCTGGAACACAGGAACTCTTTTACCTGGGCGAGGCTGAGGAAGAAGACACCCAATCACTCCAACACTATTTAAACCACACCCGATTGGGAAAACGTGCTTCGCGTTATTCTGCATCTGCAGCAGGACGCTCACCGAGTCAGCTCCAGCATTCCAGTGACATCTCCAGCTTCAGCTCAGCAACCTGTGGAAGAAAGACACGAGAACTATACTTACCATCCAGGAATCCAGACACCGGCAGAACCTGCAAGCAAAAGAAACATAAGGTTAGCAAGTTGCAACACGTTCGCAGCCGCGCTCGCTTACCTGATCCATCTGTGCTTTCACGGATTCTTCGCGGCCTTCTCTTCAGCAGCCTAACGGCACCTGTAAAGACAAAGAACATTGTTAAGTAGGAATCGCGTGAAGGCGGCCGCATTTACTTTTCTTACCTGCTTTTGTGCGCGTATTACGATCTCTTCAACCGCAGCAGCCCGGCACCTGAAAACAAGAAAAGACATTATTTAAGTGCCATTAAAGACTGCAAGAAAGCCTAGCACTTACGTGTTTCCCCACGTGCATCCGCGACTGGGAAAACGCCCGCAAGGTCCCGACACCTGCAAATAAGAAAAGAACATTGTTAGAGGTGCTATAATAAGGTCACAGATCATTATACTCACGTACTTCGCACGTGCAACGGCAACGGAGGTGTCATTGAAATTCCCATACCTACGTACAACCGCACGTGTCGCGCTCTCAGTGACCACGCCCTCAGCATCCAGGCACCTGAAAAAGACAATGCAAAGACTTCATTAAAGGTGCCCATCTCTTCCAGACTATAAACTCTTTATACCTACTGGCATCCGCTCGTGCAGTAACGGCGGCATCACCTTTTGGCATCTCAGCACCTGTGCCACTTCTAAGGCCACAAAAGACTTTGAGGACCTCCAGTGACGTAACTGGAACCCACGCACCCCTGCATAAGTCGCAGGATGGAGAGCCCAGCATTTATACGCCTAAGGTGAGAGCTCACCAGGACATTGGACTTTCGGAGAGTTGGCGATTAGTGAGGGTCATTAACCCTTTTTTCTTCCGCCTGCAGAAACCTTACCCTGCAAGCCAGACGGTCAATAAGAGGAAGCCCAGTCCAGAGAGTCATCCGAGCTCTACGCTTCTCAATTGAAGAGACTATAACAGTTCAGCCGGGACCAGCGCCTCCGTGGGAATCAGGTGAGCGTTACAGAACGCGAAGCCCCCCAATAACCTCCTACCCAGGCGCTATGGAAACTTCCGACACTGATCAACTGGCCCAGTTACTAGGGGAATTAAGAGCTGAAGTACATGCTGCCCGCCAGGAAACGAATGCCCTGAGGAGGGAATTGATTATGTCCAAAGAACGAACTGATGACCTCGCCAGACAGTTATTACAAACACAAGCGGGGCAAACCCCTCTACCTAATTCAGGAGGGACCTATACCCCGGCGGCTTCAGCCAATCCTGTTCAAACCAATCTGCCCGGAAATGTGCCTTTGGCTCCGCCCGAACGCTTCTCTGGTGACCCTAAGAGGTTTGCGGTGTTCATAAATCAGTGTCGATTGCACTTTCTTTGTAGACCAGCTGCTTTTCCGACTGATCAGACTAAAGTAGCCTTTGTGCTTTCGTATCTTAGCGGCAGCACCGCTGATTGGTCGATCCCTCTGGTTACACAGGATGACCCGATTCTTCGCAATTTCCAGGCCTTCCAGGTCAATATGGAAAGACTTTTCGCAAGACATTCCCAGGGGCAGGCCCTGGACAACGAACTCCTTTCCCTACGGCAGGGCAATCAGGATCTTCTGGCTTATATTGCATCATTTAACAGACTAATCGTAGAAACCAGATGGCCCGAGGACAAGAGGATCACGCTTTTCCACAGGGGTTTGCGTGGCGAACTCAAAGACGTCCTAGCCCAGGTCGTGAATCCCCCTCAAGATTGTTCAGAGTACATTGATTTAGTGGTCCTATTGGATCACAGACTGCAAAACAGAAAGGCAGATCGCTCCAGGTTCGAAACTCGAGTATTCTCTAAGCCACTAACTCACACCAAAGGAGTTGAAGCCGTAGAACCTATGCAAATAGGGGTCGTAAAAGGTCCCCTAACCCAGAAAGAACACGACAGGAGACGACAATTGCAGCTATGTCTCTATTGTGGAAATTCAGGACATTTCCTCCGAGATTGCCCGGTGAAACCTCTGAAGAAGACAGTGGGAGCTTCTGATAAGAATTCCGAAAAGCCCGAGCCGGGAAACAACCTCGCCCGACAAGTGTAGAGGTCCGCTTGCCGAGCGTAAAAACCAGTTCTTTGACCTCGCACTACATAATGTCAATGGTCCTCATAAATCCAGAACGACCGGATCGTTTGCATGCCATTAAAGCATACATTGATAGCGGAGCGATTGGAAATTATTTAGACCGCGAGATGGCTTCCAGGATGAACCTACCCCTTTGTCCTAAGGTAATTAAAGACGTCATTACCACAGTGGATGGTACGGAAATAGCCTCCGGACCGGTAACCCATACCACCATAGAAGTGACGTTATTAGGCCAAGATGGACATCGGGAGGTAATCGTGTTCGATGTGATCAAGGCCCCTCAGTTCCAAATAATTCTGGGGATCCCTTGGTTGGAGAAACACAATCCTCAAATTGATTGGCGAGCAAAGACGATACAGTTCCCAGAGTGTGCACCTACTTGTTATCCTCGACCCAGTATTGGCCTAGCGGTAGCAACATCCGAAGGACCGCAATTGCCTCCAGAGTATCAAGAATTCCAAGATGTCTTTCAGAAGGAACAGGCTAATACCCTGCCTCCCCACAGATCTTACGACTGTCAAATAGACCTGATACCCGGAGCCACTCCCCCTTGTAGTAGAATTTACGCCCTTACCGAGCCTGAAAATCTTCATTTGCGACAGTATTTGGACCAGTACCTGGCCAATGGATTTATCCGCCCATCAAAGTCTCCTGCATCCTCGGCTCTGTTCTTCGTACCTAAAAAAGAAGGTGACCTTAGAACCTGTATTGATTATCGTGCCCTGAACCAGATAACGGTAAAGAACAGATACCCCCTACCTCTGATTCCGGAACTCCTTGACCAAGTTAAGAACGCCTGCATTTATACAAAGCTAGATCTCCGGGGAGCCTACCACTTGGTACGGATTAAAGAAGGCGACGAATGGAAGACGGCATTTCGCACCAAGTATGGACTATTTGAATACCAAGTGATGCCCTTCGGACTATGCAATGCACCAGCCGCTTTTCAGTATTTTATGAATGATGTCCTCAGAGAACTCATAGATGTTTGCGTAGTCGTCTACATAGATGACATCCTTGTGTACTCATCTTCAGAAGCAGATCATCGGAAACATGTTAGAGCCGTCCTTGAAAAACTCCGCCAACATAAGCTTTTTGCTAAGCTCGAAAAATGTGTTTTTCACGTCACGGAGGTCGAATTTCTAGGCTTTATTCTGACACCCAAAGGAGTCCACATGGACTCGAGAAAGGTGGACGCTATCATCAAGTGGCCATCACCTACTTCCGTGAAAGGTGTCCAAAGCATGTTAGGTTTCGCCAACTTTTACCACAGGTTTATTCCAGAGTTTTCACGAGTGGTGCAGCCCATCACCGCCCTCTTAAGAAAAAACAAATGTTTTGAGTGGTCAACAGAAGCAGAACAGGCCTTTCAAGAGCTAAAAGCCAAGTTCACCTCAGCACCCATACTGAAACACCCACGCCCAGACCTCCCTTATATCGTTGAGACCGACGCCTCCAGCTTAGCAATGGGGGCGGTTCTATCACAGAGAGATCCGGAAACTAACCAATTGCACCCCGTGGCATTCTGGTCTTGCAAGTTCTCGGCGCCTGAAATTAACTACACCATCACAGATAAAGAGCTTTTAGCAATTAAGTCCGCTTTCAAGGCCTGGCGGCACTATCTCCTTGGAGCCAAACACACTGTCACGGTAATCACCGATCATCGAAACCTACAATACCTGAAAACCGCCAAAGCTCAGTCCTCCAGACAGCTTCGCTGGGCACTTTTCTTTGCCGAATTTGACTTTGTAATTACTTATCGCCCCGGCAACAAAAATGGCAAAGCGGATGCCCTTTCCCGGATTGGAATGGGAGATAATATTGTCAATCCTGAACCTGTGCCAATAATTCCAGAACAGAGAATCCTGGGCCTGATTTCTTCACAATCCATCGAAGATATCGAAGCAAAAGTTAAACAACTTGTGACCCCTTCGGACTTACAAAACTGGCAACTGAAGGGAAAGGACTTCATCATAAAAAAAGACCTGCCTTATTTTCAGGGACGACTATTCCTACCGCATGCCGATTTACAAAAACAGGTAATCTCTTGCTACCATGATTCCTTGATGGAGGGCCACCCAGGCATTGCCAAAACCTCGGAAAAAGTCAAGAGACACTTCTGGTGGCCGTCATGGAGAAAAGACATAAAGGAGTTTGTGATGTCCTGTGGTGTGTGTGCCCAAAACAAAGGTCAGAAGGAAAGACCAGCGGGTCTCCTGCATCCGCTAGACATCCCGCCACATCCCTGGCATACCCTCTCCATGGACTTCATCACCGATTTACCCTCCTGTTCCGGATACAACACTATTCTAGTAATTGTAGATTTGTTTTCTAAAATGGCCCACTTCGTTCCACTAAAGGGCTTACCTTCAGCTTCAGTTCTAGCACGGGAATTCCTTGAAAATATTGTAAGATTGCACGGCTTCCCTTCGGTTTTGATCTCAGATAGGGGGAGCCAGTTTATCTCTCACTTTTGACGAAGTTGCTGTCGTTTAGCTCAAATCGATGTGAGACTTTCAACCAGCCATCATCCCCAGACCGACGGACAAACTGAGAGGACAAACCAAACTCTGGAACAATATTTACGTTGTATGCTACAGCAGTCGGAAAGTAATTGGAAAGATATCCTTTGGATAGCCGAATATGCTTACAACAACTCGATCCATTCAGGAACCGGAAAAAGTCCCTTTTACATTTTATATGGGATTCATCCTCGAACCTCCAATCTCGACCCGCCCCAAGATCTTGGAACGCCTGCCGTGGATCAACTTCACAATGCTATCACTCAAGCTTTCAAAGAAGCGACAATCCACCTACAACAGGCTAAAGAACGGTACAAAAGGGGAGCAGACCAACACCGAAGAGACGCCCCTCAATACCAGGTTGGAGATCAAGTTTGGTTATCCACCAAACATTTATCACTTAAAGGACCTCACACCTTCAACCCAAAATATCTAGGACCATATCCAATTACAGCCATAATAAACCCAGTGGCTGTCAAATTGGGTTTGCCATCCCACATGAAAATACATCCGGTGCTTCACGTATCTCTACTAAAACCTATGCAACCTGGAACCAGACTGAATAAACCTCCAGAGCCTATTCAAGTAAATGGAGAACCTGAATTTGAGGTTAAAAACATCCTGGACTCCAAGATCATCAAGTCAAAATTATACTATCTGATCGACTGGAAGGGTTACGGACCTCAAGAACGATCATGGGAACCCTCTGACCATGTCCATGCTCCTCGTCTAGTCAGAAAATTCCACCAAACTTTTCCCAATAGGCCAAAACCTCCGGGGAAGACAAGTTTGGGAGGGGCCTTGAGGGGGGGTGCTGTCATGAGCACTGCTCCCGAGAAGCCAAGTCAAGCCCAGCATCCCCGGAAGCAGGCTCACGACCCTCGTCCCCGGCTCCAGCAAACCCCTATTGGGGCCCTTTGGACCATGTCCTGGCGCCTCTGGCGCAAGGCTCATAAGGAACCTCAGTCCCGGCGCCAGGGGCGCCGGGCTCATAATTCTTGCAAAGGTGCTTGGGTGGACCTACCTGTAGCAGACCATGCTGCATACTCACCTTTGCAAATGCTGGCAGGATGAATCCCCAGCCTTCTGCTGGGAGGAACTATTCCCTGAACTGGGACTACTTTCTTACCTGGGTGGTGCCACTCCTTAGTTCTGGAACACAGGAACTCTTTTACCTGGGCGAGGCTGAGGAAGAAGACACCCAATCACTCCAACACTATTTAAACCACACCCGATTGGGAAAACGTGCTTCGCGTTATTCTGCATCTGCAGCAGGACGCTCACTGAGTCAGCTCCAGCATTCCAGTGACATCTCCAGCTTCAGCTCAGCAACCTGTGGAAGAAAGACACGAGAACTATACTTACCAACCAGGAATCCAGACACCGGCAGAACCTGCAAGCAAAAGAAACATAAGGTTAGCAAGTTGCAACACGTTCGCAGCCGCGCTCGCTTACCTGATCCATCTGTGCTTTCACAGATTCTTCGCGGCCTTCTCTTCAGCAGCCTAACGGCACCTGTAAAGACAAAGAACATTGTTAAGTAGGAATCGGGTGAAGGCGGCCGCATTTACTTTTCTTACCTGCTTTTGTGCGCGTATTACAATCTCTTCAACCGCAGCAGCCCGGCACCTGAAAACAAGAAAAGACATTATTTAAGTGCCATTAAAGACTGCAAGAAAGCGTAACACTTACGTGTTTCCCCACGTGTATCCGCGACTGGGAAAACGCCCGCAAGGTCCCGACACCTGCAAATAAGAAAAGAACATTGTTAGAGGTGCTATAATAAGGTCACAGATCATTATACTCACATACTTCGCACGTGCAACGGCAACGGACGAACAACGCCCGCAACATCTCAAGACCTGAAAACAGAAAACAAGGGACATTATTGAGGTGTCATTGAAATTCCCATACCTACGTACAACCGCACGTGTCGCGCTCTCAGTGACCACGGCCTCAGCATCCAGGCACCTGAAAAAGACAATGCAAAGACTTCATTAAAGGTGCCCATCTCTTCAAGACTATAAACTCTTTATACCTACTGGCATCCGCTCGTGCAGTAACGGCGGCATCACCTTTTGGCATCTCAGCACCTGTGCCACTTCTAAGGCCACAAAAGACTTTGAGGACCTCCAGTGACGTAACTGGAACCCACGCACCCCTGCATAAGTCGCAGGATGGAGAGCTCAGCATTTATACGCCTTAGGTGAGAGCTCACCAGGACATTGGACTTTCGGAGAGTTGGCGATTAGTGAGGGTCATTAACCCTTTTTTCTTCCGCCTGCAGAAACCTTAACCTGCAAGCCAGACGGTCAATAAGAGGAAGCCCAGTCCAGAGAGTCATCCGAGCTCTATGCTTCTCAATTGAAGAGACTATAACAGTTCAGCCGGGACCAGCGCCTCCCTGGGAATCAGGTGAGCGTTACACCTACCTCATGTCCAAGGTAGACCACTTTACTCTGTCCAATCTGGCATTTACTTGCCTTTATGGTCAGATTAGCCTTTCCAAGAGCCTGCAAAACATATCTCAGGTGGTCCACATGTTCTTCCCAGGAATTGCTGAACACTGCTAGGTCATCCAAGTATGCCATGCAGAAGTCCTCCATCCCATTCAGAACCTGGTTTACCATCCTTTGAAATGTAGCAGGTGCATTTTTCAATCCAAAAGGCATAACCTTAAACTGGTATAAGCCAACTGGGGTAGAAAATGCAGTGTTCTCCTTGGCATGGTCTGTCAGGGCTATTTGCCAATAGCCTGACGTCAAGTCAAATGTGCTGAGGAACTTGGCTGCACCAAGTCTATCCACCAACTCATCTGTCCTTGGCAAAGGGTGGGCATCAGTCTTAGTGACTGCATTAAGAGCTCTGTAATCCACACAGAATCTAAGTTCTTTAGATCTTGCCTTTGGTACTAACACAACTGGGCTAGACCATGGACTAGTAGAGGGCTCTATTACCCCGAGATCAAGCATCTTGTTGACCTCACCTTTGATGTGGGTTCTTACATTTTCTGACATTCGATATCCTCTGCTTTTGACTGGCAGACAGGCACCAGTGAGTATGTCATGCTGTCCCCAAGGGGTCAAGCCTGGTGAAAGTGAGAACAGAGAGGCAAACTGATTTAACATGGATTTGCACTCTTCCTGTTGCTCAGGTGTTCAATCTCTTCGTCTAAAGGTAAGCCTCTGAGGAGATCAGGAAGAGCTTCACTCTCTTCTTCTTCCTCTGATGATGCTAGAAGCAAAGCTCCTACATCAGGTCTGGAGACATACACTTTTAGTCTGTTGGTGTGGAAGACTGTTGGAGCCTCCTTGGGGTTGCCCAAGTCCACCAGATAGTTGACCTCTCCAAGTTTATCCACAACTTTGAAGGGTCCCATCCATTTGTCTTGCAAGGCCCTCTGCCTTGTTGGAATCATAACGAGAACTAGCTGGTCCTGAGTAAACTCGACCATGTTAGCCTTTTGGTCATGCCAGTGCTTGACCAATGCTTGTCCAGCTTTCAAGTTATCACTTGCTTCTGCCATCATTTGTGACATTCTCCTTCGGAGACCTATCACATAGTCAGTCACTCTGACTGGCTTGGGGGAAGGAGCACTCTCCAACCCCTCCTTGATCAGGGCCAATGGACCTCTGACCGGATGACCATAACGAAGTTCAAAGGGAGAATAACCTACTCCCTCCTGAGGGACTTCTCTATAAGCAAAGAGAAGGCATGGCAGTAGAAGGTCCCACTTTCTTTTAAGGGGGTCCTCTAAAGCACCTATCATGCTCTTCATGGTTCTGCTGAACCTTTCAACCAGCCCATTTGTCTGAGGGTGGTATGCGGTTGAGAACTTGTAAGTAACTCCGCAGATTTTCCACATGGCTTTCATGTAGTGGGACATAAAATTCGCCCCCCTGTCAGAGATTACTTCCTTAGGAAACCCAACCCTGGTAAAAATACTAAGGAGGGCCTTAGCCACAGCCGGAGCTGTAACAGTCCTCATAGGAATTGCCTCGGGGTATCTAGTAGCATGGTCTACTACAACAAGTATAAACCTGTTGCCTGAGGAAGTTGGAGGATCAAGAGGACCAACAATGTCAATCCCTACTCTCTCAAATGTGACTCCCAGTACAGGGAGAGGCACTAAAGGTCCCACATTCTTGGAGCCAACCTTACCAGAAGTCTGGCAGTTGTGGCAGCTCCTGCAGTATTTGTCTACTTCAGCCCCCATCTTTGGCCAATAAAAGTAGAGTGAGAGCCTTTCCTTAGTCTTCTTGAAACTCAAGTGACCAGCCAAAAGAATCTCATGGGCTAACTGCAAGAACTGTGGTCTGTTCTCTTGGGGTACTACAAGTCGTTTGTTGTCCCCAGGTGCAGACTCTATTGGTTCACTGTAGAAGAGGCCATCTTCCCAGTGTAACCTATATTTCCCAGGCTCTTGCCCTTCACCCTGAGCATCTGTCTGGTGGCGAAGACCTTCCAGAGTTGGACATTCTCTCTGTCCCTTACTGAAGTCTGCCCTGTTGGGTCCACCTTCTGCCAGTAAAGACTGCAGCTCAGGATCGTCAACAGGATCCAGATCTCCAATGAGTTCCTGACCTTCCACTAGCTCTTCTTCAGAGTCTAGTTCAACCACACAGGGTTGTACCTCCCTCTCAGCCTCAGCTGGAGGGGGAGTTACTGGTGTAACTTTGGACAACCTAGGGGAAGTCCTTGTTGGCTGCACTGGAGTGCTGGCTGTGAGGTTCTTTTTAGAAGTTTTAGGTTTCCCTTTTTCTTCTAGTTTCTTAGAGACAGCAGCGGACATCTCCAGTGGAGCAGGAGTGATCTCTTTCTTCATCATCTCCTTGGGAGTACCTCTCATGGTTCTCTCCCCTGCAGGTCTGGTGAGCTCCTGTAACCTTTTACTAGGAGGTCTGGGGGTATGTGACACTACTCTAAGTGTTTTCAAGTCATTACCCAGCAGAACCCTTCCTGGCACCTCACTTTGTATGCTGACAGGTATCTTCACCGTCATGTCATTACACTGGATGAGAACTGGTAATTGGGGAAGCATCTGCACAGGCCCTCCAGCTAACTTGGTGAGGCGTTTGGGTGCCTTAGCAACATCCTCAGCCTGAAAAAACCATTTGTCCACCACAGTTATGCTGGCCCCAGTGTCCCTAATGGCAGGAGTCTCCTGACCATTCACCTGGACACTGTCCTTATAATACTCTTTAGTATTATCTGGGATAGAATTATAGACATCTAAGTTCTGTTGTTCCCACAAACCCAGAGACACTAAAAAAACACTGGCTGAGACTCCAATGGGTTCATCAGCCAGTAATTGAAAGTTTCCACTTGCCATTTGTACTTCCTCCTCTGGAGCGAAGGCTAAGGAGACAAGCTGGACCCCTGAAGGTTTACCCTTACATCTGGGATCTCCTTTCACATGGTCAGTAGAGCCACAAACAAATCATTTACCAAATGCTTTCTGGAATGGTGGCTTGTTCTGACCTCCTTCTGGTTTGGCACCAGGAGGTACACTAGCCTGAGTTGGTTTCCCTTGTGGCTTACCCTTTTGGTTTTGTTTGGGGCCCTCTTTGGAATTGGATTTATTAGAATTCTCTTTGGAGTCCTTTTCTGGCTGTTTTCCCTCATCCTTTTTCTGAGTAGCCCCAGAATCCTTGTGAGTGGCCCTGTTGGCAACCCACAAGTCAGCAGCCTTAGCTAACTTCCTGGAATCTAATTCCTTTGAATCAGCCATGTGCTGTCTGAGCTCAGGAGAGCAGGCATCATAAATTGACTCCAACATTATAAGATTCTTCATTCCTTCATAAGTGTTAACTCTGTAACCCTTAATCCATCCCTCTAAGTTTTTCAAACTTTCACTCACCCAGGTAGCCCAAGGGGTACCATCATGCTTTTTGAGGGTGCTAAACCTCTTAAGGTACTGGGAAGGGGTATTCCCAAATCTAGCTATCAAAGCTAGTTTCACACATTCATAATCCTTCTTATCCACCTCCACCAACTCCATTACCACATCAGTTGCAACAGGGGGAAGCCTAGAGAACAACCAGGGAAGTAACTCATTCCCTGTGATGTCCTGGAGCCCATGATTATACTCAAACATTTTTAACCAATCCAACACTTCCAACCTAGGTTCATACATACCCACTAATTCCTTAGGCATCCGGGGTCTTTTGGGACTGGAACTCCTAGAGGAACCAGAGGAGAGAGAAGCATTTTCCACAGACAACTTTTTCATTTCTAGTTCATGATTAAGCTCTATTTCTCTGAGTCTTAACTCAGCTTGCTTCTGCTCAGCCTGGGCATTCATTCTTCTGAATTCTAGCTCTTGGTTTCTTTCAGATTGAGCAATAAAACTTCTGTACTCTAATTCAAGCTTCATTTTTTCAAGTTCAAAATAAGCAGGGTTACATGTAGGACCTGGTATAGGCCCAGTAGGTACAGTAGGTAAGGCAGACAGAGGATCAGAGTGGCTAACTTCATTAGGTTCCCTTTCCTCTTCTGACTCATTATCAAGACTTTGATTCAGATCAATACCATCACTGTTTTCTACATTTGCTGGGGGGGAGGCTGGGGGGTAGATTCCTCTGTACCTCCCAGACTTTGGTTTTCTAACAATCTTTCTATAAGTTCCATTTTCTTGCCCTTCTCAGAGAGATTCTTATGTCTACACAATACTTTTAAGCAATCAGCAGTTTTGGCAGACAATGATTCTAGGGTATAACTCTCCATAGCAGACATAGTTAGAAAATCAGCTTTTTAGTGCTAAGCTCTGTGGTTAGTTGTCCTAAAGTGTTCAAAAAGCACTCTAAAGTGTATACTCAATACAAATCCCACCGCTGTATACCAGTGTTAGGCAGAAACTTGTGCAGTTCCCTCTGGGACCACTGCAAAAGATTTAAGACTACAGATGTTTGGCAGTAAACCCACTTGGTAGCAGTCTGTACCACACAGATTCACTTGGTAGCTGTGGCTGAGCAGTCAGACTTCCATCAAGAAGAGTTAGGCAGTATACAGAGTATTCACAATAGGTCAAAAGAACACAGTAGAACAAGTAAACACTGACCAGGGCTTGGTGTAAAAGAGATATAATTATTTATTTAAAACCACATCTAGAAAAACATACAGGCACTAATAGTAAGCAATTCAAAAACACGGTCACTAAAAGGTATACACTCCCTTAGAAGAATATTAGACAAGTCTTAAGTAAAGCCCCACTTATTTTCAGACAGCGGTGAGCACTTAACGCAGATGGCACTCTAATAATTCGTTTTAAAAGGGAGAGAAAAGCAGAGAATAAATTGAAACCGGTCCCAACACTTTTACAAGAACACAACAAGAGAGGAAGGCAAAGTAAAACCGTGAAGTTAGAGTTCAGTAGGCCGGATCCACTTTAAGAGGATCAAACGAAATGTGTCCAAGGTCACACGGCTGCAGTGCACAAAAGTCTTGAAAAGGTTCAAAAAGAGTTGGACCAAAGAAAGGGACCAGTTAGAAGGTCAAGGCGGCCAGCCCAGTCCAGAAGGTTAAGGGGTTATTATTACCTTGTAGCAATCTTTAGAAAGGGAGGCCTGGCGGACACGGTACCTTAAAGTGGTGAGAATACTCCAGCGGGGGCAGTTGTTCCTGGCAGCGGATGCAAGTCGGTGCTTCGTACGGGGGAAGAGAGGATCTCGTCTGGGAGGAAGACAGGAGTCCGTTGCACTGCCAGGGAAGAAACCAGCCGCGGAGTTTCTCAGGTAAAAGGAGCGGTCCTTTAGTTCGCGGTCCAGTGGTAAGTGGCTATCCGGTTGCCGGGGTGCTTGGCACGGGCAATTCGACCACAAGCCTGTCTGGGGTGCGAAGAGAAGAAGGTAAACTGGTTGTGCCCACCAGTCAGGGGAAGAAGCCTCTCCAGCCGGGAGATCTTCTCTGTCGTCGGGAAGTGGTGAGTCGGTTCCGCAGGGCTCCACCGGTGGTGTCGTCATGGTAGGTCGGCTCAGCTTCTCCCTCGTCAGATTCTCAGGTCCTGTGGCGACTTCTGAAGTTCCAATCCCCAAAGCTCTGCTTTTATGCAGCATACCCCCATTCACTCAGCCTAGCTGTCAATCAAACATGCTAAGTGGTGAGCCGGCGGCTCACCACTTGGGCCAATCACACAAGAGTGCGACTTGAGTTACCAAGGTAACTCAGTCCAGGGTGCCTAAACCCCCTCCCACACTCCCTGTGGTACCCAGACAGAGTGGCACCACTTTTGGAGGCTTCTGTGGAGAAGCCCCCCAAAATGTGGAACAAAGGGCTCGACTTGGGTTGGAGTCACAGAAGAGAACACAACGCCATTTTCGAATCGAGTCCTGGCAAAAAATACCAACCGGCGAATTATTATTAAATAAATAAACCGGCGGTATGTTCGAGGCTATGAGAATTAAATAATTAAAGTTGGTAGCCTCGAACAATGGGAAAATCCCATAGGGATATATTCGCGGTCGAGTATAATAAGTAGTATCCACTGCCACCAGGAGGGACGGAGACGTGCCCCCTCGACTAACAGACCCCGGGGCAATCGAATTGCCCCGACCAGTACGTCCACAATATGATGGTTTGAACTGGTTTCTGTTAATAATTTGGGACTAGTAAAGCCAATGGTGACTTTATATGCCCTGGGAGACAGTAGTCAGTCCCAGGGTATAGAGTCAATGGTGGGGTGTCACTATGACACCCCTGTGTCACTGCACGGAGGGTGCTCTGTAACACACATAGGAAAAACACATGAGACCCTATGGAGTAAAGGACCCCATAGCCCATAAAACACATTAACAGTCAAAGGAACACCATAAATCATGTCCAAGAGTGGGAGAAAAAGAGTCTCACTCTTGGCAGGAGAAAAAAAACAAACTCCAGAAATCCAGCAAAGCTGCTGGGGGACTCACTAGGTTAGGAAATTCAGCCTAAAGAGATAATTCTCCCTAACACCCCTCCTTCGGGCTCAGACCTTCCTCTGTAGGCAGTTCTGCTTCCCTCGATCGAGGGCAAGCCTTCAAATTGCTAACATCACACTTGTTACTTTACAATCTTTCACGCTTCACTTTAAAGTACTTGCCAGTTCAATACAGAGACTACCTATAGGCAAACGCGTCTCGCCAGGTCAGTGTTATACTGTAGCAAGTGCGGTTACGTTCAACGATCAGGCTTCTCTTTCTCACGGCTGCCTTCATACGCGCAACCCACAATACTGGATACAGTTCAAAGGTTTATACCGGCCACCTCTCTCAAGGCCTTCTGGTATCTGTAGTTCTCAATTAGCATTACAGGGCTAATGATTCAATGGTTAGCTTTATGCTTCGTTTCACCTTTTTGGTCAAAGACTTTTGACTGCATGAGGGGGCTTCTACCCTTGACATTACTCTCGTATGACCACTTTGACTATCCGCCTCCTCTCTCGGTCGCACTCTGAAGTACTTCAGATTTCATTGGCGGCTTCTCTCACACGCACAATCTCGGCATTCTTTATTCTTGCTACAATGTGCTCTCGCTCGCGGTTTCTCCTCAACCCAACGAGCACTTCAAATGTTTAATGTCCTTTTAATTTATCAATACAAGCCGGTCTCCCATTTCACTCACCGGCAGTGGCTGAGACAGTTTATCAAGACCTTCCTCTAGTCAAGGCTTTTGGCCCAGTGCGGCTCACCTCCTTTCAAGTCCTCACACCGCACATGAAGAAGGTACCGTTGTGACTTTCTGCAGTAGCAGGGAGTTGCCCCTTTGGGATTCTGCAGCAACCTTCACCTCGCAGCTGGACGGACCACAGCCTTTCATTCACCTCCTGGTCCCGTCTGCTCTGCTTCCATGCTCGCCTCGCCTTCCTGGGATTTCCTGGTCTTTCTTGCTTCAGTCGCCCTCTTCTCGCCTTGCTTGTGTGCCTTTCCTCGCTCTGCGGGTGCTCTCATGCTCCGCCTTTTATCCCAGTGGGGAAAGGTAACAGGATTCAGGTGTCATTAGGATCAAGTGCCTGATCCTGATACTGGGACATGTCAACCAGACTGGCTGTGTGTGAGTCTGTCTTCCCTTCAAGGTTTTGGTCCGTGTAGCAGAGTGTATGTAGGAAAGGCAGAGGGGGTAAAGTTCTTAGATAGAAAATCGTATGAGGGTGGAAAATGGGAACAAGGATACTGCGTCTCTCCTCCGGGTACCCCACTGCCCAGGGATCACTCATCCAGATGATCCTCCCGCATTGGTCCACCCCCGGGATCTGGATTAAATAGCGATGGCTGTGCCCCGGCCACCTGGATGGCGGGATTGGTCGGTGAAACACCCTTTGGTTTCTCACAGCTCCATTGCTTCTCTAAATGTGTGCACTCCCTTGCATCGTAGGTCCCTGCTTCCTGTTCCTTTCCTCCTCCTGTGTTTTCCTTCCTTCCTCTTGCATCTCGGCCCTTCCCTCTTTGATCTATTGTGTACTATGCTGACACTGTCTCGTGCCCCACTGTTTTTCTGGCATTACTTTGCATTGCCTGCATTCTTCTTCTAGGTTCCTGTTGTGTTCTGCGCCTTGTTGACTGTATTGACATTGTATTTGCTCTCTACAGTTCTTGATATTGTGTTGCTATCCATGGTTGGTGGCATGACATTGCAATTGCCTGCATTCTTCTCTTCTAGGTTCCCTGCTGGCCTCTGTGTATTGCTTTTGGTCCTGTATTCCATCGGCATTCTTTACTTCCAGGTTCCCTGTTGTGCTTTGTGCTTTGCCTTGGTTCTGTACTACATCTGCATTCGCTACGGAACAAGTTACTTACCTGTAACTGTTGTTCTCCAGCATGGGTCTGGCATGGATTCACATGCTCATGAATATTCCCCGTCGTCAGGCTGGGAATCCTCGGTAAAGAAAAAACCAGTATCAGTTTCGTTTCTGATCTGTCTTTCGTAGTAATAACCAATCACTGGTCTCTGCGTCATACTGACCACAGCCAATGACTGCCCTCTACCTAAGCACCACCTCTGGCAGCCATCTTCAGATTTGGAAGCACGTGAAGTGGCAGTATGACCAAGTGAAGAGCCGCAGAGGGGTAGGCGGGAGGGTTCGCATGTGAATCCATGCCAGACCCATGCTGGAGAACAACAGTTACAGGTAAGTAACTTGTTCCTTCTCCAGCATGGGGTCTGGCATGGATTCACATGCTCATGAATAAAGAATACATAGCAGTACACACATGCACAACCACGGGAGGTGGCAACGGCTCAACATTAAGCAGTACATCAAACTCAACATTAAGCATCTTACCTCCTCACCAGGCTCACCTCAGGCGAACAGGTTGCGCAGCACTGCTTGGCCGACCCTGGACTCCTCCCTGGAATCCCGATCGACGCAGTAAAATTTCGTGAAGGTGTGCGTCGACCTCCACGTAGCAGCCCTGCATATGTCCAGCAGGGGCACACCAGAAAGGAACGCCGTGGTAGCTGCGATCGCTCTGGTGGAATGGGCTCTCGGACGGCCAGGCAGCGGTCGGTTTGCCAACCGATGACAGTACATGATACAGCCGGAGAGCCATCTGGAAATGGAAGCCTTCGAGAGAGCCTTCCCCTGATTGACAGGTCCAAAGTTCACAAAGAGTTGTGACGTCTTCCGAAAACACTTTGTGCGGTCCACGTAGAACTTCAGCGCTCTAGCCACATCCAGCGAGTGCAAAGTCCTCTCAGCCGGCGACGAAGGCGACGGGAAGAACACAGGCAGCACCAAGGGTTCGTTGAGATGGAAGTCCGACGGTACCTTGGGCATGAAGGAGGGGTGCGTCCTGAGCACTACCCTCGTGTCGTGAAAAGTCAAGTACGGGGCCTTGCAAGAAAGGGCCTGGATCTCTCCCACCCGTCGTGCGGAGGTGATGGCCACAAGAAACGCTGTTTTCCACGACAGAAACTTCAACGGGGCCGAGTGCAGAGGCTCGAACGGAGGTCCCATGAGCTTGGTCAGCACCACGTTGAGCTCCCACGCCGGAGCCTTCACCGGCGGGAACGATCTGAACAGTCCCTTCATGAACTCTTTCACCAGACGATGAGACCACAAGGACGTCCGGCCCGTGGTTCTGGTGTATCGGGAGATCGCAGCAAGATGAATCTTGATGGACGCGTGTGCCAGTCCAGCTTTGGCCAGCGTCAGCAGGTACGGCAGTACCTGGGGAGCCGTAATCCGTAGAGGGTTAATCTTCTGTGCGTGGCACCAGACAGAGAACCTCTTCCATTTGTGTCCGTAGCATTTAAGAGTCGAGGACGCCCTGGCCTTTGCAAGAACCTCTCTGCAGTCGGCCGGTATGTCATATCCTCCAAACTCTAGCGCTGCAGGAGCCAGGCTTGCAAGTTCAGCGATTTCGGGTCGTGGTGGAGGATGGCGCCTCCTTATCTGGAGAGTAGATCCGCGTCCGCCGGCAGCTTGATTGGCGGGGACGCTGACAAGTCCAGAAGGTCCGGGAACCATATCTGCCTCGGCCACGCAGGTGCGACGAGGATCATCCTGCACCGTGACCTCTTGAGCTGGTTGGCGAGCCGGATTAGCAGTGGCAAAGGAGGGAACGCGTAGAGGAACAGGCCCTCCCAGGGGAACGAGAAAGCATCGCCCATGCTCCTCGCCTGGGGAAACCTGCTGGCGAACCTCCGGCACTTGGAGTTCGTCGCCGTCGCGAACAGGTCGATCTGGGGTGTGCCCCACCGTCGGAAGAGGCGATCCACTAGATCCTGCCGTAGTTCCCACTCGTGGCACGAGCGCAGCTCCCTGCTGAGTGAGTCGGCGATGGTGTTTTTTATCCCTGCCAGATGAAACGGCACCAGAAACATCCTTTGGGCGACGGCCCAATGCCACAGGTCCTGCGCCTCCTTGGACAGCGCTGGGGACCTGGTTCCGCCCTGTTTCCTGATGTAAAACATGGTGGTGCTGTTGTCGGTGAAGATCCTCACCACCTTGCCCTTGAGGGACGGAAGGAAGGACCTGAGGGCCCAGAACACTGCACGGAGCTCCAGGACGTTGATATGGAGGGACTTCTCCGTCGGGAGCCAAAGGCCTCTCGCGTGCAGATTTTCGGTGTGCGCTCCCCACCCTTCCAGGGATCCAGGGAGGCATTGGTGGTCACTGTCTCCTGGTGGTCTGGGGTCTGGAAGTCCGTGCCCGCCATCAGATGCGTGCGGTTGCCCCACCACCGGACCGCTCGGCGGAAACTCTCGTCGAGTGTGATCCTCTCCTCGAAGTTGCCCGTCGTTTGGATCCAGCGCGCGTCCAGGAACTCCTGCAATGGGCGCATCCGGAGCCTGCACATGGGAATGAGGTAGATGCAGGAAGACATCATTCCGAGGAGGGACTTGATGGACCTCACCTTGGCCGCGTCGGAAACCAACATCCGCTGTACCTTGCCCAGGATGGACCTGGTCCTTTCCTCCGACGGGGAGGCCAGAAGGGACACTGTGTCGAGCTTCGCTCCCAGAAACAGTGCGTTTTGCGCGGGTACCAGGTGAGACTTGGCGTAGTTCATGGAGAATCCCAGGTCCGTGAGAAGTTGGACGGTCCTTGCCGTGTGATCCACGGCGAGCTCCCTCGTCTTGGCTCGGATGAGCCAGTCGTCCAGGTAGGGGTAGACGTGGATCCCCTCGCGGCGCAGCTGCGTCGCCACCGGTGCAAGGCACTTGGTGAATACCCTGGGTGCCGACCGTAGTCCGAAGGGGAGGGCTTTGAACTGGTAGTGACGCCCTTGGACCACAAACCTGAGGAATTTTCGGTGCCCCTTTAGGATGGGAATATGGAAGTAGGCATCCTCCAAATCCAACGACGACAGGAAGTCTCCTTCCTCCAGCTGACCCAGGACGTGCTGGAGGGTGACCATCCGGAACTTTTGCGCCTTGATGAACTTGTTCAGACGTCGCAGGTCCAGGATGGGGCGCCATCCCCCCGTCTTCTTCTTCACGAGGAAGTATCTCGAGTAAACTCCGGAGCCCCGAAGCCTCTTTGGGACAAGTTCGATGGCGCCCTTCCTGAGCATCGCCTTTACCTCCAGGAGAAGTTGAGGGACGTGAAGTTCTTTCCTGGCCACGGGGGGGACGCGCGGACACCTTCTTTGAAACTCGAGCGCGTGGCCCCGGGCCAAGGCGTCCAGCACCCAACGGTCGGTGGGGATGGACTCCCACACGCTGACGAAGCTCGCCAGCCGGCCTCCCACCGGGGTGCTTCGGTGGGGGCCCGACCCCACGGTCGGTTCAAT
Organism: Ambystoma mexicanum; assembly: GCF_040938575.1. Lineage (NCBI taxonomy): Eukaryota > Metazoa > Chordata > Amphibia > Caudata > Ambystomatidae > Ambystoma > Ambystoma mexicanum. The sequence goes on along the minus strand of NC_090936.1, from coordinate 611,732,138 downwards.
CCTGCTTCGACGAGGCTTTGCCGCCTTGTCCTTGGCAACGACGGCGGGGTCCGCCAGACTTGCCTCGTCCTCTGTAGGCCTCCTGAGCCGACGAGCGGGCCGCTTGACGGTAGGTGGAGAAACCGCCGCCGGAACTTTTGGAGGCGCCCTTGCCTCCGCTGCTCCGAAAGGGCGTCCGTCGTTGTTGCAGAACTCCAAGGGCCCGGGCCGTCTCGGTGTCCGCTTTAATGGCCTGAAGGGAATCGTCCACTGTTTTCCCAAACAGGTTGTTCCCATCGAAGGGCATGTCCAGGACTCTGGTCTGAACGTCTTGACGGAAGTCCGTAGCCTTGAGCCATCCACGCCGCCTAAGGCAAACGCCGTTGCCCAACTGGCGGAACCCAGTGTCGGCGATGTCCGTAGCAACGGTAATGGCGTGGTCCGAAGCCACCTCACCTTCCTGCAGGATCTCCAGGGCCTCTGCCCTCATGTCGTCCGGCAAGAAGTCCAGTAGGGGAGCCAGTTTGTACCAGAGCTCCCTGTCGTAGCGGGCCACGATAGCCAAGGCGTTGGCCGCTTTAATCGTCGTCGCCGCAGACGAGATGACTCTGCGTCCCATAGCGCCAATTTCTTTCCCTCGCCGTCCGGTGGGGAAGTCGATGTGGAGGCCGCACCCCCCCCCGCTTTTTTCCTGGCCGCCGCGGAGACGACGGAGTCCGGGGTAGGCTGCGCCCGGAGGCACAGGGGGGCCGTGTCCGGGACCCGGTACTTCTTCTCGTACCGGTCTCTTCTAGCTGGCGTCGTGGAAGGGTTCTTGAGGAGGGTGAGGCCCTCATCCCAAATGTCGTCCAATAGAGGCACTGAGAGGACCGTCTTCCTCTTGGCCTCGCGCCGCTGATAAAGGAAACCTTCCTTCTTTTTCTCCTCAGGGCAGAGTTGGAAAAGCTCGATGCCCTGGTGATCATGGAGTGGAACGATCCAATCTCGTCGGGCGGAGAAGCCCTGGTGGGAGGCGACGACGGTACATCCTCGTCGTATACCTCGTCGTCCGTACCCGTCGCTGCCGTGTCAGTCCCCGTATCATCCCCTCGGGTGGACGGGGAGGAGGGCTGGAAGGGGCGCGACGGCTGAAAAGGAGGCGGAGGGTGGATCCTTCTTTTCTTCGTAGGGGGAACACCAGAAGGTCCCGGTTCTGGGTCCCCCGACGGGAGAGGTTCCGTCGGCAACGGTAGTCTCGTCCTTATCTCTGAGCATAAGGACTGTATAGCCAACAAAATGGCCGCCGAGTTGTCTCGCGGCGCTGGCAGAGGGGAATCCGACGGGCGATCAGGGGCCCCGTCGGTACCCTCGACGATGTCGTCGTCACGTGCGTCGGGATCCATCCCGACGGGCCGGTCTTCTTCCACGCCGAGGCCGTGGCTTAAGACTTCGACCAGCTCCTCCTCCGAGGTTGAGGCCGAATCTACGACGACGCCCTGCCCCCCCTTTTCCTTCCCCACGGGGGATTTCACGGGGGTCCTATCGATGGGCACAAAAGAGGACTCCCTCCGAGGTGGCAGGGAGACTCTGAGCCCCGAGGTCGCCACCACTGGTGTAGCCTCCACAGGCTGAGCCAGGGCCGCCGCGACAGTTTCGATAGAGGGCTTGGCCGGATGGATTAAGGCCTTCACCACCCTAGGTGCGCTCACCGCCTTATCCTTGAGGGGGGGGACACTGCCTCGCTCCCCCTCCGCCTTCGAGCTCGACCGGGGCCTCTCCAGGAGCTTCGCCGGGTGCTCGGCCTTCCTCTTACCCGACCCAGAGCGTTGGCTCGTGGTTGATGGTGCCGGGGAGGGTGCGCCCTGCCTGGCGCCCGTAGAGCCCGACCGTTCGGCGCTCCCGGTGCCAGCGGACTCGCGGTGCTTGGCCTTATGTTGGACCCCCGTCGCCGGGGCGTCCTCAAAGGTCTTAGAAGACCGCTCGGCTTTCTTCCTCTTCTTCTCGCCGGACGGGCTCTTCCCTTCCAGCCAGTTGGCGAGACGTTGATGGCGGTCCTTCATGGTCCGCTCCGACATGTTGCCGCAACACGCACAGTCCTTCTCCACGTGCGTCTTGTCCTCATGTAGGCAGTAAAGACAAAAAGAGTGTTCGTCCTCCTTGAAGACGTTCTGCAGCTGGCATCCAGGGCAGACCCTGAACAGCTTTCCGGGCGTCGAGCTCCCCTTCTCCTGGGCCATGACCGGGCCTGAGAAACTTCTGGAGTCCTCCAAAAGCGTAGCTCGACGAAATCTTCACCCTTGAGGGGCGCAGACGAATCCGACATGGGTCCCCGTTGATCGGATGGAGAATCGGTGGAGCTTGAGGCTCTTTTGACCGAAAAAACAAAGTTTTTGAGAAAAAACGTGAACAAATAGCACTAACGCTCGAGAGCAATAGCACGAGGATCCCAACACATGAACGTGCGGTAAAAATCTGAAGATGGCTGCCAGAGGCGGTGCTTAGGTAGAGGGCAGTCATTGGCTGTGGTCAGTATGACGCAGAGACCAGTGATTGGTTATTACTACGAAAGACAGATCAGAAACTAAACTGATACTGGTTTTTTCTTTACCGAGGATTCCCAGCCTGACGACGGGGAATATTCATGAGCATGTGAATCCATGCCAGACCCCATGCTGGAGAATTCTAGGTTCCCTGTTGTGCTCTTTTCTTTCTGATGGTTCTGTACTGCATCTGATTTATAGGTCCATTGCTCTTGTGATCCCCTCTCCCTACTCCCCCACTTCTTCCTCCCCGCACCCCCTATGGTACTCTTTGTCTCACCTGTCTTTTCTAACTACATTTCTATCGACTAGCCTGTCCCTTTCACTAAGTCTGGCATGAAGAAGCTCAAAAGGGGCATCCTGGTCTCCAACCAAGGCCTCCCTATCGCTGATACCTATACCAGTGCTTCCTCCAGACAGACCTTTACCGACATACTGTTTGTCGTTCCCTCTCCAGGCCTATGGACCCCCCATATGGTCTCTGTTCTCTCTCCTTTTTCCTCCTTCTCCCCTTAATGGTGGCACCCGGCGGGAGGTCCTCCTGGCCCCCTTCCACTACTTTAAGACTACTTTAATATCTATTTAAATTGCACTGTCTTGGTCCAGGGCCCTCAGGGCAATCTCCTCCTCTTTGATAGATGCTTCCTGCGCCTTATCAACTTCCTTTCCTTTCCTGCTATCCATTATTACCCCTCTCTGGCCACCCTGCTGCCTCCCTCCTCTGCCACCCCTCTGGCACTCTCTTCTGCCTCTCTGACTACCCTGCCTTCTCTTCCTTCCTCCTCTTCCCATCCTCGGGCACCTCCAACAATTCCGCAGGGTGTACCTTGGGCCTGTACCCCTCTCCAGAATTCCTTCAAATGCGGCAACCTGCTCCACATCGCTACTCTCAACTCTCGTTCAGCTGTCAAACACTCCTCTGACATCTGCTGGCTCCTGGAAGAGCTTGATTTCGATGTACTCGGACTCATTGAGACTTGGTTCACGGCCAGCTCTGTCACAGGTTTCGACACTCTCCTTCCAGATGGCTAAATGATCCTATCTGAACCCAGAACCAACCGTCCCGGTGAGGGTTCTGAAAAACCAGAAGGTGTTTCACTGCCCAAATTCCGGGGATCCTTTGCTCAGGTGGCCAGGGCACAGCCATCGCCTTTGATCCAGAAGCTGGGGGTGGACAATTGCGGGAGGATCACCCGAGTATCCCCCTTCTTCCAGTATCCAAAATCGCACAACCCCTCTACCGTTTTTAGACATTTCCAAACACACAACATCTTCCCCTCCCCATAGTACTGTGAAGAAGAAGAGACGATTCGGAAAAGTAAAGGTTACTTGATTAAAACACTTTACGACACAGAGGAAAGACTACTACCAACCACCCTCATGTTGTCCCGTTAATAAGATCAGGCATGGTCAGGCACTGAATTGTAATTACTCACAGCTGGCTTCACTTGACCCTCGCAGGCAGCATAAAAGGCGGAGCAGGAAAGCACATTTTGAGAGAGATAGGGATGCTGGAAGGTGCGAGAAGCCAGAGGAAGACCACAAGACCTGCATAAACCCTGGGAGACCTAGAGGAGGAGAACACCGCCCTGACACTGGCCCTGTGAGTGCAGATGAGACTGCACTGTGGAGAGGGAGATGTACCTCCAGAAGGCAAAACCAGGGGCAGCTGGGGTTGCCTGGCAGTACCCACAGAAAGACTCCTCCACTGGGCCAGGCAGGCAAACCCAGGTCTCTGAGTACCAGGTGGAGAGACCCTAACCTCAGATCAACATCCCCTTTTAGCTCCTGCAGCTCCCAAGCCAGAAAATGCAGTTTTGGGGAGCTGTGAAATGGGAGCGAAATTAGCCCAGTGCTTTCGGGGACTAGGAGTCCCAAGACCTTTTTTTGTGAATTCAGAATTTTGAAAGGAGGCTCGAGCCCGACTGAGGGAAGCCTTCTTAGTGAGCTGTGAATCGTGAAGGGAGGCTCAAACCCGACTGAGGGAAGTCTTCGATGTGAATTGTGCTGCATGAGAGAAGGCTTGAGCCCGGCTGAGGTTGTGAATCTTGAGAGCTTGAAAGGAGGTGAACTGCGCCTGACTCAAAAGCTTGCCGAACAAAGCAGCACCAGTACAGACAGCACAGCCGGTGAGTCGGGGTGACTGAACTTAGGGAGGCCAAAAAAAGATACCACACACAGAGTGGTCGGGCGCCACGTGGGTGCTCATTCGAAAGTCTCTGTTAGGTATCCAACTGATGCTGAGTGTGAGAGAAAGAAATATTGAGATCGAAGTGGCCATGCAACGGGTCAAGCTAAACCCTGTGAACATTCAAAAGTCTTCTATAGTTTAATGTATGTCACAATTGGTCTGAGCCTGGATGAGGGAGACTACTTGAACAAAAGAAGGGATCTGAGCCCGGCAGAGGGGGATCTGGGGTGAACCGACAGTCACCCGAAAAATAATTCTCTGAACCTTATTTTGAAAGGGATCTGAGCCCGGAAGAGGGGGCTCAATGTTGAACTTTTGTTTTGAAAAGGATCTGAGCCCGGCTGAGGGGGATCCAGGATGAATACCCAAATTGAATACTAGAAAAAGGAAAAGTGCGTCTGTGTGTTGTTTTTGGTACAGCAGGCCCTCTGCACCAAGAGACTTGCAAGAAGTAAAGAGACTTGGACGCAGAAGGTCCTGAACTGGGAAAATTGAACTATATCTTTGTGCCGCAGAAGCCAGAGTGTGTGCTTTGCTTGAGTGACCTGCCTTGCCCGTGCTGAAAATGTGGGGAAGGGAGACCAACGGCCCGAACATCCTGACATATTATTATGTGAACACTTCTTTCTTTTTCATGAACATTACCCCACATTATTTGTAAATTAGTGGCAAGGTTTGTCAATCCTTTTGTTTAGTACAGGCCCTTTTATTTTGACAAGACTCCACTAGTACTACATTATTATTATTTGATGGTCGTAGCTTGCTCCCAACTGTAGATTTAGGTTTAGATAGGCGTTTATCACACCCTTGTGCAAGTTCAATAAACACCATTGAACTGTGGTCACGTGTGTCTGTCTTACTGTTGATACCATGCCTTCCTTATATGGTGTTGCCTTGATTTTCCCACAGTGGACCCCTGCTTCTATCATTCGAATGCAGCACTACTCCTCGTTTGAATGCCTGGACTGCAGGGTCTCTATCTCTCCTGTCCTCCCTCTCATTGTGGTCAATATCTACAAGCCCCCTGGCCAGGTCGCCCTCTTCCTCTCTGAGTGGGCTAACCTCTCCTCCTCACTCCTTGCCTCTACCTCTCAACTTCTCCTCCTCTGAGACTTGAACATCCAACTGGATTCTACCAGCCCATCTCAGGTCTCTTTCGCAACTTCTGCGATTCTCTCTCTCTCTCTCTCTCTCTCTCTCTCTATTCTTCCCTCTGGCCCGACTCACTCTGCAGTGCACACCCTGGATGTTCTGATCTCCTCAGACCCTCCTTCTCTAACCCTCTAACCACTCCTCTCTCTTGGAGTGATCACTTTCTCCTTTCCTCCCACCTCTCTCTCTCTCTCTCTCTCTTCCCCGCAGGTCAAGCCGACTCCAGCACTGTCACCTACCTTCTCCGTCATCCGACCCATGAAGTGTGTGTCAGTTGAGGCTTTCAACACTACTTTCTCTCCTCCTCCTGCAACTTTGACTGACTCAAACCCTCACACAGTCCTCTCAAACCTTCATCTCTCTATCTCTAACACTCTGGATGTCCTTGCCCCTGTGATGAGGATCCACTTGAAGCCCAAATCAAAGTGCAACTCTTGCTACGATTCCGACCTCACCACCCTTAAACGCAAGTGTAAGGCGGCGGAGAGGAAGTGGAGGGCATCAGGCACACTCCCTAACAAACTGGCCTGCCGCCTGCTCCAAAGGCAGTACAGACTCTCTATCCTTTCTAAGAAGAGAGCCTACATCCAAGCTTGCATCTTTGCGGCATCTAACAACTCGCCCGAACTTTTCAAAATATGCAAGGAGCTGGCCAATCTTGCGGCAGTCTGTACCTCTCCTGTTCCCTCCCAGGGATTCTGCACGGCCTTGGCCTCTCATTTCACTACTAAAACTCAGGATATCCTGTCCACCCTCCCTTCATCTACCTCCTCTTCCTCCTCCTCTACCACTCGTGGCCTGTCTGAGGCTGTCTCTCCTCCTCCTTTCTCCTCCTTTCCCCTGTTGACCCCTGATGATGTTTCTAGACAAGTCTGATCTATGAAAGTCTCGTCAAAGGAGGTTCTCCCCTGCTCACCCAGAACCATCAAGGACTACATCGACACCCTTGCTCAAGCTTTGGCCGATTTCTGCAATCACTCCTTTGCCACTGGAACATTTTCTGCCCCACTTAAGCACTCTCTTGTGCACCTCCTTCTAAAGAAGCCCTCAGCCGATCCTTCCTCTATGGCCGACTATCGCCCAATCTCTATCACTCCTTTCCTGGGCAAACTCTTGGAAAAGCTGGCAATCTCCCAGCTTAATCTACATACAGAATCTGTTGGTTGCCTCCATGACCACCATCCTGAGCGGCAAGAAACACAGAAACTGCTCTCCTGAACACGCATGAAGTCTTGCTCTCCAATTTTGACTCTAATCTCCCTTCTGTCCTCATTCTCCTCGATCTATCCTCTGCTTTTGACACGGTCAAGCATGCCATCCTGCTCAATTACCTCCGTGACAACCTTGGTATTACTGATCAGGTCCTGGCCTATTTGACCTCCTTTCTCACCGACCAACCCTCTCAGGTCCAACAGGGGTCTTTCTTCTCTTCCATCCCTCTCTCTACTTGTGGTGTTCCCCAGGGGTCTAACCTCTCTCCCGGGCTCTTCAACTACTACCTGGCACCTCTTGCCCACCGCATCGCTATTTTCTGCTCTAATATCCAATGTTATGTGGATGACACTCAGCTCTATTTCAGGCTCCCCTCAGCCACCTCTGCTTCCTCTCTCATACCAGACTTTCTGGGTGCAATTCAGGAATGGTGTGCTGCCAATGATCTCTGCTTTAATGCCAGTAAGGCTGAGATCCTCCTCATTGGGACACCCTCTCCCTCCTTTCCTCTCTCTCTTTGGTCGCCCACTCTGGGCCCTCTTCCTGCTTGTTAGGGAGAATTCTCATAAATGTGCTAATTCCCTTCACCTTAGAGACCCCCAGCAACTTTGCTGGATTTTGAGGACTTGATTTTTTTTAGCTGGATAGAGAGTGATTTTTTTTTCCCACTCGTTCATGTATTTTGATGTGTGTTTTACTCTTGTATTCTTTAATTATGGAGTTTTAGATAACTCCATAGACATCATCTTTTCATGTGTTACACAGCATCTTCAGTGCAGTAACACAAGGATGTCTTTTAGACTTCTAAAAGGTTTAAATACCTTCTCCGGGATAAACTACTGTTTCCCAGAGAATGTAATGTTACATTGACTTTACTAGTCTTTTTAAATTCCTACATTCAGCACACTATTTTTTGCCACTTTTTTGTTGAAAAGACTTTAGCAGAAGCCCAGAATAAAACCACACTGCAGGTGGTGGAAATAAAACTGGATGAAGGCAAATTTAGGAGCCTGGGAGAACCTGGCTCCGTCATAGAAAAGCCTAAAGAGTTGGAAAAAAATGTGACCCCTGCTTTTGAAACCTCACTGACAGTGGAAAAAATACCTCCGCAAGGTGGTGAAAATTCCAACATGGGATCCCATTTTGCGATGCCGATTATTTGGCTATCACTTACTGCAAAAAATTACGCAAAATGTTTAAACCGCAGGACCATACTCTCAATATTAAAAAAAGTACCGAGTCCAATGTTCCCTCTAATTATTTTTCTCTAAGTGCAGACATGATTTTTCTTCGTGAGCACATTATTTTCCATGTGCGCAACTGAATAACATTGTAAGATACTTTTTGAGCATGCATAGTTAGTGAGATGTCATCTCTGAAGAGTTTGGAAGGCAATTTCCCCTTCCCAACCAACACAATTCTTTACAAATCAGTGTAAAAGGAGCATTTTACAACTCTTTTTCTGAAAATATATCCTAAATAAAAATTATTTTATATGTGATTATAAAGAGAGCTTATCAACCGGTCCAAGACTTCAAGATATGCCATAGTACTTAACAAAAGAACTCCTGCACAGAGAGAAAAACGTGTATACACAAAAAAAGTGTTGCGTGCTCAGGATAAACAATAGGTTTAGTTGTGGCTATTCATTTGTCAGCACTTCTCAGAGACAACACAGAAAGTGCTTAATGCCATTTGGAAACAACTCATGTTTATGACAAAAAACAAGTATGGCTAATTCAGACATTATACAATTTTTGCTAATTGAATAATTGTAACTGAAAGGAATTTGTCAGAAAACATGCCAATAAGAGTTCATGTGCCACTTTAATGGAGTAATTCAAGGGCCAGGAGAAAATGCCTCTCATCATGTGTTAGGACGATAATTGCATCATAACTGCATCACAGAATATGATTATCAGAATTCCTGGGCCTCTGCTCACTATCCACATTATGTTGGTCTGTGAGTTGTGACAACATATACTCAAAAACAGTCTTACAGCTAGGAGGCATATACACCATCCATTTTACTCCCTAAAAACAGTGTAATGGGCCCAACAAACACAGGAAGCCATGAACATATAAGAATCTACCTCGCCTCTACCCACAAACCTCCAATGATATCTTTTTTAATCAATGACCACCGGAGCAGTGGCATTGGTAAAAACTCAAATAATATTACTGCCCGATCTCAAGAGGAATTTTAAGGAGAAAGAACATATTTTAATAAGTATGAAATATCCCTACTGGAAAAGCCAACTACCTTCTTACTCCCTGAAAAATCTTTTGATTCCAAGTATGGAGTAAAATCATATACAAACCCTGATTGTAGCCCTGACATTGGAAGTGAAATTACAGGGCACATAATACAGCTTATAGTTTTGCCCACCCTTCCTCGCCACAGCCTAGACAAAAAACCAAGAGCCTTACTGAGGTTTCTTCTGGTGCCCTGTTAAAGAACATTACAAATATTTGCCCTGTCAACAGTAGCAATGCTCACAGGTTCAACATACTATATGGTTTATGATCATAATCTCGAAAAAAAAAATCTCGAAAAAATAATCGCGAAAAAAAAGTCGCTTTTTTTTAAATGACGTTTTTTATTCGAAATGGGGGGGTTCCCCCCAACCCCCTTTTTTAATTTTTTTTTCATTTTTACAATTTTTTTTTAATCCCGGACCCCAAAATAAATATATAATTAAAAAAAGAGAAATTCGACTTTTTTTGTTTTCGGTCTTTTTTTTTCAACCTTATTGTTAGTCGAGATTTTTTTTTCGATATTTTGACTGACCACCACTGAGTACCTTCTTCTTTAAGCAGGGACTCCTCCTCTGAAATTCACTGTTATCAGCTGAACAAGATGCATGGGGATACTAGAGGCAATACATGCAAACCCATGATTATATTGAAAAGCCCTCAGCAGTTAAGCATCGACAGAAGGAGAAGGTGCAGTTTCCTAGATTATTAATATAGTTTCCTATTCTTTAGTAAACAAACATTTCCTTCACTGTACTGTACTGCCAAAAGATCTGATTTGGTTTTGAAAGTTGATGATTTGTTCTTCACCCCAAAGGAGTGTTCTCCAGTTCCCTTTCACCCGTCCCCCCCCCGCCTCCTGTAGTAGCCTCAAATATTAGTTGACGGGGCTCTGTAAAAAGTGAGGGATTGTAGCAGTAAAACACTAACTGGGAGATGTGCATACCTACAATACTTTGCAAGCAAATCCAATGTAAAGCCTCACAATGATATTATGTGGAGTTTAAGAAAATGTCACAAGTCTGCAAGTGTAGAATTAATATTTATTACACACAAGATTGTTTGCAACATACCCCACCTTTCAATTGTTGGGTAGGATTATACAAGTGATCAGTGAAACCATTTTTGTATAGCAGCGAGTTAACATATCATTTGTTAAGGTCTATGTTCCATGGAACTCTAAACATTTTGAAAGGTTGCAGACTGTGTGAAAAACATTCTAGTTATCTGAATAGTGTTGCCCTAATTTTAAATATGAATAATGCCAGGCAGAGTCCATACCAAATATCCCTTGCAGGCCAAGTAATGTATATTGCAATGTCGCTCTCCTCATATATGGTAATGTTAGCAATGCTAACTAGGAGACACTGACCATGACATTTGCCTACTCAAAATCCTTACAGGGCAAATTAATGTTTGAGTTTTATAATGCGTTAACTTGCAAGTGGGTTTTTTCAAAGTGCTTGTGTGACATATTTACAGAGAATATGAAGCATGGGATGAGGTTGCACATCTTAGTAGACTGCTTACTTAAATTCTGTATCCAATATTTGAGCTGAAACTTGGGTTACATAGTGTGGGTAATGTTTTTGCTAAGGCACCATGAGTAACAAATGCTTGTGCTTGAACGTCATTCATATTATAACAAACATAAAACAAGACTATTATCTAAGTCTGGTAATATCTAAATGTGGCCTTGGGTGGCGTTCGAGTAATGTGGTAGAATCGGTCCCATTCTTAATATCCCCGCAAAAATATTGTGATACTAAAATATTGCCATATATTTGCGGCGATATTGACCCATGGACCTTGCGGGGGACACCCCTGAAACCCCCACATTATTTTAAAATGTGCGGGGGACACCCCCGCTCCCACAACTTATCCCCCCCAAAAATATTGCCTATGGCGAGACAAACAGCCATATGTACGGTGGGGATATTTTGTAGGGATACCATAGAATCAAGTATAGGAGCTATCGGTGTGGCAGGAAGATAATTTGGTTAATGTGTGCAGGCATATCTTAGTTATATGTTCTCTTCATACAGCCACTTTTTCATATTCATTTTTTAACCTCTTGTCAGTGTATTCTGTTTTTAGGGTTTTTAGGTTTTTAAGGTCAAGATTGTATAGTCGGGCAATGTAAATAGGCTAGACCAGACTATGAAGAATAGTTAGTATAATTTATCTTCATTTTGAGAGAAAGCAAATATAAGGTAGTTACTGTGGCTTGACCCTTATTACATCTTTATAAATAGGTGGGATTTGTCTGTGTGCGCTGCTAAAATTCTTCTGAGCGGCAACCAGAGGGAAGCTGGGCAAGCGCACATGCGCACAGCTTAGAGGGAACATTGACCAAGTCTGTTTCTTATCAACAGCAAAGACATAGAATCCCAGACCCAAACAATCATTTGATGGCAGAAGTGGGATGTGCCTCAAGGGAGGTGTTTATGGCAATTGAAGAAGCAAAACAGGATCTGAAGAAACTGGATCTATTAGTCTCCAAAAACCAACCAGAAATCTTACAGCTGTTGAATTCAGAGGTCGGAAAGATTGTGCATCGTCAAGGTGGGGTTTCTAAACATCAATCCCCGTCCCCGAAGTCTGTTGGCATTTGTGAACCATCAAGCGTCTCTAGCAAGGACACTACCCTAGCCCTATTACCAAGTATCTTAACAGACGTTTTTCAGAAACTTGGTCTAGGTTCTCAGCATCTTTGAAAATGGAGGGCTGAAGATCATCTGTTGGAATACATGGGGGCCAAACAACTGCACATTAAGGGCAATGAAGAACTATCTTTTTGAGGTGGGGGATGTCCTAATGTTGCAGGAGACTTGGTTGGTCAAATCAATAATGGTAGAAAGGTATCTCATTAAAGTTCAAGGGGCGGCACAGAAAGCAAGAGGGAGGCCGAGTGGGGGGCTGCTCATGGCCTTTAAAAACTCTAAATTCAAGGATGATGTCTCTGCAGAAGCAAATACAAAGCAACATTCAGAAATAGGGGTCATGACAGGGCGATGATATTTTGTAACATTTATTGGAACCCCTCAAGTGTGGTGCTCCGTGTATTTTTGGATGAGTTGGCCAAGTCTTTAGGGGACATGAAGCTAGCATTCCCAGGGGCGGATGTAATCCTGGGGGGCGATTTGAACGCACAATGCATTGATCTCCCAAGAGATCAAAGAATATCCATTGGGAGAAAAATCACTAAAAATGGTCAGCTGTGGGTGGATTGGTTAAATGACTGGGACTTGAAAATGTCAAACGGGAGTGTGCCGGGAGATATCCCGGCAAAGCCCACCAGGATTCAGGGCACATCTGCCGCGATACTGGACTATCTTTTCTTATCTGGTGGTCTCTTTGAATATAAAGTAAGCTTAGACATAAAAGAAGGGGGTGGTAGTGATCATCTTAGGTTGGAACTCTTTTTCCCAGATTTAACATCAGAAACCCTGCTACTCAACACTCAGAGAATAGTAGCCAGTAAGGGCAAAGTTTGCCTATTTAAATATAAGGCAGGGGGAGCAAACTTGAATGAAAGGCTGTCAGCCGGGTCAGAAGATCTTCAAAAGGAGAATTGCTCGCCCTCAGGCTTTATCAAATTTATTTGGCAAACCTGTCCCCCGAATTTTAATGGGGGTGGGCTCAAACATATCGACTGGCATGTTTATGACGAGGAAACGATGGCAAGAAAAAAAGATCTTAACAGAAGGATAAGACTCATAAAAAGAGATTCCTTTATCTCCAAAATAGAACAAGATACAAAAATAAGAATGCTTAAAAACTCGCATAAAAATTGGTCAGTGGCACAGAATATAAAAAGATTCGTACAGGATGGGGAGCACCTCCTAGATGTACTGGGCAAGAAGGACGCAAAGGGGTTTTGGGACACAATGCATGAGATGGAGGGGGAAAAAACAACACAACTATGCAATTTGGTATCCGAGGGCGATTGGATTAAGTACCTAAATACAGTCTTTGGAAAACCGGAAAGAACAGTGTGTTATTATAATACAAAGGCTGATTGGTGTCTTGATTTCACTATCTCGGATATCGAAGATCTCATCATGAAGGGTTCTTCCTCGAAAGCGGCAGGTCCTAATGGTTTGACCTATCAGGTATTGAAGGGTAACCGGGTTCTATGGGCCAAATTGCTTAACTGGCACTTCAGGGAAATCCTGATGAGGAAACATCTGCCGACTTCATGGCGTACCGCTAAAATTATCCCTCTATTCAAGGGGGGCGATAGGGAGGCGGTGAAAAGCTATCGCCCCATCGCCCTGTTGGATATTGACAACAAGATTTTTATGAAAATCTTGCTGGGGGAATTGGAAGCATGGGGAAAAAAGAGTTGGAGTGCTGTCTAAGTGCCAAACAGGGTTCAGGAGGGCGCTCTCAACCGCAGTGAATGGTATGGTGTTAAACCTCTTGAGTGAAAAAACACAAGTAAAAGGGGGAGAACAACTGTATGGGGCTTGGGTTGATTTCTCAAGGGCCTTTGACCAAGTGGGCAGGGGAAGGCTCTGGTTGAAGTTAAGAGCAAAAGGTATTACAGAGGGGCTCTTGGCGATGCTCATTGAATTCCACAAAGAAAACGACATTAGAGTGAGACTAGATGCAGAGGGCCACATATCACAACTCGTGAGAGTAAATTGGGGGTTGAGGCAGGGTTGTCTAGGGGCCCCTCTATTCTTTAATCTGTATATAGCTGACATGGGGGACTTCTTAGCACCATTTGCGTTGGCCAGTCCGGCCTTAAATGGAAAAAAAATACACTGGCTGGCCTACGCTGATGACGTGGTGGTCTTGGATAAAACGGCCATCAGCCTGCAACGTCTGCGTATATAAATATACAGAAGAAAATGGGCTCTCCCTAAATTCAAACAAATCAAGGGTCCTGGTCTGCAGGGAAAAAAAAAAAAAGTGTTTTCCCCAGGTGGTCAATGTGGGTGGAAGCGATTACAAGGGTGGAGGATTTGGTATACCTGGGGTATAAAATCTATGCCATGCCAGCAATTGGCATAGCAGAGTCGGATCTTGATGTAAAAATAAAACCATTAGCAGCCCAGATGAAAAGAATCCTTTGGAAATATGGGAAATTTTCGATCATACCGGTTCTTAAATTTTACCAGGCTAAGGTTATCCCTGTTCTGCTTTATCGTCTTGAAGCTAAACCACAGCTATGGAACACGTCCTGGCAAAAATGGGAAGGTCTTTTGTGGAAGTATGTCTTGGGTCTTCCTATGAGCTTATCCATGGACAACCTGAGATTTGAACTCGGCCTCTGATCATTAAAATGTCAAGCAGGGTGGAAATTGATGGTACTGCAACATCGCATCACTACAACCCAAGAACACAAATTATATGCAGACATGAGAAAACAGCTGGAGGTGGGTAGCTCTCAATATCTGTGTAGGCTAGACTTGCTGGTGAAGGAACAGCTTCGGTGTGCAGATATAGATACAAAACTGAAGGAGGAAAATCCAACAAAGGCCCAAAAAAAATGGGAGGAAATGGACTGGATCCAGACCCTTGAAAAAATAAGATCAGGGACGAATCCGAACCCTCTACAAATGTCGGAAAGAAAGTTGGGCTTCCTCAGCAAATACTTAATCAAGTTCCCAGATTGGAGAGTGAGGAACAAATTCCTGAGACTAAGACTAAATATCTTACATACTGGGGAAATTCTTGTGAGAAGAGGGTTGGGGGCTCGAGCAATGAATTTGTGTCAGATCTGTGCTAAGCCAGAAAACCAATCCATCAAACATCTGATGATGGAGTGCGATGGCACGAGAAGCTCCAGAAAACAGTTCTTCAGCAAGTTTGCCTCCGAGTCAACGTTCTGGGTTCATGATCACTTTTGGGAAAGTTTGATTGATGGTCAATCCCAACAAAAGAAGATAGCGGTAGTTAAAATGCAGGAGGACTGTAAGTTAGATCTGTGAAATCTTGTCAAGAGCATCCTCGGGGGTCTGGGGTGCAATATGCTTCCGTTGAGGAAGGCAAAGTTGTGGACAATTGAATCTCCTTTTTTATTTTTCTTCTGGAAGCACTTGTTTCTTTTTCCTCTGTTTTGCCCTCTTTCTTCTCTCTCCTCTTCTCTTTCCTTCTCCTTCTTCTTCGTTTTCCTTTTCTTTTCTCTGTTTATTTCTGTTTCTTTTCTGTTTTTTAAGAGTTGAAGGTTGAAGAAAAAAATTGGTTTATCTGTAATGGATTTATTTTTTACGTTTTTTTGGTTTCTTTTCATAATTTTAAAATGTTGTATGTTTTGTGAAAGGTTATTTTTGTAACCAGATTCATCACACACTATCATCCTACAGAGTGCTGGAGGGGTTACCTAGTATCGTCTGTGTCTAGAAACTCACGTAGCAATCAAATGCATTTCCTATCGAAAAGGCTGTTGGCAGTGGTTTTACAACAAACTACCATGATTTTTCCCGACCGCGAACACCGGTAGCTAAACAACGCGGCAGCCATGTTTTTCAAGATGGCACCTTAAGCCCATTTGTTTAAACAGATCGCAGGCGTCTTCTTTCACCATTTCTTTTTGGAAAGGTCCTTCTAGAGTTTGTCTCTGCGCGCCAAACCAGGTTTGGTCCCTTTGTTCTTGCGCCTTTGGCGGGCTTCAGGACTGAAGACTGCATCTGGCGCCTGAGTGTCTGGGGTGGGCAGGAAGTGAGGGAGGTGCCCGAAACTGCCTGTGCTTAGTCTCCTAGGAGACCAAAATGCACTCTGGTGTGATTGGCTGGCTAACTGTCCGGCAAGGACAGCCACCCTGCTGGGTGAGTGACAGCTAGGCTGGATGAAGGGGAGAAAACTGTCTAAAAGGCGAGTCTCTTGGACCATTGGTTTGCCCGGTGAAGCCCTGCTGCAGGTCTGAATTGCCAAGTTCATCTCGACAAAGAATCCCCTTCAAGGATGACTTCTTCCTTAGAGATGGTGGGACCAATCAACTTGTAACCTACCTGGATACCATTCTTGGAGCTTGTTGGGATTAACCAGGGGGAAGGACACCAGCTTGTGTGCTTGACTACAGCTACTCAAACTGAAGATCTCCCATTTTGCCAGCTTGTTTGACCAGTCCCTGTGCAGTGCAGGAGTCCCCTGACATCCTCCCTCTTGTCCCCGCGACTGAGGCTCAGGAACAGTGAGATTTGCAGGAACTGCCATGAACCAACGACTTCAGCTGCATCTTTTCTTCATATTAAGGTACTGTGCCAACCAGATTGAGAGAACTTACCTCTCGCGGTGAAAGTTTGTGAAACTTTCCCAACTTGCAGGCCTAATCAGCTTGTGACCCAACATATGATTCTTTTTTGTACAAACTACTTCTGAGAACTTTGGCAAAGACTTTACCGTTTACTACAAGAACTGCTCTTTCCTATCCAAGACACTAGCCCATTGACTTTGGCCTATGCAAATTGAACTGAATCAAGTCCTCTAGTGAAGTTAAACTATTTGCAGTGCCTAAGAAAGTAATTGTGATCTATTTTATCCACTTGTGCCTTTGTACTCCTATTTAAAGTAACTGAAATGCCATTTTGCTCCTATTTCAGCGGAGCCTCATTTATTCAGGAACGTATTGGTTTGGTATTGAAGTTCTAGTGAATGTTCTCCTTCTAGTGGATGTTTTCTAAATGACTGTGTAATA
The DNA here is from genome assembly GCF_040938575.1 of Ambystoma mexicanum. NCBI lineage: Eukaryota > Metazoa > Chordata > Amphibia > Caudata > Ambystomatidae > Ambystoma > Ambystoma mexicanum. Next base: position 611,715,181 of record NC_090936.1, on the reverse strand, counting down.
AATTAATAAGTGTTTTACCAAGAAACCTTGAGAGTAAGTGTATACGTGAACCGCTGTGATTGTAAGACCTCTGTGTAACATCTTTTTCTGCTCACATTCCCTCTTGAGGAGCCTGGCTGTTCAGCTCGCTACCAAAAACTGTGTAATACAGACTTATACCAAAGGTTGGTTTTGCTCACACCTGTAGTGCTAATTGTATGTGGTGGTCCCAGATGGTACTGCATGCAATTCTGCCTAACAGTGCTCCTTCCTGTGAAGCTAAGAACTTTGGTGTCATCTTCGACTCCACCCTCTCCTTCTCGCCTCACATCTCTGACATCTCTAAGAAGTCAAACTATCAACTGCACTTCCTCAGAGGTATTCTTCCTTTTCTAACTCTTCCCCAGAGCTCTGGTCCTCTCTAGGCTGGACTACTGCAACAGTCTCTTCCCTGCCTCTACGCTTGGATCTTTATAACTTATCCAGAACAGGACTGCAAGACTTGTCCTTGGCCTCAAGCCCAGGGATTTTATCTCTCCAGCTCTGAAATCTCTTCACTGGCTCCCCGTGGCTGCAAGGATCAACTTCAAGACCCCCTGCATCATCCACAAGGCTTTCTGTGGCCTGGGACGGCTCTACCTCCAACTTTCTCATTCAAAACATCTTCCTTCTCAAGCTCTCCGCTCATCCTCCTCCAACTCTCCGTGGGTCAGATGCTTCTCCAAGCAGAGTTGGGGGCAGATCTATCTCCTTGGCTGGGGCCTCCCTCTGGAACAGCCTCCCTGCTTCTCTCAAACTTGAGCAGAACTACCTCTGGTTCCGCAAGCAACTCAAGACCTTCCTTTTCGCTTACGCTTTCTCTCTTCCTATCCCCTGCTGATGCACCTAACTGCTCTGTGCACTGGTCACCCTCTGAACCCAGGCCCAGGCTCCTGCATGTCCAGTTGCCCTTCCACTGCATACGGGCTCCCCAGCACTTAAGGGTCTGTATCTGCAACCCTACAGTCCCTTCTCTCTGAACTGCACTTATGAGCCACACTCTGGCTGCACTTGTGAGTTAACTGTACTTCCCCCTTCCCCTGCCACTTCTCCCCTTCCCTGCACTGCACAATCTGAATGACACAAGGCCTAGTAAGATCGTTATTTTTCCTCCCTTTGTTTCCCCCTCCTTGTCTTGCTGCGCCTAGAAACACTTGTGTACCGGCACGCTATAAATGCCACATCATATAAAGTAGCAATTCAAACTCAAAAGTTTTAGAAAATACTCCATGTGACCAGGGTTGAACTACCTTCCCCTGGATCAAGTCAGGAATACCTTTAGCAAAGTTCAAGTTCAAGAACGTTCTGTGCAATAACAAAGTTGCATTCAGCGTAGTACCAAAGGTCTCTTCCGTGCAATAGATCCTTACACTTGGCAAAGTGAAGATCTTTCCTTCCAAAGGCTTGTTCACAACTCAGAACAACTATTAATCTTTCACAGACTCTTGCTTGGCAAAACGAAAGCCAGTTTCTCAAAACACAATTTCATAAAATAGGATAAATGTTTGTTCTCAAATGTCAAGCAATTATTAGCACATGCATTCTTCTTCTTAAAAAGAAAACGCTTCGACCAGGATAGCTTTATAATCTGTGAAGAATCCTGCGGATCCCTCACTGAAACCCTGCCTAAAGTCTCCTCATCCCAAGCCTGGGGGTGGTGTAATGCGGGAGGATCACCAGGGTGGAGGCGGCCCAGGGAAGAGAGGAGATTCTGTGGGATGAGATGCAGTACTTTTCCTCTGACAGGGAAATTCTTACCACTATTATTATTATTTTAATTGTTCTTTTGTAACGCACTTAATAACAGCGAGTGGTATCTAAGCGTGAGATCGGGATTCGAACCTGTGTTGCACTGCGTTATGTTGCTTCCAAGACAAACGTGTTGCCCCTGAACTATCCGTCCTTACTATGCCAGTAGCGGTTATGGCTTATTGTCATTTTATCATCTAAAGTGGTAACACCTAAGGTTATAACATCCAAACCCATTATATTAAAAAAAGAATTCGGTCCCTCAATACCAAAATGAATATTAAAAGTGTTTCCTTCTCTGCACCATTTTCTTCGAATAAGGATGAAACCTACAATCCCTCTGTTAAAAGGTCTAAGGGAATTAAATCTACCTTAACACTATACTAGAAGTGGAAAAATCTAAAGTCAACTACATGTCCCAGAATCCCATAGGGACTGAGACGTAGAAGAGGGCTGAAGAGGCAAGTAGAAGTGGAGGACAGGCAAGTAGGCCTAATAGCCCTTCGGTCAGGCAATTAACAGTAAGGGCCTGAACTCAACTGCCCCACCAAGAGGCATAAAAGGCTGAAGCAGGAGGGGGAAGAAAGAAGGAGCTTGCAAAAGAAGAGCTGGAAGGCTGGCAGTAGTAGTAGAAGCAGAAGAGCGCAAGGCTGGTAGTTCATGAGGAAGTATGATCACTTAAGGGACGCCGGGACACAAGGAAAGCAGATTTCACCTGTAAGTTCTGAGAGGGGCCTGTGTTCACAAACTCTACCTTGCAGTGGCTGCACTGAGAAAGACGTGCTGAGATTGAAGGTCTTCCCAGGTGCGGCTTATGGCTGTAATTGCAGAGCCGTGATCTAGCTCCAACCCAAGGTCTGTATAAAGAAGCAAGCCGAGGGATAGAGGTGTGAAGGAGACTTTCCATTGATAAGGCTGGACCAGAGACACCCATGTTGCAGGGGGGTGGGTCCTAAGTGTGCCTACAGTGATAGAAAAAGAAGAAGAAGAAGTCGGGAAGTGGAAGCAGCCCACAACTGCAGTGTTGCGGGAGCCGGCGAGTGAAGCTCTGTGTTTAGGTTCACTCTTAGGTTCACTCTGAAAACTCTGAAAACCTTGCAGGTAAATGTTGTTTGTCGTTCTAAAGAGTCCAGATGATAATGGAAATATATCACAAGCACTGGTAGTGAAAGTGTGTATAACAAATGCTTTTAGTTTCCCATTGTTAAACTGTTTTACGTTACCGGAGTGGTCACATGTCTCCAATTAAAAGGGGGAACGCTTTCAAATCATTCAGAAATTCTAGCAATTACTTTCACAAATTATTACAAGAACTTATTGCATCAAAGATAGGTCACCTGTGAACAATTGTAGCTCCCGACAGGAGTCAGAGAATATCTCTGTGTTAATAAAGGGCAAAACCACTACTTACGGTTCTTTAATGTTAAAGATCGTCCTTAAAGAGTGGTTGTGTGTACCTAAATCTGCTTATCCTTTGAAGATTGAACCTTGTAACATCAAGAATAAGTATTCTGTAAATCTAATCTAATGTAGAAGTTATTGAACGGTCTAGAAGAACAAGCCAGGAGGCAAATCCTGAAACCAGCCCTGTTCAAATATATCCACTTGAATTCTGAGGTTGTTAAAGTTGTTGAAGGTCCAATGTCCTCTGATACAAGTGTGACATTGTTATTCCATGCTGGAAGTGTGGCAATACAGCTTCATGGTAGCTACTGGAACCAAGAAGGTGTGAATGAAGCTGGGGAAGGGAACTGGGTGCTTGTACGAAGATTAAGTCGATAATCTGTAATGCAGAGACGGTTGAAGTTGAGAGAAAGGCAGTCTGGAAGCAGAGGCAGGTTATACTGGAGGCAGTAAGACAGACAGAAGAGACAATGAGGCTGCCCTTTTCATATAACATAGGAAAGAAGAGTGCCTTGCCTAACTGCTGAGGTCAAAGAGTCTTGTCGTTAAAATGTCTGATTATCGTAAAGTACAAAGTTGAAGCAGAAATACCAGAACTGTGGTTGTATATAATACTGTCAGTTGATGTTACATTAAAGTTGGTTGGAGTAGCGGCATACTGTGGAACAAAGGAGCCTGTTATCAAACAGAGGAAAGTTGTTGAAAAAGAAGTTGTTCATTTATTCTTTGAACTGTGGCAAAACAATCTTGGAAAGAGGATATCCAGGATTACCATTGGGGCTGTCTTCTTGGCTAGAACTGGAAGGGAAATAATTCAACAGAAAGCTGAAGAACTGTTACCAGTGGATTTTTGTTTGGTGAACTTGTGTTTCATTTGGAATTTACAAGAACTGGTTCAAGACAAATATGGTGTCAGAATGGGATCGGAATCAGATGATACAAACTGGGGATCCACTATGTATATGACAGGTTCTGCTCAAACAGAAGCTGGGACAGAGAAGGGTTGGTCTGAGCCTATTCCTCCTACTGTAATGCTCCTTCAAAACCTTCAAAACCTGGTTCTGAGATTCCCTTACAGGGGAGGAAAGGAGCCTTAATTCCTCCTCTATAACAGGAACCAGGCGTCAAGCATAGGGGCAAGTCTGACAACTCCTGAACCACGGAAGCTGAATGGAGTATGACCCTAACACTGTGGTTGGCCCGGGTGCCTGATGTGACACCAACAGGACACCACGCGGCAGCCAATGGAGGAAGAGGGTTAGGGAGCTGTGGACGGGTACAGAAGAAGTTAGGAAAACCGGTAAGAGGGTGAGGGTATGTAATTGGATAGGTAACGGGGAAATGTAGGCAAGCAACAAACAACACATAAACGTCTAGTTCTTGGCTCTATATTCCTGTCTCTGACCCCTATTAGTAACCCTGGTACTCTGCCATGTCATACAGATAATCACAATATAAATGGAACAAATGAAAATAATGTTGCACATGAAATGAAAGAATGAGAGGTGGAACTAAAACCTATAAGCAGCATGAGAGAAGCGTACATGAACAAAAAAGACTCCTAAAACAGCATATGTTCCAGCTTTCTTAGTTCTCAGGCTAGACACAACTAACCCTTAATGCACTGACAAACATCATGCCTTCCAGTCTCAGGCTCAACACAGTTAGCTCTTTGATTTGTACTACCGCCCACAACCTTGTTACATCTCAGGTTGTGCTAATTCAAGAACTCAAGAATATATATACTCCCTTAACAAGCATTTCCCTGGGATTTTACAACATTGCTAGTTCACAACTGTTACTTATCCTATTCTCAGGGCGCCCATGGCCACCCCGAGCAGATGAAATGCCGGCAAAATATCATTCTCGCCTATGGCTTTGGGGCGGCTCTTTGTCGTGTATTAGATGTAGTTGGGGAACCCCCTGCAGGGATTCCACGCCCAAAAAGAGTGTCTCGCGTCAACCGTGTGTAATGCTTTGGACTAAAACATGGCGCTTGTTTGCAGTGCATTGTGGTGCGCTCAAAGACATAGTGGACATTTGCTTCAGGCCTCAGTGGAATCTGCACTTGATATGAACTATTCTGCTGATAAAAAGGTTTTCAACATTGCTCGTACTATCCCACTGGTAAACATGTTTTCAACATTATTCATTGCTTATGTTAGTTTACACTGCTCATACAAGGGCATGGTGCGCGAAGAGGCTAGTATAAGCAGGTGCCGGCTGGTACTTGGTAACGTTACCATGGACATTGTTAACACTGAATGTGAGTTATAGAGTTGTTTTCAAGCATTCTTGAGAAAGGGAAGAGTGCCTGCCCACAAAGCCTCATGGGGATTGTAGTTTCTTGTGCAAAGAACCTCTAGGGCTCTATAGCCCGTGCTTGGTGGCTCCGGCCGCAACAGACCTTAGTAAATTGCGCAAGGACCCCTAGGCTACGCCTTATCCTTACACCAGGGGAATAAGAGAAGTCCCTTGTAATAAGTGGCCCCTTAAAATTAATGCTGATATATATGGGAGTAAGGAGAATAACATCACCTCTCTTAATATAGGGTACAGACCTGTATATATTATAACTGAAAATGGATGTAAAACAGTTAAATTATCTACCAGTGAGCTTCAACCCCTAGAAAGAATATGTGAACCGATTTAACACGTATAATCTCTTCTTTCTCCGTTCTTATCAAGTACCCAGTAGGGACAAAGTCATCATTTCCCTACAGCTTATGGTGAAAAGTTCCATCAGGCTCAGCTGTGTATCTGGATGTACGTGATTTGACCGTGGCATAATTCTTCGCAGCAGAATTGACCATGGTCAATTTCACCGCAAATACAATTTTGCTGGGGCCAAATCCAGCAAAACTTTGACGCTCCTTACATCCCCCACTCTCCCACTTACCGTTTGCCTCTCCGTTTCCTTCTGATCAGCAGCGTCAGTTCCATCCCTCTTACGTGGGTCGGATCCGACGACAGAGGGTCCGCTTTTCTCTCTTTTTTTCCCGTCCCCCGCCTCCAGTCCTCAGGAAGCAGGGGACACCTCTAGTACCCCCAAAGGCAATCATTACTGAACATGGGGATCAGGGGACACCGCCGCAACCCCCGCTCCCCATGTTCAGTATTGATTACCAAATTTGTTTGAATTTAATCGAACAAATGGTACTGGCCGAATTCGGCCATATTTTCCATACGATCAATTAAATTTGAATAAATCGGGTAATACTGTGTATCTTATGTGCCCATAAGCGGAGAGAGACAAAAGGGAATGTTAATGTTGCTACCTCTGATGTTTGTAGAGAAAGAAAGAAAAATCGCCTTTTGAATTTGTCATATAAATTAGTACAAGTTAAGAGAGGCAAGCTGATTGGACTCTTGGTCCATGAAACCCCATGGAACTCTCTGTGCCAGTCTGATATTAGGCAAGGAGATGGAGAGAATCCAGAAAAACAATTTGAGATGGAGGGGGACCCAGAAATTATTTCGCATGACTATCAGTGGGTAACAGAAAATCTCTGAATTCAGTTACACACAGAATGAGTCAAGCTTAAAACAGGGAGACAGCAAAAGTCCAGAAATGTTCTTAATATCCTCTCCCTGAGAAAACAGGAGTGGAGCGGAGTGGACAGAGTGTTTCCAGTGTTTGGCAGTCTGTTTGCCATTCCCATTGTAAAGGAGGAGCCAGTTCTCAAAGACCCCTCGCTCAACGAAGCGGAGCGGAGTGGACAGAGTGTTTCCAGTGTTCCCGGTGGGTCCGGGGAGATCCGGGAGCACCCCGCTCTGTGGAAGTAAAGTGGAAGTAAAGTGCAACTCAGCGACGCAAAGAACCAGCCCGGATCCCCACAGAGCCCCTGCAGATTGATAGAACAATGCAGGGAGCAGGGGCGGGAGCGCTGGGCTATGACCAGCTGGAGGACGCCGCAAAGCAACATCCAGAGGTGGCGGGAGCTCCGGTGGAACTGGCGGAGCCGCCGGACTCGCATCGAATCCTGCGGAGTAACAACAAGACTCTTTCCAAAGGAGAGCGGAGGTCGCCGGTGAAAAAAGGTAAAAATCCCGTGCACCCCGCATCAGACTTGAAAACTCTTAAAGAGTTGATGCCCACCGCCACCCAACTCCAGTCTTTAGGAGTTGGTAGAAGGGGGGAGGACACACCCCGCAATATGGATATGAACAAAGAGTCCCTTGAAATTGCAACAGCGTCCTCACGGATATCTGCCGCCCCCCCGCAAATCCCCATGTACATCAGCAAGGTGGCGAAGACAGCGCAGGACCAGAGCACTGCTTCGGCGGGTGGTTGTTTAATCCGGACTACCGGAGGGTGGTCAGACTGGGACCCTGCCCTGGCCCTGTGCGCTAACACGCGAGGGTGGCGGACTGAGCTACCAAACATCTACAAGTCCCCAGAGAGGAATGTAGAGGACTCAGCACAGACACTGCCGATTGAAAGACCGGTTACTGTAACTAGACCCCTAATTCACAGTACTAAAGACATACAGATGGTGACAGATGTGAACAGAGATTTAAATGATAGCATCGGTGCACCTAGCCCCACACACACTGTAATCAGCTACCCAAACAACCAGCCAATAAGTATAGAGGAGGGAAATGTGAGTTTGGAGATTAGAGCAGCGCCGATTGACTGCACAACCAAGGAATCGAATCCTGATACAGGAGACTGGGTCGATCTTGGGTCCCCAGGACATACGAATATGATGGACCTAAAAAAGTGCAATAAATCTAATGACAACAAGCGCTACTATATTAAGCGCCAAAAGGGGAAATAAACAGCCGCAAGCGCATCCTTAAACCAAAACCACCAAGATAATAAAGTATCCACGCATCAACAGAAAAACCTTGGTACTACGGGGGGAAACAAAGTTAAACGTGCGCCAGTGGAAAAACCAGCAGCAGGGCCGGGAACGCACCAAAAACCCTGTATCCCAAATGCCCTGTTTACCTTCTTCAAGACTAAACAGAAAAAACGCAAATTAGAAACAGAGGACGAAATGACTGATGCGGAAATTCTAGAAGTGATAGAGAGGTCTTTCCCTGCGACAAAAGGGAGGAAAATGGATACAGATATTACAGACAGTGAAAGCAAAATCGGAGATGGTGAAAGGAGATCAAGAGTAGCGGATCAGTCACGGGTTCAGCCCAAATAAAATGGAACAAAAGGAAGCAAATGTAGAGGAAACAAGTCAGGCAATTCAGTCTAGTCCAAAAGAAAAAATGTGCATAAATGAGACTGAACAAAAGAAAGCAAACATAGAAGAAATAAAACAGGCAAATCAGTCTATTACGAAAGAAAAGGAGACGCAGACCAAAAAGATGACCACGGGAAAAGACCGGCCGACTGAACCGACAAGCCCAAATAAAGTTGTTAGGGAAGAAAACACAGCATCAGACACCCTAAAGAAGGTGGCTGACCTTTCAAAAGCCCCCTCGAAAATTAGCGAAAGCCATCTTATTCCGCAGTTGGGGCCTGAAGAAACCAAATCGGGGCTGAGCACTAATTTAAGAAGAAAATCAATCTCCACTGAGCCACTGATCCATGGCGCAGACACACTGCCAACGTCGAAAACAACGTTACAAAGCGGGCCCCAAAAATGGACTGAACAGGAAGAGATGCGGGCCCTACTAAAAACCCGGAACCCCTATGATTTAGTACCAGGTGAGATCCAAAGAAAAGAGCAGAGGGAGCTGCAAGTACTACCTGAAAGTCCAAAAAGAAATTTGAGACCCGAAATACAGGCCAGAAAGAAAACAAATAATGAAACATGGAGATATCAAGAAGGCGCTCTAGGCCCAAGAGCGCAAATGAACGATCAATCCTGGACAAAAATCCACCACCAGCATACAGAAAGAGGAGCAAAACTAACCAGGCAAGCTAAAGAAGGAGGAACAACAGATCCAATTGCCTCTAAAACACTATCAGACTGCTCTGAAGTATCTATCGTGACAGCTGGGACCTCGATATTGGACATTTCAGCTACCCAAAACTGAATCTGGCCCGGGTAGGGAAAGTTTGAACACGCCTGCCAAACACAGAAGGCACAGTGAAATTATGATCGATTCTCAAAAATCATCCCCAAATAAAAAACCTGATATGACCACAATTATGGCGGCGCTTACTATCGCACTTGCACCATTTTGCAAATTATATGAAACAATCAGCGATGCGGCAAAAGACAACACTACACTATTGTGCAAGATGCAATCTAAGCTAGAGTTTCTGGAGGGTTACATTACAGCCGCAGAGATCAAAAACAGCAAGCAGGAGTCAATTTGGGAGGAGAAATGGGCTAATCTAGAGATGGAAAGAAAAGAAGCACTAGCTGCAAAAAAAATTGCAAAAAAATGTATGGACAGAGCCTGTCAAACAACGGCAAAGTGGGATAAGAAAGAAATGGAACCAATCTTCAATAAGCAAAAATCAAAAAATGCGAATGATCTGTCAGAACTACAAACTCAGAATACGATTGGGGCCGCAAAAATAGCACCAGCAATGACAAATCAAAAGAAAAAAGTGGCTCTATGTTTGACAAGTGAAACTATCACAGGTCAATCAAATAAAATAAAAATAGTGCCATCCGAATCCAAAAAGGAAGATGAAATAATCAACTTAACCCAAAGCCCCGAAACTCCATCTCACAAAATGGCAGCGGCGACAAAAAACTTGAAACCGACAGAAAAATCACCGAGAACGGTGAATGAATTCATGAGCGTAAGTGCACTGATGGACTTATCTTTACATCTCGAAGCAGATGTGCAGGGTGAAGAGTACACAAGTCCAGAGGGACCAGCAAAAGAAAGCAAATCTGTCCCTGAAAGTAGGAGGGAAACAAATAGCGACGAAGTCCTAGTCAGTTCAACGTCAAAACCTGTAAAGAGTAAAAAACAAACAGACAACGAGACTAGCTCTAGCCATGGATCATCCCTCTTGAATCAAAGATTACATCGGTGTTATGAAGAGAAAACAAGTAAAAGGGGCGAGGGGGAGAGCAGAGAAATTGCACTTAAATACCACTCTGAAAAAATAAATAAGAACCCAGACAACACCGAAAAAGAATCTAGAGTTTTCAAACTAGAACAAATATCTTGCAAAAGCAGATACATCGTGCTTAACAGGAAAACGGTATTGTACTTATTAAGTAAGGTACACTGCTTACAACATCTGAAGTCCGAAGACTTTCTACTAATAGAACCCTACCACCGTGATCAAAAGGCGAAGTCCTATCTACACATTCAATCCAAGGCAATAAAAGGAGTGCCGGAGGAAGCCTATAAGGACTTAGAACAAGCCGGATTTATCCTAACGGAAATAGGTACGTTAAAAACAGATCTAAAAGCGCAGTCCTCAAAGGAGAGAGAGAGCCTTAAATGGCACTATACATCCAGAACAAAAGAACTCTACAATAGAAAAAGACATGCCCCCTCGGACCATATGGAACAAGAAAGCCGTCGGCAGTACGAGTGGGAAAAAAGGGGGATGAGAAACGAAAGATATAAACGAACAGAGCCCGAATATAGGGAAGAACGAAAAGAAGAACGATCCAGGTATGGGGATCAATCCCAGGAAAGAAGGGAACGACACAGAGCTGAAACTGTGGCTCAGTTGAAAATGACCAGGACGAGGAGTGAAAGGTTGGAAGAGGAGTGTAGAACGATAAAAGATCGAGAAATGAAAATGGTAGAGAGCCAAGAACTTAGACAACCAAAGGGACCATGGAATTGGTTGAAAAAAATGTTAAACCCTCAACAGGATAAATAGCAACCACCAGGAGGTGGGCCCAGAAGCACACCGCCTCCAACCTACTACCAAGCAACGATTCCTCCGAAATTGATCTCGATGGCCTCATGGAATACGAGAGGCCACAGACATTTGACGAACCCTGAAAACCAAGATCTGGGGACTTTCGACATCCTATGTCTTCAAGAGCACTGGCTAACAGAAAAACCATCTTTAGACGGCTTTGAGATAGCCTTCTCTCCTGCCATAAAAGGCCCGCTGGGCCGTCCGTCTGCTGGACTCCTGCTAGCAATAAAGGCGGGGTCAGGAATCTCCATCATAAAAACGATATCCGAGTCGTATGGCATACTGGCAGTTTCTACAACATGGACCCAAGTCGACGAAAGGGAAAAGGAATGTGAAAAAGAGAAATTAGCTTTGATAACAATATACTGGAACCCGGAAAAATCTACAACATCAGATTTTTGTAATCAAATAGAAGGAACAATTGACGACATTATTCTTGAAGATCCACAAATGCACATAATAATCTGTGGAGATCTAAATGCTAACTGCAGCAATGAAAATGAAAATAGGGTGAAAAAGACAAAATCTTCAGGGGAACACAGAGGACAAGTATGGAAGCGGCTAATGAAATCGAGAAATCTCCACAATGTGGCCTCTCTGAAATCCTGGAATATAAATACTCCCACATGGGAAAGGGGGAATTCTAGCGCAAACATTGATTATTTTTTCATCTCCAACAGTCTAGTGGCATGCATAGAAGACTACTCAGTGACAAAAACTCAAGAGAGTGACCACAATCTGTTGGCTATAAAGTGGAAAGCACTACGATCTGTAAACAGCCACTACAACAACCAGATTGAGTCGAATAATCAACAAAACCGAGTATGTCTGACTGCGGCTAACATCGAGTCCATTATTAAAAAATACAAAACCAGCATCCACGAGCAAGGGGAAAAGACCCAAAAGCCGGACTATCTTCCATTTCTACTCCAATACAGATCAAAGAAGTCAGCAAAAAGGCAAAAGGCAAAACAAAACAAACATATATTTGACAACCTGATCGCTGAAAGAAAAAGATCCCTGAGAAAATTGAAAAGAAAAATAAAAAAGGATAATTCACCTACAGCATGGAACAAATGGAAAGAAGAAAACTTAAAATACAAAGCCTGGATCCGAGGTCACAGATACGTAATGTATCAAAAAGATGCAGAGGACATGCTTCGCACGTTAAGCACCAAAAAAACTGGTGACTTCTGGGCACTTATCAAGAAACCAGATAAGAAGGTGGACAATCAGATCGTAAATGCAGTGAGTGAAAATGCGTGGGTACATTTTTTTGGAAATTTGTTTATGGCACCGGAACATCTCCCACTGGTGGTCGAAGGACCAGTTATAACACCTTGGATCGATATTTCATCGATAGACGACATAAAAAGTGCAATTCTCAACTTAAAGAATTCCAGAGCCCTTGGTCCAGATGGGCTATGTAACATCGAGCTAAAACAAAATCCGGAAAAATGGGCTATCTTCATCAGCTCTATTTTCACTCAATGCAGACAGACAAAATCTATTCCGGCGTCTTGGGTCACTGCGGTGGTTGTGCCGATTTTCAAAAGAGGGAACAGAGAAGAGCCGGGTAATTACAGACCCATTGCCCTATTGGATATAATAGGTAAAATTTTCGCAACTCTTCTCCTGCACCATTTCCAAATTTGGGCTAGAACCTCTCTGGCCTATGATTCTTTCCAAATGGGATTCGTAAAGAAAGGGAGCACGTCAGTCAACATCCTAATCCTCAATCTCATAAAAGCCAAGGTAAAGCAAGGGTCTCCTACGGTGTTCCTGGCGTTTCTAGACTTATCACAGGCCTTTGATAAAGTTGACAGGCGGATGATGTGGAGCAAACTTAAAAAATGGAACTGCCCAATGGAAATATTAGACCCTGTGATGGCCCTGCACACCAACACGACATTAAGAGTACGTTTAAACAATCAAGGCCTTCTGTCTAAAGAGATAACAGCGGAGAGAGGAGTTAAACAGGGCTGCCCTCTGGCCCCGGCACTATTTATTGCCTTTTTGGGAGATATAAAAGACTCAGAAATACCAGCTAAAGCGTTCCCTCCCAAATTGGGTAAGGTAAATATATCGCGTCTTCTCTACGCAGACGATTTGATATTATTAGATCAAACCCAAATTGGCTTACAACGCCAACTTACAAGTCTGGCGCAATACATGGAGCGAAACAATCTGAAAATAAATAAAACAAAAACGAAAATAGTGATCTTGGGGAAAAGTGCCAAGATGACCCATCCAGGGTACAAATGGGTGTTGGACAAATCTGAAATCGAAGTGGTCCATAGTTTCAAATATTTAAGAGTTCAGATAGACCACTCAGCAAAAGAAGCATCTATGCAGACCATCCTTTGGGGAAAAGCAAAAAATCTTGCTGTTCAAATGAAAGTCATAGACAGAAAATATGGCAAATGTTCATTAAGTCCGGTGATAGCATTCTACAAAGGGAAAATTGTCCCAACACTGACTTATGGCATGGGGGCAACACTGAACATGCCAAACGACATCTGGCGGAAGCTAGAGAGTTATGTCTGGAAGACGGTCCTAGGACTCCCAAACTCAGTTTCAATGGATCTCATCAGAAGAGAGCTGGGACTACTCTCTCTGGAAGCGACAGTGACCCAAAGCGCAATGCAACTCTTCAGGAATACTCTAATGGCAGATAGTCCACCCATATACAAGATCATAGCAGCAGAAATAACAAATCGCCACTTAATCATTCTCAACAAATGGACGGACAGGCTCAAAGAAAAGCTTTCTGAGATCGCATGCACAGAAGAAGACTTGAAAACAAATCCAGTAAGAGTGAAATCTAAACTCCAGACTCAAGACTGGATAATGACCCTGGAGAAAGCGCATGCAAACAAACTGACAAGAGATCTTCCACCTAACTTTAACAGACTGAAGGAGCCGGTGGCATACTGCACGAAATTCCCAAACAAACATCTAAGGAAAATGTACATGAGAGCGCGATTCAATCTTCTTCCGACACGAGAAATCATGGCGATCCGGATGCAATCCAACGACAAAGCCTGTCGTCTCTGTAAGGAACTATCCAAATCAGAAACAATAAAGCATCTCTTACTGCACTGTTCAGAGTTGACAAACATAAGAGCCACATACCTACACAACCTTCGTACAAACCATTTAGGACTGCTTGAAGATGAAGACTCAACTTGGTGGAATAGGTTGATGTCTGGGGAGAAAACAAAGTGGACTATAGCGTCTGTAAAAATCTTGGAAAGCGCTTTTGAAATGATCACCTTACGACCCACTCTGGTGACCAATTCTGAAGACCAAAGTGTGAGGGAGTTACCCTAACAAGAGACTGGCAGTGATACAGCTCCCCTTGCGATCTCTCGCCGATTACTGTGTGAAAATAGCGCCTGTTGCTTCAGTATTTTCTATTATGTGGCTCTTTAGAGACGAGCAACAAGAGTTTTGTAAAAATCGCTAATATAATTAATTACAAAGTCAAATAAAAAACAAAAAAAAAAAACAGGAAATTGTAATACACCTGAAACTATGGGTGTTCCCATTGATGCTTTAGAGAGTGATGGAACATGTGAACAGCTAATAGAGGTATCTTTAGTGAAGGCTCCAGATAAAGAAAATCACACCATTGAACATTTAGAGACAGTCCAAGACTTTTCAGACCTCTTCATTGGGTAATAGGTGCACCCGGTCTGAGGATATCTTGTCAAGGTCAGCAAATTCCTTGACAGATGAGAATGAAGAGGAATTTGTCTCTAATGGCAGGACTTTGGTTTTCCTATTGCTTGTCGACCCCTAAACAAGAAGTATCTGAGGAAGATATACAATCTATTCTAACTCCATCTCCACCCTTGAATCAGGAAATATGTTTCTCTTGTGGGGAGCATGGTCATCAGGCGTGGTGTTGCCCCTGAAATAGAATTGATCTCCCCACCACACCCTTGTTAAAAATTTCCATTCAGGATGGGCAAGTTAAGGAAATAGGGGCTGAGCCATCTTATGCGAACATCCTCTCTGTCCAACCCAATGAGAGGCTAATAGAAAGCACAGAGAAACCTCTTCCAAAAGGGAAGGAACATAAGAAAGGGTAAGAAAGAAACCAGAGAAAATGTTGTGTACTGGAGACTAATCCAGTTATACAGTCCCTGTAATATTTCAAAGAAAAACACTTTGGGCCAAGTTAGACACTGGGAGCAAAAGCTCTGCTGTGCAGGCTAGTCTTATTCCATCTAATTGGAAATGTATGGGAGACAAGGAAATACATTGTGTACATAGTCAAATAGAGAAACATCCCTTAACCATCCTCGATATTACCATTCTAGAGTTGTTCAGTATAAGTGACAGTAATATCCAATCTGCCTACCTCTTTGGTTTTGGGTAGTGAAATTCTGTTTCAATGAATGGATTTTTCACATAGCTGAAATGAAACTAAGAACTGAGGCAAAGTCTATTATTCAAAAGAAAGGGAGAAAACCAACATATTCCCCTTTTGAATCATGGGTCTGTGGAAATGTTGTTTACAGTGATCCAGTGTGGGACTGGAAAACGAGGGGACCTACTAAGTATGCAGGGGAGGTCAGGTCTTTAGGGGAAGGGTATGTGAAAAATCCTGCGGATTCCTCACTAAAACCCTGCCTAAAGTCTCCTTCCAGGGGAACAGGGAGGGCAGATGCTTCCTGATCCCAAACCTGGGGGTGATGTATTGCGGGAGGATCACCTCTGTGGAGACAGGGCCCAGGGAAGTGAGGAGGTTCCATGGGATGAGACACAGTATTTTTCCTCTAACATGGAAATTCTTACCACTATGCCAGAAGAGGTTATGGCTTATTGTCATATTAATATCTCTCAACCTCTGGTTAAATCTAAAGTGGTAACGCCTAAGGTTGTAACCTAGAATCCTTTTGTTCCCTAAAAACAAATATCTTCCTCAATATCAAAGATGCACTACAGGGAATAGTGAAAGAGTTGCCTTCTCTACACCATTTTCTTCGAATCAGTTTGAAACCTACAATCCCTTTGTTGAAACGAGTAAGGCAATTACATTTACCTGTAACATTATACTCAAAGTGGAAAAACCTAGTTTCAGCTTTCTGTTGAAAGGTTCCCCTTCCAATTCTAGCCAAGAAGACAGCACCAATGGTAATCCTGGACATCCTCTTTCCACGATTGTTTTGCCACAGTTCAAAGAATAAATTAACAACTTCTTCGACAACTTTCCAAGTATTTAGGACATCTGCCGTGTTTTTGGTATAATTGTCAGGAGGCTACTTCTTAGGGTGTTTATTTCCTCTTGACAACCACTCTTCTACTACTGTTACTGTGGAAACATGCTCCTTTGTTCCACACTATGCCAATACTCCAACCACCTTTAATGTAACATCCACTGACAGTATTATACACAACAATAGTTCTGGTATTTCTGCTTCAACTTTGTACTTTATGATTATGAGGCATTTTAAAGACAAGACTCTTCAAACTCCACAGGTAGGCAAGGCACTTTTCGTTCCTATGTTATAAGAAAAGGGCACCAGCATTTGCCTCTTCTGTCTGTCTTACTGCCTCCAGTATAACCTTCCTCTGCTTCCAGACTGTCTTTCTCTCAACTTCAACAGTCTCTGCATTGCAGATTATCAACCTAATCTTCTTACAAGCACCCAGATCACTTCCCCAGCTTCATTTATACCTTCTTGGTTCCAGTAGCTACCCTGAAGTTCTATTGCCACACTTCCAGCATGAGATACCAATGTCACACTTGTATCAGAGGTCACTGGCCCTTCAACAACTTTAACAACCTCAGAATTCAGGTGGATAGATTTCAACAGGACCAGTTTCATTATAGAAAGGGTTCGCCTCTTGGCTTGCTTGTTCTTCTAGTCAGTTCAATAACTTCTACATTTACAGAATACTTGTTCTTGATGTTCCAAGGTTCAATCCTCAAAGGAGAAACAGATTTAGGTACACACAGCCACTCTTTAAGGATATTCTTTAACCTTAAAGAACCATAAGTGAATGTTTTCCCCTTTATTAACACAGAGATATTCTCTGACTTCTGTCGGGAACTACAATTGTACACACGCAACCTCTCCTTGATGCAATAAGTTCTTGTAACAATTTGTGAAAGTCAGTGTTAGAGTTTCCGAGTGATTTGAAAGCCTTCTCCCTTTTAATTGGAGACATGCGACCACTGCGGTAATGTAAAACAGTTTAGCAATGGGAAATTAAAAGCTTTTCTTAAACACGAGCACTCTCACTTCTACTAGAAGTGTGCATAATACACACAACGATGAACAGTTTCTACTCGCTCCCACTCTTACACAAGTTAATTTAGAGCTGGTAACAGTTACCAGCAAGTTTTTCAGAGTGTACTTGAACACGGAGCTTCACTCACTGGCAACAGGAACACTGCGGTTGTGGGCTGCTTCCACTTCCCACTTTTTCTTCTACCACTTTAGGCATACTTGGGACCCACACCCTTCTGCTGCTTGTGTGTCTCCGGTCCGGCCTTATCAACGGGGAGTCTCCTTCACTCTTCTGTCCCTCGGCTTGCTTCTTTACACGGGCTTGGGTTGCAGCACAATCACGGCTCTGCAATTACAGCCACTAGGTGCTCCTGGGAAGACCTTCAATCTCACCACATCTCTCTCAGTGCAGCCACAGCAAATCAGGGCTTGTGAACACAGGACCCTCTCAGAACTTGCAGTTGAAATCTGCTTTCCTCGTGTCCCAGTGTCCCTTAAGTGATAACACTTCCTCATGAACAGCCAGCTTCGTGCTCTTCTGCTTTCTACTATTACTGCCAGCCTTCCAATTCCAGCTCTTTCTCCAGCCCCTTCTTTCTTCCCCCTCCTGCTTCAGCCTTTTATGCTTTTATGCCTCTCAGGTGGGGCAATTGAGTTCAGGTGCATGCCCTTACTATTAATTGCCTGACATTGGCAATGGCTGTTGGGCCTTGCCTGTACTTCACTTCTACATGCCTCTTCTGCCCTCTTCTTTGTCTCAGTCCCTAGTTAATTTTTGTTTGGTGAACCTTTGTTTCATTTGGAACATCCAAGAACTGGTTCAAGACTCTTAGCACAGGTGAAGGTCATCCAAAGTACTGGTTGTTGGTTATTCACTCATTTATGTTGTTTATGATTTACTCTGAATGTTTTTGTTGTTTAGTGTGGGGGGGCAGTTTTATTTATGCTAGGAGTAATCCCCTTAGCTCTCCGACTAGGTAGGGAATTCCCTGATAGGGTAGGTTTAGCGACGATTTATTTTTATCGTTAATAACATTTTCAATTCTGCGAAAAACAAAGTAGTTGTCTGCCTTGCATTACTGACCTCTCACAAATCACACTTCTTCTTTAAAGGAAACACCTTCTGGAAATGCAAGAGTTTAACAAGACAAGGTGATTGATTTAACACTTTTCCAACACACCTCTTTACCACAACCACAGTACTTGAAATCATCTTCTTTCCTGGTATACTCGCCTGCCAGGACTAACTAATAACGGTCCCTTTCCTGGTTTACTAAAGTGCCAGGATAAAACTCCTACTACTACAGTTGTACTCTGTGGTAATGCTTGTTCCACAATCCTCCACACCAGGACACCAATGAGGAGGTTTAAACAACAACTGCTTCTCTTGATAGTCTCTTGACTCTTAACAAAATGGGTTGCAGTTCTTCCCAAATTGGTATTGTTTCTATATGCCTATTGGCTGAAGGCAATGTAGGTTACCGTTCTCTCATACAAGGAGGGCCTTGCTCCTTCGTCCTTTGTTTTATATTTCTGCCACATCCTGGCTGCTGGCAATGCAGGTTACAATCACCCCCCACCAACCAAGTGATATCCCTTATCAGGAGAGTGTCACAAACCTACCCACCTGCCACCTAGCACCGCTACATGGACGCATTCAGAGAATCTGTTTATGGCATAATTGCACAGTTAAAACCTACAAAATGCCTCTGCATTCATTTACTTGATTTGTAGTTTTGCACTAATCTAATTTCATATTCCATTCCCGGTTTTGAGTTAAACCAGCAGATGCATTCTGGTACATGTATGCTGTCCAAGAGGCAAAGGGCTGGAGGAGGCATACTAAGTACATTTGTTTGCAGCGAGAAACTAAGAGTTGGAGAGGCCCTGATTGCATTCACCTGTTCCAAGCAACTGCAGGCTAGGCTGCTGGGAGCTGAAAAGACTTTCATTACAAACCACTGGTGCAGTCTACTGAAACAGGGGCTGCGCTTAATTAAACACAGCTGGCTGGGACTGCAATCTGCTCCACCCTGTTGGCTGCTGGCCGGGAGGGCCTTTATAAGCTCACTTTGAACAGAAGCAGGCAGTTGTTCAGTCAACTGCTTCCACTGGGAGTTCGTGCTTTTGTACCTTTTCTGAATATCCTAATTTTTGGCTTCTGAATCCTGTTTCTTGTTGCTGCTTTGCAGCACCCTTTCCAGTCTGCTTTTGTAGTCTGCCTGTTTTGACCTTTCCTTAATTTCCAGCTTTTCACTTCTGAACCCCTGTCCTGTTTTGCTGTTAAAGACATTCAGTTCTTTACTGATATCCTTTCGGACTTTCTGTAAACATTGCTTTCTGTAAGCATTTCTGCTTCACAGACTTATCTAGTTTCTCTCTATTTCTCTCTGCAATCACAGTCTCTGGAAGTTTCCTGTTTGTTCCTTGCCTGCGATACTACCAGACTTCAGTCCATAGTTCTAGTGCCTGTTCTTAAGTACTCTGAGTTTCCTGAACCCCTCATATTCGCTGTGTTGGCAGCGGCCTGTCTTCTCTGAGTCCTTTGCCTTCTGTATTCTGATAATCCAGTCTCTGCTTTGTACTTTGTTTCTCTAGCCTGTCCTGTGCCTGGCTAATTCTTTCTATACTGCTTTTCGCCTGTATTACATCTTGGTCCACTGTTGTGCCTCTGCTCTGTATCTGTTTACAGTGTGACCCTTCCATTCAGATCAGACAAGGGAAAAACTTCTGTTGCCTTCGCCTAGTCCGTTGGAGTCTTACCTGGCTCAGTATATGGTCTCCGGTTTTACCCTTTAACTGAGTATAAAAGTCTCTTCGGCACACCTAACTCATGACGCTGCTTTATGACAGTTGTTAAGAGTAATCTTCTGGTACCGATCCCAAGGGCTTTCCCTAATCTATGGAGACCTCTTATCATATTCCAGTACACCCTTTATTCTGATCTATCCATGCTGCCCAGTATATTTGCTTGTCCTTGCCTTCTCTCTGTCTCTTTACTTACAGCCAGCTTCTGCCCCTGCAGTTCCTGTGAATAACTGTTTCAACTCAGATCAGATTGGTATGTACCCTGTTTCTGCTATATGCTAGCATTTCTTCAGGAATCTCCCCTAATCTACAGTGTATACTGTGAGATATAGCTTTTGCCCTGTGCTCTCCGGCCAGACTCCTGACAGAGGGCTGCGCCCAGTTTGCCTTAATATCACTCTTCTGTGGCTTTTGCAATAAGGGTTGTGCCCTATTTGCCTCAGTTCATTTGTTTGGTATTCAAAACATTCAATTTCACCTACCGGTTTCCTTCGGAGCACTGTGGGGTCACCTGCTTCAGGCCAACTCACTAGTATACCTTGGCATCTCCTTCTGACTCACTGATGTTGCTGCTGGTGTCTTCGGGGCCTTCACCGCTACTGTCCGATCCAATTCGACTGCCGCGATCCATGCAGTTCTTCACAGGAGCTTTGACAGGTTGTAGTGATCTCCAGTGCGGCTTCCGTATCGTAGCAGTCCATGGCGTGTCAGGAGCTCATCTGCCTCACAGCGTAGCTTCCTTCAGAGCTGCTTCCCACTGTGTATTCTCTGCAAGGTCACGCTTCATCTGCATTTACAGCGTCTCCCGCACAGTGTCCTGCTACCGATACTACTACACCATCAGCTCTTCTCCTTCTCCTTCTGTACCTGGAACCCATTTATATATCTAAAGGTCCCACTCAGGTGGTTTCTATCACAACAACTAGACTGCTCATGATACTTCATTGCCTCTGTGTCCCTCGTCCTTATCCCAGTTCTACAAGCATTATGGGACTTGAAGTCCTTAACTGTTTTTATATTAAAATTGTCAGTTTGTTTACAATAAGCCATTAAGGATTTAGAAGTATTAGGGGAATCATTAAGAGAGGTCTCACACTCCCCTCAACATGAGTCCCCTCCCATGTGATCCTACCGCATAATACCACCCCCACGGTCAGGATCAAGTAGCGGCTGCCTTTCCCTCACCACATGAGAGGAGGCCCATGTCGGGATCTTAGGGAGGATCTCACTAGATTCATCACATAACCAAGTTCTTTGTAGCCGAAGAGGATAACCCCTTTATCTTGGTGTTGCAGTTCACTCTAGGGGAAATGTCTCCATTTCCAAGGTCTTGTCCGCATTCAATGCAATTCAAAATCCTAAGGGCTTGAATCTACCTTGGGATTCTCTGACAAACTAAACACCTGGTATACTGTCCTGCCAGATTCTCTCCTATAGTTCCTTGATACAATTTGGGTGCGGGTCTCAGACTCGCAAAACACCTGGTATACTCTCCTGCCAAGTTATCTGCTATAACTCCTTGATACCGTACTTTGGGTGCGGGTCTCAGACTTGTGGAACACCTGGTATACTCTCCTCCCAGGTTTTCTTTCACCTTCATTGCAACTCAAAATCCTAAATGCATGACCCTTCCTTGGGATTCTCTTTTGCAGTTCATTCCACACACTTGATTTCACTTACCTTTGTCTGGTATACTCTCCTGCCAGGACTTGGTCACAGTTCCAAAATGTACGTTACTCCCTTTGGTTTGCCTTAGGAGGAATGATGCTCTTCTCCTGGTTCACTCCCGATCCTACACAGCCTGGTTCACTAACCTACCAGGCTTTCTCTCTACTTATCCACTCTTTCTCTCAACTATATCTTTATATCTCTCCACATTAGGGTCAGTACCCTTTTAGTAGCAAAGATCATGTTTGGCTTCCCTTCGCCCTCTAACAAGTAGGTCCTTGACCCTTGTTCAACACTGTTTGCTCCTTCAATCTTGACGCAGCATACACCCCTAGGCGCTGCAGGTTCCCCACTCGCTCTCAATTCCCTCACTGTGTGGTGCTCATTGTGTGGCTCAGGTACTTCTTGCGTCTGTCCTGCCTCCACCTTCTGGCGGGTGACCGGTTAGCTGGTTGGCCTTTGCATCACCTTCCTCTGCTTTTGGACACTTTGTCTGCCTGCAGGCATTCAAAACACAACACTTCCATCGTCTCGGTTACTGTGCTCAGTCTCGGTGAGAGCCTTCGTGCTGTGTTTCCCGGTTTGTCTGTTTCTGGATTCTGACTGGTGTCAGAATAAAGCTGCGAGGTTCTCTCCCTCACAATCGCCTAGCCGCTGTCTTTCTCTGTGTCTCCACCTTTCATGTTACACTCGGCATCAGCATACAATACAAAGTGTCTCTTCCTATCTCATTTGTGTCCACTTTAAACTTCCCGGCACTGCTCAATAGCTTCACACACTAGACAGCTGTGTTGGCTTGCCATTTCTGACTCTTCATTACTCCATCCCTCTTCCTTGTCTCAGTACTTACAAAGGATGGGTATTTGTGATACTGAAAACTTCAGGAGACGGTGGATGCCAAAACAATATTTTATTCTAATGGGTAAAGGGTCCTTAACAAAACAAAGAGTATCGTCCTCTGGTTTCCTTCACCAGTGATTGACCCTTCCAAAGTAGATTTGAAGCAGTTCCCAACTTTATCCTATCTCGTGGTATCCGGATAGGCCCACCACTCCGATCTTCGTTCCTCGTCCTCTTCTCTTTCCTGGAAAATGAGAGCACACTGTCAGTTTGTTTTGGCGCGCTTTTAAAGGGTTCCCTAGGTTTAAGTCCCCACCAATCAGCATCAGCTTTGCCTGGCTTACGCCTTATTGGCTGCTGAGGGTTTGTCCCGCCTCCCTTAAAGGCTGCCGTGTTAGCGTACGCCTTTTCCTGTTTCCCGAGACCTGGGAAATGCCGGAGCTGATCACGTGATCGCAGCCGCGATCGCGTTGTGTATGGGCGTGCTCTGGGTGCCTTCCAGCCGCAGCCCGCTCCGGGGCCGCCGCGGGGCACGCCACGCTGAAGGGCCGGTCGCCCCCACAGCAGGCTGCCATGGAGTGCCTGCGCCCCCGTCCCCCCTCCTTCGGGATCGGGTCTCCCGTCAGCTGAGCGCAGCTGTGACGCGCCGCAGTTCCGAGCCGCGGCTCGCGCTTCCTCGCTCTCGGCGCTCATGACAGCCGAGAGCGAGGGAGCCGACCCGCGGCTCTCAGGGCCCCCGATCGCCGCTGTAGCCAACATATGCTGCCGGCGCCGAGGCGCATCCCCACAGTATTGAAAGATACTGTGAGCAGAGTTGGCAAATTGCTGAAGGGGATTACTACAATATGCCATCAGTGCATGAGAAATGGAGGGAATATCCCTAAAAGGGAAATGGGGATACCATGTCTCATCTGATGCTTGTCCTCCCCCTTGAGGGTCACCTCCGCCCACGTGGTCCTCCCTCAAATAGCCACCACCAGGAGGGTCAGCATCAAGGAGCTGCTGCCGTTCCCTGGCCACATGCGGAGAGGCTATCCCCGAGAAAGGAGGGATGGCCTCATCAGATACCCTTCCCCTAACTCTCTGGCTTCCCGTTTAAGGGTTCCCCCCCTTGCTTTGAGTAGGGGATTCGCTACTTTGGAGGTTCTACCTCACATTGGGTTTCCCAAATCTAGATGGGACCACTGGGTGAAAACTACCCTATTTCAAAGAAACAAGATAGGGCCTCTCATACCTGGAGTTTAGGTGGTTCTCTCGGACAGGGCGGTCCACACCTTGATTCTTATTTTCACCCCTATTTGAGCCACCTGGCAGACCCATTGGTCGAATTGAGGTACGTTACTCCCTTGAAGTAATAGGTGCTGCAAGTTGGGAATTACTGCTACAGTCAGTATTCATTCCTTTCCTAAAATGGTGACAGGCATTTGCATCTGTGGGTGGTCTTCAACATGGACATGGACACAACCTTTTTTCCACCATCCTCTTCCACCCCCTGGGAAGTAATTCTGTTTGTATGGCACACCCCTTGCTTCCACTGTCCAATTGGGCCCAGAGGGTCTTCCTTCTAGGGTGATACTGTCTGTATAGAAAGTCTTATTCCCTGCGTCTAAACAAATGGTGGATTTTCTCTGTCCTTATTTTTCCTCCATCTAGGGTTATATTTCTCTGGGTTCCCCTCCCCATTTATCCTCATCTCACTAGGTTGGGTATAGAGGATATTCGCATAAATTGGTTCAGGTTCTTCCTCCTGTTACGCTCACCTGGCTCCCACAGGGGCGTCGGTCGGACCCGGACAGCTGCGGTCTTCACCCACGTGATGCGTAGTGCAGCGATGACTGACTGGATCTGCCCTCCTAATGTTGTCTGCTTAACCCGTAGAAATATTCTCCTGCAAGTGGAGGGATGGATTTAGCCACTTGTGGATTCAAGTGATGGCACCCCCACAGTCCTCCCCAACTAATCACCTCCGAAATGCCCTCACAGCAATCTCACCTTATATTCTTGAAAGATGAGCTCTCAATCCTGCGTGGATTTGCAGGAGCGCGTCGATTCCAGTTGCTTCACTGGTTTGAAGGCTCGGGAGAGTTCCGGAGAGTATTGACTCTGAGTTTCCTGGTGAGGACCAGTAAGTATTAAGTTCATAGAGTTCAATATGTCGGATGTTCAATCTTGTTCCCCCTTCCTTTCTTGTCTTGCAGCTGGCTCGTGAAAAGATGCTCTTGTGGCAGCTGGTGGCGCTCAGGTAAGAGTCTGTATTACCCGGCGCTGTCCGGTAAATGTTGCACGTGGAAAACGTGTTGTTTTGTCTCTCTTTACAGATGCGGCACATGAAAATATGGAGAGTCACAAAAGGATGCCTTCGGTGGTAAATCAGGTAAGTCTATGGTGGTAAGAATTATATTTGTTGGTTCCCTCGGCTCACATTGTGGTTTTCTTTTGTCTCCTAGGTGCCGAAGTTCGGCGAAGAAATGATGGAGGCAGCGTCGACCCGAAGGATGCTGTGAAGACTGGTGAGTATGGTGCGGCGCTGCAGCTGGAGTTGCGGTGCGTGCAGAAATGATGTTCTTTACAGGTCCGGAGACGAGATGGATCCAGAATCAGGTGTGGAATAGAAATAAGTTTGTTTTCTAACCTTGTCCCTTTCTTTCCTCTTTGTTTTAGGAGCGCCGGATTCGAGGCGGACGTGGCAGAAGACTGGATGCAGGCTGCAGGCACGGTGAGCGTTACGTTGCTGGATGCAGAATAACGCGAAGCGTGTGTTGCTGGTTGGGCGTGGTTTAAATAGCTACAAAAGTAGTCCCAGGTAAGAAGTCCCTAGAACCACACCCGAATAAAAAATAGTCCCCGTAGAAAAATAGTCCCTTTCAGGCTTCATGTTGGATTGAAGTCATTTGCAGCATGGTCTGCCTGAGGTAAGTAATGACTATGAGCCTGGCGCCTTAGGCGCCAGGACTGATTTCTACTATGAGCCTGGCGCCTAAGGCGCCAGGACTGAACCCAGATAGCCCCTAGCCAGGGCTGATGAGGTTTTACTAAATGTCTAGATGCCTGCTCCCGGGGCTGATGGGCTTGGTCCGGATGCCTGGGGGTAGGCATCATGACAGCACTCCCCCCAAAGGCCCCTCCTAAAGTTGTTCTTCCCCTGGGCCCTGGTTTGTCCGGGAAGTTCCGATGGAATCTTTTCAACAACCGAGGTGCATGGACGTGGTCAGTAGGTTCCCATGACCTTTCTTGTGGTCCGTAGCCCTTCCAATCGATTAAATAAAAAAAGTTTTGATTTCACCATCTTGGAGTCCAGGATATTTTTTACCTCGAATTCAGGTTCTCCATCTATCAAGATGGGGTCAGGTGGTTTGGTTAATCTTGTTCCTGGTTTTAAAAGTGAAACATGAAAGACAGGATGAATGCGCATATTAGAGGGTAATTCCAATTTGACGGCTACCGGGTTGATAATGGCCTTTATAGTGTAAGGTCCCAAATATCTAGGGTTAAAAGTCTGAGTTCTCTTCAGAGGTATGTGTTTTGTAGCCAGCCAAACTTGATCCCCAATCTGGTATTGTGGAGTTTCACTTCTATGTTGATCAGCATTTTTCTTATATTTCTCTTTTGCTTGTTTCAAATGTTCTGTTGCCTCTTTAAAGGCTTGTGTAATAGTAGAATGCAAATGACTAACTGCAGGCATTTCTAAATGCTGAGGCGAACCTAGTTCTGAGGTTCGAGGGTGATGTCCATATATCGTATAAAAGGGGCTTTCTCCGGTTCCTGAATGTACAGAGTTATTGTATGCATACTCGGAAATCCATAAAATATCTTTCCAATTACTTTCGGTCTGGTGTAGCATGCGACGTAGGTACTGTTCAAGGGTCTGGTTGGTCCTCTCCGTCTGACCATCGGTCTGGGGATGGTGACTGGTTGATAACCTCACGTCGTTTTTGCGCCAGTTGACAACATTTCTTCCAAAAATGTGAAATGAATTGACTACCTCGGTCAGAGACTAATACGGAAGGAAATCCGTGTATTCGAACAATGTTTTCGAGGAACTCCTTGGCCAGAATTGAAGCAGAAGGTAATCCCTTTAGAGGAATAAAGTGGGCCATCTTGGAAAAAAGATCCACAATAACTAGAATGGTGTTAAATCCATTACATGGAGGTAGATCTGTAATAAAGTCTAACGATAAGGTGTGCAATGTTGTAAGTGGAATATCCAAAGGTTGTAAGAGGCCAGCTGGTTTTTTCTCCTGACTTTTGTTTTGGGCGCAATTGCCACAAGACATTACAAATGACTTTACGTCTTTTCGCCAGGTGGGCCACCAGAATTGTCTCTTAATTTTAGCTTCAGTTTTTGCGATACCTGGGTGTCCTTCCATCAGGGTGTCATGATAATTGGAGATGACTAGTTCTTGTAGTTCCTTGTGTGGTAGAAATAGTCGCCCTTGATAATAAGGTAGGTCATTGATGATTGAGTAGTCCGAGCCTTTCTTCACCCAGTCCTGCAGGGCTGTTGGATCGAAGAGTTGTTGGATCTTTACTTGAATATACTCTAGTGTCTGTAGAGTGGTTATGCCAAGAATTCTTTGTTCTGAAATTATAAGCACCGGTTCCGGGTTCGCATATGCTTCTCCCATCCCTATTCGGGATAAGGCATCTGCCTTGCCATTTTTACAACCTGGTCGATAAGTGATCACGAAATCGAACTCAGCAAAGAACAATGCCCATCGAAGTTGATGCGACAATTGGGCCTTGGCTGTTTTTAAATACTGCAAGTTCCGGTGATCGGTGATTACCGCAATGGTATGCCTGGCACCGAGAAGATAATGCCGCCAAGCCTTGAAGGCGGATTTGATGGCTAATAATTCTTTATCGGTAACCGCATAGTTTAACTCGGGTGCCGAGAACTTTCTGGACCAAAATGCTACTGGGTGAAGATGACCGGTTTCAGGATCCTTCTGGGACAGGACTGCTCCCATGGCTAAACCGGATGCATCAGTTTCAACTATGTATGGAAGTTCGGGGCGTGGATGCTTTAAGACAGGTGCAGACGTGAATTTCGCTTTCAGCTCTTGGAAGGCCTTTTCAGCTTCTTCGGTCCACAAGAAGCTTTTGTTTTTTCACGAAAGTGCTGTGATAGGGTGTACAACATGTGAGAAATCCGGAATGAATCTGCGGTAGAAATTAGAAAATCCGAGCATGCTTTGTACCTCTTTAACTGAACTGGGTGATGGCCACTTGAGGATTGCATCCACCTTTCGAGAGTCCATTCGGACTCCTTTTGGAGTCAGGATAAATCCAAGGAATTCAACTTCCGTAGCATGAAAAACGCATTTTTCCAATTTTGCATATAACTTGTGTTGGCGTAGTTTCTCAAGCACTGCACGAACGTGCTTCACATGGTCTGATTCTGAAGAGGAGTACACTAGAATATCGTCTATGTATACAACAACACAGACGTCAATGAGTTCACGAAGGACATCGTTCACAAAAAACTGGAAGACACCAGAATCGAAGACTTTCGACTGTGTGCAGGATTTTGCTTGACTTGTCGGAGGACCACTTTGATTTAAAAATATTTACAACTATTTAACTTTCCCTTCTGCTACTTCTCAACTGGATACTTTCCAGAGACCTTCGATTGGGCACACACACAGTGTTGGACCATTCTGTCTCACAGCTTTTCTCTTTTGGACTACAAGTCGCAGAATGTACATTCAAGGTTTTGTTCCCACTTCGCCAGTTACTGTCACACGCCTGCCTTCCTGGCGCTTATGGTCTTTCTGGAGATTGAGCCTTCACTGAACATTCAATCACGTTTTCCTACGCTTTGACGTTAACAGTCTAGTGTTTTGTTTTCCCTTTCTTACTTCCTACTTTAGCTCTGCCTTTTTTTCCTTCTGTTCGTTGCAACCCCGTTGCGTTCGCTTTTCGCTTTGGGTTAACCCTTCCTAATTTTCCGCTTACAGCTGCCCTCTTTCCTTGCCTTTCCCTCCTTTCTGTCTTTCATCCTCCTCCGTTGTTTTTCTTTCTGCGTTTTTGGCACGCCTGCCTTTTCTTTCCCATTTTTGCCCGCCTCGGTGCTTCTTGTTTCTATTATTGTATTTTGTCTCCCTCTCTTATCCTCTCTCCCCTTCCTTCCTGGTTGTGCTCACCTGTGATTATTTTGGCTGCCCTCTCCGTTTCGTACCCTTTGCGGCATTTCCTTTTGACACTCCTCTTAGTTTGCCCTTCTGCTTTACGTGTGTTCCCCTCGGATTGCTCCTTGCCTCTGTTTCACAACGCCTATTTCTACTAAGACTCAGGGGCTCATTACAAGTTTGGAGGCAGCCACGGTGCTATTAGCACCATGGCTGCCTCCAAACCGGGCTCCATTACCGGGTTCCTTCAATGAGGAATAACCGGGTCCTTCCAACATTGGAGTACCCGGTAATTCCTCCTTGAAGGAACCATTCCCATTTGAGCCCCCATAGGGCTCAATGGGAATGGGGAGGGAGGTAATAACGGGCACATTACAAATGGCCCATTATTACCTCCCTCTTCCCCTCGCGGGACCCGGAAAATACGTCTGGTTTTACCAGACGTCTGGTCCGGGTCCCGCAAAGGGAACCTCGTAATCGGCGCCCCCGTAATGAAGGGTGCCAGTCCCGTACCGGCACCCTTCATTAATTGAGCGCCAGGGTCGTAATGAGGCCCTCAGTGTTTTTTCATCGGTCCTACCTTGATATCCAGTGGATCCACAGCGGTCTCATCCAAGAGGTTTTTTTAAGCCGTTGGCTTTTTTCCTCTTGCCCCTGGCCTTCTCGGAAGGGGTCCTATGTTCTCCGACTTTGTCCTTCAACACAGTGGCTTCCTTCCGGGACGGCCGTACCTCTACCAGAAAAAAGAGACCAACAGAAGGAAAAGAGACAAGGAGCCTGAGGTCACGTTAAAAGGATCAGGAGAGGAGGAGGGGGAGTTAACAGATTCAGAGGATATCATTGTCGACCAACCCAACACAGTTGACAGTAAACCCAACACAGTTGACAGTTACAGGCACTTTTGGGATTTACACACAGTTCTTGACACAACAGATTATCCCGCCTTAGCTTCCCTTGAGTCACAGGGTCTCCATTGTTTACTCTCAGTGATGAGGTGTTAGCAGGTCTCAAAGGGGATTCACTTGAAGTCAGGGTCCCAGCACCTGCCCCTCAACTACCTGGGTTTCTGGAACTCACCCAGCGAACAAGCACTGATTTAAACACTACCAGAAAAGTGTAGCTGGAGTTTTGGTTCCAGGGGGCACGGCTCCCCTGCCACACTGTAGCCCCCTTTGTACTCACAGGCCTCAGTATGTTAGCAGTCCATCCCCACATCTGGCTTCGCAAGGTTCTCCCACCTTCTAACTTCTCCTTCCGGTCTTTACGGTTCCTACTCGCTCATACAGTGCCTTGGTGGCTGATCTTTTATACTCTTTGAAAGAGTTGATTGGATTCAGGTGTGAGTAGTTGTCCCACCCTGCCTGACTTTGCCTGACATCATTATCGGGACAACATGGAGACTGCCCATAGGAATCCATTGCCCCTAGGTTCCTATGGGTAATCCTCATGACTCCCAGCCATCTGCCTCTTCTTCATCCCAGTAGTTGGACTTCCAGAATGAAAGTAGGGATTGTGGGAGTTGTAGGTTTTCTTGGAGATAATGGAAAAACCATGATTTATTAGGTTTTTATAAGAATGAAGGAGGTAAATGTATTGTGATGGGTAAATCTATTTTCTATTGGGCTTTAATTTCCCTGGCCATTTTCTCCTTTTTCATACAGAAAGGTACTGAGGTATGATGGGACTCTGCTTACAATATCCCATGGCAACTGAGGGGATGTCGGTTAGGGGTGTATTGGAACGGGAGGAATACCATCTCTCGCCCAAGGGCGTGTCTCCCATAGTCCCCAAGGACCCCCTGCCCAGGTGATCCTCCCTTGCTCGTCCGCTCCCCCAGGGTTGGAATCCAAGAGCGATGGCCGTCCCCCAGCCACCTGAACAAAGAATCCCCAGGAAAAGCCTCGGAGAAATGCTTCAGGTTTCTCACAGGCGTTACAGAGGCCATCCGGCCAGTCGACAATCCTCTCAACAAAGATCTCGGGCTCCAGGGCCCAATACAGGGAGTCCAAGCAGCAGTACTAATTTTTCCCGGCACGTGGAAGAAGTACCAGAGGGCGCAGAGGTAAAGGCTACAGCAGATTCCACAATGTGCAGCCAGGTAAGACCTCTGATGAAGGCCTTTGCACCAGTGCAGGGGGGGCAGCTGTGCATATTTGCAAGTGGTGCAATCTATCCAGGGATGCTTGGATGTTGCAGACTGTAGCAGGTTTCAGACTGGAATTCGTGGGTATTCCCACTCAGAGGCAAGTACCACCCCACATGCACACATCCCAAAGTAAAGCACAGCTGTTCGACAGCGAATTGCACCAGCTCAGCAGGAAGAGGACAATAGAGCGCAGCATCTTAGCCCACCCTCCCTTCATCAGCAACATGTTATTGGCCCACAAGAAGGACAAAGTCAGGCCATTATAAACCTGAAGGAGTTCAATGGGTGGATAGTGTACAGCCATTTAAAGATGGGGCATTCACCTCCTCATTGATATTCTCAGGGAAGGCAATTAGCTGACGCGTTTAGACCTGAAGGACGCATATCTCACAATCCCAGTGGCGCAGGAGCACAGACCATTGGTCAGCTTCCGGGGGTAAAGAGCAGTTCTGTCATTTCAAAACTCTGCCTTTTCGGGCCTTCCTCACCGCCCTGGGCCTTTACCAAACTGATGAGCCTTGTTACAGCGGTGACAAGAGAGAGGGGTATCGGGACCTTAGTTTAGCTAGACAACATCCTGTTCCTAGCAAGCAACAGGGATGAGCTAGTAGAACAGACATAGTGGGTGAACACCTTCTAGTATCCCTAGGTTTTCATATTAACTGAGAAAAGTCAGACTTGGAGCCCAGAAAGAGGATTGACTTTCTAGGTAATGTAGTAGACACCAAGAAAGCAACTCTCGAACTCCAAGTAGGGAAGGTGCAGGATATTAGGAAGGAGATCAGGGTGTGTCTCAAGTAGACAGTCATATCTCTAAGACCCATATCTTTGCTGGATGCTGCAGGAAAAGACATTTGCTAAGGTTCTGCTCCGGCTGGCTTGGGTGGACGATACCAACCAATTGAGTTACCTTCAGGTCGGGTTCCAGGGAGGAAAAAGCACAGTAGATCAGTGCTTCCAGCTCTACTTAGTGGTCCAAAAACAACAGAGAATAGCAAACACCAATTTATATGGGGTGTTTGTGGATCTTAGGGCAGCATTTGACAGCGTCCCTAGAGATAGCCTTTGGGCAGTTTTGTGTGCCAAAAATATCCCGAGTGAACTTTTGCGAGTAATCCAGCGTTTGTATAATGATAATACTGCAACTGTCCACTGTGGGAGGAGAGGTAAACTCACAGAACCTTTCAGAGTGGACCGAGGGGTCTGACAGGGATGCGTCCTTGCCTGGGTATTATTTTGTTTGTATATTAACTCTATTATTGAGAGACTGTTGGCGACGAGCACGGATCCGCCAGGGTTGGGGTGGCTCATCCCAGTCTTGTTTTTGCAGAAGACGCAGTCCTATTGTCACCTACCCTTATGGGACTGCGTCTTGCCCTGTCCACTCTTGACCACAAATGTGGTAAATTGGGGCTGGAGATAAATGCCTCAAAAACAACAGTTATGGCTTTCACATCAAAATAATCGGGAATTAAAACACTGAAACTGGAGGTGGGGGGTAAAATTTGAGTCGAGGTCAGCTGGTACGATTATTTGAAGATTCGGTTCTCAAGTAGAGGTCATTGGGTTGATCAGGTTGCCAAAGTCACCATTTATTTATTATTATTATTTTACAGAAAATCTTTACAAAATTTAAACCATTACAAAATTAATCAGACAAATAAAATCTAGTTAAAACATTACAAAAATTCTAAGATGCAATATGTAATTATAACTAAGACAGAAAGAAGTGAGAAAAGAACAAGATGAAATTCAATCAAAATAAATAAACTTGCCCATACAATTAAAATGTCGTGAGTACTCAAAATTATTTACATATACATTTATCTACTAGAGATATTCTTTTCAGTAATAATATTTATATTTCCAATTTAGCCAATAGGTACATAAAACATAATTCATACCTCGTTTACCCCAAATTTAATTTCAAATCAAGTTGAGATAATCAGGACATTTGAGATTAAGTGCCTCAATGGGAAAGCTGGCGACACAATTACTTAGCAACATTCAAATATTTAAGCCGAAACTGCATATATCTGAAAGAAAGCGGACCACAGCTAACTTTAAAGCCACTCAAGTGCCATGGAGCATATCCCAATTTAGGGAATCTAAGTCAACTCTCTCTCCGTTAGTTACACATTTTTCAAAACCTGAGATACGATTAGTTCTAATTACGGCCCAATCTAGCAGCAAGTGTCTCAGTGTTTCTTTGATATTATCACTTTTACAAAATCTGCAAGATATCAAACCTCTGGGTGTATCATCTCTTATTTCCATTATTTCGCCTGTCATTAGAAGGTTAAACCTTAATCTCATATAACCATTTAGCCAGATTTTATCTGGAAAACGGAGTAAGATTCTGGACTGCCCATTTCTTTATGTTGGGATACCAATTGATGATACAGTTTGCAATTTACCACTGTCTCCATCGTATCTGCTCTATCAGCGTTTTTTAACAACCTATTTACTCGCATAGGATTACAAAGGAGAGTTTCCCTCGTCAATCCTATTTCATCTGAAGTAATTGTACTAGATTCACATAATTGTGACAGAAAGGGCGATTGCAGAATCCCTTGTCTAAGGCCAGTTCCCAAATCAGAATACAGGCTATTCCTTGTGTTCATGAGTAATTTTCTATATAAGGATAGTCGTCTCCATTCAACTATACTAACAATTGATTGGAGACCGAGTTCATACCTCAGTGCCACAATGGGGATGCATTTTGGCAAGCAATACAGAATTGTTTTCCGAATTCTTGACTCTGTCTTATTAAGTTCGGGCAACATCCAGACTGGGAACAATTCTAAGCCATAACAGATTTTTGGGATGATTTTGGCACTGTAAAAATGTAATAGCGGAAAGAGGGATTATTTGCAATATTTACGGTTGACTTTTCTTATTTGCAATATCTGATAACTTGTCTTCTTTGACAGATGTTGGCGATATTGGTGTTTTTTAGGATTATCAAAAATCGGGGAACCTAAATATCTAATTGAAGTCCTTATCGCTAATTTGTCATGGGTCAGAAACCATGCATATCTAATTGGTATTTTGCGCTTGCTCAATCGCATGATTACTTTTTTTGTGTTAATGACCAGGCCAGTGTGTCCCGATATATTATGCAGCACAATCAAATCAGGGACCTTTTTGCACTGCACAATTAAACCACTTTTTATTTTTACAATCCCCAAATGGTTTTTAAGGAGGTCTCCAACCTGTCTCGCACCCATCCTCCACCAGCACCCTTTGTCCCAATAGACCAGGAACCAGGCCGGTGTGTTGTCAATGAATACTTTATTAACTTATTATTTTAATATTTAATCGGAACAATAATATGACAGCAGCCACTAAAGTCGTGGCAACACAATGCACAGGCTTCTAGAACATCACCAGGTTAAGATAGACTTCAATGCCACACCAGATTTGTGATGTGAAAAGCAATCCCAAACAATTTCCCTCAACTGTTTGCAGGAAGGTTAAGCGCTCTCCCTGTGACAATGGAAAACTGGGTTTTCGATGATTTAATATTACTGCTATGGGACAGCACACAAGGGTACTTCAGGCTGCTTACAGTAGAGAACAAAGAGGGCTTCAAATCCCACTAGCTAGCACATATAGGAAATGTGCATTTAACACAGGGAACACATGAGAAAGAAAATTTTTAAAAAAAAGGGAATGCAATTTAAAATCAGCGTGCAGAGTTTGATAGAGGAACAAGGATAGAATAGGAAAAACTAGTTTTTAAAGGGTAAAAGAAATTTTTGAAAAACGAACATTGAAATCACATCGAATTTGGCAGGAGCTGGAAATAACATGCAAGCTCTAAACCATGAAAAACAAAGGAAAGGCAATGCAAAATCCAAGCTCAGAACCTGACAGAGGAAGAGGAATCCTCTAGGAAAATCACGGTTTAAAGGATGAAAAGCAATATTTGGAAAAACGAAATTAGAAATCCCCCTAACTTTAGCTGGAGCTGCAACTGACAGGCAAGCTCAAAACCATGAAAAATGAAAGAAAGGCAGTACCAAATCCTGATTGCCAGCTACAGCAGAGTTTATGAGGTCCTTAAATGTTTTTGGTCGTAAAACTGGGAAGGCAGAGAATTCCTCAACCCATCTCCTTGGCAACAGGGTTTGGACACAGCCAGGATCACACCTCAGGAGCCCACAGCAGAAACGAAAGTGAAACTGGCTTTTCCCCCACTGCAAACATTTTCTTAAATCAACTATTAGAATGGCTTTTTGTACAGGAAGCAAGGCAAGAATGTGCTATTTAAGAAGGTTTGGGGAACATTTTTTTCATTATATTGAATCAGACAATGTATATTATATGTGTGATGGGGTGGCTTATATATTACTCTGTAATTTTGTACATAGTTATTTTGTTTTCTTGTAGTTAATTAATGGGATGTTCCAATATTTAAATTGAAAATAAAGTTTATATGTAAAAACCTTCACAGATTGGTTGTCTGCAATCCCTGGTTATAGAAAGACACATAATGTATTTTACAAGAATTTAACTGAATATGTGGAAGCTCCAAGTGTCCAAGTGTGAACATTTAAAGCACAATTGCCATGATTGCTGCAGAAAGTTCCAGCAGTGACCCTGCATTCTGTTGGATTTTGCGATTTATGTATTTTCCTGATGGGCTTGGGATGAACAAACTTAAAGTTTCTTGATGGCATATCTTTTAAACCCTTTGAAAAGCATGTCTTTAATACAATATAATGAGAGGGGAAAAATTGATTTTTGAAGACAATCATTCTTGTTACAGTAAAACCCCCAGTCTGTTGTGCAGGCTTTCACACATTTTGGACCTTTCATTTACATGCTGGACATCGCCATTTTCGCCAACATGGTCTCAGCCTCTCTGGATCTTTTTAGCAAAAGTGCCATGAGGTCTTCCCCTCATGTGTGGCAAGGAACATTTTCAGGCCTCACTAGGCTTAAATGCTTAAATTAGCTCCTTCGTGTTTGGGCACGGGCTTCATTTTGCACGTGCTCATGCGCAGGCCTTCTGCTGAGGGGCATATCTCCCCCTCTGACTACGGCCTGTAGTTATGGCATTTTAGGGCTATTTCACCCCACAAATGGAAATGATGTAATCAGAGAATACCATTATAAGATGTTGCAGACCTTTTGGTGTATCATCAATGAGTAAAGAGTCGTCCGCGTACGCATACCAACATAACCTAAGCCCTTCAATTTTTGGTGGTCCGAAAGAGGAGCTATCTAGATTTTTTCCTACGTCGGACACATAGAGATTAAAAAGTGCAGGGGCGAAAATAGAGCCTTGATGTATTCCATTCATGGTTTTGATGGGGAGTGATAAGAGACCCTCTTTGTTTAAGCGCACTTGCACATAAGAACCATCATGTAGGGGTATCAGGTAATATTATCCCCACCAATAATATCACCATATATATGGTCATGGGGTAAGGCCATAGGCAATATTATTAGTGGGCATAATGTAAGGGGTAAATGGGACCGGGCGTTACGGGGGTGTCCCTTGCTCCCTTAAAAAAATATGGGGGTTGCGGGGATTTCCCCCCGCAGGTTCCATGTGTTAATATTGCCACAAAAATATGGCAATATTCTTGTATGGCAACATTTTTGCATGGATATTAACCCATGGAACCCATTTAGGTAGATAAGAATACAAAGGATTCCTCCAGGAACCCCTAAATGGAAAATTTAGACCATAAGAGGGTCCTGTCTACTAAATCAAAGGCTAGGGATAAATCGATGGCTGCTATGTAAATAGGTGTAGCATCTCTTTTCTAGGCCTTCTCTTGTAGTAGGGATACAATTAAGCCGCCCACCTCTGTGCCCACTTCATTTCAAACCCGAATTGCTGGGTCGAAAGGATAGAATTGCAGACCGACCATTCCTCAAGTTGTTTTAGAACGAGCCCTGCGAACATTTTGGAATCTGCATCCAACAGTGCAATGGGGTGGTAATTTAACAGAGAGCTGCTGTCGCCTTTTTTATATATTGGCACGACATATGAATAGTGCCAGGAGGCTAGAATACATCTGAATCTAATAATGTCGGCAAATAATAACACTAGTGGTTTTGCCCAGATATCAGGGTTGGCCTTGAATATAGCGTTTGACAGACGATTTGGTCCTGCGCCTCTAGAAGAGCTAGACTATTGTATTTGAAGAATGATGTTTGGTATTGAGAAGTCCCTGTTCCAATGATGTTGCCTAATGGAATCCATACCTTCAAAGGTCAGGTTTCTTGCAGCATATAGGTTGCCGAAATGTCCTGCCCAGATTTACTCTGGGATACAGTTTGAATTGAAAATTGCGTTGACTCCTTGGCGTTTATCCGACGCTAAAATTGTCACGATGAGCCATCTTTCAATGCTGTGAAGATGGATTCACTATCGGCCTGGATCATAGCTGCATGGTGCCCCTTGAGACAATTTTTAAATTTTTGCTTTTCTTTCCGGACTCCGTCCATCTTTCTCTCCCATGTGAGGCCACTTTTTAGTAGCCGTCGCACCTCTCTATTACAAGTATTTTTATGGAACTGAACTAATTATCAAATGCATGAGTACGAATAACTCTGGAGTGAGTGAAAAGAGACCGATTAATGTCAATCGTAGTGCAATTAAAATCCGACACAAAGGTCATGTTTAGTTTATGCACATTTCCATCGTGCCAAACTATTCTTGATTTTGAGCGATTTAATTCCAAATTGACAGGATATTCAATTCTGGGATTTCTTTCCAAGCGAAAGCAAACTGTTGCTTCCAAAATTTGATGGTCACTCAAAAGGGTGTTGCTGATATTAAATAATTGAGTTGCTTTGAATAAACTTTGAGACAGGAATATATAATCGATAGTCGAAGCCCTAATACCATCAGAACACGTAGTTGGATCCAGGCTTTTACCCAGTATAGCCGTGACTGATGATAAACCCCACTTTAGGAAGAGGTTGGACCACAGCTGACCCTGCAATTGCTTTCGGCTACAACTGGGAGGCCCTCCTATTATGTGATTCTTTCCCCCTTCATAAAGTGAGGAGAGGAGCCAAAGATCTTGCTCACACAGGGGACCACTAGTACTTGCCTGTGGAATTTCGGCATTTAGGTCACCCATAACAGCAATTTGCAACCCTGAAAATTTTAACATCGCTTCTATGATGAGTGAATTTATATTCTGTATCATTTCATGCAGGTTCATTTTAGGGTTCCAATAAATATTTAAGATGAGAATGAATATGGGTGGGGGGGCTAACCTTTACTTCCAACAAGATGGCCAAAACACATGGGGGTTTGTGAAAACATTCAATTATTTGCAAGTCGTCAACATTTTCAATGGCTATCAGGAGCCCACCTGAGGGGTGTCCTCGAACTCCGTTTGAGGCCAATTCAAAGCGGAGGACAAAGCTATCCAGATGAAACAGAGAGGTCATCTATGTTTCCTGCATACAAACAATCGCACATTTACATATTCTAGCACAAAGTTCTGCAGAGCTACTTAAGTGCGTGTCCGCGAGAATTCCAGGATATTAGAGAGAGAGTTGTTTGTTTTGGTTAAAGATTTTGTTTTAAGGCTTTTTGTTGAGGGATGGAGTCACGCAAGGTAAGTGCCAACCATCTCCAACTTGGTTCCTCCTCTATTCTTTTTTTAAATGGGACTCGGTGAGGAGCCCCTCCAGCCCAATGTGTCACTCCTGATTCCCCTATCTTCAGATCCATGATTGGAAGTCTTGAGGCCATGGCTGAAAATCAAAATATCGTACCCCAGCTTATTAAATTGGCTTATTTCTAGCAGTATTAGCAGTATGGCATCATATACAGAGCATGAATGGAGAACCAGACGGACATGATCGTAACGGTCCGGATGTATAAAATCCACACATTTTATATCTGCGGAAGAGAGAAACCCCCGTAACCAAACATATAATACAGAATTACGCTAGGGTCATCCGGGTGGCAAGGTTGTCTCCACTGAACAGCATTTAGTTCACTGTGGAATACAGAGTTTGGGACCTTCACATTCTTTTCTGCCACAAGCGCCGACCTTTGGTTCCCCTCGTTATACTTTATATCTGGAAGGATGTTTACTCTGACATCATCTGTCGGGGCCAAGTGTCCAGAACATCCAGGTACAAGCGATGCTTGCGATCCCTGGGCCATATGTGAGTCTAAAGCATGACAGTCTTTCCGCCATGACCGCTCAAGGTCTAATTCCTGGGGGATATCACCCTTAGTTGCATGTATATTTGCAGAGACACCATGTGTCCTCCCGCCCCCCTCTGGATAAACTGTGCTGGATCGTGGGGATGTCACCATTTGCTATGTACACTTCAGCAAAGTCCTTTTGCATCACCACTGCTTAGTGATTCGCCTGCTCGTATAATCCCTGGGGAATAGGGGGGAGCAACATCAGTGTCTGTTTGCCTATCATCTGTGTCACTGTATTTCTTATAAAGGCTTCTACGGAGGAATTTTGGTGTTTCCTGGCTTTGGTGTTTGTCCGTCCTCTTGGGTGAAAGTGTTCGTGTCAGAAAGGGGGGGTAGAGTGTTTGTGTGTCCTACGGGGTAGGATGGAGAAAAAGAAAGAGGACACCGCATCTCACCCTTCGGTATCTCACTTCCACTCCCCGAAGTGTGATCCTCCTTCACTGGTCCACCCCCAGGAACTGGATGGCAATTTCCTGGCCACCTGGATGACAGATCCCCAGGGACTAATAAGTGAGACACCTTCAGGTTTCTCACGGGAGACAAGCATTATTCCCGCCCAGCATATGCACGGTTGTATGATAATTTCAGACTAAATCTGAATTGTGTAGAGTACGCTGCATATGCTCTCCCTCATGCTCTCATTCTTGTTCTGCAGGGGAAGACCAGAAGAGCGGTTGAAGGGTGCAAATTCTGGGCGGGTGGGCGTCAGAGTGTGGTCAGGTGACGACCCATAGTTCTGAGTTTGTGTGGTTGATTTCAGAATATCCGGAAGTTGCTGTTCGTCTCAAGTTGCCTAAAAGAGGCTGACCTGCAGGGTGCTGGTTCAGAGCATCAATGAAGAGGAAAGCACACAGACAGGAAGTGAGGTGTGAAGTCCAGGAGCAGGTACGGACTACAGAAGTGCAAGGACTGAAAGAGATTTGTAGTTGAAAAAAAAAGTTTTGAAAGTTTCAAAGTGCAAAGATTTCAAAATGCTGAAGAGTGAAAACAAAAGTTGAAGCATAATGCTTGCCTCTGTGTCGTTAATAGAATCACGACTCCCTGCGCTATAAGCCTGGGTAATCTTCATTGTTCATTTTGTGGTATTTGTTCCTGAAAACGGAACCTTTCTTTGGCAACGTGACCATACGATACAGGGTCTCTTTGTTATTTGTCCCTGAATCCCTTGTGCTAACATTTTCAAGAACACAATGTGGCGAGTAACCTCAAAGAAATTATAAGATTTACTATAATTAAATGTAACATACAAAAGTTATGTTACCATTCATAAGAGCTTTACAGCGAGATGGTAATTCAACTTTACATTGCTAAAATGGAAAATCAGCAAATGATGTAAATAAACCTTTACATAATATGTATGCAATTGTATGATTCATGATTAACGATATGCTGCATTGATATTCAAGTTGACGGAAAGAGTACACCGTAAATGTCAATTTGTATTGTGTTGTGGAAGTGGCAGCAGGCCAAGAAGGGGGAGGCCGTGGGGGAGACCCCAGATAGGGCCACAGTTTTG
Source organism: Ambystoma mexicanum (assembly GCF_040938575.1). Taxonomy (NCBI): domain Eukaryota; kingdom Metazoa; phylum Chordata; class Amphibia; order Caudata; family Ambystomatidae; genus Ambystoma; species Ambystoma mexicanum. Next base: position 611,674,646 of record NC_090936.1, on the reverse strand, counting down.
GACATGGGAGTCAACCGACTTGGTGGGGGTGTGTTGTGTATGCAGATGGATTGGGTCCCCCCTCTTGCAATAACAGGCAGGCTGCACTGAGAAACCTGGAACAGATTTATTACAGGGAGAGGAGTAAACTCATTGCCAGCAGGACACTGGACTAGCAAGGCACACACACTGGCATGGAACCCAGGGAATGGGGAGTACCCTTGGATGTGGGGGGCGGGACCCTAAGGGAGAAAGAGAAGGGTTGGAGAAGGGAGCTGGTAGAGACAGAGGGCTGAGAGAGGGAGGACAACAAGACAAAGGTAGCGTGAGAGATGGCACCCAGTGAGAGAGAGCACACGAGGGAGAAAGACACACACACACACACAGACACACACACACAGACATACACACAGACCGAGACACACACACAGACACGTACAGCGAGACACTCACACAGCGAGACACCCACACACAGTGAGACACCCACACACAGCGAGACACGCGCACACACACACACACACACACAGTGACACACACAGCGAGACACACACACACACACACACCGAGACACACACACAGACACACACAAGGGAGAAGGCAGACAGGCCAGGAGCCCTACTGGTGGAAACAAAATAGAGAGCGACGACATGGCTATCTGAGGAAGGGGATTCCTGGGCTTTGCTGCCCTCCCCCCGTCAGCACGCAATCGCCAGCAACCAAAGAGAGAAGAGTCAGTCCTTTCTCCACAGGCTTATATAAGGTTGCAGGCCCACAACATTTGGTTGCCAGGGGAGATGAGGTGCAGGGCGGACACACAGTTTCAAGAAGCCCACCCCACCCCATCCCACAATGGGGAAAACTCAAAGCCAGCCCCCCAACCCAGGAACACAACATGGGGTTACCAGGGAAGGGGAGACTAGGCAACTAGTCTGTCTGTTTGCTTGGTTGTCAGGGACAAGTTGTGTCGCTTCACCCCCTGCAAGCCAGCAGGGGAGGGGAGATAGGCAACAGGTTTTCCGGTATTCTGTGTGAATCCCAGGTCATGGGGTTGGCCGTTGGAGGTTAATTGTAGGGTACAGTGCAGGGCAGTTGGCAGTTTCTTGTTGGACTGAGGTTAGCTCGGTGACTCAGCTCAGGATCATTACAAGGTGTGCTTGCCAGAGCCCCCACCCCACACCCATGATGGACACAACTGGACTGACAGGGGGTAAAAAGCAGGCTAACTGTCACTAGGTAGTTGAGGAGGGTCTCAGCTCAAAGAGGCTGCTGAACAGGTTTTACGAAAGGGGAGTTGGCAGGCCTTTGGGAGGAATGTGACCCCTTTGTTACTGGCCGTGAGCTGGTTGCCCCAGAGTGGACAGGGGAAACTGATGGAGTCCTTTCCCAGGGCTGGAAGAATTCCACAAACCCCCTAAAGACACAATGTAAACAGTGCAGATATCAGAAGGAAAAAAGTCTGCTGTTTTGCTCACTTTCAGGGGAGCTAGAGCTGCAAAGCAAAGCAGGAAACATGAAAGTCACACACAGACAAAAAAAATACCTAAGTGTGACAATATGAAAGGCATGCACAGCCACTGCCACAGCCCCCCAACCCCCCGGTCCCAAAAAGGACCACATCCCCAGGGCCGGTGACCAACATCACACCTCAATCTGGGCTAGTCTGTAAAGTTTTTGGTTTGAGTCTGGGTTCCAGGATGTGAGGGGGGATATGAGCCATGGTCAAGTAGGGTCCAGGGGTTTTGACAACAGCTTGATATGAAGCATCAGAGTGGTTTGCAGATGCATATGAGAGCAGTTTTTTTTTACCAGTCTTTGATTCCATTCAGAAAGTCTTTTTTGAAGGTATCTTTGGGGGTGGCCCCAAGGGAGGTGATGTGAGCGGCACAGTGAAATATTTCATCTGGGAAGTCTGCAACGCCTATACACTGTACTAATCCAATATTCGCACCCACTCCGCCATGGGAAGCCAATATCATGTAGTGTTTTTCTGTTTTTGAGAGCCAGTTTTCTCAACTCCTTCTGCTCAGCGGCCAATGTTCACAGTGAGACAGCAGTTTCATTCGTCACCACTTCCAGAATTTCTTGAAACCGAAATTTAGCCCAATCTACTATCATGACACCCATCTGGGGTATTAATGAAGTGCCATACAGCTGTGCGTCCATCAGAGCAGTGTAGTTGTTCATTAGGTCATGGGCTTGTTGTAGGTCACTGGCATTTCGGAACTTGCCATGATGTCTTTCTTTGGTGTCCAGATATAGAAGGGTTCTTGGGGTGCCAACCAGATGTCTGTTGGCTGGCACCCAGGAAAGGGTATCTTCCATACCTGGCAGGCAATGTAAGGTAGAAGGCGGTCTCACAGAGAGAGGACATCCAGTTTGCTGCATAGGCAAGGGCGCTTGTGCGATTGGAGCACTCTGGACTGGCATTTGGTGGTGGTGACCACATCTTCAGCCCCTTCTTCTCTTTCCCACTTGAAGCACACAGGGATGGTGTACTTGTACCGCACCGTTAGAACTGCTTTCCCAGGTGTGCACTGGGCTTCACGGGATGGCAGAGGAATAGTTCAGAGATGCTGGTGGCTTGGAGCGGGGACTCTGCATCCTCATGGAGAGGCATATGGGCACAGACCCAGCAGTTGGTTTGATTGAGTTTGAGGGCCACAAAATGGCGGATATGGCGGAAAGAGTTCTCTTGGTGGTCCGTTAACGCAGGAGGCAGGAGCCGAGCAAACGGGTTAAACTGGCTGATGGCAGACATAATGGACTGGCTTTGTGGACCCACGGGGAGCAAGAACACCTGGTTGGAGCAGAGCGGATGCAGAGAAGTCCATGTTCCTCCATCATCCAAGACCTTCGGGAAGCAGATGAAAAGACCTCATAAGAAAGCTAGCTGGAAAGAACTCAATGCTGGCGCATAAAGACAGGACGATGGTATAGTACACAAATGAAAGGCAAGGTTGTTATGCGGGAACAGAAAATGTAAAATTAAAAAAATGTATAACAAAGTGAGGTTGGTACACTGAGGACGTATGATGGTCACATTGAGATACTAGGTGAAATTCAAAAGCGGAATTGTTACTCCTTACAAACAGGTCGTACTTCAAACATATAATACTCCAAATATCGCAACACACAAATGCAAAAATCAACAAAAAAAGGAAAATTATTTGCTTTGAAAAGAGAGAAAGTTTGAAGTTAAAAGAAAGACAAAAAATTATCATATTAAATATTAAAAAGTACAATTATTTTAAAATGTTGAAAATATTAAAATAGAAAATGCTAAAATTGAAATAAAAAATTCCAATTCAAGAACAAAATCCAATATTAAAAGGTTAAAAAATTATAAAATATGAACCCCTTAACTGCCCAGGTCCCCCCCACCCCCAGTGCCAAGGCCTTTTTTGGTGATTTCGATATGTCGCCATTCAATCCCTTGTAACTTTTTTGTTACATGAGATATATCGGCCAAATTTGGCCCCTTTTTTCCCACATGTAGGCGGAATGCTAGTTTACTGTAGGGGGTTGAGAGAAAATAACCAAAAAGGGAGAACATTTTGGGTTTTTTCAGAAAATGCCAATAAAATTATGTATAAAGAAGCCTGTGGTTTTTTCCTTGTAAGAGCTAACAACAAATGGTCTGCTGTGCTGAATTCGCCATTTTCCAGGCTTTCAAGAACAGGTTGAGTGGAAACCAAAATAACATATTTTGATTTGATTACCAGCCGTTTTGTGAGAGGTAGGCGATTATGCCCTTTTTCCAATAGGACATGCGTGGACAGAATGGAAGAGGAGGTTAGGAAAGCTGAATGGGAGGGAAGATAGAAAGGCATACTGTAACGCTCACCTGGTATCCATGGGGATGTCACTCAGCCTGTTCTGACCTCTTACGACCTCAAACCCTTCGCTGGAGGCTATTCGACTGGAGACTGGGCCTTGTTTTCTTCGATAGTGTGCTCTCGGCCCTGCTTTCAGCGCAGGGGTGCGTTGATTGATGCGGGCTCGTTGCTGCCTAGTTACTTCACTGGCAAGAGTCCGACAGGTAAGTATAATGAGTCTTTTGAACAGTTCTCTAACTTCGTTCCTTTCCTTCCTTAGATGATGGCCGGCGTCCGGGGATGGCGGCGTGCTGCTGAGATGAGTAGCGCTGAAGGTGAGTGACAGCGTGATGCGCGATGCACCCCTTTTGTATTTGCATTGAACTGAGTTATTTTTCTGTGTCTTTTAGGTGCTGCGACGTTTTCAGCGTGGATGCCAGTTATGAAGAACAAATGCGGTGGGTAAGCGCGGTATGCGGCTTCTCTAGATGTTTCCACGCTAACCTGGAGTGTCTTTTCCCTCTTGCAGATGGATGAGAAGTTCCGGAGACAGAGTTCCCCCAGAGCGGCTGGGATTCAGGTAAGCGTTTGAAGCTCGTACAATATTTAAAAATTATAGTAATGCTTACTAATGCCTTTTTTCTGTTCTTTTCCCTTTTCCTTAGGAAGCGGCGTGCCGGGATACGAATGACACCGCCGAAGATGCCCGCAGAACAGAAGGAGCGATGAATGATGGGCAGAAGCGCCGCAAGGTAAGGCTGTTCCTAACGGTGTTCTTGTTCTTGCAGGAGCTCAGCACAGAAGAAAGATGCAGGCCTACTGGAGACCGATCCGAACACAGTGAGTGTCACGCTGCAGGTGCAGAAAACACAAAGCATGTTTCTCAGCCTGGGTGTGGCTTAAATGGTCTCTTGGTATCCCAGGTGTCTCTGGGCTGAACCACACCCAAAAGACTAGACCGCATATGCAGTTCTGGGAACCGAAACATGTGGGGGCATCCATCTTGTCCCCATCGATGCACTACAAGTCCAATCCCCAATGTTATCCTATGGGAGTGAGTGAGTCTGGTGCCACAAGCGCCAAGTCTGACTCCAAGTGGGTCTTTGGAGGGATGGAGAGGCCCTTGAGGGCCATGTAGGTGATCGTGGCCTGGCTCCAGCCTGACATCTTGGAGGGCTGGGGACATGAGGGGCAGGAATCATGACACATACATTGCTGAAAAGTAGACAAAAAAGTTTAGGAAGGGGTGATTGCGCAGGTCAGGCAACAACTATGTAGGGAAAAATTCCATAATTTGGGGAAAAATCTGGAAAATGACAGAAAAAAAGGTATGGGGTGGACATGGTTGGCCCAGTACGGCAATGGCTTCTGTGATTTTTGAGGAAAGCAATGCCCCACTACATTCTCCCGACTCTTCCAGTTAGGAAATCACACATTTACGTAATGTTTCACAAAACAAGCAATACCACAAGGCAAAAACTGAGCCATGATACACAGGTTTTTAATGCTTACAGCCTAAAGACTTACTTAGCATGTGTAAGTAAAGAAAACAAATGTGGTGAGGAAGGGCACACATACGTTGTCTGAAAGAGCACAGGCAGACCTTTTGAAGGGTAGGTGACTTGTGCAGGTTACAAAAGTGTATAGTGCCTAAAGCAGCGACTAAATGTAGGTCACATTTGGGAAATTAAAGGGTTGTGTGACAAAGTGCAGTAGCAAATGTTCGAAAACGTTATGAAAACCATGCAAACACAACAAATGTCTTAAGTTCCCGCATTCCCACAGGTGTCTCGACAGAAACGGTACCTCACATGTGTGGGTACACCTACCAGTGTGCAAAGGGAAAAGACTGAACCCCTGGTAACCCCAAGTTTTTTAGCAGAGCAGATTTTGCGGGAATTTGCTCTTGTGGACAACCTACAGATTTGGGCCTAGGGTGTCGAAGCCAGCAAGGAAAACAGGGAACCCCATGCATTTCCAAAAAGAAGACACCCGTGGGAATCTACAGAGGTCTGACTTGCATGAATCGGCCCAGAATGTGTTACCCCAATCCCTGGCAAATTCCAATTTGGCGAAAAAAACACAATTTTCAGACATTTCACTCTGCCCACCCACCGAAACACACTGCCAACAACACATGTCCTACTGTCCCGCATTCCCACGTGTTCCCCGACGAGAACGGTACTTCACATGTGTGGGTGCACCTAGCTGGGCGCAAAGGGAAAAGGCTAAACTACTGGTAACCCCAAGACTTTCGCCAGAGCAGATTTTGAGGAATATTGCTCTTGTGGACAACCTACAGATTTGGGCCTGAGGTGTCGTAGCCACCAAGGAACACAGGGAACCCCATGCATTTCCGAAAAGAAGACACCCGTGGGAATCCACAGAAGTCTGACTTGTGCAAATCGCCCCAGGATTTATTGCCCACAATCCCCGGCAAAGTCCGAAATTTGCCAAAAAACCCCACAATTTTCAGACATTTTCATCCGCCCACCCATCGAAACACACCGCCAACAACACATGTCCTACCTTCCCGTGTTCCCACAGGTGTCCCAACGAAAACGGTAACTCACATATGTGGGTGCACCTGCCTTGGTGCAAAGTGAAAATGCTAAACCACTGGTAACCCCAAGTCTTTCAGCTGAGCAGATTTTGTAGGATTTTGCTCTTGTGGACAACGTACAGATTTGGGCCTAGGGTGTCGAAGCCACCAAGGAAAACAGAGAACCCCATGCATTTCTGAAAAAGAAGACACCTGTGGGAATCCACAGAGGTGTGACTTGTACGAATCGTCCCCAAATGTATTACCCACAATCCCTGGCAAAGTCTGAAATTTGGCATATAATACCCAATTTTCAGAAATTTCGCTCTGCCCACCCACCGAAACATGCCAACAAAAAACATGTCCTACCGTCCCGCATTCCCACAGGTGTCCCGATGAAAAACGATACCTCATATGTGTGGGCACACATATCTGGGTGAAAAGGGAAAAGGCTAAACCACTGGTAAACCCAAGTATTTCAGCAGAGCAGATTTTGAGGAATTTTGCTCTTGTGGACAACCTACAGATTTGGGCCTGGGGTGTTGTAGCCACCAAGGAACACAGGGAACCCCATGCATTTCCGAAAAGAAGACACCCCTGGGAATCCACAGAAGTCTGACTTGCGCGAATCGCCCCAGAATTTATTACCCACAATCCCCTGCAAAGTCAGAAAATTGGCAAAGAAACCCACAATTTTCAGAAATTTACATCTGCCTACCCACCGAAATACACCGCCAACAACACATATCCTACCTTCCCGTGTTCCCACAGGTGTCCTGACGAAAACGGTAACTCACATGTGTGGGTGCACCTATCTGGGCGGAAAGGGAAAATGCTAAACCACTGGTAATTCCAAATCTTTCAGCAGAGCAGATTTTGCAGGATTTTGCTCTTGTGGACAACGTACAGATTTGGGCCTAGGGTGTCGAAGCCACCAAGGAAAAGAGGGAACCCCATGCATATCTGAAAAAGAAGACACCTGTGGGAATCCACAGAGGTGTGACTTGTGCGAATCGTCCCCAAATGTATTACCCACAATCCCTGGCAAAGTCTGAAATTTGGCAAAAAAACCCCAATTTTCAGACATTTCGCTCTGCCCACCCACCGAAACATGCCACCAACAAAATATGTCCTACCATCCCGCGTTCCCACAGGTGTCCCAATGAAAACGATACCTCATATGTGTGGGCGCACATATATGGGTGAAAAGGGAAAAGGCTAAACCACTGGTAACCCCAAGTCTTTCAGCAGATCAGATTTTGAGGAATTTTGCTCTTGTGGACAACCTACAGATGGGTGCCTGGAGTGTCGCAGCCACCAAGGAAAACAGAGAACCCCTTGCATTTCCGAAAAGAAGACACCTGTGGGAATCGACAGAGGTCTGACTTACGTGAATCGCCCAATATTTTATTACCCACAATGCCCGGCAACGTCTGAAATTTGGCCAAAAACCCCACAATTTTCAGACATTTCCCTCCGCCCACCCACTGAAACACACCACCAACAACACATGTCCTACCATCCCACGTTCCCAGAGGTGTCCCGACGGAAACGGTACCTCACATGTGTGGGTGCACATACCTGGGTGCAAAGGGAAAAGGCTAAAACACTAGTAACTCCAAGTCTTTCGCCAGAGCCGATTTTGCAGGATTTTTCTCTTGTGGACAACGTACAGATTTGGGCCTAGAGTGTTGAAGTCAACAAGGATAATAGGGAACCCCATGCATTTCCGAAAAGAAGAGACCTGTGGGAATCCACAGAAGTGTGACTTGCGCAAATCACCCCAGAATGTATTACCCACAATCCCTGGCAAAGTCAAAAACTTGGTGAAAAAAAGTTTTTTGACATTTCCCTCTGCCCACCCACTGAAACACGCCGCCAACAACACATGTCCAATCTACCAGCGTTCCCAAAGGTGTCCCGATGAAAACGGTACCTCACATGTGTGGGTGCACCTACCAGGGCGCAAAGGGAAAAGGATAAACCACTGTTATCCCCCAAAGGGTTTGGGGAGCCAACCTACAGATTTGGGCCTGGGGTGTCGCAGCCACCAAGGAAAACAGGGAACCCCAAGCATTTCAGAAAAGAAGACACCCGTGGGAATCCACAGAGGTCTGACTTGCGTGAATCTCCCCAGAATGTATTACCCATAATCCCCAGCAAATTCCGAAATCTGGTGAAAAAAACACAATTTTCAGACATTGCCACCTGCTAACCCACCGAAACATGCTGCCAATAACACATGTCCTACCTACCCGCGTTTCCACAGGTCTCCCGATGAAAACGGTACCTCACATGTGTTGGTGCACCTACCTGGGCGCAAAGTGAAAAGGCTACACCACTGCTATTCCTCAAAGGGTTTGGGGAGCCAACCTACAGATATGGGCCTGTGGTGTCACAGCCACCAAGGAAAACAGGGAACACCATGCATTTCTGAAAAGAAGACACCCGTGGGAATCCAGAGGTGTGACTTGCGCGAATCGCCCCAGAATGTATTACCCACAAGCCGCTGCAAAGTCCCAAATATAGGGGAAAAAATACAACTTTCAGACCTTTCCCACCTGGAAACTACTGAAACACGCCACTAACACCACATGTCCTACCTTCCCACATTCCCACAGGTGTCCAGATAAAAACAGTACCTCACATGTGTGGGTGCACCTACCTGGGCGGAAAAGAAAAAGTGTTGACCGTCCACAAGTCCAACGGCAGTCCCAGGGATCCCTGGGAGGGTCCCCGTCATTCCCTAAGGTAAATTCTGTAATGCTGCCTAACCAGAGATCCAGGATGGTCAGGGGTGATATCCCTGGCCTTGGGTGGTTGTCCCTCATATGGGTTGATGTTAGGGAGAATTCTCAGAAATGTGCCAATTCCTCCCACCTTAGAGACCTCCAGGTCTTTTGCTAAACTTTGGGACTTTGAACTTTTCAATTCAATGTGTTTTCTATGTTTGTTTCTTATTTGGTAATGGAGTCTAACAAACTCCATAGGCATCATCTTTTACAATTGGGTCACAAAGCACCTTCAGTGCAGTGACACAGGAAAGTCTTCCAGATTTCCCAAGGTTTAAATACCTTCTCTGGGGTAAATTACTGTTTCCCAGAGCAGCAAAGTGAAACTGACTTTACTTAGCATTGTACCTTTCTAGACCTAGCACACACTATCTTACCATAGAGTGCTGGAGGGGTTACTTAGTATCCCCTTTGTCTAGCTTCTTATGTAACATGTTTTATGTTACCCTTTCCTCACTGATTGGCTGGTGGCAGTGGTTTCGTTTTGCACTACTGTGGTTTGCATTTATCGTAACTGTTCACGGCTCTTGTAAAGCAACTACGGGAGCCATCTTTTTCAAAAAGGCGCAGAGCCATCTTTGATAAAATGGCCCCCGGTCTTCTTTTTTCGCCATGTCTTTGTGGAAAGGTCCTTCTAGAGATTTTCTCTGCGCGCCAAACCAGGTTTGGTCTCTTTGTTCATTTCCCCTTTGTCAGGGTTTCTGAGTGAAACCCGCCTCTGGCTCCAGAGTGTCTGGGGTAGGCAGGAAGTGAGGGAGGTGCCCGAAACGCCCTGTGCTTAGTCTCCTAGGAGACGCAAATGCACGCAGGGGTGATTGGCTTGCTGACTGTATGGCAAGGACAGCCAACCTGCTGGGTGAGTGACAGCTAGGCTGGAATGAATGGGAGAGAACTGAATAAAAGGCAAGTCTTTTGGCTTGGAGGGCAGAGTCGACCACTGGATGAAGGAACTGAAGAAGAGCTTGAAGAGGACGCCTGCTGCAACTCCTGGACTGTTGGTTTGCCCGGTGAAGCCCTGCTGCAGTGCCAACTTGCCAAATTTGCATCGATGGAGAAGCCCCTGCAAGGACGACTTCTCCCTTTAAGTTGGTGGGACCAATCAACTCCAAAGTAAGCTACCTGGACATCCATCTCGGAGCTGGTTGAATTTCCTCAGAGTTGTTGCAGGAAACCGAATAGCCAGGGAGAGGAACACCAGATTGTGTGCATTGCTTTTAAGCTGGCCTAAAGTTTTTGGAAGATCCTCCAGACTCCCACGAAGCAGGACTGACCAAGCCTGAGCCCCCTCAGCAGAGTGCGGGACCCCAGAAGCAAGGAAAGTCCACCTTGAAAGCCAGGAACCGCGTTGTTACTATTTGCGGTAGCCGCAAGAAGCTGAAACGCGAAACAGCCACTGAAAGTGAAGTTTGCCGGTTGCAAGCTTTCACCATTCTAGTGCAGTGCAGCCGTCCCCCGGCGTCCTCTCTCTTGTCCCCACGACTGAGGTTCAGAAACAGGGAGATCTGCAGTGCTGCAAAGGACAGAAGTCATCAGCTGCATCTTTTCTTCTTTACCAAGGTACTGTAAAACAAGTCTAAGAGAACGTACCTCTTACTGTGGAAGTGCTTGTAACTTCTGCAACTCACAAGTCTAATCAGCTTGTGGCTCTACATTTGATTCTTCTTTTTATCAAAGACTCCTAAGAACTTGTGCAAAGACATCTACTTACCTGAAGTGCTGCATCCTATTCCTATACAAAGACTTGTGCCTATTTACTTTGGCTTAGCCGATTGAATTGTCTGACTCTTCTAATAGGATCTGAAAGTATTTGCCCTGCTTGGGAATATTGGTGATCTCTTATGTTCTAATAAGCTTTGCCTTTTACCAACTTTTAAGAGTGTTCTGAATGCCAACAATAATATATTCATGTCCCCAGCACCCTTGTTATTGAAGTCACCTGTGGGTGTAGGTTGTATCTGTGGGCCATCCCAAAAGGGTCTTGTCTAAGTCAGAAACTCATAGTGTACAGTATTGAAGTGTACTTGTGTTACTATTATATCACTCCCTTCTAAAGAAGGCTTTATAACTGACTGATAAATAAGTTAATAATTGTTTATGCAAGAAACCTTGAGTGTAAGAGTTTATTTGAATACCTGTAACTGAATCTTTGTGTAACTCCACTGCAGCTCACATTTCCCCTCTTGAGATTAGCCTGGCTGCTCAACACGCTACCAAAACGGTATAGTACAAGCTTATACCAAAGGTTGGGTTGCTTATACCTGTAGTCATAGTTGTTTGTAGTGTTCCTAGAGGGTACTGCATTCAAACTTTGCCTAACAGTTGACCGTCCACAAGTCCAGCAGCGGTTTCAGGGAGCCTCTGCAGGCTCCCCGTCCTTTCCCAGAGGGAGAAGGTGTAACGCAACCCAGCCAGAGCACAAGGATGGTCGGGGTGATGTCCCAGGCCATGGGCACCCGTCACCCATGTGGGTCGACCATCCCCAAGCCCAGCCTAGAGCTCTGGCTGGGCTGCGTTACAGCGTCTCCCTCCGGGAAAGGTTGGGGCCCCTCCCGGGGCTCGCTGGAACCGCTGCTGGGCTTGGGGATTGTCGACCCACATGAGAGACGGTCCCCAAGGCCAGGGACATCACCCCCAACCATCCTGGAGGCCTGGCTGGGATGCGTTACAGAATTTACCTCCGGGAAGGGGCTCCCTGGGATTGCCGCTGCACTTGGGGATGGTCAACCCACATGGGAGAGAGCCAAACAAGGGCAGGGACATTACCCCCGAATTTCCTGGCGCTCTGGCTGGCCTGTGTTACAGCTTCTCCCTCCGGGAAAGGACAGGGAATGTCCCGGGCCTCTCTGGAACCAACGCTGGGCTTGGGGACGTTGAACCCACATGAAAGTCAGCCGCCCAAGGCGAGGGATATAACCCCCTACAACCCTGGAGCTCTGGCTGGGTTGCGTTACAGCTTCTCCCTCCGGGAAAGGTTGGACCCTGCCGGGGCTCTCTGGACCCGCTGCTGGGCTTGGGGACGGTCAAACCACATGGAGGACAGCTGCCCAAGGACAGCAACATCACCCCAGACTATCCCAGAGCTCTGGCTGGCCTGCGCTATAGCTTCTCCCTCCGGGAAAGGTTGGGAACCCTGCCGGGGCTCCCTGCACCCGCTGCTGGGCTTGAGGATGGTCAAACCACATGTGAGACAGCCGCCCAAGGCCAGGGACATTACCACCGACCATCCTGAAGCGCTGGCTGGGCTGCGTTACAGAATTTCCCACGGGGGAGGGAAGGGGACCCTGGTGGGGCTCCCTGCAGCTGGCACTATGGACGGTACACCCACATGGGAAACAGATTCCCAAGGCCAGAGACATCACCTCCAACCGCCCTCTAGAGTTCTGGCTGAGCAGCGTTACTGCTTTTCCCCTATGGGGAGGTATTAGCACACTGCCAGGGCTCCCTGGTGGGGAGCGCTGGCTGTGCTGCGTTATAGAATTTCCCTCTGGGGGGGAAGGGGACCCTACCGGGGCTCCCTGGAGCTGCCGCTGTGCTTGGGGATGGTGACCCACACGGGAAATGGATGCCCACGGCCGGGGACATCACCTCCAACTACCCTGGAGTTCTTGCTGGCCTGTGTTAGCTGCAGTGGGCAGAGGCATTGGTCTTGCCATCATGCTCTCAAATAGAGAGAGTCCAGCAAAGCGGCTGGGCATACTTCTCATGCACATGAGGGGAACGGGCAAAGCAACTGGCCAACGTAGTCCTGTCTGTGTGCACACTTTTGCCAGCTTATAGCTCCTAATTCCCTTCTCTTTTCCCCAAGCTGCATGTTTTATTTCATCCCTAGGGTAGCCTGCAGTGTGTGGGGCAATGGTGTCAGTTTTGCTGAAGGAATTTCTACAGGAAAACTGGGGAGAATGGCCGGGGACACAGAATTTCCAACAAAGTGCAGACAAAAGGTTAGGGCAGCAGCAACAGGGTCACATGGAGTGCTGTAGTGAGACAGAGGACACAGTGCACCACAATGATACAGGCACCTTAACTGCAATGTCCTCGATTTCTACCGTGGTGATAGTCCGGCCAGACACAGGGGCATCTGGGAATTCCCCGATCCTCGGTGTGCTGAAGGTGGCTCCTGTGTCCAGCAGCATCCTGGCACACTTGTTACCTACCTGTGCTGTCACATAGGGGCCGCTGGATGGGAAGGGGTTAGTTAGGGCGAGGAGTTGGGGTGCCATGAGTACATAGTCTGGGTCCAGTTCCCGTCAAGCTTGAGGGAACTGGAAGGGACCCTCTCTTGGCTGCTGGGGCAAGCGTTGCATGGGGGTACCAGAAGAGGCACCCTGGCTGTTTTTACTACTGGCTGGGAGATGAGTGGCATTGGTCTGGGATCCGGCCTGGGGCTGTCCAGGCTGGGATTCTGTGCCAGACCCGACATTGTGGTCTGGGGGTCTAGGGTGAGCGAGAAGGTGAAAGGGACCAGGCGAGCATGGTGCAGGGAGCTGCGATTTGCTCTGAGCAGGCAAGGCTGTGGCCTTGTTCTGCTGATGCTGAATCCGCTGAGGACAGTTGTACTTCCAGTGGCCCCATTCCTTACAATAGGCACAGTGGTCCTGATGCACGCTGTGTCCTAACTTGGATGCGCACTGTGCTGGGGGTGGATACTGGCTTGAGACATGCTGAGGCACATACCTAGTGTTCCGATAGCCCCAGTACTGAGGGTTCAGATGGGGCATCTGGGGGTGGTGAATGATTACTCTTCTTCCATCCCCACTAAATGTGTGCTGTCCTCTAGAAGCCCCCCACTGGCCCCCAAAGGCTGACAGTACAGGGGCTGATGTAGCAGGGGAGTGTACCCAAGGGGCAGGAACTGGGTGGGAGCAGAATAACTGGGTGTGGGAGTAAGCGCAGAAAGGTCTAGGAGATCATCTGGGGCAGAAGAGGTCACTGGGGGAAACAAAGGGAACAGGCAGGGGTCACACCCATAACTGGGGTCATTTCTCATTTTCTCTAGATTAGGCCATTCTAGCTTCCTCTCTAGGGTCACTTGTTGTTCCAGACACTGCTTCCTTGCCACAGACACACTCTGCAGACACCACAACGGGAAGGTCTCCCATTACCTAACTGCTGAGTTCCCTTTCTCCCCTTTAAGAACCCCACACACCGCAACTAGGTGAGTCTCATCAAAGGAGCCTTCTAGGGGCCAGACTAGTAGGTTCCGATGCTTGATCTTTTTATGCCATACTGGCATCCATCTGACAATGTCTGGGCATTGCACTGTAACTATGAAGGCCTCAGGGGAATCAAGGCAAAGGCCCACTCCCTGGCTTGCAAAATTTCCCATTCTGACAGACAAAAAGATGTTTCAAATACTAAATCACTTTGGGTGTAGGTCAGCAACACTAAGTCCCTACTATCCACATCTGTCATTCAGGGTTACTCTAGCGCACTCACAATCACTCACAGGCACTCACAGATGCACACTCCCAAGTGCTCAACTAGGGAAGGGGTTGGATGATAAACTGTTGCAGGACAAGGGGGCACGGTAAGGCAAAGCTACTGGTCCACTTCCAAAAGGAGTGTTAAATATAATTCCCAGGCGTCCCTGGAAAACTACTCGGATTCAGGCAGTCAGGTCTGGCACTCCGCACAAAAGAGTTTCAGGCAAAAACGATCTCTATAGGCCCACTCCCGTGGTCCTAAAGAAATACTTGGCTCTCACAACCAGGATATGGACACAAATAAAATGGGTAAGTGGGTGAGGTTGGGCCCTCTACTAGCTGTGTTCATTCCTAGTGAGTTTCTAGGAGATGAGTTTGGTACAGACTAGGTGGCTCTGGTACTAGCAAACTGAATTAGGTGCTTTAGTGTGGTGAGGGCTCCAGACACCCAGACAAGCAAAATGAAGGCTGCCAAGTATCCATGGGTGGACTTACCATAAAGATGCCACCTCACCCATGGGTGAGGGCTCCAGCCAACCAGACAAGCCAACTGAAGGATATCAGGGCACACTCCACAATAGGTATCTACAGAAAGACTTACTACTAAGTTTCCACCTCACCACTCTTTATACCCAGATTCAGGCACACTAGTGAACTGAATTAAGCGATATGTAGTGAGCTCTAAAATGAGGCTCCCTAAGGTGAACAATGAACCACAGCTACCCTTGTTCACCCTCCAGTATGGGCCTAGAAGGTAAGTTTGTTACGGGGTAGGTGACTCCCCTCACCTGAGGAACTCTCAGGGTTAAAACCGAACACCGGATAAAATTAGGGATTGAGAACTGGATGCTATGACTAGTTGGGTAGATTATCTGGAAAGGTACACCCTACAATTTGCCAGTACAATTGTGTGATGTTGTGTAGGTGTGCAGATCCTCCTCTGACTGTGGGAGTGGGACCTTGGTTGACTTGACTAGATGGGTACACTGAACTACCCTCAATGTCACCACCCCCCTCAGATACTAGGAGCCCTCCCTTCAAGCTGGCAATGTCAGTGTGCATGACTGATACTTCAGTTCTTACCTTGCTACTTGGTCTGGCAGGCAGCTAGCAGGGCAGCAACGCCTCTTCTCTGGGACTGGTCTGTACATTGTAAAAGAGGGAAAATGGGCAGAGGGAAAATGGACTGAGGAGAGAAGTGCAGGCCGCAGAACAGGGGTGAGTTTACTCAGAGAAGGTGCAGACATTAACGTGCTAATTCAGGTGATCAGGGGCCTAGACCTGGTTCTGGATCCAAGTCACGGTACCAGAAAACCGTGGAAGTGGGAGACAGCCCAAAAATGGGGAGGCCGTGAGGGAGACCCCAGACAGGGCCACAGTTTTAGATCAGGGAGTCAACAGACCGGTGGGGGTGTGTTGTGTATGCAGACAGATTGGATCCCCCCTATGGCAATAACAGGCAGGCTGCACTGTGAAACCAGGAACAAATGTATTACAGGAAGAGGAGTAAACTCATTTCCAGCAGGACACTGGACTAGCTAGGCACAAACACTGGCATGGAAGCCAGGCCTGGTGAGAACCCTTGGATGCAAGGCGGGACGGGACCCCAAGGGAGAAAGGGAAGGGTTGGAGAAGCGAGCTGGTAGACAGAGGGCTGAGAGAGGGAGGACAAAAAGAGAAAGGAAGCATGAGAGATAGCACACAGTGAGAGAGAGCACACAAGGGAGAAAGAGAGAAGGAGAAAGATAGAAGGAGAAAGAGACAGACACACACATACACACACAGACGCACACAGACACACAGACAGAGACACACACAGTGAGACGCACACACACACACACACTTTTTAAAACAGATTTTATTGCATTTTTATAAACATTAAACGTGACCCACAAACAATCGGCATATATCATCGTGTGTATTTATCTCTCACATCTAGTTCTGCCACCCCACCCAACTCGGCCTTCATAGCATATTTGATTATGTATGTTTGATCATGTCACATCTTCCTCCCCCAATGCCAGCTCAACTGCTTCTTCTCTTTCCTCACTTGCAAGCAATGTCACAGTTAACGCTATCCATCGCTGGTTATCTATGCTTGCTTCAGTTTTCTGCTCTCTCAATGCTTTCTCCCATGCTCCTGTTTCCGCTTTGATCCATTTATCCAACTCCCTCCACCATCCAGCAATGTTAGGTTCTTTAGCATCTTTCCACCTCATGGCTATGCTACGTTTAGCCAGTATGTACATCAAATCTTTGAATTTCTTCACCGGTTTATCTTTCCCATTGCTCTTATAACAACCCAACATGCAAGCCTCTGGTGTCTGTATGTCTAGATCAATGCCACCCTGGGCTGCCTTATGCTAGATCCTCCTCAAGAACCGCTGCACTATCGAGAATCCCCAAAACATATGTATAAGCCCAGCATTTTCTGCCTTGCATCTTGGAAACTCTTGCCTGGTCGCACCTTTAAATGTCGAAATGACAGCGAGTGTTAGGTATGCTCTGTGTGTGATATAGAATAGTATTAACTGCAGCGTGGTGTTCCTGGATACCTTCTTGTGGTACCATGTTACCCTTTTCCATTCGCTATCTTCTAAGGTCCTCCCCAATTCCCTCTCCCAGTTCTCTTTACTTTTTAGGTCTGATTGCGAGGTGTGATCTATCAATATCTCATAAATTCTACAAATCGCATGTCCACCCTCCGCCACAGTAAGCAACAGCTCAAGTGTGTCAAAGTGTGCTGGGCTGTTTGGCTGGACCCGCTCCTCAACCCTTTTCGGATGGTAGCAGTCGGCAAGAAGAAGTTGTATCAAAGCCGTACCACGCTGCTGGACTAACTCATTGGATTTCTTTGTCTCCAATAGGACATCAGACGCTGGCCACGACCCCGCCGCAAGCCCCGCCCACTGCCCGCACCGATTGGAACAAACTTGGTTTAAAACACACAAGAACGTGCACCGCGTGCGCACCAAAGTGTGTCAAAGTGTGCTGGGCTGTTTGGCTGGACCCGCTCCTCAACCCTTTTCGGATGGTAGCAGTCGGCAAGAAGAAGTTCTATCAAAGCCGTACCACGCTGCTGGACTAACTCATTGGATTTCTTTGTCTCCAATAGGACATCAGACTCTGGCCACGATCCCACCGCAAGCCCCGCCCACTGCCCGCACCGATTGGAACAAACTTGGTTTAAAACACACAAGCACGCGCACCGCGCGCGCACCTAAGTGTGTCAAAGTGTGCTGGGCTGTTTGGCTGGACGCGCTCCTCAACCCTTTTCGGATGGTAGCAGTCGGCAAGAAGAAGTTGTATCAAAGCCGCACCACGCTGCTGGACTAACTCATTGGATTTCTTTGTCTCCATTAGGACATCAGGTACTTTTTTATGAACACCGAAATCCCCAAGTGAGACCTATTGTGCCGTGCACTTCGTGCACGGCAACTACTGCTTTCCCACCTTACTCCTTTATGGGCTCCTGATTCTTCTCTTTTTTTTTTACCCTGGCCACGACCCCGCCGCAAGCCCCATCCACTGCCCGCACCGATTGGAACGAACTTGCTTTAAAACACACAAGCACGCGCACCACGCGCGCACCGAAGTGTGTCAAAGTGTGCTGGGCTGTTTGGCTGTTCAGCGGGTCGTCAGGGTGGCAGGTGAAGCCCTAAGTGTGCGTATGGGAGCACTGGGCACATTAGGTTAAAAGTAAGTAATTGTCCTTGCATCAAATTGCTTTGTTGTATTGCGTAATCAAAAAATTGCCCAATTTCTATCTGCTCCTTGTATCAGAACGTCTAAATAATACAGACTGTTTCAGATGTTTTTGCACTAGGTATTGCTGAATTGGGCACTTAGACACATCTATTCAAATTTTAGTACCCGGGGAACAGTGGTGTACCAATCAACTAGCCTCCTATCACTGTAAATAAGTGTTTGAAAAAAATGGTTGGCAGTTTACATAGTGGCAAAAGTCTTGCTGATGCCGATGGCAATGCACAAACAGGATTGAATGCAACAAATCCTGTGTTACTACATGATTCCGGTGCTGAATCGAACATCATTGCACTACAGGTAACGGTGTATGATGATCGTACTACCGACATAAATTATATCCCATACAGCATGCAATCATTGGCCACCGAACCCAATGACGCCACAAATGAGCAACCCCCTTTTTGCATTCCAAATGATTCTGCAGATGATATGGATGAGAGTAATACTATGTATAAAAGAAACCCTAACATTGTAACACTACAAAATGAGCAACAGATGACCCACAAAGCTTTAAACCATACTGACATTCAATCTGTGTTACCAAACATCATTTCGGATGTTTCCTTCATGGCACCTGCACTTGTTAGCGATTGGGAAAAACGTTGCAGAATCTCTCTCACCCCCCAATCACCAGTTGGATTTTTACCCTCCGAAGTTGAAAGAATATGTCTACATAACATACGGGAGGGTCATTCCATGCACTCTATGGGAGGGCTTGACAAATATCATCGTGAAAGACCAATGAGACCCTCATGTAGTTCTCCCATAACTGACAATGGGAAAAATGGTATAGGGGCCAATTCTGAACCTGACCCCCATAGGAATAAAACATTTGATGAAGATATTTTCGGGAGGAAAGGGTTGGCTCTTATTTAGATTAAACTGCTGAACCCCAGTTTCTGGGACAAAAAAGATGATGAAGATGTTCCGAACTTTCTGGTGATTACATCTCTACTAAACTTATTGGATAAGGGCCATGATCTAACCCACATGCACATCAACACCCTAAAGGAAGGGATGATGGCCCTATCTAATAAAATATCATCAAGTGAGGGTATTTTGCTGACTCAATCAGCTGGCCAATCAGAAAAACTGGGTCTTGTTGATGGATGTTTACTAAAAGTGCTAACTGCCACTGAACAGAGGGGCAGGAATCAATATACTCAAACAAGTGACCCTGCTCACATAACGACTCATGACTCACGCACTTACGCTAGAGCTGTTACGGAAGGCTTAAAAGAGGTCTGTCCTCCAAAAGAGCAATCAGTAACTCAAATAATGGCTGTAGTTAAGGAAAGCTCCCTGAAACTGGATGATGCATTCTGTTTTCTTTTAAGACAGCACTTAGACTTGAAATATGGTGATGAGAGACTAAGTGAATATGCTGATGCAATTGGCTCGCTGGCAATTCCAAAGGAGATATCAAATAGTCCATCTCCGCTCGTGAGTGTTATAAAGGAAGCGGAACAAATAAGATGTGATTCTCAAATTGCCTCAAACTTGGCCCAATTGAGTCAAAAGGATGAAGAAACGAACAGAGGGTGTGAGGATAATATTCCCGAAGGAAAACAGACAATTTATTTGTCTCGTAAAATGAAGCGTGCACATGTCAGGGTCTTAAAAAAGGAAAATAAAATTTAAAAAAAAGAATTGTAGCGCACAAGTAATGTCTGTTAATATAAAAGCTACTAAGAAAAACAACAAAAAAACAAAAATATTGACAAAAATGACGAAGAAATTAATGTTGGTCTATCTACCGATTCATCTATGGGATCCTCAAATGAGCCAAGGATTGACTTGACCCAACCGAATAACTAATCTAAGGCTGTCTTAAATGTGGGTGCGCCCATTGGTGTACAGCATGAAACAAAACAAAAGGGCAGCAATAAGATGCGCTCTCGGGATGGTCAGGGGGAGGGTGAGCAAGTGCATGCAGGACCTCTGTCACAAGGTCACCTATCGTCTTTTTATCCCTTTACTGAACGAAAAACCACTGGAAAGGCTTTGGAGAGAGAAGACATTCCCATGTTTAACATGGGCGCAGTGCCTAAACAAAAAAATCTTTGCCCCCTGAATGCTAAACCTAAATCCACAAGTAACACGACTAAATCTGCAGCCCCAGCTAATAGTGAAAATCAAGGCATGCCACCCGACCACGGAAATGTAAACACCGAGTGCGAGGGGGTGTACGACTCAGAGGGAAATGGGGTGGAAAGGGATATGGCTACCAAGGACAGGAAGTCCATATCCTGAGCTAGTTCTGAACTAGATGAAACCGAATATTCCTTCAACAGAGATACAAGGTATATTTTGGGCTGGTCTAGTGACCAGGCTATAAATGGCAAACAGAGATTGAATAGATCATTTCTGTTTAACATTTTTAAGGGTAGTCCTCATCTGAGGACCGTTCACTCAGACGATATTGAGTGGCTGAGGTTGGCAAATCACAATAACCTAAGAATGATCTGTGCTCCACAATCTGTAATAATACTGAGGTTATTGTGGGAACATAGGGAAGACTTTGACTCCGTGGACTAACATTACGCCTTTTTAGGACTATTGAGGAGGCGGACGTGTTCTTAAATGAAGTCTCTAAACCTGATGAATCAAATGGGGCATCATCAACAAACCCTCTGGCTGTCAATGCTCAAACGGCTGATCTTATATCCAAAATCTCAGAAATGGTGGGGGCAACTTCTAACATAACATGGTTAGCCCATCTAATGACTTCTATCCTTGAATTCTCAAATAAACAAAACAAATCATAGACATGCGCTGCTATAGACTCTAATCAACAGGGCTTTAAAATGTTATCTTGGAACAGCTGTGGCAAAAAGAATTTAGAGCATTGGCTAACAAGTTATGCAAAAATGGGTTCACCGACACTCTCACTAATACAGGAAACTATGTGTGTCAGTGCTCAATTTTGATGGTTTCTCAATTTTTGTTTGCCTGCAGAAAAGGGCCCAATTGGTCGTCCTTATGGGGGGATTGCGATACTGGTTAACAATGCTATGAATCATAAATCCAAGCTTGTTTACTCGAAAAATGGCATGTTGGCTATTGAGTTTCTCTCAAATGGATTGTCGACTTGTGTGTTCTTGGTTGTATGTGTATATTTTAACCCCGGAAACTCTTCCATAGAAGCCGCATTTGACACCATGGATGACATACTAGAAGAGGCAATGATTCGCAATCCAAATTAGATGATTGTTATTGGAGGCGATTTTAATGCTGTATGTTCACCATCTATGTCTGCTCAAAAAAACAAACTAATGCCTCCTAGTAGCTCTTCAGTTACCATGGGGAAGCGCTGGGTAGCTTATTTTTTTAAGGAATGGAACTTACAATTGGTAGACTATGAAGCTGGCCCTCATAGACGGACATCGTCGAGGGGGCATCTAACCTCATATATTGACTACTTTTTTGTTTCTACCTCACTAATCACTATGGTCAACAATGTGATAATTATTGAAGATACACAGAGTGATCATAATCCGATTGTTATGATTCTAGCACGTAGTAGTTATGAGAAGTAGAAATTCACTCAGGTTCCCTTCACCACAACACAACAAAAATGGAAAATTCCTACCTTGTCTTCGGTGAAGGATCGAAGCTAGCGAGAATTCACCTGTTACACCCTCTATCCGCCTCCGACTCGGTGAGCAGAGGGTGCCTCAGGGAAACCCCTTGTGAAGGGAAAAGACCCTGTGCTGCTTGAGAGCGCGGGACAAACAGGGGGTGAAAAGGCCTCGGCAGCTGCCTCGATGCGTAGACTATCGGTAAACAGGTTTCCCCAGGAAGTTTCCCTGCGGGTCGCGGGTTGTGTCAACGCTTTCCGGAAGCGGGGGCTACATGGGTCCGGGACCGGAGGTAGCTTAGGGAGGAAAACAAAGACAGCGTAAATGGTGTGAAAAGGAAGACGGGTTGCAGAAAAGAGTGAAGGGGTTTCGATTCCACCTACCGAGTCTGAGTGTGAGGATGGATGAGAGAAAGAGATCCCTGTGATGAATGCTGGGAGATGTAGTCCGGGATTTCCTAATGAACTAATACGGAAGTGAAACAACAAGAGGTAAGTGTTGAGATGTTATCCCTTGTGCTAATAATGTTTAATTAATAGGGACAATGGGACCTACGGAATGAAAATGGGTCGGGTTGCAGATTCCACTGCGAAAGTGATCTTTAACCCTATAGCGTGAGGGTGAATGGCGGCAGCTGGTCTAAGAGGGAGGAAAGAAGGAGAGAGAAACAGGTTTCAATAAAGGAAGGATGTGGAAGCTTAGAATAAATTTGGATGCTGAAATCCAGGAGTTTCCTAAGTGGTGACTTACGAAGCGTGACCACAGTAAACAGTAGCAACACACTGAGGTTTCCTTTCCAGAGGTTTAAGTACCGTGACCAGGTTAAGGGGAGGAGTATCCTCAGGCGACTGGAATGGATCTAGACCCTCCATTCGTGCACACAACGCCATTTTGGGAGAAATAGCATGAAGAGACGGCATAAAGTGCCACCGGCGCAGGAAAGACCACCTTCGTCAACGGGCCGTAACACCGATTAGTATCAGCATTAGATGTGAATTGGCAATCTTAAACAAATAAGCCGCATTGGGATTGGTGACCCTTCATCGTGCGCAGACCTCGGTTGGTTGGCATCCAAAAATGTGCAGAGAACTATCCTACTTGGTACACAGAGATGTAATTAGGGTGCCTCAATCTCAAAATGTGTCTATTGATGCTCACATGAGAGAAGAATGGAATACTCATATAATAAAAGAGCATATAGAATTCCTTACGCAAAGAGCGGCACTGAATAAGCTAAATGTCTCTAGAGGATATATTCTTGAAATTGCCCAAATCAAACGGGAAAAAATCGTTTGTTAGGAGCTTTAAGTCGACTGTCATTAAATTATGCCAAGTATTATGAAGCTACAAAACCATTATATTAAAAAAAGACAGTCACAAGGGGGCACGGATGGGGTGGTGTTCAAACAGTTAGGATGCATGCTGAGCAGTCGAAAAGCATGACAAAAAAATGATAAAATTGAAATATAGCCGCATGCTAAAAATCACAAAAATGAATCTACAGCTATATGCCAATCAAAACATGATGAAGTATATCGTCACCAATAATACTAGAAACATTTGGGCAATATTGAACAATAAAAAAGGGGTCGCCGCGCACAACTTAACGTCCCCGATTGCAGCATCTATATGGCAGGATTATATTAAAAATAAGTATAGTCTACCCTATCAATTCCAATACTTTGACTCTGGAATAATACACTATAAATGTAATGAATGTATATTATTCTCTATGGAGGAAATTATTGATGCAATCAATTCACTCAACTCCTCAAAAGCGGCCGGGCCGGATGGCTTGCCTGCTTGTATATTAAAAGATGATCCTTACTTTTGGGGTGCCATTCTCTATACTAAATTCTCTTACATGCTGGCGACCAACATAATCCCAAGGTCATGGGTAAACGCCATCATTATTCCAATATATAAGAAAGGGAATCCAGAGCTGCCCTCCAATTTTCGACCTATATAGCACTTATGGATGCCTCAGAAAAAGTATTTTCCATTCTTCTACTGCAGCGCCTACAAACTTTCATAGAAACAAAGAACATCTATTCAAAATTTCAAACTGGATTTCGCAAGAACATGGGTACCTCCTTAAATGCATTCATTATCTCACATATTTTTGCGCAATCTAAAACACCTAATACCGGTGCAGTCTATATGGCGGCATTGGATCTGAGTAGTGCTTTTAACACAGTCATAAGAGAAGCACTCTGGACCAAATTATTAACACTGGGTTTTCCTAAAAGGATAGTACAATTGATTGCCTTGCTACCTAATAGCACAACTTTTCAAATTAGGATAACCAAATCTGGTGCTCTCACAACTCCCATTGACACCGAAACTGGGGTTAAACAAGGATGAAACATGGCCGCCACATTGTTTAATTTATATCTTTGCGATATGGATAAGCTATGGAACGAGACTGGCATGTGTCCCGTAAAACTTGGGGACTTAAAAATATCATGGCTATGTTTTGCAGATGATATCGTACTGATTGATCTAACCCCTAGTGGCTACAATTGAAACTAAATCAATTTTCCAAATTTGCAGCATTACATAACCTGTTGCCAAACCCTTCTAAAACGCAAATTGTCATCTTTCGCAACTATAAAAAAACTAAATCATACACTTGGCAACTGGATGGAAATGAAATTGAATGTGCAAGATCAATTTGTTATCTTGGTTACCCCCTAAATGACCAATATTCCAAAAAATGCGGGCAAACTCATTTGAATATGAAAGTGCACCCTTTGGCATCCATGATGAAGGTGATAATCGGAAAATATTATGAGTTTTCCTTAATACCGCTAATTGAGTTCTACTTGTTGAAAGTGGAACCAATCCTTCTATATGGATTGGACATGTGCCTTCTGGATATGGGTGCAACTCTAAACCTTATACAGGGCAACCTATGGAAACGTACTTTGGGATTATCTCCATCGGTCCCTAACTCAATCATTAGACATGAAATGGGTTTGTCATCTCTAGCAGCGAGATGGTCATGGCGCAAACTGTCAAGATATGCAGATATCAAGGCACCCTATCATAATTCCCTTTATTTTGATCTAAATGAGATACTCGACACTCGAAAACTTAAATCCCTGGATAGATATGATATCGAAATGAAAAGCATTCTAGAGGACTCTGACTGCTCGATCTCCGACCTTGTTATGCACCTTCCAAAAGTCAAACGAAATCTATATGATCGTGACTGGTCTGCAACTTTGGATTGCAATAATAAATATATGACATATTTGGAATATGCGAAAAGACCAAGGAAGAGAGAACTGAGATCTTCTCATCTTTCTCAATGTCCATCTAGAAAGATACGTCAAATTTATATGAGGTTTAAATTGAACCAGTGGCACACACTTAAGAGAATCTAACATTGAAATAAAAACGACAGTGAATTAATTAACTTGAATTGTCGCTTCTGTGATTGTGGAACGGCCGAAATCCTGAAACATCTTGTGGTTGATTGTACTTTTTTGAAAATGACAGAAACAATTACCTGGGGATATATGCTCCGAAAGATTGTGACATCTCGAAATCTTCTTTTTGGGAAAGATGTATGCATGGAGAGAGCATGGCTCTCATACTATCCTTAGTACGCATTTTGGGGAAAATCGAAAACGCACTATCAATTGAAAATGAATCACTATTTACTGGAAGTAGAAATATTGCATAAAAGCCTCACAAAAGGAATGTAATTAATGCTGTTTGTAAATTCCCATGTTTGACTTAGGTTAGATTTTATGATCTAATCTGGAAAAGAAAAATCAACTTAAGCAACTTGTTGGTTGATGAATATTATTTTAATAATTGTTCAAAAAGTCTTCTAAAAAAATGATGAATTTGGATCTTAATAATGATTGTTTTTATAAATCTCTGTTTTATTATTTTGTATGAGAATGACAATGTTGTAAAAGTTTTCTTTATGTAAAACTAAACACAACTTTAAATAAAAAAATAAAAAAAAAACAGATCAATATTCTCGTTCCCAATATTCTCCTCCGCATCATTGTTTAGCCATCGTCCCCGTACTGCCTTCATAACCTTATTATACAACAGGAACTGGCCTGCATGCAACCATGTGTCTTCTTGCAATTCCCCAAACATCTTCCACCCTCGCTCATTCCAGAGGTCTCCCAACATGGCTACTCCGCACATTTCCCATTGCGCCCTTATTACTGTCCTGCTACCAGATTTCTCTTCCAGGATAGCCGCTATCGGTATCTTTGACAAGATTGGGTCCACTAGTCCTATGACTCTACAAGTCCTATGTCAGATTTGTGTGCCCAACTCCACCAAATAAGGATTACCGGCTTGCTAGAGACACAGACACACACATGCAGACACACACAGAGTGACACACACACAGCGAGACACACACAAACACAGACACACACCGAGAGACACACAGACAGACACACATACACAGGGAGGAAGGCAGACAGGCCAGGAGCCCTACTGGTGGAAACAAAATAGAGATGGAAGACAAGGCTACCTGGGGAAAGGGACTCCCGTGGGTCGGGTTTCCAGAAACCGCAAGGACAATTGTGTCCTTGTACCTCCAGATACCCAGGAAACGCTATAGTCAAAGAGAAACATTGCTCCAGAGGACAATATCAAAGTTTAATCTGCTACCGATGTACCATAACAGAGGACACATGTAAATTAATAAACTGACAATACCAACTGATGACCCACTAGATACGTGTTGAGGTTCAATAAAATTTCTCTTTTGAAGACTATGGGCCTCATTACGAGTTTGGAGGCAGCCATGGAGCTTTTAGCTCCATGGCTGCCTCCAAACCGGGCTCCTTTTCCGGGTTCCTGCAATGGGGATTTACCGGGTCATTCCGACATAGGAGGACCCGGTAAATCCTCCTTGCAGGAACCATTCCCCATTCCCATTTGAGCCCCCATAGGGCTCAATGGGAATGGGGATGGAGGTAACAACGGGCACATTATGAGTTTCCCGTTGTTACCTCCGTCTTCCCCTCGCGGGACCCGGAAAGGACGTCTGGTTTTACCAGGCGTTCGATCTGGGTCCCTCGATGGGAAGCTCGTAATCAGCCCTGACGGAATGAAGGAGGCCGGTCCCGTACCGGCCACCTTCATTCCGTCAGCGCCTGCCTCATAATGAGGCCCTATGTGAATACTTTTTTGTAACTGAAGAAATTGTACCTTATCAGTTATTTTATTTGAAGACACACAAATTGATGATAAACCCAAGAGGTTCAATTAAATGTTCTTCTCATCACCCAAATGTTTCATACTTGTAATTTGTTCAAAAAGGCTGATAGCTGGCGTAATTGTTTATGCCCCACCCTTGTTTTACCAGATTGATGAACAGTAGTGGGCAGACACAATACAGGGACATGATTGCTGACATCTATCCTTTGTAAAAGTTGCTTCCAACAAAAGATTCGACTCAGGGTGACTTTTGCCTGCACCTTTTTCTTTAATTAATTTTTTTATGCTGGGTGTGTGTGTGTTAGTTGATCTTCCTGGTTTTGCGTTAGGGAATGTGATGACGTAGGTGATGATGGTACGTTTGGCTACCCTGTACACCAACTGTTAGGCATAATTGCATGCAGTACCCTCTGGGACCACCACATACAATTAGGACTGCAGGTGTAAGCAAAAACCAACCTTTGGTATAAGTCCATACTACACAGTTTTGTGGTAGCGAGCTAAGCATCCAGGATTATCTCAAGAGGGAATGTGAGCAGTACAAGAGGTTTCACAGAGGTCTTACAATCACAGTGGTTCAAGTAGACACTTATACTCAAGGTCTCTTGGTAAAACACCTATTCCTTTATTACACAATCATTTAGAAAACATTCACTAGAAGGAGGCAACTAAGTATTATACACAAACACATTTCAATAGCAAACCAAAACCAATACGTTTCTGAACAAATTAGGCTCCCCTGAAATAGAAGCAAAATGGCATTTCAGTTACTTTCAATGGGAGCAAAAAAGGCACAAATTAGCAGAATAGATTACAAATACTTTCTTAGGCAGTGCAAATAGTTATAATTCACTAGAGGACTCGATTCAGTTCAATAGGCATAGGCAAACGTCAATGGACTAGTGTCTTGGACAGGAAAGAGCAGTTCTTGAAGTAAACAGTAAAGTCTTTGCCAAAGTTCTCAGAAGTAGTTTGTACGAAAAAGAATCATATGTTGCGTCACAAGCTGATTAGGCCTGCAAGTTGGGAAAGTTCCAAGAATTTGCACCACGAGAGAAGCGTTCTCTCAATTGATTTGGCACAGTACCTTAGTATGAAGCAAAAGATGCAGCTGAAGACGGTTCCTGGCAGTTCCTGCAGATCTCACTGTTCCTAAGCCTCTGGCGTGGGGACAAGAAGGAGGACGTTGGAGGACTCCTCCATTGCACGGGATCATCGGAAAACGTGGACAAAATGGAATCGTTTCAAGCACACAACCTGGTGTCCTTCCCTCTGGTTAATCCTAACCAGCTTCGAGAATGGTATCCAGGTGGTTTACGAGTTGAGTGGTCCCACCAACTCAAAGGAAGAAGTCGTCCTTGAAGGGGCTTCTCTGTCAAGATGAACTTGGCAATTCGGACCTGCAGCAGGGCTTCACCGGGCAAACCATCAGTCCAGGAGTTGCAGCAGCCGTCCTCTTCCAGCTCGTCTTCGGTTCTTTCGTTCCAGTGGTCGACTCTGCTTTCCAGTGCAGTAGACTTTCCTTTTAAACTGTTTTCTCCCATTCATTCCAGCCTAGCTGTCACTCACCCAGCAAGGTGGCTGTCCTTGCCAGACAGTCAGCCAGCCAATCACGCATTTGGGTCTCCTAGGAGACTAAGCACAGAGAGTTTCGGGCACCTACCTCACTTCCTGCCCACCCCAGACACTCAGACGCCAGAGGTGGTCTTCAGTCCTGAAGCCCGCCAAAGTCATACAAACAAAGGGACCAAACCTGGTTTGGCGTGCATAGACAAACACTATAAGGACCTTTCCAAAAAGTAATGGTGAAAAAAGAAGACCGGGACCTGTTTAAACAAAGGGGCTTAAGGCGCCATCTTGAAAAACATGGTTCCCGCGATTTTTAGCTCCCAGTGTTCGAAGTCGGGAAAAATGAACGTAGTTTGTTGTAAAACCACTGCCACCAGCCATTTCGATAGGAAAGGGTAACATTTGACTGCTACATGAGTTTCTAGACACAGGGGATCCTAGGTAATCCCTCCAGCACTCTATAGGAAGATAGTGTGTGCTGGGTCTAGGAATTGAAAAAGACTAGTAAAGTCAATTTAACCTTACATTCTCTGGGAAACAGGAGTTCATCCCAGAGAAGGTATTTAAACCTTGGGACAGCCTAAAAGGCTTCCCTTGTGCCACTGCACTGAGGGTGCTGTGTGACACAAAATAAAAAGATGATACCTATGGAGTTGTCTAAAACTCCATAACCTAAAAATAAACACAAGAGTAAAACACACCGAATTAAATGTTAAAAGTCCCAAAGTTTAGCAAAAGACCTTAAGGGTTCTAAGGTAGAGGGAATTGGCACATGTATGAGACTTCTCCCTAACACTCGCCCCCCCCCCAGACTAAGGGACAGGACGATCTAATCCCCACCAGGATGGATTTCCCTTTCCAAATCGGTTAAATGGCCTGCTGAGTACACCAGCAACCGTTTGTAACCCCTGCTACGACACTTTTATCAGGTGTTTTCATTTGCAAGCTATATGACCTACACACCTTGTTTGGTACATCTTTCTTATTTAATGTATAGGGGATCTGATCTAACAGTCCTTCAGAAGTTGTGACAACCTCTGAACCTACAATAGGCTTTTTCAAGGGGTCCTTAGAAAGGAATCCCTTAGATCTAAAGGTGCCTCCATGGTTCCTCACCACCTCTCTCACAAGAGCAGGTTGGGTCTCAGGTATCTTGGTTGGAGGGGCTGTGGTCAAGCAAGGTACATGCTGCCACTTCCTTCGAGATCTTGTTTTACCTGGCTTAGAGATCTCCCTCCTAACACTAGGATTTACACTGGAGTCTTCAGCAGAAGATCCAACAGTCTTAAGGTGTGCAGCCTTAGACCTACTTTTCTTGGTTTTACACCAGCTTTGAGAATTACCAGTCAGTTCTCACAGGACTGGGGAGGGGTCCAAGTCGTCTATGCACCTCTTCCTCAGAAGCAGGGAGGGCAAAGACTTTATAACTGGATGGGCAATGATGGAGCTTGGTTGGGGCTCCCATTTCCCTACTCTTCTAGCCTCAGATTTGCCTTGGTTAGAGGTCAACTTACTAACACGAGGGCTTACAGTGGGGTTCTCTGTACGGGGTCCCACAGGCTCAGAGTGGTCTCTTAAGGTTGCCTCTCGAGCCAATTTGGTTTGGTTCTGTTTCCTCTCACTGGGAGGCCTGGGGGTACAGGACACTACTCCTAGAGTTTTTAAATAATTCCCCAACAGGACTCTCCCAGGCACCTCATAGAATTGGAACCAATTGGACAGGGCCTCCGGCAAATCTAGTGGGACCTTTGGGTGCCTTAGCAACATCCTCAGGCTTGAAAAAGCTTTCATCCACAACTGTTCTGTTGGTCCAAGTGTCTCTCATGGCAGGGGTGTCCTGGCCATTGACAAGAACACTGTCCATATAATACCCTTTGGAGTTCTCTCAAATGGAGTTATACACATCCATATTATGTTTCTTACCCAGCCCCATGGACTCTAAGGATACTGTGGCGTGAAAACCCAAGGGTTCTTCAGCCAATAGGTGAAAGTGGGCACTAGCCATACGTACTTCTTCCTCTGGGAAGAAGGCAGTGCTGGCCCCTGCAGGTTTACCCTTGCATCTGGGATGTCCTTTCAGATGGTCTACAGACCCACAGACATAGCATTTACCAAATGCTCTCTGGAATGGGGGCTTCTGCTGACCTTCCTCTGGTTGGGCCCCAGAGGATTCACTAAACCTACCAGGTTTCCCATGGCATCTACCATTATGTGGTTTAGGGGCCTCTTCTGGTTGGTTGGAATTAGAATTATCTGTATTCTCATATTTGTGCTGCTTCCCCTCATCCTTTTTGTGAGTGGCCACAGAATCCTTATGAGTAGCCCTGTTGGCAACCCACAAGTCAGCAGCCTTTGCTAACTTCTGAGTCAGCCAAGCGCTGTCTCAGCTCAGGAAAGCAGGCATCAAAAATAGATTCCAACAAAAATGGATTTCTTATTCCTTCAAAGGTGTTAACTCTGTAACACTTTACTCAACCATCTACGTTTTTCAAACATTCACACACCCAGGTAGCCCAAGGGGTACCAGCATGCTTTTTGAGGGTCCTAAACCTCTTAAGGTGCTGGGGAGGAGTTTTCCCAAATCTAGCTATGAAAGCTAGCTTCACATTTTCATACTCCAATCTTTCAAGTTCCCCCACCTCCATTACAGCATTAGTTGCAACCTGGGGGAGCCTAGACAAAAGTCACGGAATCAACTGATTCCCTGTGAAACCCTGAATCCCATAGTTATATTCAAAAGCAGCCAACCAATCCAAAATATCATGTCTCACCTCATACATACTCACAGCTTCTTTAGGCATTTGAGGCCTCTTAGGACTGGAAGACCTAGAAGAATCTAAGATAGAACCATTTTCAAGAGACAATTTCTCCATTTCAAGAGCATGATGCATTTCCATTTCTCTGAGTCTGATTTCTTGATGTTTACTGTCAGTTTGCATTTGGATTCTTTTCAACTCAAGTCTCATCTTTTCAAGAGAGACCAATTCTGGACTCAGTACTGGACCTGGCAGCGTCCCTGTGGTTATAGCTTGAGGACCTAAAGCAAGTAGAGGTGCAGTGGGGCTCACATCCTGAGACTCCTCTGACTCTTCTAACTCATCAATAACATTAGAGTTGGACTCTGAATCATTATCATCCTCATCAACATTATCTACATTTGCTGAGGGGTAGGGGTTATAGCTCTACCTCCCAGTCTTTGATGATTCAACAATTTCTCAATCAATTCATTTTTCTTGCCTTTAACAGAGAGAGACCTGACTTTACACATATCTTTCAGTTGATCTACTGTCAGAATGATCAGGGCTTCCTGTTTGAAGTTATCCATATTTGGCATTATAAAACAATTGCTTTTCTAGTGGTGCTTAGCCTTGTGAAGGTTATTTGAACAAAAGTAAGAGCACACTCTCAATGTAACAACTATGCTTTATCCTCACCGCTTGCCACCAGTGTTTGGCAGAATTGCATTGTCTGGGACCACCACATACAGTTAGGACTACAGGTGTAAGCAAAAACCAACCTTTGGTATAAGTCCATACTACACAGTTTTGTGGTAGTGAGCTGAGCAGCCAGGATTATCTCAAGAGGGAATGTGAGCAGTACAAGAGGTTACACAGAGGTCTTACAATCACAATGGTTCAAGTAGACACTTATACTCAAGGTTTCTTGGTAAAACACGTATTCATTTATTACACAATCATTTAGAAAACATTCACTAGAAGGAGGCAACTTAGTATTGTACACAAACACACTTCAATAGCAAACCAATAAGTTTCTGAACAAATTAGGCTTCCCTGAAATAGGAGCAAAATGGCATTTCAGTTACTTTCAATGGGAGTAAAAAGGCACAAGTTAGCAGCATAGATCACAAATACCTTCTTAGGCAGTGCAAATGGTTATAGTTCACTAGAGGACTCAATTCAGTTCAACAGGCATAGGCCAAAGTCAATGGACTAGTGTCTTGGATAGGACAGAGCAGTTCTTGAAGTAAACGGTAAAGTCTTTGCCAAAGTTCTCAGAAGCAGTTTGTACAAAAAAGAATCATATGTTGGGTCATAAGCTGATTAGGCCTGCAAGTTCGGAAAGTTCCACGAACTTTCACCGGGAGACATGCGTTCTCTCAATCTGGTTGGCACAGTACCTTAGTATGAAGCAAAAGATGCAGCAGAAGACGTTGGTTCTTGGCAGTTCCTGCAGATCTCACTGTTCCTGATCCTCACTCATGGGGAAAAAAGAGAGGATATCGGGGGACTCCTACACTCACGGGATCGTCGGAAAACGCTGACAAAATGGAGTCACTTCAGTTCGAGTAGCTGTTCATCAAACACACAAGTGGGTGTCCTTCCCCCTGGTTAATCCTAACCAGCTTCGACAATGGTATCCAGGTGGCTTACGAGTTGATTGGTCCTACCAACTCAAAGGATTAAGTCGTCCTTGAAGGGGCTTCTCTGTCAAGATGAACTTGGCAATTCAGATCTGCAGCAGGGCTTCACCGGGCAAGCCAACGGTCCAGGAGTTGCAGCAGCTGTCCTCTTCTAGCTCGTCTTCGGTTCTTTTGTTCCAGTGGTCGACTCTGCTTTCCAGTCCAGGACACTCGCCTTTTAAACAATTTTCTCCCATTCATTCCAACCTAGCTGTCACTCACCCAGCAATGTGGCTGTCCTTGCCGGACAGTCAGCCAGCCAATCACGGCAGAATGCATTTGGGTCTCATAGGAGACTAAGCACAGGGAGTTTCGGGCACCTCCCTGACTTCCTGCCAACCCCAGACACTCAGACGCCAGAGGCGGTCTTCAGTCCTGAAGCCCGCCAAAGGTATAGAAACAAAGGGACCAAACCTGGTTTGGCGCGCAACGACAAACACTAGAAGGACCTTTCCAAAAAGAAATGGCGAAAAAAGAAGACCGGGACCTGTTAAAACAAAGGGGCTTAAGGCGCCATCTTGAAAAACATGGCTCCCGCGATTTTTAGCTACCGGTGTTTGCGGTTCGGGAAAAATCATGGTAGTTCGTTGTAAAACCACTGCCACCAGCCATTTCGATAGGAAAGGGTAGCATTTGACTGCTAAATGAGTTTCTAGACACAGTGGATACTAGCTAAACCCTCCAGCACTCTATAGGAAGATAGTGTGTGCTGGGTCTAGGAATTGAAAAAGACTAGTAAAGTCAATTTAACCTTACATTCTCTGGGAAACAGGAGTTCATCCCAGAGAAGGTATATTAAACCTTGGGACAGCCTAAAAGGCTTCCCCTGTGCCACTGCACTGAGGGTGCAATGTGACACAAAATAAAAAGATGATGCCTTTGGAGTTGTCTAAAACTCCATAACTAAAAAAAAACACAAGAGTAAAAAACACAGAATTAAAAGTGCTAAGTCCCAAAGTTTAGCAAAAGAGCTGGAGGGCTCTAAGGTAGCGGGAATTGGCACATTTATGAGAATTCTCCCTTACACCAACATCATGTGAAGAGGTGGGAAAATTTGTTTTGACATGTTGCTGTAAACTTGAGGGGTGGGTGCACTGGCGTAACTGGGGCCCTGCACCCCCTGCGGTGCGGGGCACATCCATGTACTGGGAGGGACCCCTCAGAGAAAAAAAACATTTTTTTACAATTTTTTTTTTAAAACAGAAAAAAATAAAGTTGTGTTTTTTAACATATATCGCTCAATCTGAATTCTTTTTCCAATGCATTTTACCTTCGGTTTTCTCACATTTACACGTGTAAAACTCAGTTCGGAAACCGTCATCTTCTGCTAATATTATCAGTTGATCCATCGTCCTAAATTCAAGTGCCCTTGCTGCAGTAAATCAGATCACCCTCTTGGAAAATAAACAATGCCCTAGTCTGACCCTTTTTGAAGAACAAATCAGCACACTTCACTGCACATGGCAAATACACACGTAATCCCTCTAGCAAGGACAAATAGCTCCTCTGCACTGGACAACGAACATTCCACCATTTGTAAAATCCCCAAGTCTGCAATGGGTACATGCTAAAATATGATTCTCAGTCCTAGTGTAATCTACTGAACAGGCTAAATCGCCACCCACACAAGAAAACAAACATTCTACCCTTCTGCATAGGACAACACGTCCCGAAATGTACACTGCTTTACCAAATTAACCTAGAAACGTTCTGCAACGCTGTCGTTTTCCATTCTCATTATGTCCGAGGCGCCCGTGCTCTTCAGCTCTCAGTCACGATGCCCATGCAAATTGCTGCCTTGGTTCCCGCCCTTGCAATAATCACGAGGTGCTTCAGGGCTAGAGAACAGACTACTGGCCTGAACGTAGCATGTAACTCACGTGATCAGGAGAAGGCCCACCTTTGGTAGGGTCCGTTTCTCGAATGGTTAAGAACTATACAGTACCGTTCGTGACAGATATGGGCCCCGCTTCCGTTGCTCATTAATTCCTCACACCGCTTAACAGTTTTTTACGGCTACGCGGGGCAAATGAAACAAATCCAGGTGCGTTACTTTAAACCTAAATGACGTGTGCCCAAGTGTTTGTGTTCTGTACGTCTGGTGTCATTAGACTGCAGGGGAGATTTTGGGTGTGTGGTGGATCCCTACTCTGAAGTGATAATGTTAACTGCTAAAACATGTCATTATATCGTGCCGTATTTAGCCTCCCAACTATTGCTCTCTTGTACAGTATAGTGCTATCAAATCGCGGGAGGTGTGGGCAGTTTCTTATTTTATAAAGCATTGTAATCTGGTACTTTTGGTCTAATAATTGCTTCAATTGAAGTGATGCAAGATTACAACCCCAGAATGCATTATTGTTCACGAAGACCTAGTTTTGGATGTTTGTAGCTACGAGGCTAGGCTGCATTGAGTCCTCTGCCAGTTGCGGTGAAAACTAAACAATATTCAGCCATGCCATTGATTTGCCAGAATCACGCATAGATGTGAAAAGAGACTTCTTTGACGTTTTACCTTCAAGTTTTGTTTGAATTTGATAATTCGACTTTTCACGACAGACAATGGTCTGACTTGCGCGAATCGCCCCAGAATTTATTACCCACAATCCTCTGCAAAGTCAGAAATTTGGCAAATAAACCCACAATTTTCAGAAATTTACATCTGCCTACCCACCGAAATACACCGCCAACAACACATATCCTACCTTCCCGTGTTCCCACAGGTGTCCCGACGCAAACGGTAACTCACATGTGTGGGTGCACCTATCTGGGCGCAAAGGGAAAATGCTAAACCACTGGTAATTCCAAATCTTTCAGCAGAGCAGATTTTGCAGGATTTTGCTCTTGTGGACAACGTACAGATTTGGGCCCAGGGTGTCGAAGCCACCAAGGAAAAGAGGGAACCCCATGCATATCTGAAAAAGAAGACACCTGTGGGAATCCACAGAGGTGTGACTTGTGCGAATCGTCCCCAAATGTATTACCCACAATCCCTGGCAAAGTCTGAAATTTGGCAAAAAAAACCCAATTTTCAGACATTTCGCTCTGCCCACCCACCGAAACATGCCACCAACAAAATATGTCCTACCGTCCCGCGTTCCCACAGGTGTCCCAATGAAAACGATACCTCATATGTGTGGGCGCACATATATGGGTGAAAAGGGAAAAGGCTAAACCACTGGTAACCCCAAGTCTTTCAGCAGATCAGATTTTGAGGAATTTTGCTCTTGTGGACAACCTACAGATGGGTGCCTGGAGTGTCGCAGCCACCAAGGAAAACAGAGAACCCCTTGCATTTCCGAAAAGAAGACACCTGTGGGAATCGACAGAGGTCTGACTTACGTGAATCGCCCCATATTTTATTACCCACAATCCCTGCAACGTCCGAAATTTGGCCAAAAACCGCACAATTTTCAGACATTTCCCTCCGCCCACCCACTGAAACACACCACCAACAACACATGTCCTACCATCCCGCGTTCCCAGAGGTGTCCCGACAGAAACGGTACCTCACATGTGTGGGTGCACATACCTGGGTGCAAAGGGAAAAGGCTAAACCACTAGTAACTCCAAGTCTTTCGCCAGAGCCGATTTTGCAGGATTTTTCTCTTGTGGACAACGTACAGATTTGGGCCTAGAGTGTTGAAGTCAACAAGGATAATAGGGAACCCCATGCATTTCCGAAAAGAAGAGACCTGTGGGAATCCACAGAAGTGTGACTTGCGCAAATCACCCCAGAATGTATTACCCACAATCCATGGCAAAGTCAAAAACTTGGTGAAAAAAAGTTTTTTGACATTTCCCTCTGCCCACCCACTGAAACACGCCGCCAACAACACATGTCCAATCTACCAGCGTTCCCAAAGGTGTCCCGATGAAAACGGTACCTCACATGTGTGGGTGCACCTACCAGGGCGCAAAGGGAAATGGATAAACCACTGTTATCCCCCAAAGGGTTTGGGGAGCCAACCTACAGATTTGGGCCTGGGGTGTCGCGCCACCAAGGAAAACAGGGAACCCCAAGCATTTCAGAAAAGAAGACACCCGTGGGAATCCACAGAGGTCTGACTTGAGCGATTCGCCACAGAATTTATTATTCATAATCCCCAGCAAAGTCTGAAATCTGGTAGAAAAAACTCAATTTTCAGATATTTCCCTCTGCCAACCCACCGAAACATGCCGCCAACAACACATGTCCTACCTACTCGCATTCCCACAGGTGTCCCGACGAAAATCGTACCTCACATGTGTGGGTGCACCTATCTGGGCCCAAAGGGAAAAGGCTAAACCACTGGTAACCCTAAGTCTTTTGGCAGAGCAGATTTTGAGGAATTTTGCTCTTGTGGACAACCTACAGATTTGGGCCTGGGGTGTTGTCAGTCTAGAAAAATGGATACCTCTCATGATTGACGGCAAACGTATTTTGGTGGCCGAAGGCCAAGCGTATCATGTACGAAACGATAGAAATACAGGTTTCCGAGTTTACCAATGAACGGCCATTTTGATGTAACAAGGATCGCCATTTTGTTTTCTTTCAATTGCTCATTGCTTTCTGTTCACATTGCTTCGCAGCAAATTTTCTGCTTACACTGCTCGACTGTTAACATTGTTGTCTGAACGTGAAAGGACAAGGCCGCAGGGCCGCGAGGCTAATAAGAGTTCGTTGAAACACAACGTAGGCAGCTCCGGGGAGGAATGCCCGGCTCCCTCCCGAATGTAGCCTTGAAGCAGAGCCGCAGGGCATTTAATCATTTCACAGCTGCCAGCCAGTCTCGTTATATGGTAGAATATGTTAGAATAAAGCAGCTAAAGGCTTGAATTATGCTCTTCTTACGGCCCCCCTTTTCCGAGCCCTGTAGAGTGTGTCGGCTCCCAGGACACGAATAGCACCTCATAGATAGCAAGGTCTGGAATGTGACTCTTCCCCCGTATGTAGTTTCCTTCCAAGAACAGAAGCACTTTTTTCTGTTCAAAAAAGAAAAGATGTCTCCGCACTTGCAAAGTTGCATGTTGTTACTAGAATAGACATTTGAAGGTGTCATATTCGTCGAAAGTGTCCATCATCAAACCGAGTTCAAAGAAACCCAATAAAGGGGGGTGTTAAACATGTCACAGCTGATTGTATGATATGCATTTTGTATATATGTAACTGATGTACGTAATTCGCTCTCTTGCGTCCCTCGAGGTCTAGAGATTCACGTCGCGGGGCGTGAGACCGAGTTGGCCAACTGAGACTATTTGCTTTGCAATAAACCCTAGCTTTGGGAATACAACCTCGTATCTGGCGTATCTATCATGTGTGGTGACCTGCCTTGTTCCCATAGACGTGAGGGACCCCCAGGGGCCCCTTTCAAGATGGCGCCCGAATAGGGACCCTCCCCACTTGTTCCATCGTGTACGTTGTAATTGAGTAAAGGCGGAGAACGACGAGGACGGGACGATCGAGCAGGGATCAAGAGGTGTTCGGGGCGCCCTGTAGAAGTGATGAGAGATTCCTTTGCAGATCTGCACACACCTGATCCCTGATCGACGTATCTGGCTAGAGAACAAGGAAGCAAGGGTCCCGAAACGAGGCAGAAGCCAAGAAACGCAGATACGACGTCATTGGTTGCGTCAGTATACAGACGAATTGTGTCCTGGAGGACAAATTGATTTATCAGGTGAGTCATTCCCAGATTCAAAGTAATCCTGATATTGGTTGAGAGTTGACTTTGCAAAATCAAACGCCCTAGGTAAGGTTGATTAACCAAGGGGAAGGTTGAAACATGCCTGGGGTATTGTCCACCCTAGCGGGGTTTTTCCGCTGTGGTAGACAATTTTTGGAAGATGGCCAAATTGCACCACCTGGGGGAACGCCGGCGTATGAGATGTATGTAAAGTATGGTGTGGGAGCGATAATATTTTGTGAGACTTGGCATAGGCAAACCAGAAACCAACAAGACCATCAGTGGCCGATAAATGGTAGTTTTGAGATACAGAGAATAGATAATTTGCAAAGAGTGTTGATAAGAAAGAAAGTGCGTCCTGCAGCTTTTGATATTGTTAAGGACTGGAGAAGGGAAGCAATGCTCCGATTTAGAAGTAGAGCGAAGCATGCGCGCAGGCATAAATCAAAAGGTGAAGTAGCGGAAGAAAAGGAGGAGGAGGAGTGGACTGAGAGTCTAAGAAGGTCAGGTAGAGGTGACCAGTTAATTATAGAAAAAATATACCCACAACGAGAATTGAACATAGCAGATGAAGTAATGGAAAACATATTGATCCATACAAAACAAGGCCCAAGATCAGAAGCGAGGCCAAACATGTCAGTAACTATTGCTCAAACCCGTCCCGTAGCTCAAGCCCCTCCCGCAGCTCAAGCCCTCCCACAGCCACAGACACGTAACAATTCATATTAGCCAACCAGGCCCACAGCAGACACTCTCCAGTCCCATTGTCCCATCCGCACCTCCCGCCTTAGATACAGACTCGGTACCGACTGTCCCTCCAGGGGTTGAAGTTGAAACCGCGGGGGCGAGACGCGGGACTGAACAAAGTGGATGCACGAGGGTAACTCGCAGTGCGATCAGCAAAGAAAGGAAGGTGGAATTGCAGCAACAGGCAGAAATGTATATAGACGGGAATGATGGGACGGCAGCATTGGCTTCGATGTATGACTTCCGAAGAAGCAACGAAAGACAGGAAGTGTTGGAATGCATGGGTGAATATTTGGTGGAGAGATGGAAACAGTTAATTTGGAAATTACCACCGCAGCGATTGTTAGACTTAAATGCATTAGCACGTTGTAGACAAAGAGATGAAGAAGTGAGGGAACATGTGTATGGACTTTTTGAGCTTAAAAATGAATTGGATAATGAATATGCTGAAATGTTTACTGCACCTGGGTACAGGGGTAAGGATATTGGGAGAGATAGGAAGGAAGTGCTAGGCCACACAATCGACGGCAACAGTTACCATTGCCGGGGCGAAAGACGATGGTGGACGAATTATTGTTATTAAAACAGGTGGCGGAAGACTTGAAAGAATGCATTTTGAAAACAAGGGTGTTACTGCAGCAAGCAGCAGGACATAATAGAGGAAGAGGGAACGCATAAGGGAGGAGTAATTTGAATATGCATGGGGGGCCATTGGGACCAAATCAGTGTGCATACTGTAAGGAGGAAGGACACTGGCGAGTGCAATGTCCACATTTACAGGATAGAAATGGATCCGGTCAGAGAAGACAGCACAGAGGGCACCAAGGAACGATTGGACCAAATAGGAATAGTATGCAGCAGTACCACAATAATGAAGGTAATCAAAACCAAGGCCAAAACCAAAGTGCTCCTAACCAGAGTCACGGTCAGCAAAACCAACAGTATGGGAATCAGAGTGGGGGAAATAGAGGAAAGAGTGGGAACATTTTCAATACGCAGCCAAATACGTATTACAGTAATAGTAGTGACTACACATCGGACGATGTGTTATTTCCCCAATAGGACAGCCCAGGCCAGGGGTCGGAACCAGTGTCTATTCCCGTTAATCAGAGGGGACGCTATGTAGAAATGGGAGTCGGGAATAAGGAGCAACGCTTCCTTATAGATACAGGAGCGCAAAAGTGTTCAATAGACCATCACTTGGTTCCGGATATACCACTGTCAGGGCAAAAGAATGTTTCCGTAGGGTTCGCAGGTACACCAGTCATAAACCCAGTGTCCCAACCAGTCCCAGTTAGTATAGGACCATTCACTGAACATTGCCCTTTCCTTTTAACAGACAATTGTGTGGAGAACTTGTTGGGATTGAACTTATTGAAAAAGCTATGTGCGATTATACATTGTACGTCAGACGGGGTGTTTCTAACGATTTCGCCACAAGATGCCCCTGTGTCAGAATTTATGTCAGATACCTTGCCAGGAGAGTTAAGAGAAGTGCCAACCTGTATATGGGCGATGCATGACAACGATGTAGGATGCTTGAAGATAGAGCCAGTGAGGATCATTTTGAAAGAAGGAGTTACACTGCCAAGAATTCCCCAGTATAAAATTTCGGCTAACGGAGAGAAAGGATTGAAAAGTATTGTTTCAGATTTGGTGAAATTAGGGGTAATTGAAGAAATTACAGGCACTACATGTAACAGCCCGATTCTTCCAGTGTTTAAGAAAGGAGGCAATGAAGTACCATATTGTTTCATAATTGATTTGCGCGCGCTAAGCAAAGTAGTAGATCCACAATTTCCTTTGGTCCCAGACGTCACTACAATATTGACAATGATACCTGCCTCAGCAGAATACTTTAGCGTAATTGATCTAAAAAATGCTTTCTTTAGCATTCCGGTGGACAAGGACAGTAGATATTTATTTGCGTTCACATTAGGGGGACGATCATTTACATTCACGCGCATTCCACAAGGATATACGGAAAGTCCGAGCATTTACAGTAGAGCGTTAAAAGAGCAGCTAGACATGCTAGAATTACCAGTGGGGTGTGTACTATTGCAATATATAGATGATCTGTTGATCGCTGCTGATACAGAAGAGATTTGTAAAAAGAGCACCCTATTACTACTGTCACACCTAGCGGCACATGGCCATAAAGCTAGTTTGAAGAAGTTTCAATATAATTGAAAGGAGGTAGCTTATTTGGGCTACCTACTTTCGAAAGAGGGGAGAAGGCTAACACCAGAATGCATAGAAAGTATTTCTTGTATGCCTATTCCAAAGACACAGAAAGGAGTCAGAGCCATAATAGGCATG
This sequence comes from Ambystoma mexicanum, assembly GCF_040938575.1. Classification (NCBI taxonomy): domain Eukaryota; kingdom Metazoa; phylum Chordata; class Amphibia; order Caudata; family Ambystomatidae; genus Ambystoma; species Ambystoma mexicanum. Next base: position 611,632,823 of record NC_090936.1, on the reverse strand, counting down.
GCTTCTTATTGCCGGCAGTGGATCGGTAATTTTGCGTTAATTGTGAAGCCTATGGTGCTATTAACTAAGAAGGATGCGCTGATGCCTTTGCAATGGAATGAAGAATGTCAGAGAGCGTTTGATCAATTGAAAACTGCATTATGTTCTGCTCCAGTTTTGGGCACGCCAAATTATGAAAAAGTTTTTAGATTATTTGTATGCGAGAATGAAGGATGTGCATTAGCTGTTTTGACACAGGGACAAGGTGGAAGAAATAGGCCGTGTGGCTATTTTTCTTCTGCGTTGGACCCTGTAGCGCACGCACTACCACGATGTTTGCGATCTGTCGCGGTGGCTGCTGCTTCGGTGACACAAACGGAAGGGTTGGTATTGGGGTATACTTTCATTCTGATGGTGCCACATGCCATAGATGTCCTATTAAATAGGACACAGACGCAACACCTTACCTCTGCTAGACTGACAAGATACGAAATCGTCTTATTCGCGCCCCATATCCAAATTATGAGGTGTAGCGCTTTGAATCCTGCAGAATGAATGCCACTGCCCATGAAAGAAATTGGTGACAACGAATCACCGCCCCGTGATTGCTTAATGGTCACTGAGGAAGAAACGAAGGGGAGAGTTGATTTAAGTGACATCCCACAAAAGGAGCCAGATGGAGAGTTATTTTGTGACGGCTCTTGTTTCAAACTATCTGATGGCACGACAACTGCCACTTACGCTATCACTACCCTAGAGAGCGTTGTAGAAAGCAGAATAATTCCCTACAACTCGGCACAAGCCGCAGAAATAATAGCATTGACCAAAGCCTGTGAGATTTCTGAAAATTTGAACGTGAATATCTATACTGATAGTCAGTTTGCTTTTGGGGTGGTTCATAACTTTGGTCGACTCTGGGCTGAGAGAGGTTTCTTGACATCACATGGGGCCAGAATTCAACATGGCCCTGATTGTACGATTGCTGTCTGCACTCACGTTTCCAAAGCGCCTAGCAATAGTGAAATGCGAGGCACATAAAAAGGTAACATGCAAAGTGGGAGAGGGAAACGCATTTGCAGACAGAATTGCAAAACAAAATGCCACTGATTTGAATAATAAAATTATGACAGTTCAGACTGAGGAAGTACCCTGTATGATAGAAGATGGAATTGCCACTGTGAAAGAGATGCAGGCCGAAGCCAAGGCCGATGAGATACAAGGGTGGGCAGAGGGCTCTGCTGAGTTAGATTTAGAGGGTTGTTGGGTGGACAAGGAAACTAAAAACTGGATGTTGCCAAATTCTTATGCGACTGCAATGGTCACAATGGCTCACAGCCCTACTCACATATGTGCGGAAAAAATAATACAGCACCTATCTACAGTATGGCAGAATGTAAACATAAAGAAGAATGCAGAGAGGTTGGTGCAGTACTGTATCACGTGTTTACAACACAATGTAGCAAAGGGAACAGTGACTCCAATAGGCAGTTTTGGCCCGCCCTCTATGCCTTTTGAGGTAATCCATTTTGATTTCATAGAGATGGAGAGGTGGCAAAACTTGAAATATGTCTTAGTGGTGATCTGTGCATTCAGCAAGTGGGTGGAGGCATACCCCTTAAAAGACTGCACAGCAATGAATATGGCAAAAGTAATGCTTAAAGAATACTTTTCCCGTTTTGGTTTGCCCCGTGTCATATGGTCAGATAATGGTCCACATTTTGTGGGCGCAGTGGTGTTACAGATATGTGCAGGTCTTCAGATTGATAAGAGATTTCATAGTTCGAGGCATCCGAGTTCGACTGGTCTTGTTGAGAGGCACAACGGAATCCTCAAGTCAAAAATTAGCAAGATATGTGCAGGGAGCAAGTTGAGTTGGGTGGATGCATTACCGATAGCACTATTGTGAATGCGTACGTCTGTACAGGCTAGAACTGGGCTCTCCCCGTATGAGGTTGTGATGGGGAGGCCGGCGAATGTTTGGTGCGCACCTCAGCCAAAGCCACTGAGTGAGGTGGAACATCCTGTACTTAGCACTTATTATGGCCTTTTAATGCAGAAATTGCGTTTGATTCATCAGCAGGTGCAGGAGGCTCTACCCGTAAGATATACTGGTCCAGGGCACTGCTGGAGCCAGGCGACTGGGTGCTGCTAAAGAACTTTGAGAGGAAATCGTCGTTAGCACCCAGGTGGCGTGCCCCCTATCAAGTGCTTCTGGCAACGCAGACGGGAATACAGGTGGATGGGAGGAAGTCGTGGATCCATGCCAACCATGCCAAAAATATCCCATCTTCACTGAAAGATTTGCCCAATCCGGACGACCAGAAAGAGACAGCGGTCCCAGAAACGAAAGAAACTGCTGCCAGTCCACTGCCGCTAAATCTGTCCGAGCAGAAAGTGAAACTCGAAACAAAGACTGAAAAGATTGCCAAAAAGGGGGAAGGGCAAAGAGTGCCCCAACGTTGCCCAGCAGAACCTACATCACTGCTGGCCGATACAATATCTGCATTGCAAATAACGTCAGATACAAAACTTGTACCCCTTTGGTGCCCACCAGCACTTGCCATTGCGCCAGAGCGAAAGACCGAATCCGCATCACTGTCGCGGCGCACACCAGCATCTGTCATTGCGCCGCAGGCTGACGCTGAGCCTGAATTTGGAAGTGCATCGGCACTGTTCACGGATCACACAATGCCAGGAGGGAGGCAATATGATTTGCGGCCTCGAAAGAGAGAGTGATCCACAGTTCTTTGGTGTTTATGCTAACCTCTGGTTCCACTCATGGACGGAGAAGGAACTAGAGGTGTAGAGGAGAGAAGCGTGAGAATTGTGCAAATCGGACAATTCAAGACTCGCGGCTCCTCGGTGCGATCATAAAATGTACATGTGTCCTGAACCAGAGCGGACAAGCTGGGCGCACATGGTACTAAGGCAATAGAGAACTGTTCAGAAGTCCTCTGAGCAGTATAAGAGAGAATGAGTGATCTTGCCTAGAACGAATAAGCAAACCAGGCTGCAAAGGGCTGGCAGACTAAACTGTTGACAATTCCTTTGAACTTATTGACATCCGGACAAGTGCGACGAAGAGAGATATCCACAACGAACGTTGTCAGAAAGAAGGACGGTGAGAAAAATGTCGGGACCGGTTTAAGCCTCCTCCTGCACCACGGCTGAGAATGAGTTAGTTATAAAGACTGTAAACTTAGGGAAAACGCATGGTAAAAAAAATGGTATGCTGGCTTTGACGATAATAATGTGCTTCATGAGTGTGTTAGCACCAATAACGACAGCGTTGGTGTTATGGTATGTGGAATCTATACACCCATTGGGAATATTTTTACCAATAATTAATATATCCACTACTGAAAGCCCGGTTCAGGTGATTACTTATACCTTGTCCCCAATGGAAGAGAGACACAGAGAAGGGTATGGGAACAATACGCTATTACTCATCATGAATATGACGCATGCAATTGTAAAGAAAAATAATTGTTGGGTATGCGCCCATTTACCGCAGCATGCGGGGAAAGGAATAGGGTGGTATGTACAACCATTGCCATTGAGTTCTGCAGGCAGTGCATCTTTAAGTGCAATGTTTTATGGGAAGTGGAACAAGAGTATTACAGTGGTATTAAAATGGGAAATAGAACCAGTATATGTGGGAGATCCAGTCTATTTTATATGTGGAGAGAAAGCATATCCTTGGTTGCCCAGAAACTGGGGAGGTACATGTTACCTAGGTCTACTGTTCCCGGGAGAGTTCCTCTTAGAAACAGCAGGCACGGCCAGACTATCCAGATCTAGAACCAAAAGGAGTAGCGAAGGTGTTTTGATAGCGACGGACGTAGCAAAATCATTTGTTCCATTCTTGTCCCAGATAGTGAACTCCTACAACATAAGGCAGCTGTCCAGAATACTAAAAGATACCATAAACACAACGGCAGATATACTATTTAACATGATGTTGGAAGAAAAAGGAATTAGGTTAATGACACTGCAAAATAGAATGGCTCTCGATGTAATCCTGGTTGATCGTGGGGGAATTTGCAAGATTGTGGGATCAGCGTGCTGTGTATTCGTAGATGACTATTCCCCTACAATTTTTGAAGCAATAAAGAAAATGCACGTACTAAGCTCCGAACTCCCTACTGGAGAAGGGGGCTGGGGAATAGAGTCCTGGTTTTGGGGGGATACTGCGTTCTTGGGGATGGAAGTTGATCTCGATATTAGTAGTGGTGTTTGGAATATTCATAACGTGCTGTTGTTGCATACACTGCCTACCGATAGTTTGCACTGAGGTAACTGAGGGATGTACTAAGGGATGTATGCATATGATGACAAAAAGAAAACAAACTTATGGTCGGGATGACAGAGACACAAATCAAATGAAAACAGTGAAAGAATTAATGGCTATAGATATTAATGAAGATGATGATGCTTATAGTAGCATGCAAAACTCAGACATAAGTGTTTCAGACTTATCGTCATCAGAGGAGGATACAATAAATGAATGAGACGTTTAGCATACGGCCAAAGGAGGGTTTGTCAGTCTAGAAAAATGGATACCTCTCATGATTGACGGCAAACGTATTTTGGTGGCCGAAGGCCAACCGTCTCATGTACGAAACGATAGAAATACAGGTTTCCGAGTTTACCAATGAACGGCCATTTTGATGTAACAAGGATCGCCATTTTGTTTTCTTTCAATTGCTCATTGCTTTCTGTTCACATTGCTTCGCAGCACATTTTCTGCTTACACTGCTCGACTGTTAACATTGTTGTCTGAACTTGAAAGGACAAGGCCGCAGGGCCGCGAGGCTAATAAGAGTTTGTTGAAACACAACGTAGGCAGCTCCCGGGAGGAATGCCCGGCTCCCTCCCGAATGTAGCCTTGAAGCAGATCCGCAGGGCATTTAATCATTTCACAGCTGCCAGCCAGTCTCGTTATATGGTAGAATATGTTAGAATAAAGCAGCTAAAGGCTTGAATTATGCTCTTCTTACAGCCCCCCTTTTCCGAGCCCTGTGGAGCGTGTCGGCTCCCAGGACACGAATAGCACCTCATAGATAGCAAGGTCTGGAATGTGACTCTTCCCCTGTATGTAGCTTGCTTCCAAGAACAGAAGCACTGTGTTCTGTTCAACAAAGAAAAGATGTCTCCCCACTTGCAAAGTTGCATATTGTTACTAGAATAGACATTTGAAGGTGTCATATTCGTCGAAAGTGTCCATCATCAAACCGAGTTCAAAGAAACCCAATAAAGGGGGGTGTTAAACATGTCACAGCTGATTGTATGATATGCATTTTGTATATATGTAACAGATGTACGTAATTCGCTCTCTCGCGTCCCTCGAGGTCTAGAGATACACGTCGCGGGGCGTGAGACCGAGTTGGCCAACTGAGACTATTTGCATTGCAATAAACCCTAGCTTTGGGAATACAACCTCGTGTCTGGCGTATCTATCGTGTCTGGTGACCTGCCTTGTTCCCATAGACGTGAGGGACCCCTAGGGTCCCCTTTCATTGTAGCCACCAAGGAAAACAGGGAACCCCATACATTTGCGAAAAGAAGATACCCGTGGGAATCCACAGAAGTCCGACTTGTGCAAATCACCCCAGAATTTATTACCCACAATCCTGGCAAAGTCAGAAATATGGCAAAAAACCCACAATTTTCAGACATTTCCATCCGCCCACCCACCGAAACACACTGCCAACAACACATGTCCTACCTCCCCGTGTTCCGACAGGTGTTCCGACGAAAACAGTACCTCACATGTGTGGGTGCACCTACCTAGGCGCAAAGGGAAAAGGCTAAACCGCTGGTAACCCCAAGACTTTCAGCAGAGCAGATTTTGCTCTTGTGGGCAACGTACAGATTTAGGCCTCGGGTGCCGAAGCCACCAAGAAAGACAGGGAACCCCATGCATTCAAGTGGGAATCCACAGAGGTGTGACTTGCGTGAATAGCCCCCGAATTTATTACCCACAATCCCTGGCAAAGTCCGAAATTTGGCCAAAAAACCACAATTGTCAGACATTTCGCTCTGCCCACTCACAGAAACACGCCGCCAACAAAAAATGTCCTACCGTACCGCATTCCCACAGGTGTCCCGACGTAAATGATACCTCATATGTGTGGGCGCACATATCTGGGTGAAAAGGGAAAAGGCTAAAAAACTGGTAAGCCCAAGTCTTTCAGCAGAGCAGATTTTGAGGAATTTTGCTCTTGTGGACAACCTACAGATGTGTGCCTGGGGTGTCTCAGCCGCAAAGGAAAACAGGGAACCCCAGGCATTTCCGACAAGAAGACAGCCGTGGGAATCGACAGAGGTCTGACTTGCGCGAATCGCCCCAGAATGTATTACCCACAATCCCCGGCAAAGACCAAAATTTGGAGATGGAGAAAAAACTACATTTTCAGACATTTCCCCCTGCCCACCCACCGAAACACACTGCCAACAACACATGTCTTACCTTACTGCGTTCCCACAGGTGTTCCGACGAAATAGGTAGCTCACATGTGTGGGTGCACCTACCTGGGCGCAAAGGGAAAAGGTTAAACCACTGGTAATCCCAAGTCTTTCACCAGAGCAAATTTTACGGGATTTTGATCTTGTGGACAACGTACAGATTTGGGCCTAGGGTGTCGAATCCACCAAGGAAAACAGGGAATCCCATGCATTTCCGAAAAGAAGACACCTGTGGGAATCCACAGAGGTGAGACTTGCACAAATCGCCCCAGAATGTATTACCCATATCCCTGGCAAAGTCCGAAATGTTGCGAAAAAAACACAATTTTCCGACATTTCTCTCTGCCCACCCACCGAAACACGCCTATCTACCAGCGTTCCCACAGGTGTCCCGACGAAAACAGTACCTCACATGTGTGGGTGCACCTACGAGGGCGCAAAGGCAAAAGGATAAACCACTGCTATCCCCCAGAGGGTTTGAGGAGCCGACCTACAGATTTGGGCCTGGGGTGTCGCAGCCACCAAGGAAAACAGGGAAACCCATGCATTTCAGAAAATAAGACACTTGTGGGAATCCACAGAGGTCTGACTTGCGTGAATCTCCCCAGAATGTATTACCCATAATCCCCAGCAAATTCAGAAATCTGGTGGAAAAAACACAATTTTCAGACATTTCCCTCTGCCAACCCACCGAAACAAGCCGCCAACAACATATATCCTACCTAGTCGCGTTCCCACAGGTGTCCCGACGAAAACGGTACCTCACATGTGTGGGTGCACCTATCTAGGCCCAAAGGGAAAAGGCTAAACCACTGGTAACCCTACATTTTCAGCAGAGCAGATTTTGAGGAATTTTGCTCTTGTGGACAACCTACAGATTTGGGCCTGGGGTGTTGTAGCCACCAAGGAAAACAGGGAACCCGATGCATTTGCGGAAAGAAGACACCCATGGGAATCCACAGAAGTCTGACTTGTACGAATCACCCCAGAATTTATTACCCACAATCCCGGCAAAGTCAGAAATTTGGCAAAAAACCCACAATTTTCAGACATTTCCATCCGCCCACCCACCGAAACACACCGCCAACAACACATGTCCTACTTTCCCGTGTTCCGACAGGTGTCCCGACGAAAACAGTACCTCACATGTGTGGGTGCACCTACCTGGCCGCAAAGGGAAAAGGCTAAACCACTGGTAACCCCAAGTCTTTCAGCAGAGCAGATTTTGCAGGATTTTGCTCTTGTGGACAGCGTACAGATTTGGGCCTCGGGTGCCGAAGCCACCAAATAAGACAGGGAATCCCATGCATTTCCGTGGGAATCCACAGTGGTGTGACATGCGCGAATCGCCCCCGAATGTATTACCCACAATCCCTAGCAAAGTCTGAAATTTGGCCAAAAAACCACAATTTTCAGACATTTCGCTCTGCCCACTCACAGAAACACGCCGCCAACAAAACATGTCTTACCGTACCGCATTCCCACAGGTGTCCCGACGTAAATGATACCTCATATGTGTGGGCGCACATATCTGGGTGAAAAAGGAAAAGGCTAAAAAACTGGTAAACCCAAGTCTTTCAGCAGAGCAGATTTTGAGGAATTTTGCTCTTGTGGACAACCTACAGATGTGTGCCTGGGGTGTCTCAGCCGCCAAGGAAAACAGGGAACCCCAGGCATTTCCGAAAAGAAGACACCCGTGGGAATCGACAGAGGTCTGACTTGCGTGAATCGCCCCAGAATGTATTACCCACAATCCCCGGCAAAGACCAAAATTTGGAGAAAAAACTAAATTTTCAGACATTTCCCTCTGCCCATCCACCGAAACACGCTGCCAACAACACATGTCTTACCTTACCGCGTTCCCGCAGGTGTTCCGACGAAATCGGTAGCTCACATGTGTGGGTGCACCTACCTGGGCGCAAAGGGAAAAGATTAAACCACTGGTAATCCCAAGTCTTTCACCAGAGCAAATTTTATGGGATTTTGATCTTGTGGACAACGTACAGATTTGGGCCTAGGGTGTCGAATCCACCAAGGAAAACAGGGAACCCCATGCATTTCCGAAAAGAAGACACCCGTGGGAATCCACAGAGGCGAGACTTGCACAAATCGCCCCAGAATGTATTACCCATATCCCTGGCAAAGTCCGAAATGTGGCGAAAAAAACACAATTTTCCGACATTTCTCTCTGCCCACCCACCGAAACACGCCTATCTACCAGCGTTCCCACAGGTGTCCCAACGAAAACGGTATCTCACATGTATGGGTGCACCTACCAGGGTGCAAAGGCAAAAAGATAAACCACTGCTATCCCCCAGAGGGTTTGAGGAGCCAACCTACAGATTTGGGCCTGGGGTGTCGCAGCCACCAAGGAAAACAGGGAACCCCATGCATTTCAGAAAATAAGACACTTGTGGGAATCTACAGAGGTCTGACTTGCGTGAATCGCCCCAGAATGTATTACCCATAATCCCCAGCAAATTCCGAAATCTGGTGAAAAAAACACAATTTTCAGACATTGCCACCTGCTAACCCACCGAAACATGCTGCCAACAACACATGTCCTACCTACCCGCGTTTCCACAGGTCTCCCGATGAAAACGGTACCTCACATGTGTTGGTGCACCTACCTGGGCGCAAAGTGAAAAGGCTACACCACTGCTATTCCTCAAAGGGTTTGGGGAGCCAACCTACAGATATGGGCCTGTGGTGTCACAGCCACCAAGGAAAACAGGGAACACCATGCCTTTCTGAAAAGAAGACACCCGTGGGAATCCAGAGGTGTGACTTGCGCGAATCGCCCCAGAATGTTTTACCCACAAGCCGCTGCAAAGTCCCAAATATAGGGGAAAAAATACAACTTTCAGAACTTTCCCACCTGGAAACTACTGAAACACGCCACTAACACCACATGTCCTACCTTCCCACAATCCCACAGGTGTCCAGATAAAAACAGTACCTCACATGTGTGGGTGCACCTACCTGGGCGGAAAAGAAAAAGTGGTGACCGTCCACAAGTCCAACGGCAGTCCCAGGGATCTCTGGGAGGGTCCCCGTCATTCCCTAAGGGAAATTCTGTAATGCTGCCTAACCAGAGCTCCAGGATGGTCAGGGGTGATATCCCTGGCCTTGGGTGGTTGTCCCTCATATGGGTTGATGTTAGGGAGAATTCTCAGAAATGTGCCAATTCATCCCACCTTAGAGACCTCCAGCTCTTTTGCTAAACTTTGGGACTTTGAACTTTTCCATTCAATGTGTTTTCTATGTTTGTTTCTTATTTGGTAATGGAGTCTAACAAACTCCATAGGCATCATCTTTTACAATTGGGTCACAAAGCACCTTCAGTGCAGTGACACAGGAAAGTCTTCCAGATTTCCCAAGGTTTAAATACCTTCTCTGGGGTAAATTACTGTTTCCCAGAGCAGCAAAGTGAAACTGACTTTACTTAGCATTGTACCTTTCTAGACCTAGCACACACTATCTTACCATAGAGTGCTGGAGGGGTTACTTAGTATCCCCTTTGTCTAGCTTCTTATGTAACATGTTTTATGTTACCCTTTCCTCACTGATTGGCTGGTGGCAGTGGTTTCGTTTTGCACTACTGTGGTTTGCATTTATCGTAACCGTTCACGGCTCTGATAAAGCAACTACGGGAGCCATCTTTTTCAAAAAGGCGCAGAGCCATCTTTGATAAAATGGCCCCCGGTCTTCTTTTTTCGGCATGTCTTTGTGGAAAGGTCCTTCTAGAGATTTTCTCTGCGCGCCAAACCAGGTTTGGTCTCTTTGTTCATTTCCCCTTTGGCAGGGTTTCTGAGTGAAACCCGCCTCTGGCTCCAGAGTGTCTGGGGTAGGCAGGAAGTGAGGGAGGTGCCCGAAACGCCCTGTGCTTAGTCTCCTAGGAGACGCAAATGCACGCAGGGGTGATTGGCTTGCTGACTGTATGGCAAGGACAGCCAACCTGCTGGGTGAGTGACAGCTAGGCTGGAATGAATGGGAGAGAACTGAATAAAAGGCAAGTCTTTTGGCTTGGAGGGCAGAGTCGACCACTGGATGAAGGAACTGAAGAAGAGCTTGAAGAGGACGCCTGCTGCAACTCCTGGACTGTTGGTTTGCCCGGTGAAGCCCTGCTGCAGTGCCAACCTGCCAAATTTGCATCGATGGAGAAGCCCCTGCAAGGACGACTTCTCCCTTTAAGTTGGTGGGACCAATCAACTCCAAAGTAAGCTACCTGGACATCCATCTCGGAGCTGGTTGAATTTCCTCAGAGTTGCTGCAGGAAACCGAATAGCCAGGGAGAGGAACACCAGATTGTGTGCATTGCTTTTAAGCTGGCCTAAACCTTTTGGAAGATCCTCCAGACTCCCACGAAGCAGGACTGACCAAGCCTGAGCCCCCTGAGCAGAGTGCGGGACCCCAGAAGCAAGGAAAGTCCACCTTGAAAGCCAGGAACCGCGTTGTTACTATTTGCGGTAGCCGCAAGAAGCTGAAACGCGAAACAGCCACTGAAAGTGAAGTTTGCCGGTTGCAAGCTTTCACCATTCTAGTGCAGTGCAGCCGTCCCCCGGCGTCATCTCTCTTGTCCCCACGACTGAGGCTCAGGAACAGGGAGATCTGCAGAGCTGCAAAGGACAGAAGTCATCAGCTGCATCTTTTCTTCTTTACCAAGGTACTGTAAAACAAGTCTAAGAGAACGTACCTCTTACTGTGGAAGTGCTTGTAACTTCTGCAACTCACAAGTCTAATCAGCTTGTGGCTCTACATTTGATTCTTCTTTTTATCAAAGACTCCTAAGAACTTGTGCAAAGACATCTACTTACCTGATGTGCTGCATCCTATTCATATACAAAGTCTTGTGCCTATTTACTTTGGCTTAGCCTATTGAATTGTATGACTCTTCTAATAGGATCTGAAAGTATTTGCCCTGCTTGGGAATATTGGTGATCTCTTATGTTCTAATAAGCTTTGCCTTTTACCAACTTTTAAGAGTGTTCTGAATGCCAACAATAATATATTCATGTCCCCAGCACCCTTGTTATTGAAGTCACCTGTGGGTGTAGGTTGTATCTGTGGGCCATCCCAAAAGGGTCTTGTCTAAGTCAGAAACTCAGAGTGTACAGTATTGAAGTGTACTTGTGTTACTATTATATCACTCCCTTCTAAAGAAGGCTTTATAACTGACTGATAAATAAGTTAATAATTGTTTATGCAAGAAACCTTGAGTGTAAGAGTTTATTTGAATACCTGTAACTGAATCTTTGTGTAACTCCACTGCAGCTCACATTTCCCCTCTTGAGATTAGCCTGGCTGCTCAACACGCTACCAAAACGGTATAGTACAAGCTTATACCAAAGGTTGGGTTGCTTATACCTGTAGTCATAGTTGTTTGTAGTGTTCCTAGAGGGTACTGCATTCAAACTTTGCCTAACAGTTGACCGTCCACAAGTCCAGCAGCGGTTTCAGGGAGCCTCTGCAGGCTCCCCGTCCTTTCCCAGAGGGAGAAGGTGTAACGCAACCCAGCCAGAGCACAAGGATGGTCGGGGTGATGTCCCAGGCCATGGGCACCCGTCACCCATGTGGGTCGACCATCCCCAAGCCCAGCCTAGAGCTCTGGCTGGGCTGCGTTACAGCTTCTCCCTCCGGGAAAGGTTGGGGCCCCTCCCGGGGCTCGCTGGAACCGCTGCTGGGCTTGGGGATTGTCGACCCACATGAGAGACGGTGCCCAAGGCCAGGGACATCACCCCCAACCATCCTGGAGGCCTGGCTGGGATGCGTTACAGAATTTACCTCCGGGAAGGGAGGGGGACCCTTCTGGGGCTCCCTGGGATTGCCGCTGCACTTGGGGATGGTCAACCCACATGGGAGACAGCCAAACAAGAGCAGGGACATTACCCCCGAATTTCCTGGAGCTCTGGCTGGCCTGTGTTACAGCTTCTCCCTCCGGGAAAGGACAGGGAATGTCCCGGGCCTCTCTGGAACCAACACTGGGCTTGGGGACGTTGAACCCACATGGAAGTCAGCCGCCCAAGGCGAGGGATATAACCCCCTACAACCCTGGAGCTCTGGCTGGGTTGCGTTACAGCTTCACCCTCCGGGAAAGGTCGGACCCTGCCAGGGCTCTCTGGACCCGCTGCTGGGCTTGGGGACGGTCAAACCACATGGAGGACAGCTGCCCAAGGACAGCGACATTACCACCGACCATCCTGAAGAGCTGGCTGGGCTGCGTTACAGAATTTCCCACGGGGGAGGGAAGGGGACCCTGGTGGGGCTCCCTGCAGCTGGCACTATGGACGGTACACCCACATGGGAAACAGATTCCCAAGGCCAGAGACATCACCTCCAACCGCCCTCTAGAGTTCTGGCTGAGCAGCGTTACTGCTTTTCCCGTATGGGGAGGTATTAGCACACTGAAATTTGCAAGAAGGAAAGGAAATTGCACACCCTGTGCTTTGATGAGAAATATAATTTCATATAGCAATTCAAAGCTCCAATGGCTTGTCACTGTGTTGGATAGTCTTATGGGGTGCCGGGGAGAAAAACAGTAGACCCTGGTATCATAGGTCAGTAAAACTATGAAAAGAATGGTGTTCCCATTAACAATGGGAACTCCCGTCCCCTGCACACCTCTGGATATTGGATAACAAGATCCAAACAAAATATACTTTTTTGTTCACTTTTTGTTGATTTTTAGCATTGCAAAGTATCAATTAAGCCACTCTTTTGTACAAATATTACATATGAGAACATGCAATAATTTGTTTCAATATACACAAAAGTTTCAAAAGGTCTTTATGAAGGCATGATAGTATTTTAGTACCATATACATAATAATAAATGTTCGAGTTCGATTCACTCAAAAAGAATATACAATAATTCAAGAAAAAGGAAAAGCCTTCCTAATTCAGAGCTCTACGCGTTTCGAGAGTGTGCCTCTCTTCTTCAGGAGCAATAACTTTTCAGTTTAGACACAATGTTTTCTTGTCCTGTTATTAATTCACAGTCAACAAATAAATTCAAAGTATATCCATTTCATTTTTCTTTCATTTTTCTCTATGTCTTTAGAACTTCAAGCATCCCTTCTTGTTGTGGAATGGTGAAAACGTCATGTAGTGAGGTAGCAATATGATGTGCTGTAAATTACAATAATATGTATATTAGCTAGTGATTTAAACGGGGAATTAAATTAATATAAACCCGTGTGGGAAACGGTATTCCTACCTGTGTTTCTTGTTCATATCCTGTGTGTTTCTCAATTCAAAGATGACCACTGTTAGTGGCTGGCATCTGTGGCTTCTAATCAGCCTTCGTTCTGTCACAAATAATAATTTAATAATTTCTATCAGAATGTAGTCGCACATTATACTTTTGTATGATTCCTTAACTTAAATTCAAAAAATTACCTCAATGCCCTGTTGGTAGTGTTTGTCGTAGTGCTGTACAAATTGTCAACTGCCTTCATAATCTCTTTGTTCTACTACTGTCACATGCATATAGCGATACACACTTGAGAAATTTCTGGAGTTGTTATTGTAATGTATACCTGTCTCCCACTTACCAATGTGGAATGAGGAAAAGACAATCTATAGATTATGTCCTGGACTCTAAACATGGATCTAGCTGAGCCATCACCAAGAAATCAATATCGTATGGCACGCATAGGCATATATAATTGACATTACCATTGGTATAAAACCTACCTGACTACATCACTATGGAATTAGCGTAGTGAGCTGCTCAATTTCTGAGAATAGCAGTACTAGGACTACAACTCCTATAAGTTGACCTGGCATTGTCAAGTGGCCGTTTGTACTAATGAGTGGGGTGAAAGTCACATTCACTCGAGAGTGAGGTAAATAAAGATATATGAACTGGAGAACCCATTTGAACACTAAACACATATTGTGTATTATCTAAATTGACACTACAACTCCCACATAACACTGGGGCTAGATTTAGCTCGTTGTCAATAAGGAAACACTTTATTTCAGTCTGGTAATCAGTGTAAAACGACACACACAGATAAGCAATAGATCTCACAGGGTAATGGCTATTAAAACTAAATACACACGGTCAGCATGCATTTGCACACTATTTTGCAATCAACACTACGACTCCCAGAATGCTAATCCGATCACATGATCTACACAGACATACGACCTCAAGTCACATGACAATGAATAGGGAGAGAGGATCGAAAACACGCGCGGCTCGGGCAGAGATTGCAGATTTTGTGTTGGAGTGAAGGAACATCACTAATAAGGTATGAAAGAAATGAGAGATGTTATAACATCTATTAGTGAAATGGGAAAAGTTACATACATTGACACAATGTTTTTCGCGTAGGTTACCTTTGAAAAGTTGGGGACGGGACCACGAGGGGCTCAGCACTACGACAAACACTACCAACAGGGCATTGAGGTAATTTTTTGAATTTAAGTTAAGGAATCATACGAAAGTATAATGTGCGACTACATTCTGATAGAAATTATTAAATTATTATTTGTGACAGAACGAAGGCTGATTAGAAGCCACAGATGCCAGCCACTAACAGTGGTCATCTTTGAATTGAGAAACACACAGGATATGAACAAGAAACACAGGTAGGAATACCGTTTCCCACACGGGTTTATATTCATTTAATTCCCCGTTTAAATCACTAGCTAATATACATATTATTGACATTTACAGCACATCATATTGCTACCTCACTAGATGACGTTTTCACCATTCCACAACAAGAAGGGATGCTTGAAGTTCTAAAGACATAGAGAAAAATGAAAGACAAATGAAAGGATATACTTTGAATTTATTTGTTGACTGTGAATTAATAACAGGACAAGAAAACATTGTGTCTAAACTGAAAAGTTATTGCTCCTGAAGAAGAGAGGCACACTCTCGAAACGCGTAGAGCTCTGAATTAGGAAGGCTTTTCCTTTTTCTTGAATTATTGTATATTCTTTTTGAGTGAATCGAACTCGAACATTTATTATTATGTATATGGTACTAAAATACTATCATGCCTTCATAAAGACCTTTTGAAACTTTTGTGTATATTGAAACAAATTATTGCATGTTCTCATATGTAATATTTGTACAAAAGAGTGGCTTAATTGATACTTTGCAATGCTAAAAATCAACAAAAAGTGAACAAAAAAGTATATTTTGTTTGGATCTTGTTATCCAATATCCAGAGGTGTGCAGGCACGGGAGTTCCCATTGTTAATGGGAACACCATTCTTTTCAGAGGTATTAGCACACTGCCAGGGCTCCCTGGTGGGGAGCGCTGGCTGTGCTGCGTTATAGAATTTCCCTCTGGGGGGGAAGGGGACCCTACCGGGGCTCCCTGGAGCTGCCGCTGTGCTTGGGGATGGTACACCCACACGGGAAATGGATGCCCACGGCCAGGGACATCACCTCCAACTACCCTGGAGTTCTTGCTGGCCTGTGTTAGCTGCAGTGGGCAGAGGCATTGGTCTTGCCATCATGCTCTCAAATAGAGAGAGTCCAGCAAAGCGGCTGGGCATACTTCTCATGCACATGAGGGGAACGGGCAAAGCAACTGGCCAACGTAGTCCTGTCTGTGTGCACACTTTTGCCAGCTTATAGCTCCTAATTCCCTTCTCTTTTCCCCAAGCTGCATGTTTTATTTCATCCCTAGGGTAGCCTGCAGTGTGTGGGGCAATGGTGTCAGTTTTGCTGAAGGAATTTGTACAGGAGAACTGGGGAGAATGGCCGGGGACACAGAATTTCCAACAAAGTGCAGACAAAAGGTTAGGGCAGCAGCAACAGGGTCACGTGGAGTGCTGTAGTGGGACAGAGGACACAGTGCACCACAATGATACAGGCACCTTAGCTGCAATGTCCTCGATTTCTACCGTGGTGATAGTCCGGCCAGACACAGGGGCATCTGGGAATTCCCCGAGCCTCGGTGTGCTGAAGGTGGCTCCTGTGTCCAGCAGCATCCTGGCACACTTGTTACCTACCTGTGCTGTCACATAGGGGCCGCTGGATGGGAAGGGGTTAGTTAGGGCGAGGAGTTGGAGTGCCATGAGTACATAGTCTGGGTCCAGTTCCCGTCAAGCTTGAGGGAACTGGAAGGGACCCTCTCTTGGCTGCTGGGGCAAGCGTTGCATGGGGGTACCAGAAGAGGCACCCTGGCTGTTTTTACTACTGGCTGGGAGATGAGTGGCATTGGTCTGGGATCCGGCCTGGGGCTGTCCAGGCTGGGATTCTGTGCCAGACCCGACATTGTGGTCTGGGGGTCTAGGGTGAGCGAGAAGGTGAAAGGGACCAGGCGAGCATGGTGCAGGGAGCTGCGATTTGCTCTGAGCAGGCAAGGCTGTGGCCTTGTTCTGCTGATGCTGAATCCGCTGAGGACAGTTGTACTTCCAGTGGCCCCATTCCTTACAATAGGCACAGTGGTTCTGATGCACGCTGTGTCCTAACTTGGATGCGCACTGTGCTGGGGGTGGATACTGGCTTGAGACATGCTGAGGCACATACCTAGTGTTCCGATAGCCCCAGTACTGAGGGTTCAGATGGGGCATCTGGGGGTGGTGAATGATTACTCTTCTTCCATCCCCACTAAATGTGTGCTGTCCTCTAGAAGCCCCCCACTGGCCCCCAAAGGCTGACAGTACAGGGGCTGATGTAGCAGGGGAGTGTACCCAAGGGGCAGGAACTGGGTGGGAGCAGAATAACTGGGTGTGGGAGTAAGCGCAGAAAGGTCTAGGAGATCATCTGGGGCAGAAGAGGTCACTGGGGGAAACAAAGGGAACAGGCAGGGGTCACACCCATAACTGGGGTCATTTCTCATTTTCTCTAGATTAGGCCATTCTAGCTTCCTCTCTAGGGCCACTTGTTGTTCCAGACACTGCTTCCTTGCCACAGACACACTCTGCAGACACCACAACGGGAAGGTCTCCCATTACCTAACTGCTGAGTTCCCTTTCTCCCCTTTAAGAACCCCACACACCGCAACTAGGTGAGTCTCATCAAAGGAGCCTTCTAGGGGCCAGACTAGTAGGTTCCGATGCTTGATCTTTTTATGCCATACTGGCATCCATCTGACAATGTCTGGGCATTGCACTGTAACTATGAAGGCCACAGGGGAATCAAGGCAAAGGCCCACTCCCTGGCTTGCAAAATTTCCCATTCTGACAGGCAAAAAGATGTTTCAAATACTAAATCACTTTGGGTGTAGGTCAGCACCACTAAGTCCCTACTATCCACATCTGTCATTCAGGGTTACTCTAGCGCACTCACAATCACTCACAGGCACTCACAGATGCACACTCCCAAGTGCTCAACTAGGGAAGGGGTTGGATGATAAACTGTTGCAGGACAAGGGGGCACGGTAAGGCAAAGCTACTGGTCCACTTCCAAAAGGAGTGTTAAATATAATTCCCAGGCGTCCCTGGAAAACTACTCGGATTCAGGCAGTCAGGTCTGGCACTCCGCACAAAAGAGTTTCAGGCAAAAACGATCTCTATAGGCCCACTCCCGTGGTCCTAAAGAAATACTTGGCTCTCACAACCAGGATATGGACACAAATAAAATGGGTAAGTGGGTGAGGTTGGGCCCTCTACTAGCTGTGTTCATTCCTAGTGAGTTTCTAGGAGATGAGTTTGGTACAGACTAGGTGGTTCTGGTACTAGCAAACTGAATTAGGTGCTTTAGTGTGGTGAGGGCTCCAGACGCCCAGACAAGCAAAATGAAGGCTGCCAAGTATCCATGGGTGGACTTACCATAAAGATGCCACCTCACCCATGGGTGAGGGCTCCAGCCAACCAGACAAGCCAACTGAAGGATATCAGGGCACACTCCACAATAGGTATCTACAGAAATACTTACTACTAAGTTTCCACCTCACCACTCTTTATACCCAGATTCAGGCACACTAGTGAACTGAATTAAGCGATATGTAGTGAGCTCTAAAATGAGGCTCCCTAAGGTGAACAATGAACCACAGCTACCCTTGTTCACCCTCCAGTATGGGCCTAGAAGGTAAGTTTGTTACGGGGTAGGTGACTCCCCTCACCTGAGGAACTCTCAGGGTTAAAACCGAACACTGGATAAAATTAGGGATTGAGAACTGTAGCTATGACTAGTTGGGTAGATTATCTGGAAAGGTACACCCTACAATTTGCCAGTACAATTGTGTGATGTTGTGTAGGTGTGCAGATCCTCCTCTGACTGTGGGAGTGGGACCTTGGTTGACTTGACTAGATGGGTACACTGAACTACCCTCAATGTCACTACCCCCCTCAGATACTAGGAGCCCTCCCTTCAAGCTGGCAATGTCAGTGTGCATGACTGATACTTCAGTTCTTACCTTGCTACTTGGTCTGGCAGGCAGCTAGCAGGGCAGCAACGCCTCTTCTCTGGGACTGGTCTGTACATTGTAAAAGAGGGAAAATGGGCAGAGGGAAAATGGACTGAGGAGAGAAGTGCAGGCCGCAGAACAGGGGTGAGTTTACTCAGAGAAGGTGCAGACATTAACGTGCTAATTCAGGTGATCAGGGGCCTAGACCTGGTTCTGGATCCAAGTCACGGTACCAGAAAACCGTGGAAGTGGGAGACAGCCCAAAAATGGGGAGGCCGTGAGGGAGACCCCAGACAGGGCCACAGTTTTAGATCAGGGAGTCAACAGACCGGTGGGGGTGTGTTGTGTATGCAGACAGATTGGATCCCCCCTATGGCAATAACAGGCAGGCTGCACTGTGAAACCAGGAACAAATGTATTACAGGAAGAGGAGTAAACTCATTTCCAGCAGGACACTGGACTAGCTAGGCACAAACACTGGCATGGAAGCCAGGCCTGGTGAGAACCCTTGGATGCAAGGCGGGACGGGACCCCAAGGGAGAAAGGGAAGGGTTGGAGAAGCGAGCTGGTAGACAGAGGGCTGAGAGAGGGAGGACAAAAAGAGAAAGGAAGCATGAGAGATAGCACACAGTGAGAGAGAGCACACAAGGGAGAAAGAGAGAAGGAGAAAGATAGAAGGAGAAAGAGACAGACACACACATACACACACAGACGCACACAGAGACACACACAGCGAGACGCACAAACACACACACACACTTTTTAAAACAGATTTTATTGCATTTTTATAAACATTAAACGTGACCCACAAACAATCGGCATATATCATCGTGTGTATTTATCTCTCACATCTAGTTCTGCCACCCCACCCAACTCGGCCTTCATAGCATATTTGATTATGTATGTTTGATCATGTCACATCTTCCTCCCCCAATGCCAGCTCAACTGCTTCTTCTCTTTCCTCACTTGCAAGCAATGTCACAGTTAACGCTATCCATCGCTGGTTATCTATGCTTGCTTCAGTTTTCTGCTCTCTCAATGCTTTCTCCCATGCTCCTGTTTCCGCTTTGATCCATTTATCCAGCTCCCTCCACCATCCAGCAATGTTAGGTTCTTTAGCATCTTTCCACCTCATGGCTATGCTACGTTTAGCCAGTATGTACATCAAATCTTTGAATTTCTTCAGCGGTTTATCTTTCCCATTGCTCTTATAACAACCCAATATGCAAGCCTCCGGTGTCTGTATGTCTAGATCAATGCCACCCTGGGCTGCCTTATGCTAGATCCTCCTCAAAAACCGCTGCACTATCGAGAATCCCCAAAACATATGTATAAGCCCAGCATTTTCTGCCTTGCATCTTGGAAACTCTTGCCTGGTCGCACCTTTAAATGTTGAAATGACAGCGGGTGTTAGGTATGCTCTGTGTGTGATATACAATAGTATTAACTGCAGCCTGGCGTTCCTGGATACCTTCTTGTGGTACCATGTTACCCTTTTCCATTCGCTATCTTCTAAGGTCCTCCCCAATTCCCTCTCCCAGTTCTCTTTACTTTTTAGGTCTGATCGCGAGGTGTGATCTATCAATAGCTCATAAATTCTAGAAATCGCATGTCCACCCTCCGCCACAGTAAGCAACAGCTCAAGTGTGTCAAAGTGTGCTGGGCTGTTCGGCTGGACGCGCTCCTCAACCCTTTTTGGATGGTAGCAGTCGGCAAGAAGAAGTTGTATCAAAGCCGCACCACGCTGCTGGACTAACTCATTGGATTTCTTTGTCTCTAATAGGACATCAGGTACTTTTTTATGAACACCGAAATCCCCAAGTGAGACCTATTGTGCCGTGCACTTCGTGCACGGCAACTACTGCTTTCCCACCTTACTCCTTTATGGGCTCCTGATTCTTCTCTTTTTTTTTACCCTGGCCACGACCCCGCCGCAAGCCCCACCCACTGCCCGCACCGATTGGAACGAACTTGGTTTAAAACACACAAGCACGCGCACCACGCGCACACCGAAGTGTGTCAAAGTGTGCTGGGCTGTTTGGCTGTTCGGCGGGTCGTCAGGGTGGCAGGTGAAGCCCTAAGTGTGCGTATGGGAGCACTGGGCACATTAGGTTAAAAGTAAGTAATTGTCCTTGCATCAAATTGCTTTGTTGTCTTGCGTAATCAAAAAATTGCCCAATTTCTATCTGCTCCTTGTATCAGAACGTCTAAATAATACAGACTGTTTCAGATGTTTTTGCACTAGGTATTGCTGAATTGGGCACTTAGACACATCTATTCAAATTTTAGTACCTGGGGGACAGTGGTGTACCAATCAACTAGCCTCCTATCACTGTAAATAAGTGTTTGAAAAAAATGGTTGGCAGTTTACATAGTGGCAAAAGTCTTGCCGATGCCGATGGCAATGCACAAACAGGATTGAATGCAACAAATCCTGTGTTACTACATGATTCCGGTGCTGAATCGAACATCATTGCACTACAGGTAACGGTGTATGATGATCGTACTACCGACATAAATTATATCCCATACAGCATGCAATCATTGGCCACCGAACCCAATGACGCCACAAATGAGCAACCCCCTTTTTGCATTCCAAATGATTCTGCAGATGATATGGATGAGAGTAATCCTATGTATAAAAGAAACCCTAACATTGTAACAATACAAAATGAGCAACAGATGACCCACAAAGCTTTAAACCATACTGACATTCAATCTGTGTTACCAAACATCATTTCGGATGTTTCCTTCATGGCACCTGCACTTGTTAGCGAATGGGAAAAACGTTGCAGAATCTCTCTCACCCGCCAATCACCAGTTGTTTTTTTACCCTCCGAAGTTGAAAGAATTTGTCTACATAACATACAGGAGGGTCATTCCATGCACTCTATGGGAGGGCTTGACAAATATCATCGTGAAAGACCAATGAGACCCTCATGTAGTTCTCCCATAACTGACAATGGGAAAAATGGTACAGGGGCCAATTCTGAACCTGACCCCCATAGGAATAAAACATTTGATGAAGATATTTTCGGGAGGAAAGGGTTGGCTCTTATTTAGATAAAACTGCTGAACCCCAGTTTCCGGGACAAAAAAGATGATGAAGATGTTCCGAACTTTCCGGTGATTACATCTCTACTAAACTTATTGGATAAGGGTCATGATCTAACCCACATGCACATCAACACCCTAAAGGAAGGGATGATGGCCCTATCTAATAAAATATCATCAAGTGAGGGTATTTTGCTGACTCAATCAGCTGGCCAATCAGAAAAACTGGGTCTTGTCGATGGATGTTTACTAAAAGTGCTAACTGCCACTGAACAGAGGGGCAGGAATCAATATACTCAAACAAGTGACCCTGCTCACATAACGACTCATGACTCACGCACTTACGCTAGAGCTGTTACGGAAGGCTTAAAAGAGGTCTGTCCTCCAAAAGAGCAATCAGAAACTCAAATAATGGCTGTAGTTAAGGAAAGCTCCCTGAAACTGGATGATGCATTCTGTTTTCTTTTAAGACAGCACTTAGACTTGAAATATGGTGATGAGAGACTAAGTGAATATGCTGATGCAATTGGCTCGCTGGCAATTCCAAAGGAGATATCAAATAGTCCATCTCCGCTCGTGAGTGTTATAAAGGAAGCGGAACAAATAAGATGTGATTCTCAAATTGCCTCAAACTTGGCCCAATTGAGTCAAAAGGATGAAGAAACGAACAGTGGGTGTGAGGATAATATTCCCGAAGGAAAACAGACAATTTATTTGTCTCGTAAAATGAAGCGTGCACATGTCAGGGTCTTAAAAAAGGAAAATAAAATTTAAAAAAAGAATTGTAGCGCACAAGTAATGTCTGTTAATATAAAAGCTACTAAGAAAAACAACAAAAAAACAAAAATATTGACAAAAATGACGAAGAAATTAATGTTGGTCTATCTACCGATTCATCTATGGGATCCTCAAATGAGCCAAGGATTGACTTGACCCAACCGAATAACTAATCTAAGGCTGTCTTAAATGTGGGTGCGCCCATTGGTGTACAGCATGAAACAAAACAAAAGGGCAGCAATAAGATGCGCTCTCGGGATGGTCAGGGGGAGGGTGAGCAAGTGCATGCAGGACCTCTGTCACAAGGTCACCTATCGTCTTTTTATCCCTTTACTGAACAAAAAACCACTGGAAAGGCTTTGGAGAGAGAAGACATTCCCATGTTTAACATGGGCGCAGTGCCTAAACAAAAAAATATTTGCCCCCTGAATGCTAAACCTAAATCCACAAGTAACACTAAATCTGCAGCCCCAGCTAATAGTGAAAATCAAGGCATGCCACCCGACCACGGAAATGTAAACACAGAGTGTGAGGGGGTGTACGACTCAGATGGAAATGGAGTGGAAAGGGATATGGCTACCAAGGACAGGAAGTCCATATCCTGAGCTAGTTCTGAACTAGATGAAACCGAATATTCCTTCAACAGAGATACAAGGTATATTTTGGGCTGGTCTAGTGACCAGGCTATAAATGGCAAACAGAGATTGAATAGATCATTTCTGTTTAACATTTTTAAGGGTAGTCCTCATCTGAGGACCGTTCACTCAGACGATATTGAGTGGCTGAGGTTGGCAAATCACAATAACCTAAGAATGATCTGTGCTCCACAATCTGTAATAATACTGAGGTTATTGTGGGAACATAGGGAAGACTTTGACTCCCGTGGCCTAACATTACGCCTTTTTAGGACTATTGAGGAGGCGGACGTGTTCTTAAATGAAGTCTCTAAACCTGATGAATCAAATGGGGCATCATCAACAAACCCTCTGGCTGTCAATGCTCAAACGGCTGATCTTATATCCAAAATCTCAGAAATGGTGGGGGCAACTTCTAACATAACATGGTTAGCCCCTCTAATGACTTCTATCCTTGAATTCTCAAATAAACAAAACAAATCATAGACATGCGCTGCTGTAGACTCTAATCAACAGGGCTTTAAAATGTTATCTTGGAACAGCTGTGGAAAAAAGAATTTAGAGCATTGGCTAACAAGTTATGCAAAAATGGGTTCACCGACACTCTCACTAATACAGGAAACTATGTGTGTCAGTGCTCAATTTGATGGTTTCTCAATTTTTGTTTGCCTGCAGAAAAGGGCCCAATTGGTCATCC